>NC_090932.1:824338021-824957605 GCF_040938575.1 Ambystoma mexicanum
TGGCATTAAGGCAAAGATCATTAGCAGTGCACCATGCAATGAATAGGAGTCAGGCAGTCAGATTTAAGAGAGGAAGAAGAGTAGGTAGAGGATGGACATTTAAAGGAGAGCTCTCTGTTATCAGCATAACACTGGAAGTGAGGAGAGAAGGTGGAGATCAAGTGGGCCAAAGGGGCAAGGTAGATGTTGAAAAGCCAGGGTGATAGGATAGAGCCCTGAGGGACGCCACCGTTAGAGAGTGAGGTGACAGAGAGTAAAGGGCATGATTACACTTGGGAAGGTTGCTTAGAAAGGAAGGAGGCCAGCCAGTCCAGTGCCCAGTTGCTGATGCCTAGGGTATTAAGGAGCTAATTTATGAGGATGGCATGATTGACTGTGTCAAAGGCAGAGGAAAGATCGAGAAGAATCAGAATGGAGGGAGAGTTAGGATCAAGGTTTGAGAGAAGGTCTTCAGGAGTCTTCAGGAGAGCTGTTTCTATGACTCTGGATGGCCTGAAACCAGACTGCTGGTCATGGAGACAACCAGGAGATTCTGTGTGGTGGGTCCTTTGGGGGATAACAAACTTCTCCTGGATTTTTCACAGGAAACTGGTGATGGAGATAGGGACGATAGCCAGGCAGGAAGGATCTACAGATGGCTTATTTGGAAGAGGCTGCAAAAGGGAGTGCTTGTGGGGTTGTGTTAAAGAGCCAGTGAATATTTACAGAAATCAGCGACCTCCCTTCACTTCATAGTGTTTATTTATGGTAAGTGACAAGTCTTAAGCATTGCTTCATTGTGCCAATGCCCTACGAACCCCCAGCTCAATATCAGTTTGAACTTCATCTCTTCCTCCAGGCTTACAATCCTTCAGGCAACACCTTTCCCAGTATTTTGGATGAAATTCACTTAGGACAATTGTCCTATAGGAGGATGGATCAGAGTGATTGCATTTTTTAAACAACAATATAATATTTGACACTGAATATGTGGAAAGAAAATTCCCAGTGAAATATATCATCTTGATCAATTCAAAATGGCAACTTACACACATTGCCTGGCACTCCTTAAGTGCCCAGATATTTTCAAGAGCTCAGACCTTTAATTGCCATCTGCTCTTCTGATAGGAAACTACTATTTGCGAACAATATTAATAGAGCAAAAGAGGTTGGGTCCCTTTGCATTTTACTCATAATGGAACAGCCATAGTTTTTTACAAAGTGATGAAACCACTCAGTTCCAGAGATATTTCCCTACAGAAACCCAGTACCCATACAACCATCAAGGTTCAATTCTGAGCCAAACAGTTTCCAGAGGTGTCTGGTATCTTGTGAACTGCAAGATTCACAACTTCATACCCATGACTGTTGGCCATGTGTTTTTTGTTGCTATATAAAGAGCATATCTATAATTTCTCTGGGCACATCTCTTTTCTGGTACATCAGCCACAGGATTCCTCAGTGTCTCCAGGAGTAATTGCTTTACAACTCTGCCTCTCCAATTAAACCATGTGGCCTGTTTCTTGGCCAATATGCAGGGTTAACTTGTTGATAAAAAATGTATATATATAAAGTCAATAACAAGGGGGGTCCTGGGAGACTCTCTTCCAGACATGAGTCCTAGTTATAAGAGCCTAACCCAGAGTCTTTAGCTCACTATCTTTCACAGAGAATAGAAATATCCTAAACATATCAGTCTTTGTCCTTCCCTGGGGCAGTCCAGCACCGAAATGCTCGGCAATTCTCCTCTGAACAAGAGTACCAACAACAACCCTAGACACGTGTTTCGGGTCTGGTTGAACCTCATCAGTAGGGTGTAGCTGTGCCTCTTTAAGAATAGTGAGCAAGGGGTCCACATCTGGATTCCCCCAGTAATTTAGGGTGAGACCCACAGTTACTTGATATATGCAAATAGCTAAAGACTCTGCGTAAGGCTCTTGTAACCAGGACCCATGTCTGGCAGAGAGTCTCCCAGGAACCCCCTTGTTATTTGCATAAATAATGTTTGCCTCAAAAAGTTACAGTGCATGTTTCCCCATTTATGTTTTCATTAGCAGTTTGAAGTTGTACACATAGCCACATTGACATTGCCTAAGTTCTTCTTCATGTTAAAGAACATAATACTATGGAAAATGGGATATTCATTTTTTCCACCCTAGTTTTTACTTCCATATCACAGATTTTCCATTGGGCTCAATAGCGAGTCACTAAATAATCTATCCGGTAATTCAGTGACTTCACAGAGGTGTTTTTTGTAGACCTATCCAAAGTAGGGTGACCATTGACAATACTATGTGAGTGGTCTCTTAATAATAGTTTTAATATTTTCCCATGATTGTTGGTGAAATAGACTTTAGAGACCATTTCTGGGATTCCCATATCATACCTTCATTAGGGTAAAATTCATCCCAGTTAACCTCACATAAGGATGGAAAGGAAACCCTCACAATCGTATCATCCCAAATTGCAAGGAACTGGACAGGTTTTGTCAAACTCCAGCCTGTGAAAGTATTTGTATTATCTGATGCAGCTCTGTAAAGGTAGGTGAAAAACGTTCAGAACCACTACAACTATTATAAATATTATCCAATGCTCCTCTGTTCTTTTTCATATTCTTAACTCTTAAAACTTGTATGTTTAAGGTAGACTTTGGGTTGAATATAAATCACCTCCTAAAGAGGTAGAAACCCATGTTATCAGCATTCTCCTTATTCTGCTCTTGCTACCCCCTCGGGGTAGCTCTGGTGCAAGAAGAAGAAACCCCTGGGATAAATAATATTTCAACAGCCCATGTTTCCTGAAGAAGTAAAATATCAAATGTATGCACGCAAGTCAGAATCTTCCGGCTTTGCTTTTTGCACCAGCAATATTCCAAGATGCAGTCTCTCTGCTAAAATGGGGATACCATCTACATCATCCAGTAAGAATAACTAATAAAGAGAAAGAGTATGTTACAGGGGCACATCGTAAGCTTTGTGCGTGCAGAATGACGCATCTAAAGGGACTTTTCAAGGGTGTTATGAGAACAAAAAGCCCTGGTTGGACTCAACTGCTAAATCCCATTGGGAGTAGCTGTTCTCTATTTTTTTTACCAGCAATGGGGAATAAATCCTTACAGTCCCAGGTAGCAAAAACACAGAATACATGGCGGCATACACATTTCTTTAGAAAGAACGGCTCTGTGATTGTGCTGTCTGCTAATTACCTGGGATGTAGAGGAAATTCTGGGTGCCCAAGACAATCCCAATGTCCTAACAATGGAAATAACTGTGATGGATCACCCTGTCATTATGGTATTAAATATCTATGACCCCCCTGGTGGGGAGTACACAGAGGATATTCAATGGTATATAAACCAATGAGACTGTGTTAAAATTACATGTTTTAAACAAAATGTGACTGTTCTGCATAGACAAACCCACAAACCCACACGAGTAAGAGGTCAGTCGCCAGCAGGATAGAGAAAAAAAGAAGAGGTCAAAGAGAGCAGAAAAGAGACCATAAGTAGTCTCAAGCAAGTTTTGCATTATGGCAGATGGATAAACAAGAAATTGAAGAGAGGGCTCAAATGAAAATGATCAATCTGTCGCAGCAAATTATAACAGCAGATCAGAAAAAAGTACTTAATGTGGCTCTTAATTTCTGCCCTAGCACGACTTTGATTATTTACAGACTTGCATTGATTTTTTTCATTATATGCGAAGGTTAAGCATTAAAAGTTTCTTTCTCACAAATCCAAACTCCAAGAAGAAGACACCTTTACAAACAGACAGAACCAACATAGCCATTGAAGACGTTGACACCTTAACCAATTAGATACATCTAGAAAATTAGTTGGACCCTGAGGACTTTCTTAATCCAGTAGACTGCGATAAATTGGCTATAAGTACCGATTGGTGGAAGAAATTGAAGTTGAAAAGAAAATCTAAATTCGATCCATCAGCACCTTCAGGAGGATTTTTAGAATCCTTTCAAACTCTTGTGATAAGCTATCTTAAGAAACTTAGAAAATCAGTTTATTCCCCCAAAAAATGATAATTTAAGCACCAAAGCAAGAAAGGATGTTTAAGAATTGCAAAAGCTTACATCCTGCATCATTAAACCCTCTGATCAGGTTAGACAGGACTACATTAATGAAGCAAATAACCAATTGAAAAATCCTTCATGTTATGGTGTAGTACAAAATAACCCCATTGTTGAAATGGAAACGGCATTAGATATTTCTCAATCATTGGAAAATGGAGGGGTTATTGGATGAGGATATGTGTAGATTTCTATTCAACAAAAATGTGGTAATGCCGACTATATATTTTATCCCTAAAGTTCATAAAAGCCTTAAGAGACCTCTGGGGAGAACCATTGTAACTTTAGTAGGTTAATTATATGAAAAGGTTTCTAAATTGGTTGATGAGGTACGTTTGTCTTTTGTGTCTACCTTACCATCATTCCAAAGATTTTCTGGGTAGAATGAATGACATTCCATGGGAAGAAGATGTCCTGTTTGCCACTATGGATGCAGTATCCCTGTATACCTCGCTTCAACATGGTATAAGTCTGAAAGCCCGTCAATACTATTTAAACACTAGATCCCTTAATTTCTTAAAACACACTGGACCTCATTACAAGTTCACCAGTCCGGTAACAATGGTACCAGTAATCTTGCTGGTACTGTTGTTACCAGACCGGCAAACTACAAGTTCTGCTCGCAGGTGCCTTCCGGCCCGCCAAGTCTGACCTGGCGGGCATACCTGCACCCGCGGGCAGACTTTGACGGATGCACCGGCAACGTTCATGAATGGTGCCGGTGCATCCATCCTAACCATTCCCATTGAGTCCAAAGGTACTCAAATGGGAATGGGGAGTAATTATTACCGGAACCCGGCAAAGGGGATGTACTGGGTCACTGGGGCTAGAATGCCACGGTGGACCCCCTTTGCTGGGTGCCGGTAATTTTAGGACTCTGGCATCAGCCGTGTCATTAATTACTGGCATGGGTACCTCTGGACTCATGATGATGCCCACTGAGATTGTATTAAGTATGTTCGAATTGTGTTTAACAAATAATGTTTTTTCTTTAAGGGAAATATTACAGACAATTGCAGGGCACTGATATGGGGTCCGCGTTTGCCCCACTGTATGTCAATCTTAAGATGGGGTGGTTTGAAAAATTCGTACTATGTCTAATGGAAATACCCAATACAATGATAATTATGGATGCGGTTGATAGATGGATGGATTCATCATCTGGCACGGCACAGAAAAAGAGTAGCCCCAATTTGTTAACATCTTAATTAAAATACTCTTTATTTGAGGTTTAGAAAGTCTCACAGCGGTAAAAGTGTGATATTTTTGGATGTAGTCGTGATGCAGAGCCAAGGCAAAATTGAGAGTTGTGTTGAATGCTCATTTGCGTGGAACCCGCAGTCACCCAAATTACTCAACTGGAGTATACCCTATGGGGTGTTTTTAAGACTAAGTTGAAATGGTTCAATGTTGCATTTGTTTGACCAACGAAGTCAAATCACACCAAGGGGCTTCAAAGACCAGGCATACCCAAAAGGAGTTATTGAAAGGGCACATTTGAAAGTATGCAATATCCAAAGGAAGGGTATTCTTGTGACCAGGAGCCAGATCAAAGAAACAGACAAGGAAGTTAATCCGTCCAAGTTCATAATCACGTATGATGAATTTTCTAAAGGTATTAGAATGATTATGAACAGATACTGGCATGTGTTAAACCTGGACAAAGGTTTGATGAAGGTCTTATAAAAAAATGACAGTATTGCTTATAGACGATCTACCTCTGTCAAAGATCTTCTTGTATCAAGTTTCATGCAGAAAGAATCAAATGTATCTGGTGCTCAGTGTTTACAGATATCTGGTCAAGACTTTCAGAAATACATTTAATGCAAAGCCTGTCAATATGCCCATAATTGAACTACGTATGAACATCATGTGCTCAAACACACTGTTAAAATCAATGACAAGATATCATACAAGACTGCATTTGTCATATATGCTTTCTTGTGTGCCTGCGATAAATGGCATGTAGGAAGTACAGTTTGTAGACTCAAATTGAGTGTATTGCAGCATATCTGTGCAATCAAGAACAATGACCAACAATACCCCATGGCCAAACATTTTAGAGAGATTCATGCTGGTGATTTGACTGGGTTTACTTTTTTGGTCTGTTAAGCATACCTCAGCCATTGAGAGGGGTGTTAGGTAAGATTTCCATATCTATGATAAATCTACCTGACCAGTGTCAACCCCAGAAAGTTTTGCTTGGACTTGGTAATTTACTCTTTTTATGGGTGACCTGTTTATATTTCTCTATAGAGTGTCATTGGAGTTATAGATTCCCATAACATTTGGGCTTAGGCTTGGTTGACACTTTGGGCTTCCCTGTTAATTTATCATGAATGTGCTTGAGTGATCTACTGTTCCCAAGTTGTAAAGAGGGATTTTCATACCCTTTATAGTTTGCCTAAGTTAGCCAGCACACCTAACCTTATGTGGAGTGCTGCAGGGATACATGTATCCCCATTCTAACTTGCCTGGAAACATTTTTGTTACAATTGGATGTTACCATGAATGGCTTGAGGCAGTGTTGTTACCTTATTGAGGTTTTAGTCTTATTACTTGCAGACTGTAAATCAGCCTTGGTAGAGAAGGGCAAACATTCTGCTAGAATGGTGGGCTCCTTCTTTCTTCTACCATTTCTCATGTGCTTGTTGTTTCTAATGTCTTCCCCTGCCATTCTAGGTGGGAACGACCTCAGTGGAAGTTGTGTCTTCAGTGGGAAAACTTTGTATTCCCTGCCCAGGGTCCAGAGTGTCTGAGAGGTCAGGAGGCAAGGGAGGAGTCCAAATCTCTGTAGCCCTTTGTCTTTCACCTTGCCAACAACACGTAGGGGGCTGGATGACCTGATTGGACAACCAGAATTCCCCCTTCTGTAAACTGCAGGGAGAGATTGCAGAAGTTTCTGTAGTTTCTGATACATACTCTGAACCTGTAAGCTTCTGACAAGTTGACCACTGGAGCTTAAACTGAAAGGTGATGTTGAAGAAAAGATGTATGTAATGATTTACAGCAACCAGAGAACCTACTGTATAACAGGAGTCTGCTGTAAACCTTCCTTCCAATTGACCTTGGGGTCCCAAATGCAATGACTCCTACCCAGAGGCTGATGTGATTCACTTGTCTCAAGAAGACCTGCATTTTGAGCTATCCCACAATATGTTGCAACTATGCTGGGATGCAATACCCCAATACCCTGCAACCTCAAGCCATTGTGCATTGCATGGTTTTCCAAAGTCCAAATCCATCCAAAACTTTGGGGGCCTCCTTCTGCCTTGCCAGAGACACAAATTCAATTTTTGAGGTCCCCTCAACCAAGTGCAGGACCGAGAAAGTGAAAAGTAGCAGACCAGCAATATTCGCGTGAGGCTGAGTGGGTGATCTGTGTTGTTGGGAGTTTTCCCATACTACTGGCCCAGGCCTTATGCTGGAACACATATAGGGAGCCTTCTGAGAAGTCCCTGAAGAATTTAACTAACTCAGAACGGGAATACTTACTTGTTGAAGAAGAGCTCCTATGTAACTCTGACTTTCCTGCAATTGAAACCTATCTCAACCTGCTTACAGCTATCTCGTAAGGCATTAGGGTCCCTCTTCTGCCTTTGAGAAATCGTATGCAGTAGACTAGGGAAGAACTGGATAAGAAAAGACTTCTGTCTTGAAAAGTGTAACAAGGGTAAAAGTACTTACTTGCTGATAGAATTAGTGTGGTAACTGTATCTTTGTTAAAGAAGAAGTTACAAAGTGTTGTTAAGTTACGCTTACCTTTGATTTGCCTTCTGCCCCTCTAAACATGTGTATAAGTTACTTACTTTGAACTGTACTTCCCCCTTCTAAAAAAGTAATACGATTTGGTAGTGTTTTATCATTGCTTAACTGAATGAGTGTACAAGCTTACCAACAGTGTTTACCTGCCTTGAATAACCTTGTGTCATGCCTAAAGTGTATCATTGGGTGTTTCTTTCCCTGGTCTGCTTTATACATAGCTTAAAAACTCTTTTGAGTTAATACTTGTCTTATAGTTGCTTGTAGCCCCTCCTAAAGGTATATAGATCGTACTCACCTTGATTAGCTACTGCTCTTCTAAACTTGCAACCCTGTTGTGCTTCCCTGAATTGCTTTGGTGCTGTTCTGAAATAGTTTCATAAAGTTCTTACCTTAGAAACTGTACTACATACTTTTTAAAAGTATACTGGGTATAAGTAGCTATTAAGTAGCGGATAGTTATATACCAGTAGGTCAGTGACTTCTTGAATAACCTTGTGTCATTCCTAAAGTGCAATAGGGTTTTGCTTTCCGTGATTTGCTTAGTGCATTCTAAAATAGTTACTGAGTGTTCATACTTGGCACTGGGTAGGGTAAGGCCCCTCCAGAAAGTATATGAGTTGATTTACTAACTCTGAGCTGAGCTCTAAAAACGAATGTTGCAAGGAATAAACTTCTAATAGGGTTGGTTTGTTGTGAATGGAGGATAGCACAGGGGTAACGTGCTGGTCTTGGAAGCAAGATCATACAGATCAAACAAGGTTTGAATTCCCAATCTGCGCTTAGAAATCAAACTCAGGTACGGTATTAGACATGTTATAAAAACCCAATTAAATAAACACATGTGATTTCATAACTGAGTGTCACTGCATGACTGACAGGGTCAACTGCCCTCGAATTACTGATTGTATTCTAAAAGTATATATAACCTGGTTTTACTCCCATGAATAGTTGATTACCATTCTGAATGTGCTGTAGGTTTGATGACCCAAATGATTTTGACCTCACAAGAGGGTTAGGGGAGGTGGCTCAAGGAGGGAAACCAGATAGTGGGAGGGAAGCAGGGAGCAGGTATCCCAATGCGAAGGATCTTGATCTCACTGGCATTAAGGCAAAGATCATTAGCAGTGCACCATGCAATGAATAGGAGTCAGGCAGTCAGATTTAAGAGAGGAAGAAGAGTAGGTAGAGGATGGACATTTAAAGGAGAGCTCTCTGTTATCAGCATAACACTGGAAGTGAGGAGAGAAGCTGGAGATTAAGTGGGCCAAAGGGGCGAGGTAGATGTTGAAAAGCCAGGGTGATAGGATAGAGCCCTGAGGGACGCCACCGTTAGAGAGTGAGGTGACAGAGAGTAAAGGGCCTGATTACACTTGGGAAGGTTGCTTAGAAAGGAAGGAGGTCAGCCAGTCCAGTGCCCAGTTGCTGATGCCTAGGGTATTAAGGAGCTAATTTATGAGGATGGCATGATTGACTGTGTCAAAGGCAGAGGAAAGATCGAGAAGAATCAGAATGGAGGGAGAGTTAGGATCAAGGTTTGAGAGAAGGTCTTCAGGAGTCTTCAGGAGAGCTGTTTCTATGACTCTGGATGGCCTGAAACCAGACTGCTGGTCATGGAGACAACCAGGAGATTCTGTGTGGTGGGTCCTTTGGGGGATAACAAACTTCTCCTGGATTTTTCACAGGAAACTGGTGATGGAGATAGGGACGATAGCCAGGCAGGAAGGATCTACAGATGGCTTATTTGGAAGAGGCTGCAAAAGGGAGTGCTTGTGGGGTTGTGTTAAAGAGCCAGTGAATATTTACAGAAATCAGCGACCTCCCTTCACTTCATAGTGTTTATTTATGGTAAGTGACAAGTCTTAAGCATTGCTTCATTGTGCCAATGCCCTACGAACCCCCAGCTCAATATCAGTTTGAACTTCATCTCTTCCTCCAGGCTTACAATCCTTCAGGCAACACCTTTCCCAGTATTTTGGATGAAATTCACTTAGGACAATTGTCCTATAGGAGGATGGATCAGAGTGATTGCATTTTTTAAACAACAATATAATATTTGACACTGAATATGTGGAAAGAAAATTCCCAGTGAAATATATCGTCTTGATCAATTCAAAATGGCAACTTACACACATTGCCTGGCACTCCTTAAGTGCCCAGATATTTTCAAGAGCTCAGACCTTTAATTGCCATCTGCTCTTCTGATAGGAAACTACTATTTGCGAACAATATTAATAGAGCAAAAGAGGTTGGGTCCCTTTGCATTTTACTCATAATGGAACAGCCATAGTTTTTTACAAAGTGATGAAACCACTCAGTTCCAGAGATATTTCCCTACAGAAACCCAGTACCCATACAACCATCAAGGTTCAATTCTGAGCCAAACAGTTTCCAGAGGTGTCTGGTATCTTGTGAACTGCAAGATTCACAACTTCATACCCATGACTGTTGGCCATGTGTTTTTTGTTGCTATATAAAGAGCATATCTATAATTTCTCTGGGCACATCTCTTTTCTGGTACATCAGCCACAGGATTCCTCAGTGTCTCCAGGAGTAATTGCTTACAACTCTGCCTCTCCAATTAAACCATGTGGTCTGTTTCTTGGCCAATATGCAGGGTTAACTTGTTGATAAAAAATGTATATATATAAAGTCAATAACAAGGGGGGTCCTGGGAGACTCTATTCCAGACATGAGTCCTAGTTATAAGAGCCTAACCCAGAGTCTTTAGCTCACTATCTTTCACAGAGAATAGAAATATCCTAAACATATCAGTCTTTGTCCTTCCCTGGGGCAGTCCAGCACCGAAATGCTCGGCAATTCTCCTCTGAACAAGAGTACCAACAACAACCCTAGACACGTGTTTCGGGTCTGGTTGAACCTCATCAGTAGGGTGTAGCTGTGCCTCTTTAAGAATAGTGAGCAAGGGGTCCACATCTGGATTCCCCTAGTAACTTAGGGTGAGACCCACAGTTACTTGATATATGCAAATAGCTAAAGACTCTGCGTAAGGCTCTTGTAACCAGGACCCATGTCTGGCAGAGAGTCTCCCAGGAACCCCCTTGTTATTTGCATAAATAATGTTTGCCTCAAAAAGTTACAGTGCATGTTTCCCCATTTATGTTTTCATTAGCAGTTTGAAGTTGTACACATAGCCACATTGACATTGCCTAAGTTCTTCTTCATGTTAAAGAACATAATACTATGGAAAATGGGATATTCATTTTTTCCACCCTAGTTTTTACTTCCATATCACAGATTTTCCATTGGGCTCAATAGCGAGTCACTAAATAATCTATCCGGTAATTCAGTGACTTCACAGAGGTGTTTTTTGTAGACCTATCCAAAGTAGGGTGACCATTGACAATACTATGTGAGTGGTCTCTTAATAATAGTTTTAATATTTTCCCATGATTGTTGGTGAAATAGACTTTAGAGACCATTTCTGGGATTCCCATATCATACCTTCATTAGGGTCAAATTCATCCCAGTTAACCTCACATAAGGATGGAAAGGAAACCCTCACAATCGTATCATCCCAAATTGCAAGGAACTGGACAGGTTTTGTCAAACTCCAGCCTGTGAAAGTATTTGTATTATCTGATGCAGCTCTGTAAAGGTAGGTGAAAAACGTTTAGAACCACTACAACTATTATAAATATTATCCAATGCTCCTCTGTTCTTTTTCATATTCTTAACTCTTAAAACTTGTATGTTTAAGGTAGACTTTGGGTCGAATATAAATCACCTCCTAAAGAGGTAGAAACCCATGTTATCAGCATTCTCCTTATTCTGCTCTTGCTACCCCCTCGGGGTAGCTCTGGTGCAAGAAGAAGAAACCCCTGGGATAAATAATATTTCAACAGCCCATGCTTCCTGAAGAAGTAAAATATCAAATGTATGCACGCAAGTCAGAATCTTCCGGCTTTGCTTTTTGCACCAGCAATATTCCAAGATGCAGTCTCTCTACTAAAATGGGGATACCATCTACATCATCCAGTAAGAATAACTAATAAAGAGAAAGAGTATGTTACAGGGGCACATCGTAAGCTTTGTGCGTGCAGAATGACGCATCTAAAGGGACTTTTCAAGGGTGTTATGAGAACAAAAAGCCCTGGTTGGACTCAACTGCTAAATCCCATTGGGAGTAGCTGTTCTCTATTTTTTTTACCAGCAATGGGGAATAAATCCTAACAGTCCCAGGTAGCAAAAACACAGAATACATGGCGGCATACACATTTCTTTAGAAAGAACGGCTCTGTGATTGTGCTGTCTGCTAATTACCTGGGATGTAGAGGAAATTCTGGGTGCCCAAGACAATCCCAATGTCCTAACAATGGAAATAACTGTGATGGATCACCTTGTCATTATGGTATTAAATATCTATGACCCCCCTGGTGGGGAGTACACAGAGGATATTCAATGGTATATAAACCAATGAGACTGTGTTAAAATTACATGTTTTAAACAAAATGTGACTGTTCTGCATAGACAAACCCACAAACCCACACGAGTAAGAGGTCAGTCGCCAGCAGGATAGAGAAAAAAAGAAGAGGTCAAAGAGAGCAGAAAAGAGACCATAAGCAGTCTCAAGCAAGTTTTGCATTATGGCAGATGGATAAACAAGAAATTGAAGAGAGGGCTCAAATGAAAATGATCAATCTGTCGCAGCAAATTATAACAGCAGATCAGAAAAAAGTACTTGATGTGGCTCTTAATTTCTGCCCTAGCACGACTTTGATTATTTACAGACTTGCATTGATTTTTTTCATTATATGCGAAGGTTAAGCATTAAAAGTTTCTTTCTCACAAATCCAAACTCCAAGAAGAAGACACCTTTACAAACAGACAGAACCAACATAGCCATTGAAGACGTTGACACCTTAACCAATTAGATACATCTAGAAAATTAGTTGGACCCTGAGGACTTTCTTAATCCAGTAGACTGCGATAAATTGGCTATAAGTACCGATTGGTGGAAGAAATTGAAGTTGAAAAGCAAATCTAAATTCGATCCATCAGCACCTTCAGGAGGATTTTTAGAATCCTTTCAAACTCTTGTGATAAGCTATCTTAAGAAACTTAGAAAATCAGTTTATTCCCCCAAAAAATGATAATTTAAGCACCAAAGCAAGAAAGGATGTTTAAGAATTGCAAAAGCTTACATCCTGCATCATTAAACCCTCTGATCAGGTTAGACAGGACTACATTAATGAAGCAAATAACCAATTGAAAAATCCTTCATGTTATGGTGTAGTACAAAATAACCCCATTGTTGAAATGGAAACGGCATTAGATATTTCTCAATCATTGGAAAATGGAGGGGTTATTGGATGAGGATATGTGTAGATTTCTTTTCAACAAAAATGTGGTAATGCCGACTATATATTTTATCCCTAAAGTTCATAAAAGCCTTAAGAGACCTCTGGGGAGAACCATTGTAACTTTAGTAGGTTAATTATATGAAAAGGTTTCTAAATTGGTTGATGAGGTACGTTTGTCTTTTGTGTCTACCTTACCATCATTCCAAAGATTTTCTGGGTAGAATGAATGACATTCCATGGGAAGAAGATGTCCTGTTTGCCACTATGGATGCAGTATCCCTGTATACCTCGCTTCAACATGGTATAAGTCTGAAAGCCCGTCAATACTATTTAAACACTAGATCCCTTAATTTCTTAAAACACACTGGACCTCATTACAAGTTCACCAGTCCGGTAACAATGGTACCAGTAATCTTGCTGGTACTGTTGTTACCAGACCGGCAAACTACAAGTTCTGCTCGCAGGTGCCTTCCGGCCCGCCAAGTCTGACCTGGCGGGCATACCTGCACCCACGGGCAGACTTTGACGGATGCACCGGCAACATTCATGAATGGTGCCGGTGCATCCATCCTAACCATTCCCATTGAGTCCAAAGGTACTCAAATGGGAATGGGGAGTAATTATTACCGGAACCCGGCAAAGGGGATGTACTGGGTCACTGGGGCTAGAATGCCACGGTGGATCCCCTTTGCTGGGTGCCGGTAATTTTAGGACTCTGGCGTCAGCCGTGTCATTAATTACTGGCATGGGTACCTCTGGACTCATGATGATGCCCACTGAGATTGTATTAAGTATGTTCGAATTGTGTTTAACAAATAATGTTTTTTCTTTAAGGGAAATATTACAGACAATTGCAGGGCACTGATATGGGGTCCGCGTTTGCCCCACTGTATGTCAATCTTAAGATGGGGTGGTTTGAAAAATTCGTACTATGTCTGATGGAAATACCCAATACAATGATAATTATGGATTCGGTTGATAGATGGATGGATTCATCATCTGGCACGGCACAGAAAAAGAGTAGCCCCAATTTGTTAACATCTTAATTAAAATACTCTTTATTTGAGGTTTAGAAAGTCTCATAGCGGTAAAAGTGTGATATTTTTGGATGTAGTCGTGATGCAGAGCCAAGGCAAAATTGAGAGTTGTGTTGAATGCTCATTTGCGTGGAACCAGCAGTCACCCAAATTACTCAACTGGAGTATACCCTATGGGGTGTTTTTAAGACTAAGTTGAAATGGTTCAATGTTGCATTTGTTTGACCAACGAAGTCAAATCACACCAAGGGGCTTCAAAGACCAGGCATACCCAAAAGGAGTTATTGAAAGGGCACATTTGAAAGTATGCAATATCCAAAGGAAGGGTATTCTTGTGACCAGGAGCCAGATCAAAGAAACAGACAAGGAAGTTAATCCGTCCAAGTTCATAATCACGTATGATGAATTTTCTAAAGGTATTAGAATGATTATGAACAGATACTGGCATGTGTTAAACCTGGACAAAGGTTTGATGAAGGTCTTATAAAAAAATGACAGTATTGCTTATAGACGATCTACCTCTGTCAAAGATCTTCTTGTATCAAGTTTCATGCAGAAAGAATCAAATGTATCTGGTGCTCAGTGTTTACAGATATCTGGTCAAGACTTTCAGAAATACATTTAATGCAAAGCCTGTCAATATGCCCATAATTGAACTACGTATGAACATCATGTGCTCAAACACACTGTTAAAATCAATGACAAGATATCATACAAGACTGCATTTGTCATATATGCTTTCTTGTGTGCCTGCGATAAATGGCATGTAGGAAGTACAGTTTGTAGACTCAAATTGAGTGTATTGCAGCATATCTGTGCAATCAAGAACAATGACCAACAATACCCCATGGCCAAACATTTTAGAGAGATTCATGCTGGTGATTTGACTGGGTTTACTTTTTTGGTCTGTTAAGCATACCTCAGCCATTGAGAGGGGTGTTAGGTAAGATTTCCATATCTATGATAAATCTACCTGACCAGTGTCAACCCCAGAAAGTTTTGCTTGGACTTGGTAATTTACTCTTTTTATGGGTGACCTGTTTATATTTCTCTATAGAGTGTCATTGGAGTTATAGATTCCCATAACATTTGGGCTTAGGCTTGGTTGACACTTTGGGCTTCCCTGTTAATTTATCATGAATGTGCTTGAGTGATCTACTGTTCCCAAGTTGTAAAGAGGGATTTTCATACCCTTTATAGTTTGCCTAAATTAGCCAGCACACCTAACCTTATGTGGAGTGCTGCAGGGATACATGTATCCCCATTCTAACTTGCCTGGAAACATTTTTGTTACAATTGGATGTTACCATGAATGGCTTGAGGCAGTGTTGTTACCTTATTGAGGTTTTAGTCTTATTACTTGCAGACTGTAAATCAGCCTTGGTAGAGAAGGGCAAACATTCTGCTAGAATGGTGGGCTCCTTCTTTCTTCTACCAAGTCTCATGTGCTTGTTGTTTCTAATGTCTTCCCCTGCCATTCTAGGTGGGAACGACCTCAGTGGAAGTTGTGTCTTCAGTGGGAAAACTTTGTATTCCCTGCCCAGGGTCCAGAGTGTCTGAGAGGTCAGGAGGCAAGGGAGGAGTCCAAATCTCTGTAGCCCTTTGTCTTTCACCTTGCCAACAACACGTAGGGGGCTGGCTGACCTGATTGGACAACCAGAATTCCCCCTTCTGTAAACTGCAGGGAGAGATTGCAGAAGTTTCTGTAGTTTCTGATACATACTCTGAACCTGTAAGCTTCTGACAAGTTAACCACTGGAGCTTAAACTGAAAGGTGATGTTGAAGAAAAGATGTAAGTAATGATTTACAGCAACCAGAGAACCTACTGTATAACAGGAGTCTGCTGTAAACCTTCCTTCCAATTGACCTTGGGGTCCCAAATGCAATGACTCCTACCCAGAGGCTGATGTGATTCACTTGTCTCAAGAAGACCTGCATTTTGAGCTATCCCACAATATGTTGCAACTATGCTGGGATGCAATACCCCAATACCCTGCAACCTCAAGCCATTGTGCATTGCATGGTTTTCCAAAGTCCAAATCCATCCAAAACTTTGGGGGCCTCCTTCTGCCTTGCCAGAGACACAAATTCAATTTTTGAGGTCCCCTCAACCAAGTGCAGGACCGAGAAAGTGAAAAGTAGCAGACCAGCAATATTCGCGTGAGGCTGAGTGGGTGATCTGTGTTGTTGGGAGTTTTCCCATACTACTGGCCCAGGCCTTATGCTGGAACACATATAGGGAGCCTTCTGAGAAGTCCCTGAAGAATTTAACTAACTCAGAAAGGGAATACTTACTTGTTGAAGAAGATCTCCTATGTAACTCTGACTTTCCTGCAATTGAAACCTATCTCAACCTGCTTACAGCTATCTCGTAAGGCATTAGGGTCCCTCTTCTGCCTTTGAGAAATCGTATATAGTAGACTAGGGAAGAACTGGATAAGAAAAGACTTCTGTCTTGAAAAGTGTAACAAGGGTAAAAGTACTTACTTGCTGATAGAATTAGTGTGGTAACTGTATCTTTGTTAAAGAAGAAGTTACAAAGTGTTGTTAAGTTACGCTTACCTTTGATTTGCCTTCTGCCCCTCTAAACATGTGTATAAGTTACTTACTTTGAACTGTACTTCCCCCTTCTAAAAAAGTAATACGATTTGGTAGTGTTTTATCATTGCTTAACTGAATGAGTGTACAAGCTTACCAACAGTGTTTACCTGCCTTGAATAACCTTGTGTCATGCCTAAAGTGTATCATTGGGTGTTTCTTTCCCTGGTCTGCTTTATACATAGCTTAAAAACTCTTTTGAGTTAATACTTGTCTTATAGTTGCTTGTAGCCCCTCCTAAAGGTATATAGATCGTACTCACCTTGATTAGCTACTGCTCTTCTAAACTTGCAACCCTGTTGTGCTTCCCTGAATTGCTTTGGTGCTGTTCTGAAATAGTTTCATAAAGTTCTTACCTTAGAAACTGTACTACATACTTTTTAAAAGTATACTGGGTATAAGTAGCTATTAAGTAGCGGATAGTTGTATACCAGTAGGTCAGTGACTTCTTGAATAACCTTGTGTCATTCCTAAAGTGCAATAGGGTTTTGCTTTCCGTGATTTGCTTAGTGCATTCTAAAATAGTTACTGAGTGTTCATACCTGGCACTGGGTAGGGTAAGGCCCCTCCAGAAAGTATATGAGTTGATTTACTAACTCTGAACTGAGCTCTAAAAACGAATGTTGCAAGGAATAAACTTCTAATAGGGTTGGTTTGTTGTGAATGGAGGATAGCACAGGGGTAACGTGCTGGTCTTGGAAGCAAGATCATACAGATCAAACAAGGTTTGAATTCCCAATCTGCGCTTAGAAATCAAACTCAGGTACGGTATTAGACATGTTATAAAAACCCAATTAAATAAACACATGTGATTTCATAACTGAGTGTCACTGCATGACTGACAGGGTCAACTGCCCTCGAATTACTGATTGTATTCTAAAAGTATATATAACCTGGTTTTACTCCCATGAATAGTTGATTACCATTCTGAATGTGCTGTAGGTTTGACTGACCTTCAACTGCTGATTGCTAATCTCAATAAGATTATACTTTCGGGTTGTATCCCATAAGGATTTAGTTGGTTTTAATAATTGTGTTTATACATAATGTGATAGTACTTATTCACCCAGGATTAACCCCTTATTTTACAATACACATTGTTTCAGTGTTTATTTGGACCATTTGTATGCTACAATGTATTTGTACCAAGCTGCAGCCCTCTCTCTCTCCTAACATAAGCCTGGCTGCTCTGCCCATGCTACCCCCATCCTCAGGTGTTACAGCCTTATACTAAGAGTAGAGATTATGTACTGCCTGAGATATGTTTTTTTCTGAAGTCTGGTAGGTCTTTAGAAAAACTGTCCTAACAAGGGGGCAATCCAAGTTGATGCTATGACAGCAAGAAACTAGATCCATACGTGATCATTTTGAAACCCAATTTCCCCAGGGCCACAATATAGATGAAGATTTGTATACTTTTATTAGGCAGTTGGTCTGGGTATGGCCTATGTGTGGGCCCCTATTGGTCATTTGCAATGCTCAGCATAGTGATCTTTGCAATCAGAGATGGTCTAAAGGAGGTTGGATAATTGGAACAATAGCAATTGGCCCCAACCATGTCTGAAATTTGATCTTGGAATATTATCTTGTGTTATTCATTCTGGCTGTGTGGACTGCTTTTAAAGTTTTTCTTAGGGTGATGTTTCCATTGTTGGACCCCTCTTGGCTCTTACATATCATTTTTCTATAACTGTTGCTCTTCCTGTTTCTTTTCATTTTGTAGCATATTGTTACAAATTGTTGTGGTATGGATCATTATTAGACATTTGTAGACATTTATAGAAATATTCGGGAGCATTAGTATTGGAGTATGTGGAGTTAAATTAGTTATGTGTGGGGGAGCTTGTGAATGTGGTCTGTCTTTGTAGCATTGTGTTTCCCCAGATTCTAATTAAAATTCGACTAGTGTCCTCCATTGTTTGTTTACATCAATGTGCACTTCAAAAGCCACACCTTGATGATTTACTTCAGCATGTGGGCTTTAAAATGTACTCCAATATCTGCACCAAGCACATTTTTATATTTGCACATTTGTTGATGACATGATCGCTCCTAAACACTGTTCACTTTAAAAATAGGAAGAGTGCCAGCTCTGAGGAAGGGCAGAGGATATTGTTATGATTTTACGAACAGCACCATGCACTTTATGGTATATGCATTATGCACTTTGAGTTTTTATACATCAGGCATGGGAAGTTAGCTACTGCTAATTATGGCTTTTTGGAATGTAACATGGATGTATCAATACAGATGTCTTTGATGTGTACCAACATTGCGTGCAATTTTGTAACATGCATAATTTTGGAGTTCTTAATGACCATGCAAAAAATGAGTCATATCAAGTTTACAACACAATACACTTTATTTTTGAATTTTTAATTTGGATTATGGTAAAGGTGTGACTCGGATTTATCATGAGAAACATGCAATTTACATGAAAATGCCAAAACATATTGTAATGTTTCTATGTGAGAAGGCCATGATGTACAGTTGAATGCACTATGCTCTTTATTAGGTTATCAACACTACATTTATTTAATTGAAGATAATGTGCATGGTTGGATTCACCTGGCATCTCAAACATTTTTAGTTGCTATCCTTCATGCAATGTTTCTCTCAATAAATGTGTGCTGGTATTTTAGCTATACATTTTAAATGTAACATGCCCTGTAATGTTATTAATTGTGCTAAATTAAGCGTGGTGTGTGGTATTAACAAGTCATCCACACACGTTTGGGGTTATTTCATGTACAATATACATGCATTATACCAGTGATACGATGGCCGACTTTAAATCAATCTGAATATGAATAACTAACAAGAGCCATAAACACTAATGTTGAACTTCTATGATTTTAGATGTGACCACAGATATGGTATAAGAATGTAGAATGACCACAGGTTTTTTGTATGTGATCAAGCTAAAAGGTTTTAGTGAAATGCATTATATCTGGCTGATTTTCAGCCTGGATTGGGTATTCATAATTCAAGTACTTTGTACCAAACTCTCTGAATGCTGACTTTCTCTGTATCATGATTGGAGAGTGGCAGTGGTGTGCATCAGCAAGTTGCCTTTGCATCAGTTCTGTGGCATTGTGATATATATATTCCAGGGCCTGGAGTAGTGGCCCTGTAGTTATGCTTAAATTGCTCATCTAATAGAAAGAACACTTTTTGTATGGCTTATAACTTTTTTCCCCCTGGACCAATCCTCACCAAACTCCCGAATGAGTGCTTTTGAAAATTTGGTGTAAATCTGTTCAGTAGCTTATTTTTTTAAATGGCCACAATTTAGATAATAGAAAATTAGTGATATCTGGGACTGGTCCATGGACTCACTTCCCTATTCGGTCTGCGGATACCCCCTGGAACAATCAGGGTCCGTCATGATGTCTGCAGATAACTGTTGGATCCGCAGACAGCGACTAGTGTCCGCGGATAGAGTGCTGGTGAAAAAGTCTGGAAAATACATTTGGGTTTATTTGGTTGTTGAAACAGGGTCTGGAAAGTGTTTGAATAAAGACCATGGCCCTCATTCCGAGTAGGGCCGTAAGGGATACCGGGCACTGGTAAGGAGACCGGTGCTGGTAATCCCTTATCGCCCTACTATGAGGTCCCTTAGTGGATCCCTTCCTTAACCCCTGGTCTGACCAGGTGTTAAGGATGGGGCCTGTTAAAGGACCCGGGGGCAAATAATGGGCTTGGCATACGCCGGCACATTTATGCGCCCTCCCCATTCCCATTGAGCCCTAAATGGGCTCAATGGGAATGGGGAATGGTTTGGTGAATGGGGACTTACCGGTCCCTCCAAGGTCGGAATGGACCAGTAAGTCCCCATTGAACCAAACCTGAGTCGGTACCGGTATGGGAGGCAGTCATGGCGCAAATAGCGCCATGACTACCACGATACTCGGAATGAGGGCCCATATCATCTTTCCTTCCAGGGGAAAATCACCCAAAAATCTGGTCACTGGCCACAAACACTATAGTAATATTTGTATAGAAATTATAGTTCATATAGGGGAGTATACAGAATTTGTAATATGGTGGAATGATATAATTGAAGTGTATATGTTATTTATGATTGTAGTACTATTGAGGATAGGGCTGATGGAATATGCATTTGTTTATATTTGGCATGGTTACTTAGTTGAATACAGTAATACAGCTGGAATCTCTGGTGGTGTTTGTGTGAGGAAAAAACAGTATAATGTGTTACGCAGGATAGTTTGAAAGCTATAATTGCATACTATTTTACGTACACATTTACTTTGTTTGACCCTCATAAACAGTACATTCTATGTACTATGTTTGGTACAACATTAGTGTGTGCTACACTGCTGCTGTATTGACATGAAATAATCATTGGGAAACAAATCCATAGAGGATTTAAAAAAATATTATAATTATGTGATCATAAGTGTGATAGTATGTTTGTTTGAAGTGTGTTGTAATTAAGGGAATGTTTAAAGTAGTTATATACCTGTTGGCGTATTCTAACTACATTAGACTTTACAAGACTTTTTGTAGTAACAAGAACTGTGATGGCTTATTTGTAGTGTATTGCAATGAAGGATATTTCTGAAGTAGTTAGATACCTGTTAGCGCATTCTAACTACCTTGACTTTCAAAAGTACTATTATAGCATTATATATGTAGTGAGATATTTGTTGCCATATTCTAACTGTTGATTGTGCTACAGTTTAGTGAGTGAATTTGGGTTGAAGGAATATTAAGTAGGCATTTGTTAGATTTGCTGGTAACCATTGTTTTGGAGTAACAAAGGTATTGTTACATTCAAACCAACCACTTATTATTTTTGATATATGCAGTATAGTGCCCTGAAGGGTTGGTGGCATCACTGTGGTATATTATGCCTACTGTTGTGAAGGTTTTCTTGCCAAGAGATACTTGGCGGTGTGTAAAGCTAGTGAGTTTACAGTTATGTCTGTTACCATCTGCATTGTACCTTAGAAGCGTTAGTATGACCAATTGGCAATGTGAGTTTATTTTTATGCTGGAACGATTGTCTGAAATGCAAAAAGGGCATAACATGCCATGGTTTGCTTACTGCAGAAGCTGGTTAAATGGAATTAATTCACAATTTGGAATGGATAAATATATAAATCATTCATTAGTGTTGTGCTTTTGTGTAACATGGTTGTGGACAATTCTTGTTTGTTTCCACAAGTATAAAATCTGGAAGATTTCATTTATAGGGATGTTTTTGGTTTCCAGTACTCATAGTAAGTATATTAGTAATGCTTGTGGAATTTCCTGTGTGTTTATGGTACATTTAACCATTGCTGCATAGTAGTTCAATTCTTGCCTTATACCTGAGACACTGTAAGTGCTGTCAGGATTATTTGAGGCATTTATTTGAAGGATGAGCATTTCCAAAAACAACTTTTCCGAGCTGTTTAAGTAAATGTTGTGAACAATTGGCTGCAATTGGAAGATTGATTGATTGTCACATTTGCATAGCAATATACTGCAGTTTTGTTGCTCAATTTAAATGGAACAGAGAGTTGCTTCTCTACATCAATTGATGGGTCTGTAGATCTGTTTTTAGAAGAGATATTTGTCTTGTTGTCTTGTGATGGACATGCAGTTGAGTGTGTACTAGACAGTTTTGTGGTTGTATTATTTAATGGAGAAGGAGTTGATCATTGTTCATTTTGCAGTATTGTTGGGAGATCTGTTGTAATTTTTGGATTGGTTTTCTTTTTAAAGGATTTATTTTTTGAGGTACAAGGAGCATATCTGAATGGGGATGTACAGTGCACATGGCCTGCTGTATTCTAGGATGCAAGGAATGTCAGAATTGACTTTGATTGGATCAATGTTAACTAGGAATAGACCATTGAATGTCTTACATTACTCATACCTTTTTTAAAGACTGTGTTGTCAATGTAAATCAATGCGAGATCTAGGATTAGACCTTGTGATTTGTGAATAGTGACAGCATATGCAAGAGATAGAGAGAACTGTTCTCTGAGTACATACATGTCTTTGAAAGGAAGGAAATGTACTATTGTGCAGCCAATTTTATTAACTTCTGCAAGTGTGTCAAAGTGGATGTTGACAAACGTAATGTTGTTGTCATGTAGATATGTTTGGAAGCCAAAAAATGTACTTGCTCCATTGACTAAACCTTGTTATATGTCAAGATTACATTTTAGAATTACTCTGCAGTTTAGAAACAAAGTTAATATTTTCACAAATATAGCTGTGTTGGAGATACATTTTTCTAAGATATTTACGAGGTAATTCATGGAAATAATGTGCGCCAAAATCGTTGGAGCAAGTGTGAAAATCGCAGCACACGCGTGCGAAAAGCATGCAAGTGCCTGTTCCCTATTCATGGAACACCTTGTGCGTGGCTTACCCTCGACCTGTGCCGAATCTGCGTGGCTTCCACATGTCATTGTGACCTCATGGAAACCCTGCGCAAGATGCCCAGTGAAGGTGCAAACCATCCAGCGCACACACCTAAAAAGTGGGCGGAACTCGTGGAATGGGGAACAACATGCAAAAATGTGGGCATTACCGGGAAGTCCTGCTGCACAATCCTCGCAACGCCCACACGGGTGCTAACAACACGTATTCGTGGATTGGAACAGGGCAAACCCGCATGTGCCAAAAGACGCGCAAAGCCCGAAACACTACACCAGGCGAAATCAGGCATAAGTGCCCCCGTGGAGCATAAAATTGCACACAAACAACAAACAAGCATATACAGCTACAATGAGGGGGTAATTCATAGAATTCAGCGCACAAGTGGCACACGCGGCTGGCGCACAGTGTGCGCGTGCGAATCCCTGCACCAGCCGCGTGCGCCAAAACCCATTTCCGCGCACAGCGTATTCATGGATTCCAGCTACCAAAACCAGTCATGGCACACAGTGGTGCAGCGACCCTGCAGCAGCGCCAGTTACGCCCCCAAGAATGCCTCTCGCGCAGGGAAAAGCCATCAAAATCCCCAATCCAGCGCAAAGGGCTGCGCTAACCCTGTACCAGCACGGCAAGCGGGCTACGTGTATCACTGGGGTGCGCGGGAAGTACCTCACGTCATTTCAGCATGGTATGTGTATTCCAGGGGTGCGCAGGAAGTTCCACACGCGAATGTCAGGCTACGTGTATTTCAGGGTGCGCGGGAAGTTTCACACGCGATCTCAGCAGGGTACGTGTATTCCAGGGGTGCGCGGGAAGTTCCACACGCGAATGTCCTGCCTACGTGTATTTCGGGGTGCGCGGGAAGCTCCACACGCGAATGTCCTGGCTACGTGTATTTCGGGGTGCGCGGGAAGTTCCACACGCGAATCTCCTGGCTATGTGTATCTTGGGGTGCGTGGGAAGTCACACATGCAAAGTCAGCAGGGTACATGTATATCAGGGGTGCGCGGGAAGTTCCACACGCGAATCTCCTGGCTACGTGTATCTTGGGGTGCGTGGGAAGTGACACACACGAAGTCAGCAGGGTACATGTATATCAGGGGTGCGCGGAAAGTTACACACGCGAATCTCCTGGCTACGTGTATTTCGGGGTGCGCGGGAAGTTTCACACGCGATATCAGCAGGGTACGTGCATATCAGGGGTGCGCGGAAAGTATCACACGCAATTCCATCAGGGTACGTGTATTACAGGGGTGCACGGGGAGCACCACACGTGAATTACACGTGTGGGTCCTCCCAGGTGTTCCCTCTATACCCTCCACGGCCCCTGCAGGTGGCTCACACCACAGGGGCCTACCCTGCACATGTCCTGCAGGCACCCCATCCACCATGGCCATGCCCCCCAGCCAACCCACATGTCAACTTGCACTACTGCCCACCAATGCATGTCCCCCTGCACCCCCAGCCACCAGGGGCACCCTCCACCAGGCCCCCACCCATGTCTCCCACCACCCCCACTCCCCAGCAGTGCAGGGGCAGCCTCCACCAGGCCCCCACCCATGTCCAACTCATGTCCCCACCACCCCCACCCCCCAGCAGTGCAGGGGCACCCTCCACCAGGCCCCCACCCATGTCTCCCACCACCCCCACCCCCGGGCAGTACAGGGGCACACTCCACCAGGCCCCCACCCATGTCTCCCACCACCCCCACCCCCCAGCACTGTGGGGCACCTGCCAGCAGGCCCCCACCCATGTCTCCGACCACCCCCACCCCCCAGCAATGCAGGGGCACCCTCCACCAGGCCCCCACCCATGTCCAACTCATGTTCCCCATCACCCCCACCCCCAGCACTGTGGGGCACCTGCCAGCAGGCCCCCACGCATGTCCAACTAATGTCCGCACCACCCCCACCCCCCAGCAGTGCAGGGGCACCCTCCACCAGGCCCCCACCCATGTCTCCCACCACCCCCACCCCCAGCAGTGCAGGGGCACCCTCCACCAGGCCCCCACCCATGTCTCCCACCACCCCCACCCCCCAGCACTGTGGGGCACCTGCCAGCAGGCCCCCACCCATGTCCAACTCATGTCCCCACCACCCCCACCCCCCAGCACTGTGGGGCAACTGCCAGCAGGCCCCCACCCATGTCCAACTCATGTTCCCCACCACCCCCACCCCCCAGCACTGTGGGGCACCTGCCAGCAGGCCCCCACCCATGTCCAACTCATGTCCCCACCACCCCCACCCCCCAGCACTGTGGGGCACCTGCCAGCAGGCCCCCACCCATGTCCAACTCATGTTCCCCACCACCCCCACCCCCAGCACTGTGGGGCACCTGCCAGCAGGCCCCCACCCATGTCCAACTCATGTCCCCACCACCTCCACCCCCCAGCACTGTGGGGCACCTGCCAGCAGGCCCCCACCCATGTCCAACTCATGTTCGCCACCACCCCCACCGCCCAGCACTGTGGGGCACCTGCCAGCAGGCCCCCACCATGTCCAACTCATGTCCCCACCACCCCCACCCCCCAGCAGTGCAGGGGCACCCTCCACCAGGCCCCCACCCATGTCTCCCACCACCCCCACCCCCCATCAGTGCAGGGGCACCCTCCACCAGGCCCCCACCCATGTCTCCCACCACCACCACCCCCCAGCAGTGCAGGGGAACCCTCCACCAGGCCCCCACCCATGTCTCCCACCACGCCCATCCCCCAGCACTGTGGGGCACCTGCCAGCAGGCCCCCACCCATGTCTCCCACCACCCCCACCCACCAGCAGTGCAGGGGCACCCTCCACCAGGCCCCCACCCATGTCCAACTCATGTCCCCACCACCCCCACCCCCCAGCACTGTGGGGCACCTGCCAGCAGGCCCCCACCCATGTCCAACTCATGTTCCCCACCACCCCACCCTCCAGCACTGTGGGGCACCTGCCAGTAGGCCCCCACCCATGTCCAACTCATGTTCCCCACCACCCCCACTCCCCAGCACTGTGGGGCACCTGCCAGCAGGCCCCCACCCATGTCCAACTCATGTCCCTACCACCCCCACCCCCCAGCACTGTGGGGCACCTGCCAGCAGGCCCCCACCCATGTCCAACTCATGTTCCCCACCACCCCCACCCCCCAGCAGTGCAGGGGCACCCTCCACCAGGCCCCCACCCATATCTCCCACCACCCCCACCCCCACCACTGTGGGGCACCTGCCAGCAGGCCCCAACTCATGTTCCCCAGCCAACATGTCATCACAATCTAGATCCCTGGTCCCTATGGTCAGCCTCCAAATGCAAAACACCCACCCGAGTATTGCATCCACCCACTCAGAAATGGCAATTACATGACAGAACACCAATAGCAAGTTTCGAAACAAACACATGTCCCTCACATACACCCAATGGGTGTCAGTGAATCTCAAAACCCATATCATGATATGCATGAAACCAATGAGATGATACTAGACATTGAAGTTCGATAAAAAAATATGTATTAAAGGAAACATAAATAGATTCAAAAATAAAGAAACAGAAATGGGAATGTACAAAAATGAAAAAAAGCATGTCCGTGAAAAAAAGCAAAACCAAAAATCATAATCCAAAGTAATGGTGTCCAAAGTCACTGTCCACAAAAGAAAATCCAATGGGAAATAATAATTGAAAGCCATTGCTCCATGGGTAAATTGTGAAATAAAAATAAAATCCAACAGTGAACTATGTACAGACGAACAAGCCAGGGTCCATTATCCCAACAAAAGAAATGAAACCTATCTAACAACACTAACTAATAAAATAAACTATATACAAAAATGTGGCCAATGTCCAAAAGGTCCAAAATAAATCAAAAAACAAAGGAAACCTAACACTACCTACATAACTATGTACAAGGGCAGCGGGCTAGTCTGACAGCTCACTTTTGGATGTCCCGGGCCAGGGCATCATCGAACTCCTGCTCAATGTCCCGGAGGCGGTCCTCCTCCATGGCCCCGAGGGTCCGCAGGGCCGTCGACGTGTCCACCTCCAACCCCCTGCGGATTGCCTCAAGGCACTCGGCCCGCCTCAGGGCCCTCCTCATGGAGTTCTCCACCCTGACCATTGTGAGCCGTGCCTCTTCCGCCCGCTGCCGCTCCGCATCTATGGCGTGGCCCAACCGATGCCTGCCCCTCTGATGTTGAAGGCCCCGAGCCTTCATGGCTCCCACCACGTTGCTGCTGCTGCAGTGCCTCTGCCCATGCACTGCCTCCTGCTGCCTGCACATCCTCCGGCGGCTGGGGTGCAGTCGATGTGGCCACCCCTGCTGGACGTCCGACTCCCGACTGTGGCAGGGATGCCTCCTCCACCAGCCTGGCCGCACCGTCAGAGGCAGCTCCACAGGGCACCCAGGTGACTGATGGGTGGGAAGATGGCACGGAGGACGACTGGCGCGTAGGGGGTTCAGTTGAGGAGGGGGTCATAGCAAGCCCCATCAAACGGAGGAATCCGGCCTTGGTGACCTGTCCCAGCAGGCTGACATGGTCAACGAGCCAATTCGAGATGACGTGCAGTCTCCTCATGAAAAGACTGCAGGTCACCTCGCATGGCCCGTTGACGCAACGCCACACCAGTCAGGACAGGCTCAACCCGGACCCGGATAGCCACGTCCGCAGGCAGAGGAAGGCCAGTTGTCGTTTGTTCACCCCCTGCCATGGGTCTGGACTCAGGCATCCCTGCTGGTGCAAGATGATGCAGGGACAGGATCAGGGACAGGATTGCACACAGGCACCTCCGCGGCCGCCTGTGCTGCCTCCTGTCCCTGGTCCTGCACTGCACCACTAGCACCAGTGGAATCCCCACCTCCAGACCCCGTCTCTGTTGCTTGCACGGCCTCCTCCTCCACCAAACCCCCTACCAACCTGGATGACTCCGTGCCATCTTCCCCCGTTGGGCCCTGTGGGGTCCCAGCTGTCCCTTCTGCTGCTGAGGAGTCCAACTCCAACCTCCACATCTTGGACCTCCCCCTCGGCAGCTGCGGCATGGGATGCGGCACCGGACTCCTCACTCCCCGACGAGATGACAACATGGGAGGGGAGCCGGGCCTTGCGTCTCTGGCTGGCGGTGGGATCCCCGCCGCTGTGCTCCACAGCACCTTCTCCGCCCTCTTCATCAGTTGACGCTGCAGACAGGGAGAAATAAAATACAGGCATCAGGGCACTGTACAATGGACACATACACACATGACAGTTGTACATGAGTGGCATTTTCAAACCTCAGACATGCCATCACAATCCCCAACACACATGTCATTTCAACTCGCACACATGAGCCATACCACAGCCATATCGCAACTGCCAGCACCATCCATACACATACAACAGCATGAGCAGGCAAAGCTGAGCCAGACATCACATGCAACACAGGAAGTGTACCACACATGTACACACACCACCACACTTGCAGGCATGTGTACACCGCTGCCAAGTGTCGCAGTGTTCAGATGGGCATCCATGTCACATCTGCCAATCAGGCTTCCACATCCCGCTGTCACATGCATCCATGTTGCATCACTGTTGCACCCTTGTCAAATACACACAAATGCACATGTACACAGTGCTGATACATGCAGCTGAAAACAACATACATGCATGACATCACAGACATGTCTATTTACATACACATTCATCCAAACATGTGTGCCCACGCAACTGCATTTGGCATGCAAGCCTACACACACAAGCACCATCCATGTCTCACACATTACAGCCCTCGCATGTGTTAGCCCCACGGCCCTGTACACCCCCACCCATACTCGACCCCATACAAACAGATGTGCAACCTGCACACTACTGAAACATCACCACACGCACAGCTCACAATCAGGATGCATGTACACTTACCTCTCGACTCCAGACGGGTCTGCCTCTCAAGGACCTGGACGTGGAGCGCTGGGGATATGCGTTCCAGGACCCTCATCTGATCTTCCGACAAGTGGCCCCGGCGCCCCTTGGCATCCGCTGCCTTCAAGAGGTGCCGGGCCTTGTTCAGGGTCCTGGACCTGAAGTCCTCCCAGCGCTTCTTGACATGTTGGAAGTCGCGGACTGCCACCCCTTCCGCGTTGATGGCAGTCACGATGTCAGTCCAGATCCGAGTCCGTCCTTCCATGTCGGCGTGGGAACTTCCGAAGAGGGCATCATACTGCCCCAGGACTTGCTCCACCAGGACACCAACTTCGGTGGCACTGAAGCTGGTGCCCCTCTGCCTCTCTGGCCGGGGGTTGTCAGTGGTGCCAGATGTTGCAGTGCCTGACATGACAACCCCAGAGGCAGGAGTGGGTGGGCAACTGGGTCCTGGGGCTGGACTGTGGAGCAATGGAATCCCAGTCGGGAGTCTTCGGTTCCAGCAGGGGTGGTCACAGCAACAGCACCCCTGGCTGATGTGCAGGCAGCAAATGGCAGGGCACGTGGGCAGCAGGCAGTCAGGCAGCAGCAGATGGCAGGTGGGAGTGTGCTCGGGGCTCTGGGGGGCAGTAGTTCGGCCTTCTGGGCAGGAGCGTGGTCTTCCGTGTGCTTACGCGTGGCCAGCTTGATACGGAGTGATTTGGCACATGAAAATTTGGCACGTCAGCGTGTAATTCGAGGAAAGGCCCTTAGAGCGTAAGCGCGTCTGCACGCATACGCAATTTCATTGGACAGAAGGCCCCTCAAGCGCAAGCGCCCCTGTGACGTGACGCGCACGGGCGTGCATGGGCATTTCAGCGCGCGTGAAAAAATGCACGTCTGCGTGTAATACAAGGAAAGGGCCCATGCGCGTAAGTGACGTGACGCGCGTGCGTTTCTCTCAGCACGGGTTTAAGGTGAGCGGGCCCAGCAGTCCGCTGTACGTGCCTTTCATGGAGACCGACGTGTGTTGCTGCTTCCTGTTGTTTCACGCGCCATCACAACTTCACAGCTATCAAGGACGTATCTCTTCTTTTGGCGGGGGTATTGGCTATGTGTGCTTTTCTGCATCGCGCTAGTCAGACGGTGAGTCGCACACGCTCTTTTTCCCACTGCGGGTGCCCCTGTGTATCGCACCCATTTTCGATGTCATAGTAGCCTGCGTGTCCCACGCGTACGTGTTATTCGTGTTACTGGGTTCCACCGCGTACTGCGGGAGGTTGAATCCACGCACGTAGGCTGCAGGGTTGCATGCACGGTTTTACTGCAGTTTTGGGTTGCCTGAGGGTTGCGTGACCCGTCACTACATCACCGGGGTCACATACAGCCTTGCAGGTGCAGGGGGGCTGTTAACATCTTGCTTCCCACCCCCTTCACCCCAATTGCCCAGGTCAATTGTTGTGTACACCTCCCATTGGCACCACTCCATCTGTGCCGGCACTACTACATCTGTGCCATGGTTGGGACGACACCAAAGGTGAGGGGCGCCTCAGCTGGGCGTCCTCCTCGTGGCGGGTGTGGTCGAGGACGTGGCCGTGGTGACCAGGGAGTAGGGGGACTCCAGGGTGTCCAGGGCGGCCACAGAGGGGGAAGAGGCAGGGGTGCCCCACTTGAGCACAATGTTGTGCCATGTGTCGGTGCAGTCATGCCACCACCCCCTGTGGTTCCGGGGGATGCAGCTTCTGCATCTGGCACTGGCGCCCGTGTGACCCAGCAGTCTGTTCCATCTACTGCCACGGGCCGAAGGGTAGTGGTAGCTGCAGGTGCAGCTGTGGACACCGCCACCCAGGCTCGGGGTCTGCCAGCGCAGGCTGCGTTGGCACTTGAAGAGCCCTTGGTAGATCTCCAACAGGCCAGGGGGGAAACCATAGGGGCATGCCGGGCTGCTCAGACCAAGACACGTGTCCCTGGGGCAGTCATGTCATCTGCTGCCCCGAACAGCCGGGTGTTGGCAAGTGCAGGGGCAGATGCACCCAACAGCACCCCGGTTGTGAGTCTGCCAACCAGGACCGTTGCGGTCAATGAACCTGCCACAGCTGATGTTGCTGCGCAGGGTCCATTAGTGGGCACGCAGCTGCCACTGACTCAAGTCAGGCCTTTGGTCATCCCTCCACCTGCCACTCCCTTGGCTCAATCCACCGAACCCACTGGCCATACTGGTCAGGGCGGCATTAGCCAGCCAGGGTCTGCGCCACAGTCCAAGAGGAGGAAGGTTGCACCTGCAGCACAGGCTGGGACCCCACACACAGCCACGACCTCCTGCTCGTCGAGGAAGAAGCCTTTCTGAAAGCAGGAACTGGACTTCCTCGTGGACTACGTGCGGGGCCACAGCCGTGACATGCTAGTGGGTGCCAATAGTCAGACTACGGCTGCCCAACGTGACACCCACTGGAAGCATGTTGCGGAACATGTCAGTTCATTCGGCCATGAGGTGCGCACGGCGCAAGAGTGCAAAAAGCGTTGGAATGACATCAAACGCAGCACTAAGGCTAAGCGTGCGTCTAATTACAACTTGACTCTGGTGACTGGCGGTGGGCCTGCATCAGAGGAGGAAGAGCTCACTCCGCATGAGGCACTCGTTGCGGAGTTCATACCCCCTGAATTGGTCAAAGGAGTGGGAGAGATGCTGGACTTTGATGCCCAGTCCAGTGAGTGTTGATGCGTGTTTGTTGAGGATGTGTGTGTTTCACTTGTGGGATGTGTTGTGCATGATTGCCGCTACATGTGACGTGTACATGGTTCTGATGTGTAAGTAATGCAATGCTTCCGTCATGCATGTCTCCTCTGCCTGCATGTGGGGACTCCATGTAGGCATGCTCCCTTGCCCCTCCTCGCCATTCTGCACCCCAGTTCCACCTTTGCACTGGTCTGCTTCAATCTTGCCAATGTGTACTTTCTTGTTCATGCGTCCTGTGTAGATGCTAACTTCCAGCGTAGAATCTGCCAAACATATGCCGTGTGGTACAGCCTTAGTACTTGATGCAGGGTATCTCACTTGTACTGCGCATAGGTCAGATGTCCCGCAGGGACATGAGTGCCCATTCATGCTCCATGTGCATTGCACGCATGCTGCCACAGTGCTGGGGGAAGAATTTAAGAAATACCTTACACAGTTGACACGTGCAGTGAGTAGCATAGCACAACAGATTGCACCGCCCTTTACAGAAAACGCTGCGACAGATAAAGCAATGCCAGTGCAAGACAGTCCAGAAGGACCGTTGATACCAGTAGAAAATGTGTATGTGCGAAGTTTTGTTCGGAGGTGGAACTCTCCAAGATTCCATGGTCCGTATGAGGTGATTTATGCAAACACACACGGCGGTAAAAGTGAAAGGATTGAAATATTGGGTGCATCTCTCAAATGTGAGAAGAGCACGGGTGTCATGAACCCTCTCAGTTGGCAATGGATGCCGTTGCTACGGCTTCGCCGCCATTAAACACTGCCACCATGTCTTTCACGTTTCTCTGTTTACGGTCTAGTGTTTCCCCCTTTCCTTTCCTCTTGCCTATTTACTTCCTGTTACCCATGGCTCTTTGCGTTGCAACCGTCTCCTTTCGTTTTCACGGTGAGACGCTTCGAGTGCTTTTCTCTCACTCACTTCCTTCCTCCCCTTCCGGGGGTCTCTTCCTCACTCTCTCCTTCTTTCTCTGCCTCCCTTGCGGCTCCCCCTTCCGCCGGTTTCTCTTCGCTTACGCTTCTCAGCGTTTGCCTGCCTTTCTGCCTGTTTTCTTTTCCTTCTTTGCCATTTTCCTCCGGATGAATCTTTGCATTGCTTCCTCGAGGATTCCTGATGCTATTGATTTCTACGACAGCCATGGCTATACTTCTTACTGCAATTCACTGCCAACAGTTCCACCTCAACACAGAGGTTTTTTCCGCCTTCAGGCTTTTTCCCCTTACCCGCCTGTATCTGGAACCGGAGCCGAGGTCATAACTGATTCGGAGTTCCACCACGACTTCGTCCCGTGTCAGAGCTCTAACAACGAAGAGTAAAAAGGATTACCTTGCCCACCGACACGGCATCGGAGCGTCAGACCCTGAAGACTCAGGTGAGGAGAGTGGTGCCTCGGGTGGGAAAGCAGAACATTCGGGGAATACCCCTACTGTAACTTCAAGTCTTACACAAGGTTGTGACAACAGGATAGTGCAATCCCTCAATGTGAGCGAATGACCAACAGTGAGACAGCAGTAAAATTGATCATGGAAACAGTATAAAATGACAAGAGCTGAAGTAACTAACAATAGAATACAGAATGTATGTATGGATCTCTCTCTCTCTCCCTCTGTTTCGTATATATGTTCTTCTATCTCTCTGTCTCTTTACTAAACTTAATGAAGAATACAAGAAACAAACAGTATACAGGAATGATGCCTAAAGATTAAGATAAGATGATGTTAGTATAAGATCAATGCAAAACAAATATAGAAAAATAGTATCAAGCTGTGCACACCGCAGATAGCATAACGTAGCAACAAAAAGAGATTAATGAATAACATGTAGAAAAAACAATAATAATAATGTTATGAGAAATGAAATGTTTGCGTGTCACTTAACAATTTCATATCGCCCCTCCAGGTAACACAATGGCCGAAAGAAGTGCACTCACAGATACCAGTGCAATGTTAGTTAGCAATAGGGTAGCTAATAGAATGAACAAATATTATAATTTTGAGTGTGCCCTGAAATATTCAGCAATATTGTTTTCCATAATTCTATTTTTTATGGCGTGGTACTATGCCGTGTTTTCCATTGTGGAGGATATGAAAAAGGGGGGAGCGGGACACAGCTAATATGAGAAGGGTCAGTACTTATATGGGCAGGGGTAAAAACAATGTGGAGAGAGAATTATTCTGCTAATGATCACTATGCCAATACAAACCTCACTACGTTGCACATTATTGCCACTGCAACAGCCCCCCCTCCTTACACTTGCTGCTATAAGCCTGATCAATGACAATGAAACAAACCAATATGATGGTGATTACTTTTGGGTAAATGAACCTACCATGATACATTTTAATGCACAGATAACCAGAGAACCTACCTCGCAAGGAACTATAATGCACTTTCATGTTACTGCTACCCAAGAGTCCCCAGATTTATCAGCTGGGTACACTGTGAATGACCTTAACGACACAACATGGGCAGGAGTGTTTCCGATACACTATCAAAAAGTAAAACCAATGAATAACCGGAAAGGGGGGAAGAGGAGACGGAAAAGGGGGGTAGGAGGGACAAGATATGATATCTACCATGGCCTGGGATTAGATGAAATTGAAGATCTCCGCCACCCCGACCAATCAACCAAATTGTACTCGGATATGAGTGCCAATGCAAAACAAGCCACAATCAAGAGCTCCTATGTCTGCTCTCTCATACCGCACGCATCAGGCACACCCAAAATACTGGTGCCACAACAAGTACCCTTGTCAGACGCCCAGTGTTTAATTCATCCTGTATTATGTAGAATTTGCAGCACCTTCCAGGGACACACATCTATAATAGAACTGCTGCAGAACGAGAGAACATGCACAAGCAGGCATTAAGAACCATTCTTTGTCATAAAAGGAACAAGATTCACAGAAAACAAGTGGCATGTGGAAACGATTGAGTGCAAAGCTGAGGCACTCAGAGGACTTATCGATGAAAACTTCCAATGGGTCAAAGAAACGTGTGCTCCTGTCTGGTCCCAGCACATTGCAAAACTCACCTGGGTCACCGCACTAGAAAAACCCATTAAGAAGCAAAAAGAAATACCACATGAGCTTTGTTTTCACTGAGAGGGGAAGGTGCCAATGGGCACCAACAAGCAATGCAACAAAACAATAATAATTCCAGACATGAAGAAAGGCAAAGCTGCACTCATGGACATGTACTGCGTCTGCTGCAAACAAGCTTACCTGCATCTCCCGGCATCATGGAGAGGTACTTGCGCCCTAGCCACTCTACATTCAGCTCTGATGGTAATCCCAAAACGTCATATCCAAGGAGGTGAAGGTCCGGCTGGCATATCGGCAGCCGGGAAGTCGGCTGGCATATCGGCAGCAGGGCAAGCGGCTGGCACATCAGCAGCACCTAGATTTTCTCACAGCAATGGACGGCAGTGTTTGCTGAAAAATCAGGAGCGCATGCTGTACATTCGTACCCTCTGAAGATGCAAATAATGGGACCCCCTCCCACGTGATCTCAGCAGTGCATAGCCTGGGGGGGAGAATGTTGAAAGAGGGAGGAATAGAACCAAGCAACTGGTTTGACAATATGTTTAGCTGGGTACCATTCTGGTTCAAAGCTGTGATGAACATTTTTGTCCCTGTCATCGTTTTCATTCTGCTATTTTTCTGTGTGTGCCAACTAGGTATCCGATGTTGTGCAAAATCTATGCCTAACTCAACTAAGATGATGGTAACGATGGGCCAACAGGCAACGGTAGCAACTATGATAGACGCACAAAAGCAAACTGGGGAGCCTAACCCACCAAAGTATTGCATTACAGCTGTATACCGCCAGAATGGGGACAGGGTTGATAACCTATACCACACCACCATAAAAAAACCAAGAGAGCTGCAATGGTACAGGGAAGTGTGGGTGGACCTGGATGGGGATGAAGGGATATATATGACATGCACCCCAGATGAATAACCAAGAAAGGGCCACAGCCTGAAAAGCGTTTGTAGGGCCTGGATGCCCATAAAAGGTACACCAGCTTGGGCCAAAGTGGTAGCTGAAGCTGAGTATTATCGAAGTGAGAACAAAAGAGCCAATAGTTAGTTACTTTAGATGTAACGAAAGGGGGGAAAGTTTGGGAGAGAGGAGTCGTTAGGACCCCTACCGTCACCCCCATGCATTCAGTACAGCTTGGACCATATGCCTCCAATGGTGGGGAATGCCTCCATCACCCTTATGTAATGCCAGAATCGGCTGGCATTTGCGTAGATGGGGCTGTTGTGCTGGACATGTGGCATCCATTTTGTGCTCCCTCGATTCCATCTTTTTGACTAGGCCTCACTGCGATAATACGAGAAGGCTTCTCTCCCCTCTGCAGCGCCGCGCACACTGTGCTCAAGGCCCCCACCCTTTCTCACTGTGTCTGAAAGCTTCACAGTTCCATTCTCACTCTCGAGCCGGAGGTAATTGCAACAAAAAACAAATGTAACATCTCACTCTTCCTCTGAGATCACTGTCCCTTGTGTGAACCGGCTTGAGCCAGGCTCTGTAGCTCATCCATCTCCACAAACCTGCCATGTCCTTTCACCCTTGCTATTGGAAAATTACTGCCAGTCTAACCGTGTGTACCTGGAAGGTATTCTCTTGATGTACCAGATATGTGACCACGCCACGATGCCCACCCCAGCATGCCTTTAGCTAACATCAGACCTCTGTCACAGTATATTGTCTCCCACTACTAACAAATGTCAACCTGCCTCATCCTCTTTGATGAGTCCAGACCCCCTGTGTAATCAACGTTATCACATTGCTCAAGACCCTTAACCTGGTACCCCATATAAGTCCCAAAAAGTGATGATGTAAATACACTAATTAAATGTATAGGTTTACAATGATTTCCTCAAAGTAGTTGTGATGACTATTATTTAGTGCATGTTGGGTTGTATTATGTTAATTTAGCTAGTGGCCACCCTGCCTCTCAATGACCTCACCCTCACCCCGCCCGGACACAGGCAGATGGACCTCATGACAATTGCCCTCCCGCCAACTGGACATCCAATCCAGATGGAGCAACGCCCAGTGGACCATATGTATCCTTACTGCCTATCCAATCCTGCACTGGCCTAGTACCCTATGTTAGTCGCGTTATCTATGACGATGTTTCACTTTATATTGTTATGTAATTGTAATGTTTGCCAGAGCGCTCTCGGGCAGCAGAGTTCTTGGGATGCCAATTCTCGATAAAAGATCCAAACTCTCGCAACCTATTCTCTTATTCCCATTTGAGGTGTTTCTCATTTATTTGTATTGCACGTAGTAAGACGGGGATGGACCCTCACACTCTGAAAGGATGAAAAGCTGAGTCGGCCTGTTTAGAAATGGCATCCTGCAGGTTGTAGAGCTCAGCGCTCAATTGCCTTTTCCTTTAATATTGTGTATATTTTTTGTACTCTGAGCAGGTTGTTACAAATCCAATGTAATGTAAAAGGTCAACTATCACTGCCCGTCTCCCGTAAACTGCCTTGTAAAAGATATTTGAGATAGATGGCGGCAGAGCCCCCTCAAACATGAGCTACTGCACACTTAACAAACTTGCCTTGGGACTGTGGGGGACAAACTAGAGAATCCTAAAGTGATTGGACGGTATAAGCACACAGCAGCACAACAGTTGGCACCTACAGTTTCACATCACATTTCACATAATTGCACTATTAGACATTGGGAGTTGCAGTGATTGGTCCAGAATAACACAGCGCCTATCAGGTACTGAAGCTAGGATATAGATCAGAGTGTCTGTATGCTAAACTCATTAATGTGAACACTAGGCCACACACTCCAATTTGTCATCACTGGGACGTGGCTGCAGAGGTCAGAATTTCTTTGCAAATACTAATTTACAACACAGCACATGAGGAATCCCCACCCAATGAGGCTTCCCTGTGAGATCCGGGACAATTTGCCCCTCTTACTCGAACCTCCCCTGTCCTTTTGTGGAAAGCAGGCTGTTGGCATCAAAGTGAAAGTGCTGATCATGGGGGACAGACAAACAGTAACAGTGATGGCGACCTGCCACACCACAATTTGCACGAGGGCAGAGTCAGAGCAGGCTCCTCCGATTAACTGCTGCAGTGTGCCACCCCCACAGGAGGAGGGGAAGCATCTGATCTAAGGCAGGCAGGAATTAGGATAGAAGCCAGGGCCTTTTTCCTCTCAAAGCATGGGCCCTTGTGCTGCTTGGCTCTGAGGATTGCACAGGTGCACTGACTCACTTTCGCACCTACGGCCACACCCAGCAGTCTGGGAAAGCAGAGAGAACAGTGACAAATGATTGGCTCAATGCAGGGAGGGATGGAGCCATCAGACAACGTGGGCACCTCAATGTCAATCATCATTACTGCTTTTAGCTTGGGCTATTAGTTTGCACTTTAACACCACCTATGAGCCAACATGATTGCATTAGAGAACAGATAGGGAGAAATCGCACATGTGGAGGGGCACAAAGCTTGCAGGTGTTGTTTTGTAATTTTCCCACCAATTGACTGCCTATATTCAGACTAGTCCCTATGGCCATTCCCACCCAGTTCCTGCCCCTCGCGCCCAATCCACCTCTTCATGGGAACTCTGTTATCCTGCTTTAATCAAGCCTTACCATCAGACTTTGCAACCAAAGCATCTGCCAGTGTTTTCTCTAAGCATTATTTTGAAATGTAATTAATTAATTGGAGTAATAAAAACACTGCTGGTGTAATAAACATGCAAAATAATTGCCTACTTATAAATCCCCTCATTTGAGTTGCTAGCTTCCCTATTCAGGTAATACAAATCTGTTCCTTTTAATTGAGTACAATCCAAATGATATACATTTTGAGTCAACGGGCCTCATTATAGATTGCCGGTCTGGGAACTACGTTACCGGTAAGCATGCCGGTACCGTAGTTCACAACCTGGCAAACTACGAGTTCTGCTCACGGGTGCCATTGCAGTCACCAGGACTGGCCTGGCGGCTGTACCGGCACCCACGAGCAGAATATGTCGGATGCACCTGCACCATTCATAACGGTGTCGGTGCATCTGGCCTCCCCATTCACATTGAGCCCTATGGGGCTCAAATGGGAAAGGGGAAGAATATGTTCCGGCACAGAGAAATGGGCAAATACCGGCTCCGGCAAGGCAGTAATGACCCGGTAATTGCCCATTCCAGGGTGCCAAAATAAAAAATACCGGCGCCAGCCTCGTAATGAGGCCCAACATGTCAATTTTAAAATAAGGTATTTTCATACCACCATATGGATAAGTATATATTGCATCATGATATATGACATTTGTGTGATCCATCAACTGCAGTATCTACAACAAAAATGTTCATACCTCATTCACCATACCCAGTGGCTTAGTGTCTAAACAACACAACTCCTACATAATTCATTAAAAACATCCACATAGGACAATCTGTGCATTCATCAGCATACTGTCCCTATTCCCCAACAAGTTTCTGTTCTGCATTGTTTAGAACATTCTTCAGGGTGACATCCAACTCCAGTCAAATGATCCATTCAATGGAATTATTATACTAAAGACAGCGGGTGGTCCTATGCTCTAGAGAGTACGAGCAAGCACACATTGTTTAAGTGCAATAACTTGGGTGAGAGGTTCACAGGCAAGCTGTACAATAAGAGCTTCCTCTGCAACTCACAATACAGTAATAGCGGCCAGCCCAGCCTTGAGAAAGACCAAGCAAAGGTTGAAACGCGTTGGCACAAGGGTATTTGAAGCATGTGATGATTATGTATTGCCATTAAAAACCTACACTCTATGATACTCTATTACAAATCTAGTGAACACACAAGTCATCTTTCTTTCAAGAGGATTGAATATAATGGATTGCCATTCTCGACTACTCATTAACCAATGACAATCAACTGAGGAATTCAAAATCTACTGATAATGCACATGTGAAATGGGGCAATAACTAGTACACAATGTTTGTTTGTCGGCTGTGGGGCAGCCCCCAGGCACCCAACATAGCAGTAGATCAAGCAATCTACTTATACCTAAGGACAGCAAAACAGAGTTCAACCTCACACTCTCCAATAAACCGTATGGGAATCAGGCCTCTAAATTTGTAAAGCAAAGCTTTAACTATTTTGTGGAATGCTAGATATTCTAAGATACTACTCTTTCCTTTTTTGGCTTCTGAGTTAGTTTTATGAAATTGTTTGATGTCAGTATAGGATGTGGGTTGTTTCGGCAGGGGTGCACAATCAGGTAGTCAAAGTTAAGGAAAACTGGAAATTGCTTTGGAGATGTTTAAAAAAAAATGAGGAGTTATTCTTGTGATGGCTCAGTTTTCAAATGTCAGTAGTGTACACGATCTTTAATTCTACATTGGCCACAGTACAAATGTGTATTAGTGAAATACATGCTTACAATCATCTCGGGTAAAGCTTCTGTTAAAATCGAATTTGTGACAAGTCGATTCTAAAAAAATCTAACTTATTATAATAGAATAGTTCTTTTAAAACACGCTCAATACCAGAGACCAGTTTATAAGCACAAGACGGGATTCAAACCTGTGTTGCTATGCGCTGTCTTGCTTCCAATATCTTGCTTCCAATATGCTACTCTAATTTGTTTTATAAAGATGACATAAAGATGATAAGAAACACCATCCATTACATCCATTAAATCCGTTCAGCCTGCATGTGCCAAGGATTACAGTTCCTATACCAAACATTCATTACACCTTTTTCTGGAGCACTGGTGTCTGCGAACCTGCACAACAATGCTTCAATTTCCAATATGACTCAGATAGACATACCCCAAAATCAACAGTACCAGAAGGGAGAGCATTCAGAAGGCACTTGGTCTACAACTTCCCAGGGGCTACAACCCCACAACCAGGACTCTATTTGAAGATTTAGAATCCCTGCGGGAAGGTGAAAAGAGATATGATCCTGCACATCAGGGTCTTGACTCCCATACAAAAAACTAGACACATGATAGATGAACCACTCCCAAACCCAGGACAAGTAGTGGCACATATGGTGGTGGAGGATTGTGACATCTAACCAAAGGTCGCATCTCTCAGCTGAAGTAGTTATTTTCATTTTTTGAGCAAACAAAAGGAGCTGGGTCTACAGCTCTGCATGAGCTTCAACATTCAACCCTGTTCCTTTATTTCAATAACCTAAGAGGGGGAAAGAAAGTCAATGAGAAGGTACAGTGGGAAGGAGGCAGGCAATACGTGACAGGTACCTTGCAGAGCCTATCACCCATAACAGAGAAAGAGGACCTCAGATTGATTTCAAACTGACCTACAGGTACAGCAGAGCTATAGGCGTTTTAGATGGCCTGTGTCTCACTGCACACTCCAAGGAGCATCAAGACTACAGGGTATCTGTTTGTCTGGTAAGACTCACACTGAACAATAGCAACCTCCAAAGCCAAATGGAATTCTTGATGGGACTAGGTGAGCACTACAGGATGAAGACAGACCAACAGCACAATATTCGGAAAAGGAAATGCCTCAAATAAGGAACTTAGTAAAAAAAAAGCTTAGCTAATTACAGTGCAGATTCCTGCTTCCAGGAGATCATATGCACAAAAGAAAAATTGACAGTGAGGTTTGGAGCTTCTTTGTTAGAACATTTACAAATGTTCTTCTACCCCAATGTACCTGGTTTAGCATAGTTCGATGACGGGACATCGACGGATCCTTCTTGAGTGAACTCCCTTTAAGGCAAGAGCCACGGATTGTCTAGATTCCTCGAAGAAAGGGGTGAACAATCTTGTCAAGGTAGCAGCTTGGTCCTTGTGGTGCTCGTTGGCGATCGGTCGTGGACGTCCTGCGAAGATGAGGCATGTGGTGCACTTCAAAGACGATAGCAAGTTGCCACAAAGAGTCCATGAAGAACGTAGGTCCAGCAAGGGCGTCGGGTCATCTGCATTTGGCGTCAGTGATCGGGCCTCCACCACCGCTGGCTTTTGGATCTTCATCAGCATTTTTGAGGACTTCCGGTGGTGGGAAAATATCTCAGAAACTCTGAATCCTAGAGCCTTGCAATGTGGTTTTTGAGGTCCCTTTAGTTTTGTTCCCTGTGTCAATACCGGTCCTTCTACGACCACATTGATGTTTTGCCGATTTCAGTCAACCGCTTCATGTTTGAAGGTGCTGAAATCCAGGGCAGGGGGTGGGGTATTCTACTGTCCTGTAGCCAGTAATGTCCAGAGGGTCCTAACAGGTAACTATGCAAACTTTGGTAAGATTAGTCAAACAGTGTGTAATTATATAAGGAACAACGTTTCGCCAAACCACAAACCCAAAAACACATTTTGACGTTTGCTGAAATCAGGGGAAAGGGTTGGGGTGTCCAAATGCCATTTAGCCAGTAATGTCGGTAGTGTCCTAACAGATAACTATGCAAATGTGGTGCCCATTGGAGAAACAGTGCGGAATTGTATAAGGAAATCCTGCCAAAAACCCACAGACATATTTTGACTTTTATATAGATAGAACAATTAGGCTAGAATCAAATGTTATTAATTCATTATTTTCCCGTACATCACTTCGAGACCTAAAAGGGCAAAACACCTGCCTCACAAGGAGTTAAATAGAATAACGAAATAAAGATATTAACTTTTTTTTTGAGGTGCATAGGATCGATAGAGTTTTGCAGCACTTCAACTTGTATTATTACCGCAATAAACAGTGTAGCCAAACTATGCACTGCGTCATTCACTTGACACTTTAATAAATTAAAACATAGTAAACTGGCTAAAAAAACAAACTAAAACCACTGGTTCCAGATAAGAAAATGAACGAAGGATAACATTTATAACGCTTGCTGGTTTCTAAGTCTAGGCTCAAAGACTCCACTTTAAAAGGAAGGGTTACTTTTGTATGTTCTATGTACTGCCGAGTGGGATGCATAATTGCGCTCGATTTGCATGTGTATTGTTTATGAAGGAAACTCAGTCAAATGAGGACCTTAGAATCTAGTGAAAGTAAACACAGAAATGGCTATGTTTCAGAACAATTTTAGGTTTTAGTATTCGATGCAAATACATCTTTGTTAATATTGCCCATGAACATCTGCGGATTGAAAATGCTTTCAAATTGGGATGTTGTTTAGTCTACTGCATGAATTAAAGATTGGATTGAGATGAACACATATTTGAACAGTTTTAGACATAAATAAACGTCTCTTTGTGCAATGTTTATAAGAAATTTGGCTGTGGTGGAACAATTTGGTGGCTTTCTTGGCTATATATTTGCGCAAAGCAATTTACCACTGTGGCGTGAAACTGTGCAACGTAGTGTGAAATTGTATTAGAGCCCGTGCCCGCAACCCTAACAAAATTGATAGATTTCGGCTGCGCAAACCATGAATTCAGCGCTTCCACTAATGCAGTCCTGCTATTACTGGTTGTATGTTTTTTGCAACTGCATTACTCAAAAGACATTACTGAGCAGTACAGCAACGATTTAAAGGTTGGTATCATTATCTGAAAAATATCAAGCATTTCATTTGACAAAACATATACCCACTTGGTTTCCTTACTATGATTTACTGAGCTTTAGATTATATTCAGCTGCCCAATTTAAAACAGAGGGGACGAGGCAGTGGCAAAGCTAACCTGCTGATCCGTCACCTTCAGCTGCTTAGCCAAGAAAGAAGCGTATGTCCAAACTGCAGTGATGCGCATGGACCTTATATCATTTAGATGTCAGCTCAACAGTGAACAGTGCAGGCTGACATTTTATTCGCCCGCGAGCCTCGCAAAACAATACATTTCAGGCAAAGGTAACATGATCATGAACACGAAATTCAATTTAAAAACAAATGCTGGATTAGCAGCTCATGCTATGTGCATCAGCTGGGCAATCGGAAAACTGTCCATCTCTCAGCAACCTCAAAAAGAAAGAATGCCCGGATGCAGGTTAGTGGCCGTTCGCCATCAAAAATCAAATTAAGTCTTCGGGTTTTATGCTGAGAGCTTTCTGATCTGGCAATATTCCAAAAAGCAGAAATAAATAGCAATAGCTGAGGGGGGAAATGACGTGCACCAGCAAACAGTGATACAGGTGGCTGAGTACGTTGATCATAAAGTACATCACGTTTGCTGCATGTGGTCCAATCTCTGACCAGGAGCTGCATGCCATAGGTTGGTAGAATTCATAGGGCCTGATTTACAAATGCGTTTTAAAATGGTGCAATCCCACTGAAAAACGCTTTGTGAATCAGGTGAATAATGTCTCTAGCCTAAACAAAGAATAATTAGGATAATTGGTTCTCCAGTGATTGAAGGACATTGATTTATTAGTTTTGTGTACGAACACATGTTCTTGGCCAACTTTACATTCTCTGAAACCTGGATTCCCATTGTATAGCATGTTCATGTTCAAGATATGCATAAGATTGATTCCATGAGAGGGCACGTTGTTCTTTCCACTAATTGTTACAAAATGCCATTGGTCAAATATAGTTAAAATACAACGTGAATGTGTGCAATATCTTGCTTCTCTCTTTGCTTTATTAAGTGGCCCTTACTAGATCACAAACATATTTCACAATAATGTTGCAAACTAATGAGAAGGATAATGAATCCTAAAAAATGTTATGAACGTAAAGGGCCTAATTTACAAAATATGTACATTTGTTGAAAGTCACTTTCCGTGGTAAAAGAACACAACACGTGGGAAGGCACAGCGCAAAGAAATAAAAAAGGGGGCGTAACATGAAAAATCCCCATTCCATGTGGAATACGAGGAAGAACAAGGGCGTGGGAAGGGACGCACCATCAAATAACAAATACGCCCTATCAAGCACTAAAGAAACACTATTCAAAAAAATTATAGTGCAATTTCCTAGAGTCCAAAGGAGAATGCAGATTTTGCGATCATACCACTACCTGATGAACGTCGCAAAGTACAAAGCGCAATGAAAGTTCATGTATAAAAGTGCAATGTAACCCTAATGAACATAGGACTTCCACAATGCTGGGCCCTGCTTTACTAGAACGGATCCTACTACATGGAAGAGGGAGGAGGAGGGTGAGGAAGAGGGATGGTGAGGAGGTCTATGGAAGAGACTGATTCTCTCCCCATGCCATCCTAGACCCGATCAGGGGGTGGGAGAATGAAATGGCATCCCCCACCATGTGCTCGCAGGCACTGACACCCCTGGTGAAAGTACTATCAGCCTTACCTTTCTAGCAACTGTATCATTGCAGCACACGACAGCCATTGTTGGGGGCCTATCACAGCCCACACAATCCAGGTGCCTCCACCAAGTATTGTGCTGCATCCTAGCACATGTGCCTATGCACAAATACAGGCCACACACACTGCTGGCAAGGCAGAGAGTGTGCCAGGAATTCTTTGCAATTTCATACTTTCCACGGTCCTGGGAGCCATCGACTGCACACATGTAGCGCTCCAGCCCCTCTCACCCCCCCCAGGGACTGAGCCTATTTATCACAACAGGAAACATTGGAATTCCAATAATGTGCAGGTGACCTGTGATACCAAGGGACATATCATGCATGTCAATGCAAATTACTGGGAATGCATGCATGACAGCTACATCTTACACCATTCCCCCATATACCAGGCCCTTATATCGGGAACTTTTGGAAACACCTGGCTAGCTGGTGATTATCAACTTTCATGCACATACAAGCAGTCACATGACACACAGGAAAATCAATCAATGCTAACAATCAATGCTAACAACAACCATTTCCCCCTTTGTGGGTGACAGTACCTACCCACTCTCACCATTCCTGTTGGCACCCATCAGGAATCCAGCCACCCCAGGTGATGTAAGCAACAATATAGCACACATAGCCACCCGGGGCATAACGGAGCATGCATTCTGTCTGCTCAAATGACAGTCAAGTTCCCTTGACCATTCAGTTGATGTATTGCTATATGCACCCCCTGCAGTATATAAGATCATCCTGGTATGGTGTGCCCTGCACAATATTGCCACATGTTGTGGCATAGCAGTAGAGCTGCAGCAGGAACACCACCCTCATCCACATGCAAAACACATTCCCGTAGTAGGTCAAAGGGCACAAGGACAGGACACAAGCAAACCTGTGAGTTACTGGGGTGCACACAAATGATAGTTCTGGTATTCGTTAACAGTAGCTAGTTACACATCTACCTCAATTATGGGTCAAGGGAGAAAACAAGCAGCTATGACACAATAAGCTGCCACGACACCATGAGGAGAAAGTAGTGTCCAAAATTAGAGAACACTTCTGTCCTATGCACACCAACTCTACCGAGAAAAACTCAGTCAAAACTTAATGGTTGAAATTCCACAACGATTTTCAAACAATTGGTTACACTTTCAGTGATTTAGAGTATACTTGCATGTGTTATTCTTTTTTTAATATACAAATAAATAATAAACACACAATAAACACACAGTTATGAATTGTAATGAGCTCAACGCATTTCTGGAGATGTCTCCCTTCATCAGGAGAATACAAATCTTTATGGGTTTTATTACCAAATCTTTAGGAACATCATGTATCTACAAAGGAAAGTAGGAAAAGCTCTCACGAGTACTAACAATTCATGCTCAGATATGTTTTAACACACTGAGTTTATATAAAATAGCCAGACATCTTATGTGAAATTGTTTGCCAAATTCACCTTAGTGCAAGCATGTGGAACATTGATAAACTAGATCTTCTTAAGGGGTTTTTGTCTTGGGGGCGAGAGAAGTGCTCGGCCTGTTGTGATATTGCAACTAATTAGAGGCATAGGTCGTATAGTAGGAAGATTAATTAACTAGACTTAAGTGAATGAAAAGCCTACCTTGATGTGGGACCACCCTTGGATCTAGTAGAGGAGACTGTGTAAATTGTGTCAGGATGTGGTGTTCATCATCTTAGACTCAGGTAAATATCTACCATATGTAAATAAGTCCAATTAATAATAGCTGACTACAAGGATGTGACTAAGTAGCCACACCCTTCCATTCAGCTACTATAAAATTACTGGTGCCTGATTTTGCGGTGCCACCGGGCTATTACAAATCCGGAGGCCGGGAAGTCAGGCGCCGGTAATTCTGTTAATCCCCATTTACATAGAGTCCCATAGGACTCTATGGGAGTGGGGACACGGAAGCACCGGCACTGTTGTTAATGGCGCTGGTGCTTCTGTGACGGCTTTACTTACCATGTCTGTTGTGCCCTGCAGGGTCAGACCTGTCAGGCAAACTGGCTCTAGCAGGCAAACCCATAGTTTGCCGATCCAGAAACAAGGGTGCCGGTGAGCTTACCTTATTTCACGACCAGCAAACTCGGCATGAGGCCCAATATCCTCTATCCAGGGAGGCAGACAAGGGTATTCACGAGATGATCGCCACATTAGTGAAGCAAGGTATTCTTGTACCCTCAGAAACGCAGTGCACCACTGCAGTGTATATGGTGAAAAAAGGCATTTTATTCAGGATTTTCGCCCATTAAACCAAATTGTTGAAGCAGAATTCCTGTTAGTTCTAAACCCAGCAACAATTTCGTACAGCATCCCAACGGAATCTACACACTTAATGGTAATAGATTTGAAGAATGCCTTCTTTTCGATTCCACTCCATGAAGAGCCATAGGACTTAACTTCCTTCCTATTTAGATACCGGAAGTGGAAACACACAGCACTCACTGTGCGTCACCTTCCATCTTTAATATGGTCCTTCGGATGGAACTAGCTACCATCTAGATAGCGAGCACAGTTATACAATATGTTAATGACATTTTAATTCGTAGCAAATCTGAGGAACAGTGTCGAAATAACTCTGTATTTTTTACAGTACTGGCAGTAAAAGGTTATAAAGTAGACACGGTAAAATTACAATATTGCCAAAGGGAAGTGTTCTACATAGGGTAGTTAATATCACAAGCAGGGAAAAAAGTGACTTCAAAAAAAGGGCTGAGGCAATCAGCAGAACACCAATGTCAAAGATAGTGAGAGAAATGCAGAAGTTTCTGGGCCTTTGCTATTATTGCAGAGCCTGGGTATTTAACTATAGCACATACACAAGACCCTTGTTGAGCGGGCTTAGGGAGGCAGAGAGAGGGAATGGTATGTTGGTATGAACACATGAAATTACTGAAATATTTGAAGAGCTGAAGAAAGCAATATGCACAGCTCCAGTACTAGGGATCTCAGACTATCATGACAAATTGTATTTTTTCTCACACTCCAATGGAGTAGTGATGACTACCTTAGGGCACAAGTCATTAGCTTATTATAGCAGACAGTTAGACCCAGTGATGAGCGGACACTACCCTTGTGAGCAAGCATTGGCTCCTGCTGCATTTGCGGTAGAGAAGTGTGCGAGTATTACCATGGGGTGCAGCACCACACTTTATGTGGAGCAAGCACTCTTTGCAATTCTCGAAAGTTCTAAGAGTATGTTGACCATGCAGCGAGTGTCTGGATATGACGTCATTATATCAAACTCAGCAAATAACATAGTGAGGTGCAGGACAGTTAATCTAGCAACATTTTTAGCTGAGCCCGTAGAAGACGGAGACTATGGGCCTCATTAAAATAGTGCTGGTCCGGAATCGACGGTGCCGGTAAGCCTGCCAACACCGTTGTTTCCGGCCCGGCACACTACAACTCTACATGAACGCCACAACATGAACCACAACATGAACGCCATAGCCAAAGGCTAGCAGGAACAAGTCATTCTGCCAAGGACAAGTGGAGACGGAAAAGTTTCAGTTACCAAGACAATTAACAGAAAGTCAGGCTAAAATCCTCATAATTACAAGCAGGGCTGCTTCATTTAATGGTCTCCACACATGTGACCCAGTCAAACAGGACAATGTCCATTTGGAACCAGAAGGGAAACATAGCTACAAGTGTTGCCTACGAGATGCTAACTGACTGCACTCTCCCAGGCTTAGGTGATCAGAGATTGCTACATTAGGGAACACTTCACACCTCCATGTTCATTCCCATTGCCTTGAAAAGGTGCACCCCGCCTGGAAACAGTTCAGGGTCCCAAGAATGGAAGAACACATTCCGACCAATTTAGATTCACCTTTCACGTAGGGGTATAATGTTTTGCAAGGGCCAATGGTCTCTTGGTACTAGTAAAGTTGGTCCTAGGAGGGGCCCCTAGAAATAGCTATTTGATTGTAAAACTAACCCATATAGGTCCTATATGTATCCTATTCAAACTGCCCGATGTATATTTGTGATAGGTTTCTGGGATGGAACCTGGATTTATGATGTCACATCGGGAAAAAACTGGATGACACATGCTTAGCAGATGAGAGCTCTGGAGAATACTTGTTTTTCTGGTATGATCCCTGTCATTATGTTTGCTAATAAAATACAGTAACTTTGCCTCATGGCAGAGTCTTTTGTTCTTGTGGTGGGGAGTCTTTGATGGGCCAGAGTTTTCTCTGCTGATAATTGGGGTGGCTGCTGGAGAGCCTTGTCCATAATATGTTTAAATAGGTATAAAGAATCCCTATTAACATGAAAACATCCTACTCCACCAACGGGGATATAGATATATGTAAAACAATAAAGAGCGAGATGATACGTGTTGTTTACTTGCCTCCAACCCCCTCACACAAAAACTCTATAAGGTTTTCCAGCATCACTAGTCCTGAAAAAATGGACCGTCTGCTATAACTGGTTTACACAAATGTATAACAAGTTTATTATTCAAATAATTTAAACTGAATTTAAACAAAAAACAATACCCTCACCTAACACAGTGTACTAAACATTAAAAAACAAATATAAAACAAATATAAAACATCAAATAACTTATTTATACGACACAAAAGATATCACATAACACACAAAAAAATCTCAATGTGTCACTAAAACAACAAGCATCCCAACATGTTTCTGTTCTTAACTGCCCAGTTCAGGCGAACATTCTTCAGGGGATAAATTTAAAAGCATCCACTAATCTCTTCCACACCGTGTTGAAAGGGTAGATTCAGGCACCCAAGAGGGTAAAAGGAAAACAAACTCCAAGCCTGTAAAAATAAAGGAAAGGAGAAACCTAATGAGTTCCAAAAAGGGAAGGAAGTACAACAAAATGTAAATGGTGGCATGGCACAGGGATTATGCCACACTCACAAGGGTCCCAAAGGGTACCCGCAGATTTACCTTTAAATGGTGAAACTTCAAAGCACGTCACAGAATGACAAATGTGCTGGTTTCCCTCCAAATGAGAAATCAATACTTCAACAAAGCGTCACAGTCCGCTAGAGTATCGCCACACCTAAGTAAGACAAAACCAATAAAGAGAGACCACATGCTATTGATTTCTCATTTGGAGGGAAACCAGCAAATTTGTCATTCTGTGACGTGCTTTGAAGTTTCACCATTTTGGGACCCTTGTGAGTGTGGCATAATCCCTGTGCCATGTGTAAATGAGTTATAGCAGACGGTCCATTTTTTCAGGACTAGTGATGCTGGAAAACCTTATAGAGTTTTTGTGTGAGGGGGTTGGAGGCAAGTAAACAACACGTATCATCTTGCTCTTTATTGTATTACACGGAGAGCCTTGTCCTCCTGTACAACACCATGTGCTCCCCTGACTGGCATGGACCACCAATGGAAACGAAGATCTTACCTGACTGCTATCTTCATGATGTCTTCCTATACACCATTGCTGCTAGACCTGCTCACCTCCACCAACACCTGTCAAATCTCATAACAGAGTGAACACATCACCAGGTAAATTTCACCATACCATATGCTCCCCTGAGTGGCATGCAACAACTGCAGCAAAGGACTCATCTGACTGCCATCGTCATCACGGCATGCAGAATCTCCTTCTCTGCTCACATGGATATACAGTATGTGAAAGGAAAAAAAACAGCACCGCCTTGAGGTGTCCATCATGGGACAAGGAAGCTTGACAGCTATGGTCTACCCAGCGGCACACAAGGGTGCGGTGGCACCCCTGGCTGTCTGGGGCTCTGCCCTCGATGCCTTAGATCTTTGCCCTCCAGAGCAGGCTGGGGCTTCCATAAGGAGCGCAGCTGAGTGAGGTGGCAGGTGCCCTGCATCGGAGGCTGGCAAACAATGCTGAGTCAGCAGCCTTGGACACCTGGGGCTCTGTGTGGGACACCTTTGAGCCATTCCCCCTGGAGAGGGCTGGGTCCCCAACTGCCTGGACATGTCCCAGTAGCACTTCCCTGTGACTGCTACCGGACCTGGGTCTCACTTGGGTCTTCAGATGCTGGGCTTGCTTAGCCTCTCCCTCTGCAGCCAGGCCGTTGGTCTGCACCTGCTCTGGGGCCTCAGTCCAGGCACAGAGGAGTCAATCCTGCTCCTGTGGCACACCACCATCCCAAAGGGAGGCACTGCCCACTAACTATTATGGAGCCCAGCCACAGACAAATGTAGGAGATGGCAGGGCAAGCCACAACTTAGGTCATCTGGACTGACTGCCCCAGCCAGATGGCCAGATGGGCTGAGCCAAAAAGACCAGATAGGCCGAGATAGTCCTCGCTGACCACATGGCTTTGCGGTCATGAGTTTGTGCATGCCTTACTGCCTTAGGGCAACAGTCTAGGGCCCAGGGCTTAAGCGACCACCACTGACCCCCAGGGCCATGGCTCAAGCTGCCACCTCTGTGCCCTGGGTCCGGGGTTTAAGCCACCATCCACAACAAATGCCCAGTCTCTTTTCCCTTTCTCCAATGTGCTGGGTCCTGCACACTGCCGCTGGCTGGGACATGGCCATCTAGTCTGCTAGGCTGACCAGAAAGGGAGACGAGTGCTCCCAGCCCATCCCACATCCTGCAGTGTATCCAGGGTGGGTGGGAGTTTCCTGTACACACTGTGGCAGAGCAGGGGAGGAAGAATGGAGAAACCTGCGGCACTGGCACTGCTGCAGCGCCTTTGACAAAACCTTGTCTCAGAGGAAAACTTCCAATAGAGAGCTGCAAGTTAGCTGCTCTTCTTCTTACAAAAAGATAATCCAGAATCAGGTTTTGGAGGCTGGCTCTCCCAGGGTAACCAAGGCTCCACAGTGCTGCATTGCCATTACCGTTTAGGAAGATTCTGACTTGGAGGCATTCAGTCATTATCCCACAGTTGGCACCTTTGTCACATTGGATCCTCAGTCAAACATATACACCATATGTTTGAACACATGGTTCCTCTCATACTGAGTAGGATTACTATTGCAACAACAAATCATGAGCAGGATAAAACTAACATGTCACACGACTGTCCATACACCCATCTCACACTCTATTAGTTGGTGAAAATCCAACATTTTATGAATACTGCTTCACAATGATAGGAAGAGCCGATATCAAAGGATCAACATGCGACGTCACTATGCATGCTTGGCTGCCACAAGACAGTTGTATCTGTGGTAATATTCAGGCACCTCCTGCTGGAAACACAAAAAGTCTGAAGAATCTCGAGGCCCTGCTTACATGAGCTTCAGCTCCATCAGATGTTTCTGTCCTCCCTGAGCTTGCTGTAGGACACCTGCATTTCTGTAGGACATGTGTACTGCCATGAGCTCCCCAACTGCCAATGTCCTCAGATTGGGCAGCGCCTGGCTGGAACCAGGTGTGTGGACCCAGATGTGAAAGGCCCACACATCTTGACCCCTCACCTCACTGGGTAAATGAAAAAACGATAAAAGTATTAATATTTCACCACTGGCCTAAGAGGCCGACCACCTATCCTACACCTATCGTGTCTCATCACAGAGCAAGACTTCTTCTGAAGAACTGGATTGTCTGTATACTGACAGCCCCTGTCAAAATCTGTGTGCAGTACCCTGTGCTGCCTGTGCATGACAGCTGTCAGATGAGTTCCTGATGAAACTTAAAAGTATTTAAAATAAAAGTCTGCTGGATTAGCAAACATAAAAGGATTGTTTCTAAAGGGAATACAGATCTTAGTTGTGTTTTTGATCCCACAGATTTAAATCTAAGAAAGTAATGTATTTATGTGATTTGATGCAACAAGTTTGGTTTCTGCTGGATTTTTAATTAAGAAAAAATTAGCCTGGCTGGGCTGCAACACTTTGGAAGTGAAAAAACAGGTTTCTTCCAAGGGGAGGGGAAATCCTCTCAGCAGAAACTCACTGGTAGATGATAATTGTGGGTTAGCCCAGACTTGTGTCTACAGAAAGAGAATGAACAATAGCAGAGCCTTTAGCCCAGGAAACGGAGGTGTGAAAGGGGTTGTAAACTGCTCCTGCAAGGAACTCTGAAGGGAGGCGGCTGCTCCTGGACTTCAGGGAGAGACAAAGGGGCAGGAGCATTTGCTGTTAAGCATGAACAATGAACAAGTTTTAAAGACTCATAACTTGTTGTTCAAGTGGTGAAAAATATACAAAGGACAGATCTGTTAGTCTAATTTTTGGCGGCACGTTTCAAGAGGCGGTAGAACTGTGTAACATGTTCTGGACATGAATGGCAATATATGTGGTTTTATGTGAACTGTGTTAATGCTAAAATTGTAAAACTTTACACACACACATCTCTATGGTAAACACACACATTTGTGGAAAGTTGCAGAAAGTTTGGAAATTGTGTTCATGACAAAAAGGACAAAATTCTGTAAAAAGGTGAAACAAGATCCCAGAGCTGCGGTATTTTAAGGAACAGATACTACATAAAATATGGAATCTTTTTGTGTGATTTGTGCAGAGGTGACCAATGTAGACATATGCATTTAGGATGAAATCCAATTTTGCGACCAGTGGCTAAAGTAAGGTTTCTAAGGACTGTAAAGCAAACCATAAAATGTGACATCATCCGGCCTTGATCCAATCACTCAGGTGCAAGGCGGAGATGAGGTTTTTATCCAATCCCAGCTCACAGGGGCAAGCTTAGCAAAGCTGGCCCATACACCCTTTTTGTGATGTCATTTAAAAGGCTAGAGACAGCTGACAACACATAGGGACTCACCGATACACTCACTTTCCTGATTCCAGCCAAGTACTCTGATCCAGCATTCTACATCCAGCTTTGACATCCTTCCAGATCCAGATGCCAAGATTTTTGCAGCAGTAGAGAACTATTGATTTCAGCAAGGCCTGAATCCTCAAACCTATTCTTGCAACCGAGCGAAGCGCTGTGGTGTGCGAAGGCCTTTTGAACTAGTATCCTGAAACTCTCTGGCTTGCTACCACAAGGCTTGCTTGAGGAACTCGCTATCCAGCCGATTGAAATACCCACAAACAAGAAGGACAGATCCTGTTCAAATCCGGTGACCTGCCTAGCTGATCCAGTCCCGTGCCTGATGTGCTGTCCTTCCTTGACAGATCCAATCCATGACCAGAACTGACGCTCCAATTAAATAACTTATTCTGTGAGTATTAATAGGAAGAACAGTGACCCCATAATATATCTGCATTGTATGATCCCCATTTCAAACCCATCCCATCTTTAATTCAGAACCATAGTCTTGCTAGAAATACCTTTGCGCTGACTCTTTTCTCATCTGTGTTATTAAACCCTAACTTCTTATTGATTTGATTAACAAAAGTAAATCCCAGAAAGAAGTAGAGTATCCACAACAGGCGGGTTACGCTGATCGCGTGACTGTAAAATCCATCTGTGGCATTTGCTTTATCATAGTCATAATCTAGTGTAATCAAACCCATCTGTCGTTTTCAAAAGTGCATTTCTGTTTTCCATTCTCGCGCCTATTCTTCAAAAACGACTCTTACTAAAACCTATATAACTCTGTCAGTTTGTATGATAGAAGCGAAATGTACAACTCCTACTTGTACCTAGCATCCTTAGCTATCCATAGATCCCAAAACTGTGTGATTCACACATTATAGCGAATATTGCGCAAGGAAAAGTTTGCCGCAAATTGAAATTCTGAAAGGTTTTTACACGTGTGAATTAGCTTTAAACTGCTTCCCACTTGAACTTTGAGATTTCAAATGTTTTCTTTTGACTAAATCATTGTTTGTGATTGTGTGCAACTGTTCAAAGCGGCTCCCATAGGAATTTATAATAATTGAAGTATTTTTTACACATTTGGAGTTTTTGCTCAGCCAATTCCAAATAGATCACAGAAAGAACATCCAAAGGAAGCAATTTTCAAATGGGTATTAAGGAAATTTATTAAACCTGATACAATTTAAAGAAATGATTCAAATCATGATTTAATCTGCACTTAATGGCAATAATTCCCCTAGCAGGAAAAAACTTTAAGAACACATCTATACAATAATAAAATTCATCCTATTCAATCGTACACTCATTCATCCACATCCAAACGTCAACCATCCAATTTGTACAAAACTACAAAAGATACACAATCTCTAAAATCTATAAAAACCATGACATATAATTCATCCATAGGGTTATTTATAGAAAGAATGTTTGGCCACAATAGATGATAAAAGTGGTCAGATGATGAGGATGGGTCACCAAGACCTTCAACCACAACCTCATCTCAGGTTTCTCTACCAGTTTTGATGAGATATTTTATTTCAATGACGTCTTCATCAGGAGATACACAATTTTACATTCTTAAATTAACAAAAGGAAAATTCCTTTATGATGTTGCTGGGTCGGCTGACACTTCAGTTTAACAGCTTCCAACAGTTAGTTCCCACAATAGGAGGTGTTATTTTCCCAAACAGACTCTGCCCCCATGTGTCTGGTGTACGACATCAAACAGGAGAGAAGATGGAAGATGTAGATGTTTATGCTTCCATTACGCAGTGGCTCACAAGAATGTAATCTATTCATCCAACAAGTAAAAGTAAAAAGCTGTTCTCCGGCTATCCGCTGCCGTCTTGCTTCATCGGAATGAGTGTAAGCAGCTACGACTGCGGGCACAGCCAATTCCAAAGATAATTTCAAAGGCATATTGACAGCTGAAAAGTCAATTCCGTTTTTGGAGGTGAGGGGTGCAGCAGGGGGAACCTCTAACCTTAGTGCCATCTGTCCAAACCAATACAAAAGTATTCTTTTCTGTGCTGCATTTGTTTTTGTGTTCATCACTTGGTTCCTAGTGTACTAAAGATATTACTCAGTGTTCTGTCACCACATTGGTGATTGCTGTTTACCTACTAAAATATATTGTGATTACATTTCTAAATACATACATAAATGTTTACCGTTGCAAACTAGCCTGATTCATGGAAGGGTGTGATATGAGTGGTAGATCGTTCAGAATATTGAACGCATAGATAAAAATAAATAAGGGTTTCATTTGTGCACTACATGCTGTGCATGACTTCGGTATGTGCCGGATTGAAATCACCTACAAGTTCTTTCCCCTGACTGTGGTTTACTAGATAGTAGGTAGGGACAGCGGGAATCCAATTCATCCATGTATGCGTGCCACCAATGAGATGATTTGGCATTTGGCCATTTTTGTACCACCGGAGTGGCTCATTCCAAGTTAATGGATTCCCATCAGCTATCATTTATTGTTTTTTAAAGCTGAAGGCATAATCATATACAACACAAAAGCATACTGTAGGCATACCTTGTGTAGCACATACAACAGATAAACAAATATGTAACAATACATCACTTGAGACACCGCTTAACAATAATGTATAACAATATATATACATTTATAACATTTACAAAAGTCTATAATATTGGTGGGCAAGCGCCCCATTGGAGTCACAGTCTAACACAATCATCGGGATGAAAGTTCAGAGTCTGATTCTGGACCCTCAACAGAATCAATTTAAGAGTCGATCTTGAAAGAGCATGGTTTAAGGGTACGGTTATCCCTCCAGGGCTATGACCTTCTTTAACCATCCACACTCTGCAGCTCGTCACAGGCCTTCGTCCGCAGGCATCCTGGAGTGCTCTATCTGATTCATGAATGTTTGGCAGTCTTCCATCAATTCCTAGTCCATCTCGTGGTATTTCTCAGTCATAAGGAACTCCCTCAACCTCTTTGTGCATTAATGCTGAGATCTTGATGCCTTACAAATCACTAAATAGACTGAGTGGGTGAGCGTGTCTTGCAAGCGATTTACAATGCCCACCTGCATCAACCTTCTCTCTTAGCTTGATCTTATCCTTCAAAACCAGTGTGGGGCCCCAGGGAGTGGAGATGCCTTGTCCAAGCAGTGGTGCACAGCCAGCACTGTGACGTGCACCAGCCTGACCCATCCAGTCCTTAAAGCCAATTTTCATATTGTAGTTACGGATCTGACTTTCGGACTTCCCTTACCTGCATTGTTCCAACATGCCAGAGGCTATTCACCTTGGAACCATACTGTGGATATGGGTACGGGCTGCCGCAAGATCTACACTATTTCCCATGGATTAGCAAGAACCAGTGAGAGCTTACCTTATGCCACCTGCACCGTGATGCTTCCCAAGGCTCGGGCACCTCTCTCTGGGCAAACTCATTCCAGGGTGTCCTGGCCTTCACGAAGAAACTACAATTCTTCCCAGGGTGCATGCCACATTCTCCTGGAAGTTTTGCGTTAGCGCATTGGATGCCATGAGGACACCCATCTTCTCCACTCTGGGATCGGGGATCTGAACCCGACTCCATTTCTATCGGCTGAGGGCAACGAAGGCCATTGCCTGTCCCTTCCGAAGAGTGCTTGCCTATCTCTTAGGAACAACTGACCCATATTCAATAGCTGTTCACCTGGTACTGTCCTCCATTATGGCCTTAAAAGTTCTTTTTTGAATATTTGCTTCTACCAACAAGATCTGCCCATGCGGCAGCTCTACCTGGACACTCTCCCCGGATTACCATTCACAACGCAGCAGCCGTCCTACTTGTTGCAGCATAGCCCCTGCAAATATCAGTGCCAGCAGTGGCTGGATATGGGCCCAATGCTCCAGCACCATCCATTGCAAGGGCTAGGTGCTTTGGCAGGTAAGTTATTACACACACTTCTTAGCAGATTCTGAATTACATGGCCACCTTCTGCTCTCTATATCTAGGCACACATTTTCTGGTGTCTGATGAGCAGTGGCATTGTACGTCTTAACCTTGCTTTTGGTTTTTCTTGCAGCACCAGTTCTACATACGAAAACTGGCACACTGGGCATTGACATTTGACAACCGGATTGATGACAGCGAGCCAGGCTCGTCACCCATATAAAGTTTGAGAATAGGTTAAGATTGTTTAGACCCCAAGACCTCTAATTATTTGCTTCATCAGATAAAACTGGGGTATCGGAGCACCAGCTATCCTGAGGGAAATGTCACCGGGTAACAACTACTAGATGGTTCAATTAGTCGTATGACCCTATACCCAGGTCGGACAACAGATTTGCATGTCAGGACCGCTACGGACCTCCATCAGTGTTCCCAATGGCTGTGCCCTGCCCAGGCATAGTTTCCCATCTTTAGGGTTTTAACACACATGCTCATGCTCCACCTCCCCGACAGAGCTGCTGAGAGGTTCTGTGCTATGCACAGTGCAACTGGATCCCACCTCAGCTGTCATGCACTGGCCCTCACCTTCATTGTGCAACATAGTTTTGTTTGGCTTTTCGACTTGCACGTGATAGACTCTGTGTTCTGTGTTTCAAGATAGGTCGGGTGGGCAAGCGTCATCACTGCAGAACCTTGACACCCTTTGTGTGCCTCCTAGCTTGGCTGTGCAATGCGGTTGAGGCACACTGAGTACAGTCCACCCTGGTCGATAGTCGCAACAGGATCATGGGCCCCCGTCCCTGTCTACAACCAGCAGACCCCTGAGAGGGGCTGACATGGTTGCCGGAGGAAGGTGCACCAGAGGTCATTCTCCCTCTGCCCTGTGGACATGGAGAACTGCAGCAAGGGGACTGTAACTCATTCTGCCAGAGCGGAGAGTCACCGGCCCCTCTGGCCACTCCCAGCTGACCCAGAGCTGGTTGCAGAGCACTGCCACCAAGAAAATGTGATCTGCAGGGGATGGATGTGCCCATTTGGTTATTTTGCAAGGGGATCCTTCTGTTCCATGCTACCAACTTGCCCACAGTGTTTAATCCTCTGACCAGACTGCATGGACCCTGCCCATTTACCTCTTGATGGTTTCACACCTTCTTGAACTCTCTCCTCAAAAGAAAATTCAACTTTCCCTTGTTGGCTATCCGTTTTGTGCCCATACTTAGCCTTTGAGGAGTCTACCACCAGCTTTGAGCTGCATTCCCAAGCACCAGACCCAACCCCAGCATGCTGGGGGCTGCTACCAGCCCAATACCATCCACGTTGTTGTTGTCTAACATAAGGATTTGGGCCCCCTGAGTGACTCTGGGAAGTCAGTCATCTGTATGCCACATTTCCTGCACCGGACCCTGGTTGTGGATTCATCGCTGGGCTCCTGCCTCTTCATTTGCTGTTACTGTGGGAATCCTGGTTAGTTTATGTACATCTGTGTAGTGAAATGATTACATTCAGCAGGTCGCCACGCCTGATCTGAGGCATAAGTCGGGGTGCCAAAGCTCCGGTGGCTGGACTCTGGCCCGGGGCTGTTGCAGGGTTGCCCCAGCATGGAGACTCATGCACAGTGGAGTGTGCGCTGTCCTGATCTGCGCTGAAGCCCACCCGGGGAGAGGTTGCCTGTCAAACATGGTTGTAAGGCCTGTGCCCCAGGCCCATCCCATGCAGGCTGCTGTTGCCCACATAGAGCCACACACAGCACTACTTTTAATGGTAGGGGAAGGTGCAGTGGGGTTTTTGTGCCACCACTACCAGGTCCGCACTGGGTGCCTGGCTGTCCCAACCCTACAAAGGGGGAAAAGAGGATGCCAGGACACGCCGGCATGGCAGGTACATGGATCCAACGACAGTGCTGATCAGGGATTGACCTTCAGGGGACAAAGGGAACTGGATCCCAGTGAAAGCCTCTGTTGCACCCATTCAAGTACCCCTCAGAAAGGCATAGCCCAAGGAGGAACCTGGGGCTGCAAGGTGAGTTTGAGCTTTTGATAAACAATGTGTCCTGCAAATCCCTTATTATCACAACTAGCTGTGTTCCTCATCAACACACAAGCTGAGTGATCCACTGTCAAGAGTCACAGACAACTTTCATTTATCCAGATGTTGGACTGAACCTGCTGGTGCCAGAGAGGTTAAGGGGAGGCAGCGCTGCCCATTCCTGCCTACATGGAGAGACATGTCTAGCTTCCCCACTTGGGAGTCAGCTAAGACCTTTGTGGTTTATAACAAATGGGTTCCAGGTGCTCAGTCCGTGAAGCCTGGCCACAGTCCTCTGTGGCAGTGCAGTGGGTCTTCCCATGGCGACAGAGGCAGGCAGCTCCACCACCGGCCAACGTATCCGAGCCGCTCATCCCCTGACTGTGACCTCCTACTGCTCTTTCAGCGGGACCGATAGGAGAGCTGGAGGTGGCAGTGGGGGGGGTCAGAGAGGGACTGCTAGACTCTTCAAACCCCAGCCTGCCTACACAGGCTGAGCTCTAGGTACTTGGACACAAGGGAAGTCCCCCTGGTGCACCAGTAAGCCTGGCCATTTCTCACCCAGGATGTTGGGTGAACGGAACATCAATGACCACCAGTCGAGTTTGCCCCTCTTTGCCATGGCTTAGAGCTTTCCTGACATTCCAGGCCCCCATACACCTGGGGAGGCATCCTTCGACAACAGCCAAGTTGTCCTCGGCCTCCGGCTGCCCCCAATCAGAATTTCCCTTAAGACTGGGAATCCCCCACCAACACGATCCCGCTGGTGGTTTGAAGACAGGAGTGCCTGTCTGGCACAGTGGTGCAGAGGCTGGCTTGGAGAGGAGGGGGGGTTCACTCTAGGTTCCCTCTCCAGTGTGCTCTTGGGGAGATTCTGGCACATTAGCCCATCCCTGCAGGACATACCCGTTCATCTTCTGAGTCTCAGACCCCTCCAATGGAAGCAATCCTGCTCCCCAGCACATGTTCCCTCACCTAGACTGGCCACAGTCTGCTCTTCTGGCCAGACCGTAGCATAGGGGGTGCACCGGGCTGTGTGTGTGCACATCTGGGTTGCAACTGTGGTCAGAACCATGGCTCTCCCAATGGCTGCTCCTCTATTAATGATCCTTCTGCAGGTTCACCTATGGAAACCTTGTTATGACTCTTTGTTCCTCTAGATAGTCAAGTGTGAGTGGCTTTTCTGTGCTCTGCAGGGGCCGTTGTCAACCCTGGTGGGGCCAATCGGAGGATCTCAGTTAAACATTCAATCGGTAGTAGTGATGGGAGGTGTCTACAAAGTACAGGGACTTAATCAACATGATCCAATGATCTGCACTTACTGGGAATTTCTTGTTCATGGGAAACAATTGCAATCCCCAATCCCTATCACAAACGGGGTTCAGCGAGTTACCCGCACATGTCGGTGAAGGGTAGACACACACTGATCCATAGAGCGTGTGCAGTCCTGGACATCTAAGGAAATCACAGATCTGTTATTGTTAGATCGTGTGTGGCTGGACGCCACTTGTCCTTCAAAGAAGTTAAACGCAGTCCTCTGGTATTCGTGTAACTAATTAGCATAGAGGAGTCCTGTTCCTTATCAGAATTAACCATACAAGTCAGTCTACCAGCTAAGAATGGCGATGCACCACACACCGAGAAAGAGCTATCAATCTGTCAATCGTTTTTATTTCCGTGCTGGGTGAGGTTTCCTGTGTTGAGTAAAATTAAACCACAGGCTCTTCTCATGGTGGTGTCCTTTTGTTAATTCATTTCAGTTCAAGCTTTATAACCATACTCCCCCTGGAACCCAAAGACTTTGGTTTCCAGGAAGCTGTGGGTCATGGGAATACTGCAGTCAGATAGCTTGTTGGCATCGTTTATAGTAGCAAGTATGAATGCCCAATAATATCACCTCTAGCGGCACAATATGAATACCCCCGGCCATCTCAATTAATCATGGCATCAGTTCCGAAAGCAAACAAATTGGAACTGGAGTCCTATTCCATCATTTGTGGTTGAAGTATCCAGGTGACTGGCCTGCTTTGAACACTTGAATGTTTTTGAAGTAAATGCTTCACACTAGATCGCCAGCTCGATCACAAGATCCAGCTACAAGCTTTTTAAGTGCAGAAAATTTAACATAAGTTATTGGAGCTGGAATTACAGTGGCTGCTGGCAGCATAATTTCCTCCAAGGAGTCCTTGTTAAAGGATTTATAGTGTACACTTTAGGCCATGCATCCAAGAATCTAGGCACTGACCACAACCACCACAGCATAAAACAGCCACTCACCCAAGAATCTGGCCACTGCCCACAACCATTGTATTAATATGTGTATAGAAAGGGAGTCTGGCCATTGGAAACAAGCATTATAATCATATGTGTATAGTAATTAAACATAGTGTGTGGGCAGTGTATACTATTTGTAATATGCTGACACAACAAATTGAAGTGCAAATAGTACTTATGATTGCTGTACCATTGCGGGTACAGGTTGTGTTTGTTGTACATGGTAATGCAGGAGACATCGTTGCTTCTTTTTCTGTGAAAAAAACATAGCATAATATGTTGGGTAGCTTAGTTCACAGTGTCGTTTTTCATACAATCTCACATATTGATGTACTTTTTAGACCCTCATAATTAGTTAATTGTCAGTACTATGTTTGAAACAGCATTAATGTGCATTTTGCACAGTTGCTGTTTCTGTTTGCATAATCATTGGGTCATTGAGGAAAAAGAATCTATAAAGGAATTTAAAAAAAAAACAACTACATTTATTTGATGTTACGTGTCACAGTATGTTTGTTTGAAGTGTCAGTACTTAAAGGTCCACAAAGTGTTGCAGTAGGAAGAATCGTAACGCTGTATTTGCAGTGAAGTGAAATGAAGGTTATTTTTGAAGTACTTAGGTACCAGTTAGTGCATTGTAAGTGTTCTGCTTTTCAAAAGTGCTTCTGGACTCTTCTTTTTAGCGGAATCTCTGTAGTACTTTGACATCTGTTGGCGTATTGAAACTGTTTTCTATTTCAAAACGAGTGTTGCAGTAGTATAGATGTATAGATGTAGTTAAATACCAGTTGGCATATTCTAACTGTTGATAGTTTTATAGTTTTATAGTTCTGAAGGGTATGCTTTGAAGCAGTTTCATTCCTGTTGGTGTATTCCAACTATTTTACTATTGAAAAGTAACATTGTATTATGGGTGCAATTAGATACCAGTTGGAGTATTCATTCTACCTGTTAGTAGGATAACAGTTTTGAAGGGTATGTTTTGAAGCACTTTGATTCCTGCTGGTGTATTCTAACTATTTTGCTATTCAAAAATAGTACTGCAGTACTATGGATGCAGTTACATACCAGTTGGTGTATTCTAACTAGTTATAGATCTACAGGTCAGTGACTACACTTTGTACACCCTCATAATGAGTACTTTCTAAGTACTATGTTTTTAACAATATCACAGTGTTGTGCACAGTTCTCGTTTCTTTTTGCATAATCATGGGGTAATTGGGAAAAAATCTGTACAGCATTAACAGAAATGTACTATATTTCTATCTGTTGGTATATTGAAACTTTTTTCTATTTCAAAAACAGCATTGCAGTACTATGGATGTAGTTAGATACCAGTTGGCATATTGTAACTGTTCATAGTTTTATAGTTCTGGAGAGTATTTTTTTAAGCACTTCCATACCTGTTGGTGTATTCTAACTATTTTGGTATTCAAAAGTAGCATTGGAGTAGTATGGATGCAGTTAGATATCAGATGGCGTATTCTAACTGTTGATAGTTTTATAGTTCTGAAGGGTATTTTTTAAGCACTTCCATACCTGTTGGTGTATTCTAACTATTTTACTATTCAAAAGTAGCATTGGAGTATTCAAAGGTAGCATTGGAGTAGTATGGCTGCAGTTATATACCAGTTGGCGTACTGTAACTGTTGGTAGATCTACAGGTCAGTGACTAAACTTTGCAGACCCTCATAATCAGTGCATTGTAAGTACTATGGTTGAAACAGCATTACTGTGTATTTTGCGCAGTTGTTGTTTCTCTTTGTATGATCATTGGGTCATTGGGAAAAAAAACCTATACAGCATTAACAAAATATACTATATGTATGTGCATTTAACTCTTACAGTATGTTTGAAGTGTGCAGTACTTAAGAAAAATGTCTAAAGTTGACTAACTGTTGATAGCTTCACCGGTCAGTCAATACATTTTGGTTTAAGGAATATTAAATAAGAATTTGTTAGATTTGCTGGTAATCTCTGTTTTAGAGTAATGGAAGTGTTGTTGCATTCAAACCAACCAGATCTTTTTTAATGTATGCAGTATGGTGGTTTGCAGCGGCTGTGGCACCAGTGTGGTAGTTCATTAATTCTATTGTGAAGGTTTTCTTGCCAAGATATGCTTGCCCTTGTTTGAAGCTAGTAAGCTTGCAGTTGTTTTTGGTACCATCTGTGTTGTACCTTAAAAGAATTAGCATTACATATTGGCTATGTGAGCTATGTGTATGGTGGAACGATTAAACTGTAAACGGTGCATAATATGGCACAATTTGCTTTTTGCACCAGTTTATGAAATGGAAAGGATTCACAATTTCGTATGGGTACATATACAAATCGTTCATTAGAGATGTCGTCTTCTGCAACATGGTTGCAGAGAGTGCATGTATGTCTCCAGGAGTATTAAGTAGGCATGTGTTAGATTTGCCGGTAACCTATGTTTTGGAGTAACAAAGGTGCACTTATTTCTGTTGACATATGCAGTATAATGCCCTGAAGGGATTGTGGCACCACTTTGTATATTATGCCTACTGTTGTGAAGGTTTTTTTGCCAAGAGATACTTGGCCATGTGTAAAGCTAGTGAGTTTACAGTTATGGCTGTTACCATCTGCATTGTACTTTAGAAGCATTAGTATGACCTATTGGATATGTGAGTTTATTTGCAGGCTAGAATGATTGTCTGAATTGTAAAAACAGCATAACATGCCATGATTTGCTTTTTGCAGAAGCTGGTTAAACCACCACCTAGATGGATTGATGACAGTCATTACTCAAAATGTCGTACTCACCCCAATCGTTTGTATTTAGTTTCTTGTAGTGATTAGAAGCAACATTTCATAGAGTCCGGGTTAATCTCTTTAAATTCTAAAAAATAAACATCATGTACCAAGTACATAATTATTACATTCATTGTTCCGTAATCCTTATACCAAATATGTTCTAGCAAGGTTTCTAATCATACTGGTTGCATTCCTTATTCTGTAACCCTAATTGCAATTGTATTAAGGAAAGGTTCCTTATATGTGCTAATTAATCCTAAGGTTGCATTAATCTTGTACTTAGAAATACAGCCTATTGCTACGAAAACATGAACAGTTATTACAGTTAATACGGTTCTGACTCACCTTAAACATCAAAGTAGATGGCATAATGCACTAGCACACGCCCGAGCAAAATAGATGCATTTGCCTTATTTTGCAGCTGTGATCCTCATAAGAATTGCAGCCGCCATTTTGTATGAAAACAAATACAACTCTGGCGACTGTAAACTCTACCCATTTTCGGGTCAATCCTAATTAAATGAAGGTCAATACACAAATTATATTTTCTCAAAGCCTTTAATATCCAAGGCCATTTAAATTAAACCCTCCTTATCCACATACTGCTATGAAACAAAAAAATGATATCTCTATTCCTGAAAGAGACTGAACAGCTACACTTACTAAAAAAAAACCCATGTGTGAAAAGAACCATTTGCTCTCAGTTTGAAGGGTACTATAAATGTATCATTGTGTATAAATATAATTTCAAATAGGTTATAGGCACGTGTTGCTTACCTATCCTAAAAAAACAAAGTGCTTATATCAAATGTCCCCAACACTTACCAGAATTAAGAAGTTTAGTTCCCCTCGTGGCCACAACCCTCGTAAGAATCGCGGCCGCTGTTTTGTGTGGGGGCTTGCCAGGACTGAACCCTGGCACTTCTTGTCTCAGACTCAGTCTGATTATGAAGTGATGATAGAGCATCAATCATCCCCAATGAGCAGGTGTGAGCTGTAGTTTAACCCCAAATGTGTAAACACTGTGAGGAGCAGCTGTGAATAGTGGCAACAATGGTCTGGAATGACCCTCCCACAGTTTCACAGACATTTTAAAAACTATTTGCGTTTTGGCTCTTTTTTTCTTACAAATTAAACACTGTGTAGGTGTTCTTCTTGATTCATTGCACTCTTGAACCTATACTGCACATTTTTTATGGCACATCCCAAAATGTAAATATGCTTTTGTTTCACCGCATTTCACTGTATATATGTGCGGGAGGAGATGCCCACAGCCCTCCTCCACACCCTGCCAAAATGTATTATTAACTTAACCCACCACCCACATATATATGTGTTAATGCAAATTCTCACCCAAATGCTAAATTCCCTCTACCTTAGAGCCCTCTAGCTCTTTTTCTATATTGTGGGGATTTGAACTTTTCATTTTCAATGTGTTTTACTTTTGTGTTCTTTGGTTAGGGAGTTTTAAAACAACGCCATAGGCATCATTTTTTTTCTGTGTGTTGCACAGCACCCTCAGTGCAGTGGCACAGGGTTGTCTTTCAGACTCCCCAAGGTTTAAATACCTTCTCTGGGACTGACTACGGTCTCCCTGAGCATGTAAAGTTAAATTGACTTTACTAGTCTTTTTGAATGTACAGACCCAGCACGCACTATCTTACTATAGAGTGTTGGAGGGGTTGCCTAGCTTCCCCTGAGTCTAAACAGTCATGCAACAGTCAAATGTTACTCTTTCCTACTTTAAATGGCTGGTGAAAGTGGTTTAGATCAAACTACCATGATTTTTACCGACGCAAACAACGGTATCTAAAAATCGGGCCAGCCATGTTTTTCAATATGGCACCCCAGACCTATCTGTAAAAACAGACTCTGGTCATCTTTTTTCGCCATTTCTTTTAAGAAAGGTCCTTCTTGTGTTTGTCTCTGCGTGCCAAACTAGGTTTGGTCCCTTTGTTTGTTGGCCTTTGGCGGGCTTCAGTGCTAAAGCCCTGCTCTGGCACCTGAGTGTCTGGAATGGACAAGGAATGAGGGAGGTGCCCAAAACTCCATGTGCTTCGTCTCCTAGGAGACCTGAATGCACTCTGGTGTGTTTGGCTGGCTGATTGTCCAGCAAAGACAGCCACCCTGCTGTGGGAGTGACAGCCAGGCTGGAATGAATGGGGGAAAACAGTTTAAAAGCTGGTCTCTGGGACTTGGAAAGAAGAGTCGACCACTGGAACGAAAGAACCGAAGACGAGCTGAACGAAGAAGACTGCTGTAACTCCTGGATGACCGGTGAAGCCCTGCTACAGGTCCGAATTGCCTGAAACTCCATCGACAGAGAAGCCCTTCAAGGTTAACTTCTTCCCTTGAGTTTGGTGGGAACAACCTACTTGCAAGCCACCTGGACACCGTCCCCATCCTGGTCGAATTTTCTTCAGACTGTTGTTGTAAACCGGATAGCCAAGGGGAAGGAAACCAGCTCGTGGACTTTAAGACACTCACACCCATAATCAACGTTTTGCCAAGCTTGTGGCCTCATCACTGGGCAGTGCAGGAACCTCCTGACTGATGTCCTCCTTCTTGTCCCCACGACTGAAGCTCAGGAACAGTGAGATCTGCTCGAACTGCCAGGAACAAGTGCCTCAGCTACAGCTTTTCTTCAACACTAAGGTACTGTGCAGAGCGATCCGGAAATCTCTTCGGCTACCGCGAAAATGTGTGAAACTTTCCCAACTTCGAAGGCTTGTCCTTCCCTAAACGTTTGTCTAACTTTTCGTCTGACCAAATTCTTCTAAGATCCGTGGCATAGACTTAACCGTTTACTACCAGAACTGTGCATTCCATACAAAGACTCTGAACCATTGACTTTGGCACAGGCCTACGAACTGAATTGCTGGTTGTATTTCACTGAAACCCTTTGCCCTGCCTATGCAAGTATTTGTGCTGTTAATTCTTATAACCATGTCTTGTTACTGCTTTTTAAACTATCTTAAGTGCCATTTTGTTCCCACTTCAGTGGAGCTGAACTTGTTCAGTAACATATTCATTGTGTATTTGTAGTGTAGTTGTAGATGATATTGAGCTGCTCTTGCTGGTGTAATGTTTACCAAATGATTGTGTAAATAAATGTATATTCTTTTACCAAGAAACCTTGAATGTTTGTTTGAATCAATGTATTTGTGGTCCTTTGTGTAACTTGTTCTACTGCTCACTTTACTCTTGTAATAAGTCTGGCTGCTCAGCCATAGCTACCACTTTACTCTGTAGTACGGACTTGTACCAAAGGTAAAATTGTACTTGCACGTGTAGTCTTAATTGTTTGTAGTGTTCCCAAAGGGTACTGCATATGATTCTGCCCAACAATATGCAGTGAAATGCAGCTGTAAAACTGCAGCATTTTGCGATGTACAGTAATGGTGCGTCCAGAAAAGGAATGATACCCTCAAAACAACAGGTTATCTTGTGAAGTGAAGAGTCCACCTCTGTGTCTCCATTGAGATGAAATTGATCTGTGTATGTGTTTATTACCTAGATAGTTTTGAAAAACATCTCATAACAGGGTTAAGGGAAAGCTCTGTGCTGTTTCATCAAACGGGGAAAAGTAATTGCAGATCTCACAATTTGTGAAATTGTCTTTGACTTGCATCAACAAAGAAAATAATCTGTCACTCCTACAACCCAAACTGATATATGGATTTTTGTAATAATTTTAATGGGAGTATTATATTGTATTGTATTTGTCATTTATATAGCCTCCTTTCCCCATTTGTATGGCCTCAAGGCGATGTGTGGATGGAACGCGCCCTAACAGTTCATATTTAAGATGCATGTGTGCATTTTGCCAGGTTAGGACTTGGGTGGGCTGGTTAGGCTCCAGTAAGCAGCCCAGAGGTCAGGCACGTCCGCGGGTGCTGTCAGTGGTTTATAGTAGAGTATTAATGCTGGAGACGACATATGTGCCCAGCTAGACCGAAGATTTTTGTAGGTCGTCAGTGGATACTAACGGGCAGAGGTGTTGAAGAACGTCAGGGGTTTCAGTGTGGACGACTATGCGAGACCGGAATTGCAAAGCCATAGCTGCATTCTGTAGTGCATGGATGAGTGGCCATGCCTGTGGCCTGTGTCCACAGACGTGGTGCAAGGTATACGTACCTTAAAGTCGGATGGAGTTCATATTCAATGTCATTTTTCGAGATCCAATGCAGTTTGCTGGTCTCGCCAGTTGTGGTCTCCCTAGCCTGAGAAGTGGGCGAGGGGCCCAGCGGGATGGGGGAGTGATGTACGATCATCTGGTGGTGAGGGGGGGCAAACGTACTACGGGTTTCCTGCTGTGAACGATGCCAGCATCCGTTGTGCTATGGGTGAATAGGTCTGTTGTCGGGTTGGGCCCAGTGTTTCTTATGCGCATATCAAGAGTATACAGTGCAATATCTTTTCAAGAGGAGGAAGGGAAGAGGCAGGTTTTGAGGGCCTTTCTGAATGTTAATTGATTATCAATGTTGGGGATGTGTATTGGCAGAGAGTTCCAGATGATGGGCACTTGGACAGCAAAGGATAATCCACCCAGTCTGGTGCAGTTGGAATGTGGGAAAACTAGGAAAGATGATGTGCCAGATCTGAGTGTCCTTGATAGGTGGCAGCGAGTGAGTTTGTCTTGGATGAATTCCGGGTCAGTGTTATGGATGGCACAGCGAGTGATGCACATGGATTTCAGGGTAGTGCGTTGACCAATAGGAGGCTAACGGGGAACTCTTAGTGTAGGGATAATGTGTTCTGTGGGAGCTATGCTAATAAGCAGGTGGGCTGCAGCGTTTTGGATTCTTGCCAGTTTTCTTAGCTAAATTGCCGGTGCACCTAGATTGCATAGTCTCAGTGGGAGAGGATGATGGAGATGCTGGCAGAGAAACAGTGAGTATAGATGAGGTATGGGAAGATACACCTGAGGATGTGTAGGTGGAAGAAACAGGTTGTGGATACAGAGTTGATGGGAAAGATCCATGTCCAGTGTGCATCCCATGTTTTTTCACTGAGTAGGAGGTTGGCCGGGGGGGGGGGGCTTGGGAGTGAGGCTAGGGAATAGGTTGGGGAAGGAGCACTGTTTTCCCACAGACAAGGATTTCTGGTAATCCAAGGATTGAGAATGAGGTGGTTGGTAGTCATCCAGTGGTCAATATCTGAGAGGCATCATGACAGATTTGGAGGGGTGGAGCCTTGTGATTTTGGCATTTTGAGGATGATCTGAGGGTCCTCTGAGTAGTTGCAACAGGTGAGATTGTGGGAGAGGGAAGTGGGCGCAGATATATATGGAAAAGGAGTGGAGATAGGGATCCCCCCTGAGGGACCACTTTCGGCACTGGGCGGGGTGCAGAAGTAAAAGGGTGGAGGAGAATGATTTGCGAGCGGCTAGAGATGAAGGATCAGGGCCAAGTGAAGGCAGTGTCTTTGATTCCTAGAGGGTGGAGCCTTTCTAGGGGAATTGTGGGTCAATGGTATGAAAGGCAGCAGAGTGCTCAAGGAGAATTAGTACAGCGTATCCATCCGTGTCCACTCTTCTTTTAAGGTCGTCCAAAACACTTGGGAGGACTCCATCCCTCGGAGCAGTCTGAAGCCAGATTGTGCAGGGTCAAGGAGGTTTCTGGCTTCAGTGAAACGGCTGAGTTGCTTGTATGCTGTGCAGTCCATGTGTTTGGCCATGAAGTGGGTGTTGGATAGGGGCCGGTAGTTCTGGGTGGTTGAGTGGGATGAATCTGGGTTTTTTGAGGAATGGTTTGATGTAGGAGGTTTGTAAGCTTCTGGAAAGGTTCCCGATATTAGCAAGTGGTTAGGTATACTGCCTGCACAGGTTGAGGCTAGGATGTTTTTGAGGAGGGTGGGCAGGCAATGTTTTTCAGGGAAACCTGGCAAGCGGATTGGTGCTAGGAGTGAGAGGAACTCCTGATGTGAGATTGGAGAGAAAGAGATGAAGGTTGGTATCAGGAGGGAGTTTGGACAGGCAATGGGCGGTGGGCGTGTGATTGGCTGGCACATTAGTTCTAATTTAGAGATAATGGCACAGGACCTCATCATGAGTCGGGCTGTATCCCTTAAATGCAGCAGTAACGGTATTAGCGCTGGCAATACCACTCCACCGGATCAAAAATGCAATCCTGCCAGCGCAATTCCAGTTGGGCGCTATTACAGCCAGCTGTAATAGCACCGGCTGTAATAGCGCTGACAACCAAAGGCGCTATTAGAGATCTAACAGAAGTACAGTGTTGGCGCTCCTAGCGCCATAAAACTGTACTAATACCACTGAAGATACCCCCAGACAAATGCTGGAGGTATAAGAACACATGTGATAGTAACAATGCCCCAGGTGGAAACAATGATGCACACAAGAGGCCTACAAAAGAGCCACCCATGCCCACACACCCTTCCCAACACCATGTTGCCATTTGGAGCAGGGAGCCTTTATGTGGAACTCTACATGCTCTGCCAGGAGCCACAGAGGTCTGACAACAAGCCCAGAGCACAGGCAGCACAGGGGGAGGAGGAGGAGGAGTAGGAAGGGGAGGAGGAGGGGACCAGAACCAGCAAGGTGGCCAGCCATCCTCAGGGTCAAGCCAACACCCTGGGCCTTGACTGTTGGTCAGTTGGTAATCTAAGGTGACATAGCTAGCTGGATTGCCATAAGCACCGCTGGGCCCCACTCGTGAAGCTTGTGTCAGTCTTACAGTACCTTGGAACTGGCAGCTTCCAACACACAGTTGGCATGATGCATGGTATGGCCCAGTCCACATTCAGTGCCATGCTGGGACAGGTGCTGGATGCACTGCTGCGCCATGTGAATGAACGCATAGCATTGCCTGCCACCCAGTCACAGGTTAACAAAGTCATGGTACAGTTATATGCCATTGCCCAAGTCCCAAACGTGATTGCAGCCCTAGACTGCACACATGTCATGCTTGTAGCACCTCGGGACCATGAGGCAGCCCACATGAATCAGATGCATTTCCATATGCTCAATCTGCAGATGACCTGTAGCCCAGACCTGTCTATCACCCACTGCTGCGCCTGCTACGAGGATCCACCCACAACTCCATGGTGCTGCGCTGCATCACACAGCCAGCCTACATGGAGAGGCATCGAGGCCAACGCACATGGATAGTGGGTGAGTACAAATCCTGCATGAAAGGCATGTCAAAGTACACCAGATGAAGAAGGGGCAGACACACAGGAATCCTTGCATGCCGCCAGGAGACACAGCCAGCACCAGCAAAGCACCAGTTCCATGCATGTGTGGCACACAAGGACACCTGCACACGTCCCCCTCACCATAACACACAGAAGGTGAAGGGCGCATACTTGTGAATTCACAATCACAAATAGAAGCACAACATCCACAATGCATCTTGTCTGTTTTGCAGTGCTGCTTCTCACCCTGACACCCAAGAGCAACCTCACCCAGGGCACCAGACAGGAATGCTAAGTGAGATCAATGCAAACCCCATCCACAAATCCAATGTAGATGAGCAGGAAAATATACAACCATGAACATCCCTAAGAGAGTGACCCCTGAATGCACATTTACATGCATGCACATGTTCAAAATAATGTGGCATGTAGCATAAGCCACACCAGCCACAGAGACAGCCACAACCTATTATTAAGAAACATTGCCAGTGAACAAGCTGATATGATGGGAGCCTCATCCTGACATAAGTTTTACACCACTGGCCAATAACACACAGGGGGTGGTGCATCTAGAAAGTTAATCACATGTAGGTGTCAGATCATGCATGTCCCTAAAAATGATGGATGTATACCAATGTGCCAATGACATAGCATGTACCCATTGGACACACTCAATGACCATGGTGCATAGTGAATTGTTGCGTATCCCTTGCACACCCAGTGAAGCGACCTAGGCCTAATGTACACATGTTGTCCCCTGCAGGTGATTCCAAATACCTGCAGTTCACATGGCTGATGACTCCTGTGTGGAATCAACAAACTCCTGCAGAGCTGGAATATAACAAGGCCCATAGTCGTACCTGCATATTTGTGGAAAGGACATTTGGTTTGCTGAAGGCACGTTTCCGGTGCTTAGACCGTACTGGAGGGGCACAGATGTATGCACCTGAAAAAGTTGGAAAAGTTGTACTCACCTGTGCCATTCTGCACACAACATCTGCTGCCCTAGGCATGTGCCACTACCCCATGACGCTGATGCACAACAGGCAGGGAATGGGAGTGATGATGACCATGTGCCCGTTGCCGGGGGCCTATACACACAGGAATAGGGTGAGGGAGGGGAGGTTGGCCAGACAGGCATTGATTGACATTTTATTTTGATTTGGTGGATGGGTACATGTCACAAAGATCACTTGTCAAATACACAGCACTTGAACACAATCATGAATGTCCAAGCTTTCTGTTCAGTTTCAACAGGCCTTAATTAGCATGAAACAAACCCCCTCCCACCTCCAACTCCCTAGCACACATTCCCCGTACCCCCACCAACTCCCCAGCACACATTCCTCCCTGCCCCCCACCAACTTCCCAGCTCACATTCCCCCCTCCCCCACCAACTCCCCAGCTCAAATTCCCCCCTTTCTTCCACCAACTCTCCAGCACACATTACACCCTCCCCCCACCACCTCCCCAGCACATATTCCCCCCTCCCGAATCCAGGGCAAGGGCCAACAGTGCATTGTCCATCTAGGAAGGACGTTGATGCTTTCCATGTCCTCCACCTTCTGTGAGCACCGTTGTGAAAGGCGCAGGGAATGTTGCCTGGGTGAACCCTGTAGGGTGCCCTCAGTGAGAGTTTTCGAGGTTGATGGCAGCGATGCAGCCAAATGCAGCTGCTGGTAGAGGAGGTTATTGGCCTGACGCATCTGCTCTTCATGCATGGATTGTACCTCACATAGTTCGCAGACTCTCTTCCCAAACCCTGTGAGAGCCGCAGTACACCCCTCCACAACTTTATGGGTGCAGGCATTGTCCAGTGCCATGGTTTTTGCTGCCCCCGAATTTCACTGCTGATGGCCTTTGATGTGGCAGTTGTATTGGACTGCAACGCCCTCGATATGCATCTGATGTACTCTATAATGTCCAGGCATGTCATGACTGCTGTTCCCGGAACTGTGGGCCTGTGTTCAGTTGATTGGCCTGGCAGGTCTATGCAGGGTACTGGGGGTGCTGTTGTTAGTCGTGGTAGCCTGTCTGATGGGGCTGCTGTGGATGGAGGGGCTACCAGCAGGTGACCCATATGAGGGTGTGTCTTCATCCACCAATGATGTGTGTGCACAATGTTGGCGTGGAGAGACATGGGGACTGTGGCTTTCACTATGCGCATGCTACGCGTCCCTTGGGGTTTGGCCATTGGTTATCTGGACTGTGAATTGGTGACAACACCGGTGCACCATGTTGCTCCTCACAGGATGAGATGCCGTCCTCTGGGGTGGTTGCATTGGTGGCCACCTCCACATCCTATGACCCCCCTGGTGGCTTGGGCCATTGAGGCAGTGACCTCCTGGTGTCTTGGACCATTGAGGTGGTGACCTCCTGGTGGCTTGGGGCTGTTTAGTTGGTGAGATCCTGCAGCAGTGGGGCAGGGTGTGTCCTCCGCCTTGGTGTATCGTTCTGGCCCCTTCAGAGGGTGGTGGTGCTGGTGGAGGCACATCTGGGCAGAAGTCGGGATGGGCCTGCCTCCTCTTCCTCCACGTTGCCCTCTGATGATGCCTGTGTGTCTGTAGGGTACATAGGGTGTGGTATGAGGACAGGGCAACTTAAATTAGGTTCATGCTTTTCATGGTTTTATGGTTTAAAGAGGGTGAGAGGACAGTTTGTCATGCTTGGCCATAAACTTTTTGGTATTCACAATGCCGGGATTGCTGGGGAATACTACATGGGGGGAACACAGTTCTGACTTGTTGGGGTGGCATTTTCATATTTCTGATGTGAATGCACAGCTGGCAGTGAGGGGTGGTTGGTTATACAAACGCAAACCTGATGTTGATGTGCCCAGGCCATGGATGTGTGTGCCATGGTGCTTACATTTCTACAATGAATGTACTTCTGACTAGTCTGGATACCTGAGGTCGCCTGGGTGCACTGGTACAAGGGTCCAGTCGTGGGTGGTTGCGGTACATCACACGCACTGCATCCACACACAGTGCCTGGATGTCAGACATTCACATCGGGAATGGACGAGTGGACCAGTCACAATGCTATTGGCAAGGGGCAGGTGTCTCACCTGCAACCGCCTGCATGCCAGTGCCTGCCTCCGCTCCTCCCACTCCCACAATCAAAGTCATGTCGATGAGGCTGGTGCAGTGCTCCTCCCATGATGTGAGCTCCTGTGGTGGTGGCCCTCCCCCAGTCCCCATGGACTCACTCTTGTGCTGGGCCAGAAGACCACGGACACAGACCAGCAAGTCATTGAAGTGCTTGCGGCAGTCCTCTCCATCCATGGGGACACGGCCCACCGCTGTCACCTTCTGGCTGATGGATTTCCAGGTCTGGGTGCGCTGCTGTGTGCCATTCGTTTTCTGATGTGGGCCATAGAGCTCATCCTGATGGGCAATTACCTCCTCCACCAGTATTGCCAGTTCGGAATCTGAAAACATGGGTTTAGGCACCCGGTCCAGGGCAGACTTGCCCCTCACACGCTCCTGAGACATTTTTCTGTGTTTTTGGGGTGTGGAAGGCTTCCAGGGTCTGTGATTTTTGTTGGATTGTGATTTCCAAAATGGCCACTGCTTTCTCTCCCGTTCCAGCGGTGACACATTTCCCGCTGCACTATTAGCACGCGCGAATAACGTGGACGCAGACTGCAACACAATGTGCACTGATTTTTTGGGTTCACAGCCACTGTTACCAACGGACGCTATTTGCATTAACGTCAGGTCTGTGTGCATGTGCATGCCAACTCGTGATGAGGGCGTTGTTTGCGTATTAAGGGGTAAAAATTTGCGTTAAAATGGGGTTAATGCAAATACCTCTCAGCTAACACCCAACTCGTGATGAGGCCCACAGTGTCTAGAAAGTAACTTTTCACATATTTGGTGTTAATCAATGTAGTGATTTCTGTTTCGGCATCCTTAGACACCTCTCAAACAGTCAGATCTGTGCAGTCTTCAGTCCAATAATTATCTTTAGACTGGAAAAAGTGCAATGAAACAATGAAAAAAATGTTCCAAAACACAAAATTACACCACTGCTACATATGAAACAACCTTTGCGAAAGTGAGAGGTGAAAGGATGGAGTGAAAAACTTCTTGAAAATGGCCAAAAAAACTGTTTTTGCACACTATATATGGACATAATTTAAGAGCTGTGGATTTTGCGGACATTATATTTTGGGAAACAGGATATTACAATAGTTTTAAACATAAAAATCTCTCAGATTGTGTGAGGAGTGGTCATAGTGGGGCGGAAGATGTTTTCATACTTTCCAAAAAGTCAACATTTTTTGTGGCATTCGAAAATTGAATACAAATCCCCAAAATGATGCTCATGTTCACTGATAGATTTTCACTTAATAAAAAGAGAAAAGCTTCAAGTGGTAGTTGATGGATGCATAGTAGATTTTGGAAAACATCTTATTAGTCCAATCATCAGCAGTGACAGGTTAAGTTGGCCCTGGGGCCAGGCTTTAGCTCAGACCTATGGCACTAATGATGCACTGGTTTTATACTGGTAAAGAGGTTGTGTTTGGAGAATATTGGATGTGTAGTGGGTTTTGTGGCCATATTGTAAAGTAATTAGTGTGTCTTGGGTTATAGTATTGTAAAGAGATAGTGTCTGGGGAATGTTGTTTTTGTTAATGGACGTATTTGGAGAATAAAAGGGGGATCCTCTTCAGGTCGCAGTTTTTGGGTGCATGACTAAGGTTATGTAAGTAAAAAAGGTAAAAGTTCAGTTGGGGGTTGTTGAGTGCATAGTACAGTTAGTGTTAATTCTGTGAAAGAGGCCAGGTACTGTGGCCACTTTGTCCAGACACTGACGACGCACTGCCCAATGGGAGTTGTTGGATGTGTAAGCAAAGAAAATGAAAAGGTTCAGGTGTGAGATTTTGGGTTTATAGTAGGTTTGGCGGTAGTAATGTAAAGTGGTAAATAAGATTTGTCATCATAGGTGCCAGGTTCTATGCTAATGATAAATAGTGGGTAAAAGCTTGTAAATGCGCTATGCACACTATGATTAGTTGGTAGCATTGCGCTATGTTGCAAATGTCAAGGCCAGGTTCCCGCTGACTACCTGGAGAATTAGATAATCTATAAAGTATGACATGCAGAAACGCGCTCTTCCCAAAATTCTAATCACATGAAATAATATATAGGGCCTCATTACGACCCAGGCGCTAATGGGTTAACGGCACCGTAAAAGTAGGGTGCCGCAAAGGGACCTTGTTGCTAATTGCGGCACCGTACTTAGCGCCTTCCCCATTCCCTATGGGGCAAAAATGGAAATGGGTGGTGTGGGTATATGTGAGAAGTGGGAAAGGTGTGTGGTGATTGAAGGGTGAAGTTTTCAAAATTGTTTGAGAATTGGAGGACTGTTGTAATGCAAGTTATTCCAGATTGGGTAAATACAGTGGTGCAGAGGCAAGCAGATACCAAACCCTATTAGTACAATGTCAGTGGACACACAGCAGGAAGGTATGGGGTTAATTGGTATTATGAAAACTCCATTAGATCACGTGTAGATTGGAATGGGGAGGTAATTCCGCCATTCACCATGGCGGACCCCGGCATGGACCATGGTGCTAATAGCACCATGGTTTAGCGCCGGGGTCGTAATGAGGCCCATAGTGTCCATGACTTGAACAATAATAATTATTTTATAATGATGTCCATGAAAAGTCAGCCGACATGTGTTTCGACTACAAATTGTTTTCAAGGCTATTTGGTTGATAATGCAGATAATAAGGAGCTTAGTTTCAAATGCATTCAAACATTCAAAATGGAATTCTTGATGATGATATCCATGGTCGTGTATAAATGATTATATGCAGTGCATGTTTCCAAGGTAATGTTCCCGATGGACAAACGTAACGTGAAGTTCTCTTAATGTAAAGGCTCGATCCCTACAATTGATCTTACTGCCAGGTTCTATTCCCCATAGACAGTTTTCCCTAGTGCAAATGATGCGCTGGTTGTAGTGTTCCAACGATATAGTGTCTGCAGAATGTTGTAGGCATAATTTGTTTTGTGGCATTTCTGTAAAGTGGTCATTGCCATTGTCAGTGCGAGATAAGTGTGGTCTAGGGTATTCAAGTGAATCCGATTGATGTCCCTTCCAATTGTCTTCGGTTGATGAGGGTAGTACCACTTATTCATCAGAGATATCAGAACTCTCCTGTCAAACAGAAACCATCCTTGAATCAATAGGATCAAGACGATCCTTCAATAATTGTATGCTCTTCTGCTAACCCTAAACTAAGCTTTTTAAGAAGTTGACAAATGCCCTTTTAAACATCAATTGGCCCATCTGCAACTTCCAACTTTAAAGATGCAAATCCAGTCTCCCAAAGTGGGGCACAATTACAAGCTACAGAAAATATTTTAGCAAGGATTTAAGCCTGGGTAGTTATGCGGTGGTCACATAGCTTTGTGACATCACATGATAATTAGAATATAAATATAGTTGTGCCACACATCAGGGAGTTGTCAGGTTGGGGCGGTGAAGAAAAGCACATTCAGAGGTATGGTTATAGAATTAATTTGGGTTAGCACACTCATAATTTTTAGGTAAAAGGGAAGATAGTTGTGGCTTGGTTTTATTATGTAGGTTGAACTGTATTAAATAGAATTGTTAGTTGCTGTAGGGAGCAAGAGGATGGCCATATTGGAGCCGGACAGTGTTGAAATTTGCAGACTACCATGGTTTAGCTAAAGGATGTTGTCACCACTTAATTGAATTACATTTTTGCTGTTGGGTAGAAAAGCTCATGGAGCAAAGGACAGGATGGCGAAGGATGCCAAACAGAGTCCAATGAATTGTTGCATGGGAGTATTTTCTCATGGTCATGAAGTTGCTCTTCAGACAGCAGGTGCCTTCCCAGATAATAAACTAATTAAGACAGAGTGATTGTGAAGGTCAAAGTATGATGCACAAGAGGGCTCAGATTGTGGCACTGCCAAAACATAGAACTACAAGTGTGTGATGGAATGAGAAAATAGAAGGAATTAATTTCTAACAGCAGGGCAGCGCACACGGTTTTTCCATGCAGCTGTTCATTATGAGAAGATAACTAGAAGGCTGGGTCCAGAGCTGGCAACATGTATCGACACGGGAGGTGGGGAGTAAGAAGGGGTGGGGGGCTAAGGGATCCAATCAGGGCTAGGGGATTGTGGTGTTCTGGGGAAAACAACAAAGTTTTGCCCTCGCCTATTTCCACCCATAAGGTAATTGGTCCATTTCAGTGGGATGCTATTGTCTGAAGTTGTCTCCAACATAACTGCCCATTCAGCACTAAGCAGTGTATCTAACTGCGGTACGAATTATGCCAATCAATCAGAGTGTCCTGTTTTGCGCTGACTATTTCACTAGGTAAAGTTCAAGGGGCGGAATGTACATTAGCCATGAGAAAGGAAACCACTAGTTACTGCTGACCAGATGACTACATCTACCAGTAGCCCTTGCAGCAGATTTTTATCACCTGCACCAACGGTGAGCTGCAAGTCCACTCAGCCTCCCTGATGACGTGTATTGGCACAGAAACCGGTCGGAGGAGTACACCAGTGGCCTGGAAGGTTATGCAGGGAATTGGAGTGCGCACCTTTCCTTGTTTTTTCCATATTTTGCAGGATCTTGAGGGGTGGAATCCACAAGACCTGACAGGGTGCCGCACCAGGGTTATATATGCCCGGCTTTGGAGTGCCTCACTTGAGGCTACACTCCCCCCCTTTCTCCACTGTGGGATTGGCCGTGAGCATTTTCTCTGCTGACCAGATGACTACATCTACCAGTAGCCCTTGCAGCAGATTTTTATCACCTGCACCTGCGGTGAGCTGCAAGTCCACCCAGCCTCCCTGATGACGTGTATTGGCACAGAAACCGGTCGGAGGAGTACACCAGTGGCCTGGAAGGTCATGCAGAGAATTGGAGTGCGCACCTTTCCTTGTTTTTTCCATATTTTGCAGGATCTTGAGGGGTGGAATCCTCAAGACCTGACAGGGTGCCGCACCAGGGTTATATATGCCCGGCTTTGGAGTGCCTCACTTGAGGCTACACTCCCCCCCTTTCTCCACTGTGGGATTGGGCGTGAGCGTTTTCTCTGCTGATCAGATGACTACATCTACCAGTAGCCCTTGCAGCAGATTTTTATCACCTGCACCTGCTGTGAGCTGCAAGTCCACTCAGCCTCCTTGATGACGTGTATTGGCACAGAAACCGGTCGGAGGAGTACACCAGTGGCCTGGAAGGTTATGCAGGGAATTGGAGTGTGCACCTTTCCTTGTTTTTTCCATATTTTGCAGGATCTTGAGGGGTGGAATCCACAAGACCTGACAGGGTGCCTCACCAGGGTTATATATGCCCGGCTTTGGAGTGCCTCACTTGAGGCTACACTCCCCCCCTTTCTCCACTGTGGGATTGGCCGTGAGCGTTTTCTCTGCTGACCAGATGACTACATCTACCAGTAGCCCTTGCAGCATATTTTTATCACCTGCACCTGCTGTGAGCTGCAAGTCTACTCAGCCTCCCTGATGACGTGTATTGGCACAGAAACCGGTCGGAGGAGTACACCAGTGGCCTGGAAGGTTATGCAGAGAATTGGAGTGCGCACCTTTCCTTGTTTTTTCCATATATATATAGGTTCTTAGAAAATTGAGATTAATTTGGACGCCTATGCATCCCTATACGGTCTTTTATGCAAGCAGTTTTTCACTTTGATTGTGTGTTGTTTCATATCACCAATCATTTTAAATTAGCAACTTAGTTCAGGGAGAGGATGTTTTATCTTTAGTTCTATCTAGTGCTGTTTTTATCAATATGTAAAGTGCATTTATCATTTAGTTGTGAAATGTATTGCGAGTTCCCTCAAAACAATGTGCATTAATCATAGAATTGTTTTAAATGTAATTGATGGATTTCAAGTATGGGAGAAGGCAATAATTTAAATGTTAAAAATATTATGCCTCATGCCCCACATCCACTAAAAATAACTTTCTAGCATAAAACACCAACACATGAATGTGACATCCTACACTATGCACCTTAAATCGTTTGCACTTGAATTATAAGGAGTAATTTTAACATATAACATCAAGCAACTTAACTCTTTTTTTAAAAAAAATGTTTCAAAACTCTTTTCATAATATGTTCGTACAACAATTTTAGAAGGTAATATTTATTCTTGCATTTGCATAAATTACTTTTTACTACCTTGCTAAATAGACAGGTTGGTATAGTCACAACATATAGGCGCCCACAAGGGTAACACACTGCCTATATGTACATATTAGACCACCTATATGTTTCATTAAGAACATTCATAATATATACCATGGATTGTATGTCTCTTCCAATGTATAGTTATGCATAGTGATTCGACCAATATGTGAGGCACCCGCAAGGGTTATATACAGCCTCATGTCACAGCATCTGGCCGCCCGCGAGGGTAACACACTGCCCATTAATATCAACATTTTTTGAAACTTATGATATACAGAGATCAGAGTAGGATAGAATACATATTAGAGGCACCCGCAAGGGTTAAGTACCGCCTCTAGATTTAATTCCCTATCACTTGCGATTTTGCAATATGCACTTTATACTATGCACTTTATTGATAGCACTCAGCACTTTATCAAACAACCGTTTTTCAATGTTTACAAAGCATGCAGCACTTTATTAGCTATACAACACCTGCATATCTCAATTTTGATATCTGCAACATATATGTTGGAATATAATCTTTTGAGAGCACACTTCAATTCATGTTGAGACAATGTGTCAGCCCACTTGGGCCGAATTCAACATACCCAGCACAATAGAAAACGGTGTACGATTGTCTTACACAATTTTATTGACATTGGCAAATACCTAGATGAAACCACATGATTTAATATCAGTGATTCAATATCAGCAATCTCAGGCTTTCTGTCCATCCCTTACCCACTTGGGACATTTGGTGTGATTAAACAAACATGTTTCAAACCGCTACACTGTCTATGAAAATGCCGTGTCTCTTTTAAATGCACTGAATTGTGTTGCTATGTAGGTTCCAACATGGCTGCATTTTTGCCTACTACTTGTTACCTTATCTTAGTGCAAAACATTGAAAAAGGACTCATATACTTGTCTATATAATACCAGAGTCCTCTCTCTATGTCACTTACCTGACGAAGCCCAAGTAGGGTGAAACGCGTCGTTCCTTCTTGCACCTAGGACCGTTGCTGCCTCCTTTGTCCATGTATCTTAAACAATAAAGGACACTTTGACTGCACGGAATACAAATCTGCGTGTGGATTTATTGACGACATTCAGCCTTTCACTTCGATCACAGCCGGAGTGCCGATGTAATCCGGATTGGTTCCCAGTCCTTTTTTTCTACATATTTTCAATGCGGTCTGGCCGCATCTATCATTGAGCACCCGTGTGGACTTTACCACTGAATCTACAAGCTGCAGCAGGAGCGCGACACGATCCAGCCAGACACCCTTTTGGAAGTTGCAAACTTCAAGTGAACGCAGCCCTGCTCGCAAATGCAGCTTTGACTCTGAAAGCTTCTGTGTGAAGGATTACCACTGTGGTCAGAGGTCAGCAGCCTTCTGTGCTGCTCGAGTCGGAGGACCCGCACAACACAGGTGAGGCAGCTGTTTTCCTGACATTGTTATCAATGTTTAAAACATTGATTATTTGCACTTTCTCCGTTTAAAAACACAGATCGGCATTAACACGCCGTTTTTTCAGAGATCAAAACACACGTGGCAATACTCCTTTTACATCATGGGATACTAAATAAATAATTAAAAAACTATCCACGTTTTAGTTCAATCTCAATGTAATAAGGAAGAAAGGCGTTTAACTCTTATCCACAGCAGCAATGTGCATGTGTTTGTTTATTAAATCAAACGCACTACCGCATTAAAATGGCAGACAAGGAAGGCAGCAGAGATGCAGAGGCTTCCATTCTATTTAATGAAACCTTACAATTACTACCCAAACATACTGAGAAAGCAATGCCTCCACAAATGAAAACGATACAACAGAAGATGTTTAAATTGGAAAAACTGCATAAAAAGGAAACAAATAAATGGTGGGAAATTAAGTCCTTGCAAAATTATTTGGATAATCGGAGAATACCTAGAGGCCTTAGAATTCTCACTATACCAACATTTGAAGACCCAGACCCGGCAATGCTAAATGAATGGGGTGAATCCACCAGTGAATGCTCTTTTAAAATGTTGACCATATTAGTTAAATATGCTAAAAGTGATAGAACCAAAGCTCTCAAGGAGATTGAAACACTGGAGCAGGACATATAGAATGGTCCAGATGCTGAAGCAGCACTTAAAATGAAGACCCAAATGCAAACCAATGTTAGCAAATATGAAGAAGAAATAAAGGAGCGCAAACAAAGGAAGTTTTTAAGAGACAAAGAAGACTATGCCACAGGTCGTATCTACACATTTGCAAGAAAATATGACAACGTTCGCAAAACCATTAAAAAAAAAGCAGAGGTCAGAGATGAAAACACGAGTCTGATAGAATCAGAAATTGAAGAAGATGCCAGCACTTCCACAGATGTCTCAAACTCAAGCAGTGAGGACACTCCCATTAGGTTAAATTTTTTAGAGGAAATGAGACTTTTACATCAAGTGGGAAAAACAACACAAGTGTGAAATACAAACAAAAACAAGCAATTTCAAAAATCAACATCAGCAAAAGGAGGCCAACAAGGGGGCGCCGGGGAAAGAGGAAGGAAAAGGGGAGCAACCGACAGGCCGTCTGACACGCTCTGGCAAAACCAAGAAGAATATTTAGTAAAGGATACAATGCAAGTAATCAATTTATCGGACAGACCCTTAACTCAACACGAACAGGAAGTACTAGGAAAGGGTCTGACTTTTTGTCCTACAGCCAACTTTGATTACTCCCAAGCAAGAATTGATTTATATTGCTTTATCCGCAAACTAAGACTGACTAAATTTTATGCCAATCTGAACAACGTACCAAAGCCTGGACCCAATATAACTCCCTCACATTTAAACATCAGTGATATACCAGCCTTAAGAGACCTTGTAAACCTGGGAGAGAATATGACTACTCAGACTTCTCAATATGCAGTACAAGATGAGTGGCAAATCGAATTACCAACAGAAATAGATACCGGTATGGCAGCTCCCAGTGGTATGAAAAATAAGTCCAAATTCAATCCCTCCAACCTATTTTGTCCTACGATAGATCTATTTGAAGATCTTGTTATAGATGGCCTCAAAAAAGTGACGATCAAACCAAGCACAGTTCAGAATTTGACGAGATTGCAGCATACAGCGATGGAAAATTTACAAGCGGATACATCGATCATTATTAGATCTTCGGACAAAGGTGGAAATGTGGTAGTCCTTAACACCAAAGACTACCAAGCAGAAGCAGCTCGGCAGTTAAATGACACCAGTAATTATGTCAAACTGCCCTGTAACCCCTATCCAGAGTACAAAGTACAATATGATATTATGTTGGACCAATGGCATGGTTTGGAACTTATCACTACTAAAGAGAAACAATATCTAACCAAAGACCATCCCAAAACACCAATCATACACTTTATACCGAAAATTCACAAATCTCTGATTAGACCACCTGGAAGACCAATTGTGGCATCAATAGACTCCTTATTTGAAAATACCTCCAAATTTGTCGACAACTTCTTGTTTCCCTTTGTGGAAACGTTACCTTCATATACAAAGGATACCACATCTTTTCTGAACCAAATTGCACATATTCCTTGGCAATCCAACTATCTTTTGGTCACATTAGATGTTGTTTCCCTTTATACATGCATCACTCATTCAAAAGGTTTGCAAGCAGTTAAAAGATTCCTGTCAACCAGATCGTTAAGTTATCGAGAACACTTGATTATGCTCTTGGATATGCTTTCTTTCATTTTAACACACAACACCTTTATGTTTGATTCCAAATATTACAAACAAATCTGTGGTACGGCAATGGGTACAGCAGTGGCTCCTACCTTTGCTAATCTATACATGGGTGCATGGGAAGAAGACCTTTTTCATAATGACAACTATAAAGAACATACAGACAAAGTAATCATGTGGCAAAGATACATTGATGATCTTTTTATTATTTGGATCGGGACGAACACTGAATGGATAACTTTCTTTCATACTCTGAATCAAAATCAGCAGAATCTACAATTTACAGAACATCATAGTAAAACAGAAATAGTGTATTTAGTATTTATATTAAAGTGAAAATTGTTGGAAACAGCATAAGTACAGAACTGCACAGAAAAGAAACAAGTACTAATACACTATTACATGCAACCAGTGCGCATCCACAAAGTCTCAAAAACAGTATTCCATACGGAGAGTTCTTGCGGGTAAAAAGAAACTGTAGTGAGAATGAAACATGGGAAAAAAATGCCAAAAAAACTGCGGCTAGATTCTTAAATCGAGGCTATAAGAAAACAGTTATCAACAAAGACTACGATCAAACCTGCAAGAAAACCCGAGAGATGCTTCTAGCCAAAAGAAATACAATCAGAAATTCAATAAAGGATCAATCACATGAAGATTGCGCACTCAGATTCATTACCACTTTCAATTCTGGAGCAAAAGAAATCAAACAAATTTTAAAGAAACATTGGCATCTCTTGAAAAGAGACCAGGACATTACTCCATATTTGCCAACACATGCCACCATGACATACAGAAAACCACCTTCGATACAAAGTAAACTATCACCGAGTATGTTCCGATCGCCCAAACAAAGTACCAACACCTGGCTACCCACCGAAATTTCGGGTTTTTTTACTTGTGCTAAATGTAAAGCATGTCGTCATGGGATAAATATGAAAATATTCCTACATCCTCGGACCAAAAAAGAAGTTAAAATCAAACAAGATCTGAGATGTTTTACACAATTTGCCATCTATGTGATTATTTGTTCCTGCAATTTATGGTATGTAGGTAGCACCAAACTAGAAGCCAGGCTAAGAATATTGCAACATCTACGGGCAATCTAAAATCATGATATGTCTTATCCACTTGCTAAACATTTTAAAGAAGTACATCAAAATGACATCAGTTCTTTCAAGTATTTCGTTATTGACTCAGCCACAAGCCACCCAAGAGGAGGGGACAGACTACGAACACTTAGACAAATGGAATCCAGATATATAGTAGATTTCAACACCAAGTATCCGGGAGGTCACAATCGTGACGAGGAATTATATGTATTTTTGGGATCCTAAACATTTAAAGACTTCAAATCTCGATCACTTATAGACCTAAGCCCTTCCGAATTTTTTCGAATTTTTTCATTTTTTCATTTTTTCATTTTTTCAATTTTTCCAAATTTTTTGCAATTTTTCTAATTTTTCCAATTTTTCTCACGTTTTCGCATTTCTGAAAATTCGATATATATTATTTGCATTTTTGTATATCTTGTCTATTTGGTGGATATGTACAATGGGAAAAAAAAGGTTCTTAGAAAATTGAGGTTAATTTGGACGCCTATGCATCCCTATACGGTCTTTTATGCAAGCAGTTTTTCACTTTGATTGTGTGTTGTTTCATATCACCAATCATTTTAAATTAGCAACTTAGTTCAGGGAGAGGATGTTTTATCTTTAGTTCTATCTAGTGCTGTTTTTATCAACATGTAAAGTGCATTTATCATTTAGTTGTGAAATGTATTGCGAGTTCCCTCAAAACAATGTGCATTAATCATAGAATTGTTTTAAATGTAATCGATGGATTTCAAGTATGGGAGAAGGCAATAATTTAAATGTTAAAAATATTATGCCTCATGCCCCACATCCACTAAAAATAACTTTCTAGCATAAAACACCAACACATGAATGTGACATCCTACACTATGCACCTTAAATCGTTTGCACTTGAATTATAAGGAGTAATTTTAACATATAACATCAAGCAACTTAACTCTTTTTTTAAAAAAAATGTTTCAAAACTCTTTTCATAATATGTTCGTACAACAATTTTAGAAGGTAATATTTATTCTTGCATTTGCATAAATTACTTTTTACTACCTTGCTAAATAGACAGGTTGGTATAGTCACAACATATAGGCGCCCGCAAGGGTAACACACTGCCTATATGTACATATTAGACCACCTATATGTTTCATTAAGAACATTCATAATATATACCATGGATTGTATGTCTCTTCCAGTGTATAGTTATGCATAGTGATTCGACCAATATGTGAGGCACCCACAAGGGTTATATACAGCCTCATGTCACAGCATCTGGGCGCCCGCGAGGGTAACACACTGCCCATTAATATCAACATTTTTTGAAACTTATGATATACAGAGATCAGAGTAGGATAGAATACATATTAGAGGCACCCGCAAGGGTTAAGTACCGCCTCTAGATTTAATTCCCTATCACTTGCGATTTTGCACTATGCACTTTATACTATGCACTTTATTGATAGCACTCAGCACTTTATCAAACAACCGTTTTTCAATGTTTACAAAGCATGCAGCACTTTATTAGCTATACAACACCTGCATATCTCAATTTTGATATCTGCAACATATATGTTGGAATATAATCTTTTGAGAGCACACTTCAATTCATGTTGAGACAATGTGTCAGCCCACTTGGGCCGAATTCAACATACCCAGCACAATAGAAAACGGTGTACGATTGTCTTACACAATTTTATTGACATTGGCAAATACCTAGATGAAACCACATGATTTAATATCAGTGATTCAATATCAGCAATCTCAGGCTTTCTGTCCATCCCTTACCCACTTGGGACATTTGGTGTGATTAAACAAACATGTTTCAAACCGCTACACTGTCTATGAAAATGCTGTGTCTCTTTTAAATGCACTGAATTGTGTTGCTATGTAGGTTCCAACATGGCTGCATTTTTGCCTACTACTTGTTACCTTATCTTAGTGCAAAACATTGAAAAAGGACTCATATACTTGTCTATATAATACCAGAGTCCTCTCTCTATGTCACTTACCTGACGAAGCCCAAGTAGGGTGAAACGCGTCGTTCCTTCTTGCACCTAGGACCGTTGCTGCCTCCTTTGTCCATGTATCTTAAACAATAAAGGACACTTTGACTGCACGGAATACAAATCTGCGTGTGGATTTATTGACGACATTCAGCCTTTCACTTCGATCACAGCCGGAGTGCCGATGTAATCCGGATTGGTTCCCAGTCCTTTTTTTCTACATATTTTCAATGCGGTCTGGCCGCATCTATCATTGAGCACCCGTGTGGACTTTACCACTGAATCTACAAGCTGCAGCAGGAGCGCGACACGATCCAGCCAGACACCCTTTTGGAAGTTGCAAACTTCAAGTGAACGCAGCCCTGCTCGCAAATGCAGCTTTGACTCTGAAAGCTTCTGTGTGAAGGATTACCACTGTGGTCAGAGGTCAGCAGCCTTCTGTGCTGCTCGAGTCGGAGGACCCGCACAACACAGGTGAGGCAGCTGTTTTCCTGACATTGTTATCAATGTTTAAAACATTGATTATTTGCACTTTCTCCGTTTAAAAACACAGATCGGCATTAACACGCCGTTTTTTCAGAGATCAAAACACACGTGGCAATACTCCTTTTACATCATGGGATACTAAATAAATAATTAAAAAACTATCCACGTTTTAGTTCAATCTCAATGTAATAAGGAAGAAAGGCGTTTAACTCTTATCCACAGCAGCAATGTGCATGTGTTTGTTTATTAAATCAAACGCACTACCGCATTAAAATGGCAGACAAGGAAGGCAGCAGAGATGCAGAGGCTTCCATTCTATTTAATGAAACCTTACAATTACTACCCAAACAGACTGAGAAAGCAATGCCTCCACAAATGAAAACGATACAACAGAAGATGTTTAAATTGGAAAAACTGCATAAAAAGGAAACAAATAAATGGTGGGAAATTAAGTCCTTGCAAAATTATTTGGATAATCGGAGAATACCTAGAGGCCTTAGAATTCTCACTATACCAACATTTGAAGACCCAGACCCGGCAATGCTAAATGAATGGGGTGAATCCACCAGTGAATGCTCTTTTAAAATGTTGACCATATTAGTTAAATATGCTAAAAGTGATAGAACCAAAGCTCTCAAGGAGATTGAAACACTGGAGCAGGACATATAGAATGGTCCAGATGCTGAAGCAGCACTTAAAATGAAGACCCAAATGCAAACCAATGTTAGCAAATATGAAGAAGAAATAAAGGAGCGCAAACAAAGGAAGTTTTTAAGAGACAAAGAAGACTATGCCACAGGTCGTATCTACACATTTGCAAGAAAATATGACAACGTTCGCAAAACCATTAAAAAAAAAGCAGAGGTCAGAGATGAAAACACGAGTCTGATAGAATCAGAAATTGAAGAAGATGCCAGCACTTCCACAGATGTCTCAAACTCAAGCAGTGAGGACACTCCCATTAGGTTAAATTTTTTAGAGGAAATGAGACTTTTACATCAAGTGGGAAAAACAACACAAGTGTGAAATACAAACAAAAACAAGCAATTTCAAAAATCAACATCAGCAAAAGGAGGCCAACAAGGGGGCGCCGGGGAAAGAGGAAGGAAAAGGGGAGCAACCGACAGGCCGTCTGACACGCTCTGGCAAAACCAAGAAGAATATTTAGTAAAGGATACAATGCAAGTAATCAATTTATCGGACAGACCCTTAACTCAACACGAACAGGAAGTACTAGGAAAGGGTCTGACTTTTTGTCCTACAGCCAACTTTGATTACTCCCAAGCAAGAATTGATTTATATTGCTTTATCCGCAAACTAAGACTGACTAAATTTTATGCCAATCTGAACAACGTACCAAAGCCTGGACCCAATATAACTCCCTCACATTTAAACATCAGTGATATACCAGCCTTAAGAGACCTTGTAAACCTGGGAGAGAATATGACTACTCAGACTTCTCAATATGCAGTACAAGATGAGTGGCAAATCGAATTACCAACAGAAATAGATACCGGTATGGCAGCTCCCAGTGGTATGAAAAATAAGTCCAAATTCAATCCCTCCAACCTATTTTGTCCTACGATAGATCTATTTGAAGATCTTGTTATAGATGGCCTCAAAAAAGTGACGATCAAACCAAGCACAGTTCAGAATTTGACGAGATTGCAGCATACAGCGATGGAAAATTTACAAGCGGATACATCGATCATTATTAGATCTTCGGACAAAGGTGGAAATGTGGTAGTCCTTAACACCAAAGACTACCAAGCAGAAGCAGCTCGGCAGTTAAATGACACCAGTAATTATGTCAAACTGCCCTGTAACCCCTATCCAGAGTACAAAGTACAATATGATATTATGTTGGACCAATGGCATGGTTTGGAACTTATCACTACTAAAGAGAAACAATATCTAACCAAAGACCATCCCAAAACACCAATCATACACTTTATACCGAAAATTCACAAATCTCTGATTAGACCACCTGGAAGACCAATTGTGGCATCAATAGACTCCTTATTTGAAAATACCTCCAAATTTGTCGACAACTTCTTGTTTCCCTTTGTGGAAACGTTACCTTCATATACAAAGGATACCACATCTTTTCTGAACCAAATTGCACATATTCCTTGGCAATCCAACTATCTTTTGGTCACATTAGATGTTGTTTCCCTTTATACATGCATCACTCATTCAAAAGGTTTGCAAGCAGTTAAAAGATTCCTGTCAACCAGATCGTTAAGTTATCGAGAACACTTGATTATGCTCTTGGATATGCTTTCTTTCATTTTAACACACAACACCTTTATGTTTGATTCCAAATATTACAAACAAATCTGTGGTACGGCAATGGGTACAGCAGTGGCTCCTACCTTTGCTAATCTATACATGGGTGCATGGGAAGAAGACCTTTTTCATAATGACAACTATAAAGAACATACAGACAAAGTAATCATGTGGCAAAGATACATTGATGATCTTTTTATTATTTGGATCGGGACGAACACTGAATGGATAACTTTCTTTCATACTCTGAATCAAAATCAGCAGAATCTACAATTTACAGAACATCATAGTAAAACAGAAATAGTGTATTTAGTATTTATATTAAAGTGAAAATTGTTGGAAACAGCATAAGTACAGAACTGCACAGAAAAGAAACAAGTACTAATACACTATTACATGCAACCAGTGCGCATCCACAAAGTCTCAAAAACAGTATTCCATACGGAGAGTTCTTGCGGGTAAAAAGAAACTGTAGTGAGAATGAAACATGGGAAAAAAATGCCAAAAAAACTGCGGCTAGATTCTTAAATCGAGGCTATAAGAAAACAGTTATCAACAAAGACTACGATCAAACCTGCAAGAAAACCCGAGAGATGCTTCTAGCCAAAAGAAATACAATCAGAAATTCAATAAAGGATCAATCACATGAAGATTGCGCACTCAGATTCATTACCACTTTCAATTCTGGAGCAAAAGAAATCAAACAAATTTTAAAGAAACATTGGCATCTCTTGAAAAGAGACCAGGACATTACTCCATATTTGCCAACACATGCCACCATGACATACAGAAAACCACCTTCGATACAAAGTAAACTATCACCGAGTATGTTCCGATCGCCCAAACAAAGTACCAACACCTGGCTACCCACCGAAATTTCGGGTTTTTTTACTTGTGCTAAATGTAAAGCATGTCGTCATGGGATAAATATGAAAATATTCCTACATCCTCGGACCAAAAAAGAAGTTAAAATCAAACAAGATCTGAGATGTTTTACACAATTTGCCATCTATGTGATTATTTGTTCCTGCAATTTATGGTATGTAGGTAGCACCAAACTAGAAGCCAGGCTAAGAATATTGCAACATCTACGGGCAATCAAAAATCATGATATGTCTTATCCACTTGCTAAACATTTTAAAGAAGTACATCAAAATGACATCAGTTCTTTCAAGTATTTCGTTATTGACTCAGCCACAAGCCACCCAAGAGGAGGGGACAGACTACGAACACTTAGACAAATGGAATCCAGATATATAGTAGATTTCAACACCAAGTATCCGGGAGGTCACAATCGTGACGAGGAATTATATGTATTTTTGGGATCCTAAACATTTAAAGACTTCAAATCTCGATCACTTATAGACCTAAGCCCTTCCGAATTTTTTCGAATTTTTTCATTTTTTCATTTTTTCATTTTTTCAATTTTTCCAAATTTTTTGCAATTTTTCTAATTTTTCCAATTTTTCTCACGTTTTCGCATTTCTGAAAATTCGATATATATTATTTGCATTTTTGTATATCTTGTCTATTTGGTGGATATGTACAATGGGAAAAAAAAGGTTCTTAGAAAATTGAGGTTAATTTGGACGCCTATGCATTCCTATACGGTCTTTTATGCAAGCAGTTTTTCACTTTGATTGTGTGTTGTTTCATATCACCAATCATTTTAAATTAGCAACTTAGTTCAGGGAGAGGATGTTTTATCTTTAGTTCTATCTAGTGCTGTTTTTATCAACATGTAAAGTGCATTTATCATTTAGTTGTGAAATGTATTGCGAGTTCCCTCAAAACAATGTGCATTAATCATAGAATTGTTTTAAATGTAATCGATGGATTTCAAGTATGGGAGAAGGCAATAATTTAAATGTGAAAAATATTATGCCTCATGCCCCACATCCACTAAAAATAACTTTCTAGCATAAAACACCAACACATGAATGTGACATCCTACACTATGCACCTTAAATCGTTTGCACTTGAATTATAAGGAGTAATTTTAACATATAACATCAAGCAACTTAACTCTTTTTTTTAAAAAAAATGTTTCAAAACTCTTTTCATAATATGTGCGTACAACAATTTTAGAAGGTAATATTTATTCTTGCATTTGCATAAATTACTTTTTACTACCTTGCTAAATAGACAGGTTGGTATAGTCACAACATATAGGCGCCCGCAAGGGTAACACACTGCCTATATGTACATATTAGACCACCTATATGTTTCATTAAGAACATTCATAATATATACCATGGATTGTATGTCTCTTCCAGTGTATAGTTATGCATAGTGATTCGACCAATATGTGAGGCACCCACAAGGGTTATATACAGCCTCATGTCACAGCATCTGGGCGCCCGCGAGGGTAACACACTGCCCATTAATATCAACATTTTTTGAAACTTATGATATACAGAGATCAGAGTAGGATAGAATACATATTAGAGGCACCCGCAAGGGTTAAGTACCGCCTCTAGATTTAATTCCCTATCACTTGCGATTTTGCACTATGCACTTTATACTATGCACTTTATTGATAGCACTCAGCACTTTATCAAACAACCGTTTTTCAATGTTTACAAAGCATGCAGCACTTTATTAGCTATACAACACCTGCATATCTCAATTTTGATATCTGCAACATATATGTTGGAATATAATCTTTTGAGAGCACACTTCAATTCATGTTGAGACAATGTGTCAGCCCACTTGGGCCGAATTCAACATACCCAGCACAATAGAAAACGGTGTACGATTGTCTTACACAATTTTATTGACATTGGCAAATACCTAGATGAAACCACATGATTTAATATCAGTGATTCAATATCAGCAATCTCAGGCTTTCTGTCCATCCCTTACCCACTTGGGACATTTGGTGTGATTAAACAAACATGTTTCAAACCGCTACACTGTCTATGAAAATGCTGTGTCTCTTTTAAATGCACTGAATTGTGTTGCTATGTAGGTTCCAACATGGCTGCATTTTTGCCTACTACTTGTTACCTTATCTTAGTGCAAAACATTGAAAAAGGACTCATATACTTGTCTATATAATACCAGAGTCCTCTCTCTATGTCACTCACCTGACGAAGCCCGAGTAGGGTGAAACGCGTCGTTCCTTCTTGCACCTAGGACCGTTGCTGCCTCCTTTGTCCATGTATCTTAAACAATAAAGGACACTTTGACTGCACGGAATACAAATTTGCGTGTGGATTTATTGAAGACATTCAGCCTTTCACTTCGATCACAGCCGGAGTGCCGATGTAATCCGGATTGGCTCCCAGTCCTTTTTTTCTACATATATATATATATATATATATATATATATATATATATATATATATATATATATATATATATATATATATAGAGAGAGAGAGAGAGAGAGAGAGAGAGAGAGAGAGAGAGAGAGAAAGAGAGAAAGAGAGCGACAAAGATTGGTCCAAATGACTTACACCAACCCAGGATAGCAGTAGCAAGTAGTGCAAAGGGGGATATTGAGGGGGACCACAATATATATCATGGCCAAAAATTGATAAGAAAAATGTAATACAATGCTTGCCCACCCTCAAAGCAGGGGCAGGCAAATTGATATATTCATTCGAGAAAGAAACAGCAGTGATTATCTTGGCTACAGGTGACATGAAAAGCTTGTTTGCCTCTTTAATGGGCAAGGCCGTGGACGGAATTTGAAATGGGCAGGCTATGACGTGGTAGCATAGAACTGTAATGCCCACGATGGTGGCCATTCAATAACTATCAAACACAGGTGTGAAAAGTGTTAAGGGACATGAACCCAGATACCACAGAAATGCAGTCTATTTTAGCATGCACTATGAGTCCAGATCAGGACCCCACTTCATACATACAGAAGATAAAGGAGATGTGGAGGGCGGAGACACAATAGCCATGGGATAGGAACATTCACGTTTTCTATCACATATTATCCAGGGGTCTCCCCACAGCAGTGCTGACAAAGTTGGGGAAGATGGTAGGAATTGAGACAAATTATGGGCTGAAAATACCAGCACACACAGTACGACATTGTAGAGGAAAGCACGAGAAGGAAAAAAAAACTGCAGAGCAAACACTAAAGGCAGAAGTAAAACTGGTACAAAGGACATTAGCAAAATTCAGCATGGAGGGGCAGTAATTACAAACACTGCTCCAGGGCATCCCGAATTCAGCTCCAAGCAGGGAGAGGGACACAACCAGGGTTCCTACAGCAGGAATAGTATAATCCACAAGGGGAGGGTATGTCCAGCAGGGTATTATCAGCAAGGATGGACGGTCAACAGGGTAGATATTTTCCCACAAGGTGGGTATTTTCTGCCAGAAAGGGGAAACTTCCAGAGAGGGAGGTGATTTGGATATGGTGGGGCAAGACCCAGGTTTGTAGGTCTGTGAATTATTTGTTGGAATGTGGGACACTTTGCACAAGAATGCAGGAACAAACCCAAAGAACTGCACCTTACCTATGCCCCAAAGCAGCAGATGCAGCACCCACTGATGCAAGTGGAGCATGCAACATTTGCCATCTTGGACAAATCCAAGTATAACATTGCCACCCAACGAGCTTTGTGGTATGAGGTAGTACTGTCCAATCCTTCCATCAACATAGTGTGATGCCACATTGTCAGTTCAACTACATTTTTTGCAGAGCCAGTGCAGGAAGGGGACAATGTACATGACTGTACTACCTACCAGGACACATTAGATTATCTCACTACAGTTAAATAAGACCCTTTTGAGGGAGGAGAGACACTTTTTGCTGATGGGTCATCAATGATCTATCAGAACTCTGGTTATAAACAAAGGGGGCAACCGTAGTATGCTATGAAGAGGGGGCGCTTGAGGTAATGTCAAAACTAAGACTACTCCAACACTATTCTGCACAAGCATTAATAACAACACAAGAAATGTTGAAAGGATATTGTGTTACCATCTTTTCAGATTCAGCATATGTCACATCCACAGTGCACCCAGGGTTGTCGAGATGGAAGAGGAGAGTGTTCAGGTAAAGTAATGGCACACCAGTGCAACATGCAAATGTACTTTCCTGATTAATAGAGGTACTGCCCTTCCCTCAGCACTAGCAGTTCTAAAATGTCAAGCGCACACCAAAAGTGCAGGCTTAATTTCCTGGGGTAATGATGCAACAAACACAGCAGCTAAACAAGCAGCATATTTAGCACGTGTTACAGAACAGGTCCCCAGGTTCACAAACATTTCATGGCAACAAGTACCCTTATAATGCTCTGCCATTGGCCCAGATAATAGAGATACAGGAGCGTGCTCCGCAGCAAGAACAGGACCTATGGACAAAGAGAGGGTGCTGCCTATCACCCACAGATTTCATATTGAGACAGAACAGTACTGGGAAGCCTGTCATGCCCCAGGAGTTGCTCACGCTTTCCATGGATCAACTGCATTACTCAGCGCACACATAAGAGTATATTACAGCGGACCTCCAGGAACAATGGTTTGTTCCAGATTAACAGGAACATGTGGCAAAATGCATCAACAACTGTGTGACCTGCTGGTGGTGCACCACCGTGCACACACTCAAAACAAAAAAGCAACCTTGCCACACCCTTCAGGGCCGTTCCGACAATCTACACATCGATTCCGTAGTTATGACTACAAGGTGTAACAGCTTTTGCTATTTGATTCTTGTGGTGTGCCCATTCTCATGTTGGCTTGATGTAGGACTCTGCAACCATGCTGATGCCAAACCAGCAGCTACATTTCTAGTGCAGGAGGTTTTCCCTCTGTGGGGTGTTTGTGAGGTGTTAAAGACTGACAATGGACCACATTTTTTCAACAACCCCTTCAAAGAGATAACTTCCCTATTGGGCATAAAACACAAATCATGGTCTGCATACCACCCTCAGGCCAACGGACAAGTGGAGCAACCATTGCCTTGCTTAAAGAACGCCTTGCAAATATGTGTGAAATGCTTTGAAAGATCTGGCTGCACTGCTTGCTGCTTGCTTTGTTTGCTCTACGTAACCAGCCCGGCTCTGATCACCACCTCACTCTGCACGAGATTGCTACGGGCAGGAGATTTCAAAAACTGCTCGTTCCTGTGAGCACAATGTCAGAACCTCACAGCTCTCCTGAGGTTCTGTTGGAGGTATTTCAGTGGTATCTTAAATAACTTACCAATTCCTTAATGTTTAAATCAAGATATGTTAAACCTTGAAAAAGCTGGTCGGCCACATCATCTCCAGAAACCCCAACACCACAAGAGTCCCTACTGCAGCAGCCACCACTGTATCTGGGGATATCATTTTCATTAAGAACTTTACAAGAAAATGGAACGAGCCCGGCTTTATGGGTCCTTTCATGGTCACCTATGCTACCGCAACGGCAGTCAAGGAGAAGGGACAGCAGGTATGGATCCATATCAGAGATGTCCGCAGGAACAAAGGCAACACCCCCCTTTCAGGGGAAGACAAGGGGGGAGATTAACAGGAAATATACTTCAAATGACTGTTACATTGTTATCATGATGTTGTCTTTTCAGGAGGCCAGACTATTTTTGTCCCACCCTGCAGCACAGAGGACCTGGGGGAGATTGGAAATTTGTGAAATGTGTATTTTGGTTTCTTGTGGTTTTCTTTTTCTTGGTACGTCCCACTTTTGATCTAGATGTAGCAAAACATGTTTATATGTCTGTTATCAGAAGCAAAAGGGGGGTGTTAATATCTGAGTTGTTTTGGGCAGTGGTAGAGGAGAATATCACATAGACACTGACAACATGTGGTATGACCACATGCAGGCAGTGGGAAGAGAGAGGGCAAATGACACATGCTATGTCTGCTCCCTTAACCCACATGCGACGAGCTCACCCAAACTCTTTATCCCCAAGGAAATACCAACACAGGCAGCCAATTGTTTAGTTCACCTGGGATTATGCAAAATTAGGGCCTGTTCCAGAGATGCAAGAGGCACAATGTCCAAGTAGAGTTGGTGGAAGACGGTGATGTTGCTTATGAGGATAATTATTTCAAACTGAAAAAGAGATAACAAAAGATGTGGTAGTATGTTTTGAAACAAAGAAAGAGAGAAGGGGAAACTATTATTTAGAATGCAACACACACTGTCATGTGAGACTGAAACAGGTCATGCATTATCCTGGTGTATAACGAGGTCACAGCTGCATATAGAGGGTGCAGTTACTGGGCGAGGGACCTGATTAACCACACAACACCTGCAACAGGACAGGGTCAACATCATTGTTAGCCCCCCACTTCCATCAGCCTAGGCTGGCTCTTGTCTGATTGGGAAGCCTTGGCCATGGCCTTACACCAAATGATCAGGTAGGTTATCTACCCTCTCCCTCTCTAGAGTGGGTGACTTTGACTTTTGGCGATTGAATCCAAACTTTTGAATTGAATAGTGTAAGAGGATTCAATTCAACACTACAGCTAAGTCAATGCCTAGTCTTGGATACTGAATGGAAACCCTTATTGATACATCTTTGTGTCCAGTTCATGAGTTCTGGATGACTACCCCTATATAACACCCCTCTCTTAGAATCCCCCTGACCCCACTGAGCCAAGAAGTAGTTCTGTCTTGCAAGTTTAAAAGGTTTATTTGAGAATTTAAACAATATATATATATATATATATATATATATATATATATATATATATATATATATATATATATATATCACACTTTATAATAAATTAATAATTGAATATCACACTTAATCTGAGCAGTAATCAATAATGGATAGTCTGGCACTAGCACACTTCTTTATAATCAATGATGAGTGGTTATAGGATGGATAAGATAGCAACAATACTTTTATGGTTTCAAATATATGCAATGTGGAATGAAAATGCAGTACAGAAAATAACTTGATAGGATTTCAGCAAAAGACAATGTAATCACTTTCTTGGACAATTCACCCCCCACTTTATGCAATGTAAGGAGATGAAGATGAGAGCACACAGTTCTTAGGAATGCAATCAAATAGAATTCAGTTCAATTCCCCCCCAGCAGCTTATACAACAGATAGGAGTTTTGAAACACAGGCAAAATGCTTTGAATATGGTGACAATGCAGTGAGAAATATGCTGAAAATGCTTTTAATTCCCTTCAGGAGGTTCAGGGTGAGTGGTATCTAGTTAATATTAGTTCAGGCTCACTCTAGCAATGATTCAGGGATGGTTCTTAGGAGGCAAACAAAATTTTAGCAGTTCAGGCAAAAGCTGCTGATTTGTACAGGTGGCTGAAATCAGGCCAAATCGCAAATCGCTGTAAAATGTGTGGGTGCGTGAATCATGACTACGGAGGCACTATAGTTCCAGGTTCTTTGGAAAGCCTAATTTCTAAGCTTTCAGAGGAAAGTTAAATCAAGTTCCTAGCACAAACGGTTACGGAGTTATGAACGATTTTGTGAAGGTTGTTTTTCGGATTTGAAATTTTAAAAGTTCAAAGCGACAGGTTACAGCTTGCAGCTAGAAAATGACAAGTGACAGTTAGGAGGCAGTTCTACTTAGAATAAATAGATTGAATTATATCACTGGAAACTAAGAGATTTGGTTTCACACCGTCCTAGCTGTACTCACAATGTATTTGGAAGGTATAGGTCTCACGGATCGGGTCAAGATGGCTTTGGTTCTGGTTTCGCTCCGGACGGTCTCTGCGCACAGCACTTCACAGCGATCTGGTCTCTGGTTCTGTCCGGCACCGGTTCTGGCACAGTCTGGTCTCTGGGTACAGCGTCTCTGCACAGCTCCTGGATCTTTCTGCACAGCTTTCTCTGGACACAGCGCTGATCTGCACGGCTCCTGGATGCTGCTACCGCTGTTTGGTTTGCTGGATGCTGAGGCCTGCTGAGAAGAGTCCTCAGTTTGTGGGTTTAGGCCTCTGATTTAAGTTCTGAATCAAGTTCTTTGGAGTTTTAAAGTCTAAGTGTTGGATCTGGTATCTTCTGGATGTTGTGTGGTCCGGCAGAGCGCGTTGCAACAACTGGATTTGAATGTCTCTACCTGTCCCAGCAGTCTCTTTTTATGTGTTTTGAAAGTGGGTGTGTGCCTGGGCCTAGCTAAACCTGCCCCTTTCTACTTGTCATTGGCCCAATTCTTCCATCTCCCATGATTGGGGGAAGGAAATGTGAGTCAGAGTGATGCTGTAGGTTTTATGGGACAGAGGATCCTCCCCTGGTCAGTTTGCCCACAAATCTATATTTGATTCAAATACATATTGCACAGATACACAGTTGTTTAACATTACATGCACCCATCACATATCACATGAGGTATACTCTGTTCAAACTCTGCTCTTCCTGAGGGCTTGCATTTAAAAATGGCAACTTATTTTTTCGATTTTAATGGGTTATGCAACCTTGGTTCTTCATTAAAAGTTATACACATATACAGAGGCTGTCCATACCTACTCCAGTAAATTCCCATATCTCTAGCTTAAACACAGAGTATGTGGTGTCAATAAATAGCAGGGTTTTGCCTCAGAACATCACACAAATTGGAGTTTGGGCTTGAATCGAAGGTACATTTTTTAAATTAAGGCTCTCAAAGTTATACATTCCTGTCATTTGATTACAGAGAGTTATCAGTATTTTTGTAAAATATGTATTTTGCTTTCAATTCAGTTCTCAGAGTGTTGGAGTCCGCCTCCAAGACTTGGGTGGGTCAGAAACCATGCCTCTGCTGGCAGGCAGGCCTTTGTTGACAGGAAACAGTCAAAATCAACATATTCTATTCAAATGCAAGAGCCTCTTGTGTGGTCTCTGGGAGGCTTAGGTCAGCAGACCAGGGGGTCACTTTGCATTTGGTTATTATGACCATGTGATATCCTGGGCTGTGGTGTGCATCTCTTGAGGTGAGAGGGTTTCCCAGGCTTCTGGCCTCTGGGAACAGCAGGTGGCTAATTTTTGATTAAAATGCAGCCTTTGAAGTCAGCTGAGTCAAATTCCTTTGTCAGCAACTGCACTCAGTTCTCTTGTCAGAGTTTAGACCGCTAGCGCCGCCTTGGGGATTTTGTTGGTACTGCATCCATTTTTGGGATCTTTCTTGGATTAATGCATTCCAAACAGGAATGGTTCTTACATGGTAGTAAATAATCCTTGCTTAACATTGTTTTGATGGGGCTCCTTACAGTAAAATGGTTATGTGGAACCCCACAAAAGGGTTGAATCTTTAAAGTGGTCCGATGAGCCACGATTTCAGCAACTTTTTGACATCAGTAACAGTGGATTTTGTTAACAAAGATCTTTCTTTACACTGGTGGGTGGCAAGCTAGGTAACCATTTTGGTGTGCGCACAAACTGCGTGGTTCTCCTGGATTCTGGCGCACATGTGGGCTTTTTGGCCATCTTGGATTTTCTAAGCCCACAGCACCAAATGTTGCAGCATGATAGCTCAAACGTGGGTCAGGACACCCAACAAGGCCCCCCCACCTGACTGCACTTTAAATCTGAGTCGATGGGGAGTCGGGTGCAAGAGTGTTTTGACCCACGTACTGGTATGTCCGCATAATCTTCTTCCAATTCTGCAAATGGCACAGTTCAGCATCTTTTCCTCCATCCGGTACTGATCGATCGGTTCTCCTCGCCGGTCCTCATGGGAATATTGGGCGGTACCCCGGGCCCCTCGGGTCTCTGCTCCCGGTCTCCGGATCGTCCTCCTTGGCCAGTCTCCAGGTTTTCTTTCCCCTAGGACGACAAAGGAAGAGCGGCAATACCTATTCATGGACATTTCTCCCCCACCATTGATATAGTGGGCTGATATATATATTTTAGAACTCAACAGATATGAACATGCACATTTTTTAAATTAAGAGACAGGAACACATAAACTTGAGAAACACAGAATTTGATAGGCTATATGTAGGATCTTTTAGGGTTGGAATTGAATTACTCTGGAGCGGTATCCTCTGGGATTGCAGAGGACTCCTCCAGTTGCTGCAAAGTGTGCCTGGGATGGCAACACTTCAACTGGTTTATGTGGACCCACTTGTCTTCCCCCTCTGCCAAACCGCCTTTGGGGATGCGGATCTTGTAGGCCACAGGGGAGATCTTTTCTATAATCTCAAAGGGTCCCTTCCATGTAGGCAAAAATTTAGGCTGTCTTGCCTGTTTTTTTTGGAAGTTGTATAAATAGACCCGGTCCCCCACCTGATATTCCTTCCGGGAAGTTTTCAGGTCATAGTGGGTCTTCATGCTATCAGCTGGTCTTTCTAGATTCCGCTGAGCATAAGCAAAAGCATGTTGGAGGTGTTTCCTTAAATTCTCCACATACTCATGAGTTGTGGAGGCATTTATCAGTGTCTGCTCTTGGATCCTGTAGAGCAAATGCTGAGGAAGCACCATCTTGCGCCCAGTCATCAACTCGAATGGTGACATTTTGGTTGCAGATGAAGGGGTAGATCTGATGGCCATTAGGACCAGAGGTAATCGGATATCCCAACTTGGCCCAGAATCTGCCACACACTTTTTTAAGATGCTCACAATTGTCCGGTTGTAGCGTTCTACTGCTCCAGAAGAAGCTGGCGTGTAAGCAATATGTAGTTTTCTCTTGACCCCCAGTATCTCCCACATCTTTGTCATCACTTCACTGGTGAAGTGGCTACCTCTGTCTGACTCAATCCTTTGAGGTAGACCAAAACGGGAAAAGATGTGGTTAATCATCAAGGCAGCTGCCGTTTCTGCCTTGCAGTTTGGGGCTGGATGACATTCCACCCACTTGGTAAACAAGCATGTCTCAGTCAACATGTACTTATTCCCCCTAGCGGAGCGAATCACGGGGCCTAGAAAGTCGATTTGTAAATCTGACCATGGGAGTGTCATTCCCCTCTTTTGGAGAGGCGCCCGGTGTGTGAAGGATGTTGGCTGAAATTGTGCACACACAAGACAACCCTTCAAATATTGGTTGAGGTCCTGGCCCATGTGTGGCCAGTAGGCAACCTCTCTTAAGATCTCAAGTTTTGTATGAAACCCCCTATGACCGGCGGTAGCCGCATCATGGGCGTGACTTAACATCAGTCTTCGGAAGGAGGTAGGAACCACCCACTGATCATGGCCAGCTTGGGATTTCCTTACCAACAAACCGTCTTGGATCCGGAACATTTTTGGACATTTCAGCAATACTCTAAGGTCCTCTTTGCCGTTGTAATCGGTATCCGTCAGGGGTAAGTTCTCAGGGTCCTCAATGTGTTGGTAAAATTTACCAATTATTGGATCCCCCTTCTGAGCGGTAATCAAATCAGCATCAGGGGTCTCCTTGCTCCATTGGGCAGTTGAAAGATCATTGTGAGCATTTGTCTGGGACCTAGTGATAGCAGTGACCTGGATTTCCCCCAACAGGGACTCTATTTCTATTAGATCCCCTTGGATGGCCCCGGTTTTGGCCAGCAGATCAGCTAAGTCATTTCCAGTTTTGTCTGGTCCCTCTACTTTGGAATGACCCTTGATCTTTTTCCAGTAGATGGTCATCCCATTCGATGTGACCAGATCATCAATGTTTTGGATTAACTTCCCATTATTCAGGGGTTTGTTATTAGCACATAACATGCCTCTGGTTTTCCAATTAACCAGGTGCTCCACGAACCCGTTCCGTACATAATCCGAATCGGTGATTATGACCAGTTTGTGGAGTTGATGTTGGACAGCAGTGAGGATGGCCTGATGCACAGCCATCAATTCTGCCACCTGACTACTTCGGGGACCAATTTTGTATCCGGCGGAGGGTTCTGGGAACTCCTTCATCCATGCATTCCCTACGCCAGCCACCAGTTCTTTCTCTCCGTCGTTGTCAACATGGTAAGAGCATCCATCCACATAGACAGTGGGCATTCCCTCACACTTGTCCTCTTCAAAGACTTTGTGTGGGGAATTAAGGTATGCCTCTGTGTTGTCCTTGATTTTTAGACTTTCGTCCTCGAGACAGTTTTCTCTGGCACAATCATGCAAGTCAGCCAGACCTTGCGCAAGGGGACTCTTCTTGTTTTGGCCATATCTGACCTCCACAGGAAAGCCTTGCATTGACAGATTCCAGGAAGTAATTCGGGAATTACTCACATTTCCGGCCCGGATTCTGTCACTTTGGAGATATTGCAGAGGCTGGTGTGGAGTCTCCACTATGATGTGTTCCGCCTGGATGAACGGGCGGTAATTCTTCAATGCCCACACCATTGCCAGGAGTGCCTTCTCACAATCGTTGAATTTCTCCTCCACAGAGGATAAAGTTTTGCTCGCATAGGAGATTACTTTATTGACCTTGTCATGCTTTTGGTATAATACTGCCGTCAAGCACGCATTAGAGAACCCTGTCTCCAGGAAGAACTCCTTGTTTCTGACAGGGTAAGCTAGGCAAGGCGCTTGTGAGAGACTTCTTTTGCGTTGTCTTACTGCCTCGGATTGTTCTGGACCCCATTCCCACTTGACCTCCCCTTCAAGAGATGAATCAGGGGTCTAGTGATCTCTGCGTAGCCCTCAATGAACTTTCTGCTGTAATTAGTCAGTCCAAGGAGGCTCCTCAGTTCCCGCAGAGTTGTGGGGTCTTTCAGTTTTTCAAGTGCTTCCACTTTCTTTTCCTGGGGACAGAGACCCTGCGGAGTAATCTCATGCCCCAAGAAATTAACACGGGTTCTACACCACTGTGCTTTCTGAAAGGAAAGTTTTGCTCTGGCAGTCCTCACCTGTGTCAGAACATAACGGATCTCCGCTGTGTGTTCCTTCACAGATGAACTTTGGATGAGGACATCATCTACATAAGCCAGGTTACCCCTCGCACCCAGGTTGGGCATGGCCTTATGTAGGAAAATGTTGAATTCATTGCCGGAGTTGAGGTATCCGAAGGGAGTCCGGGTCCATGTGTACTGCTGGCCCCCAAAGGTAAAAGCCAGTTTGTATTGGTCCTCCCTACTGACAGGCACGGCCCAGTATCCATTGGTCAGGTCTATTGCTGTGAATACCTGTGACCCCTGAATCTGGGCCAGCCCTTGGTCAATGTAGGGCAGAGGCCATCGGGAAGTATGGACCCGTTTGTTGAGCTCCCTGAGGTTGGCGCAGAGTCTACACTGGCCGTTTGGCTTCAATATTCCCAGCACCGGGTTATTGAAGTTGCTGTGAACTGGACGGATTATTCCCCGGGACTCCAGGTTCTTAATTATTTCAGTAAGGGACTCCATGGATGCGAGAGGCAATCGATATTGCTTCACAAACACTGGAGTCATTCCAGGGTCCGTGGGGATTGTTGTTGTGTGGATGTCGGTGCGGCCACAGTCATATGAGTCTACCACAAAGAGATCTTGGAAATCCAAGAAACCTTGTTTCAACTTTTGCATTTGTTCCAGAGTCACACAGGCATTAGCTAGGTTGACTCTCTCTTCCACCATCTGTCTGAAGCCTGGAAAGACTTCTGGTTTGGCTAACTCAGCGGCCTCCTCGAGCTGGGTGGAGAAGTCCCTGGTCATTGTGCTGATTTGGACTGGAGGCTTCAGGTGGGAAAGGCAACCCTCATGGACCTGGAAAATCACCTCATCCCTCCTGAAGTCACAAGTCACATCTTCCTTACCATAAGGGTAGGAAGTGTACACCAGGAAGTTCCCACCATGCCGGGTAAAAATCCTGCCTGGTGTTGTATTGTCATCACTGTCACTGTCAAAACAGTCCTTGGGGATTGGTCCTAACAGTTCATTTCCTAAATCAATGGAAAAATGTCGGTCATCAACCGCCATTCCAATAATGGTGCCTGCGGCTAGAGTAATACTCTTTAAGTCGCTGTTATCCACCTCTATTGGAATGGTGTCATGTTCTATGTTGACTAATGGTGTTGGGTTTACCCCCAACCCTTGCTGTTGGAGAAAAGCATTTAGATGTATATAAGCATCAGGGTTTTGCAATTTTTGTCCTCTTTTAACTTTGACTTCCAGGGAGAATTGTCGGGTCCTTTCTGGGATGGTGACTTCCTCTTTGATCTGAATTTCAACTGCATAAGGTAGCAATTGAGCTGACCTAAATGCTTTTTCTGGATCATCAAAGCCCATGGGATTATCCGCTAATCGGGACCAAGCTTTGAAGTTTATTAGGTCCAAACTAATGGCAAAGCGATTGAGAATGTCACTGCCTAAGTAAAAGGCGGCAATGACGTCTCGCACGACCCAACAATTATTGACTATGCTCTTGTTGCCAATGGAGATTTTGAGCATGCACCTGCTTGGCAGGAGATGTTTGGAATTGGGTGCTTCCAGGTCCATTTCCCATTTGTCTATCAGTTTGAATGTGGGAATGGCTGGAGCTTTTGGGAGTTGGCGGAACATGGCTTCGCTGATGAAGCTCTTACCGTTGTTCACACACACTCGAGCGAGAACAGAGTCCTTCCCATCATTTAACTGGACAGGGATGAACAACTGCTCTCCAATTTGCTGAATATCAGCCAGGCTCTGAGCTGATTTCACATCTTTCTGGACGATAGGAGTGGGAGTTTCTGATTGTGGATTAGTAAAGAATTTCAGGGTGTTCCCTTCCAGTGTGGAATACCACCTTAAACTGGAAGGAAGGTTGATTTTCAGAAATAGAGAGGACCCCCCATCACCAGTCTGTTGTCCTGCTGCTATTACTGTCACGTCTGGAGTTTGGTTGTTCTGGAAGTGAAATTCTACTTGGTTAGATTTTTGTTCAACCATGTGGCAGGTGCCGTTTAAACTAACATAGTTGACACTCTGTTTTAATTTTATTGGTCGGCTAGTCTGGGTCCAGAGGACCTTGTTTACACAATATATTAGGGGTGACAACCTTCTCAGGAGGTCATTCCCTAGTAAACAAGGGGTGCCCTCTGGAGTCACTACTATGACCGGGTGTTTCACCTTGTGTCGCCCAATTTTAATGTCCAAGTCTGCAGTCCCCTCAACGGGAATTTCCTTCCCGTCAAAGTTCTGCAGTTGTCCAGGAAGAGAGGTGAGAGGAATCCAGTAATTCTCCCCCTTCCTGCATTTAGTTCCTCAAAGGCCCTTTTGGACAGAAGGGTAGCTTGGGATCCAGTGTCCACCAGTGGCAAAATTGTACCCTGCCCCTGTACTTGTACCGGGGCATAGTATCTTCCCTCCTTCTCCTCAAGGGGGCACAGATAATGCACATTTTTGGACAACTGGTGGGCTAACTTTCTGGTTTTGGACATTGCTAGCAAAGAGATTTGGGCAGAATTCTGTGGAGAACCTTGGGACTCTGAAAGAAAAAGTTGGCAACTGGAGATCAGAGCCATTGTGGGTTCACCTGGTTCCGGTTCTGGGCCGCCCCCATCTTTTTGGAGGCAGTCACCAGGATGGGTTTGAACCAGGGGATTTCGGTATTGTGGGTTCTGGGATGAGATGATGGGCGGCGGTAGCTCAGTCTCCATATCTCCCCAGTCTGGATTGGAATCCCTTGGGACCCATTTTTCTTTGGGAGGAGTTCCCCCATCTCTGAAGGAGAAGATCCTTTTCCCAGGATCTTCTGAGGATCCCTCTCCCTCAAATTAGAAGACCTGTACCTCCTCCACAAAGCGGGTCTGTTTGGGTCCTTTGTTTCTCCTCCCCCCCCCCCTGCTCCTTGGGAGGCAGGCTTTCAGGGGTAGGAGATTTTGTTTCCGGTTCCTGGATTTCCAGGGGCTGTTTACAAGTTGGGAAGGAAGCTTCCTCCAAGGCTTTACACCCCCCTTCCCCTTGTGCCTCCTCCCTGGGAACCGGTGTGTTATCGGGGTGCTGCCCCCGTCATTGTTCTGGAGCACCAGGTCCAGAGTTTGGGGCATTCTGTGGTGGCATGCTCATCTGAGGGTTCTGTTGAGCCCTCGGTATGTGACCCAGATCCCGTGCCATATTTTGGACCTGGCGCTCTAACTGGGAAACCCGCTCAGGCTGATACGGGGCTCTATTTTCTCCCCTGGGCTGATCCCGGGAAGGGTAGCTATCCCTTCTCTGGTAGTACCCCTGGTTGGGAAGATTTTGGTACCCCTCCACCCTTGGCCTCCCCTCTCCCGGATTAGGTTGTCTGGGCTCAGGGAATTGGGGAAAGAAGGATGGATGATTTTGGGGCTGGAAATTGGGTGGATACCTGGGGAAAAAGTTCTGCCCATGATTTGGAGAATTTCTGCCCTCCTGGGGGAAGTTAGGAGGGAAGTTCCCTGGGTCAGGTTCTTGGCTGGATCCCCCCCTTAGGCTGGAGGAGTCCACACATAACCCAGGATTGGTTGGTTTCCCTTGTAGCGGGGACTTACATAGTCAGGGGAGCGGGGGACCCCATTTGTGGGACTACCTCCTCGACTCCCTGTCTGTGACTGGACCGAGGGCCTTCTGGGCTGTGAATTATTTGGTGCAGGCAGGTTTTTAGGCCCCCCCATCTCCAAATCTAAAACGGGGTGACCTTTACCTCTGCCACCTTGGCAGCAGCAGGGGTGCTGTTGGTTTTGGGGTTTTTCGGCGCGTTATTTTTATTTTCGATAGGCTTCTGTACCTCATAGATCTGGATAGCCTGTTCAATGACCCAGTCTAAAGACCTTTTCTCATGAAAATCTCTCACGAGCTGGGTCATTATGTATTTGGACAAGGCATGGAAAAATGAATTGACAAATTCTCTGCTGTCTGTGCGCACCCTTCTGGTGGTCTGCGCAAAGGCACGTTTCAGTTCTTGCACGGATTCTTGTGGGGCCTGATCCTCCCCACATTGCAAATTGTAGGATGCCTTGCGAGCATCTTGGGGATTTCTGTGCACAGAAAAATGTTTCAAGATGGCCGCCTTATAGGTGGACCATCTTAAATGATTTTGGTCCTCCAGCCCCGCAAAGAAACTGGAGTACTCTGGGGAAAATGTCCACTTTACATACTGAATACAGCTTTGGCTGTCCTTCAAATGAAAGGTCTCCATCATTTGCTCATAGAGCTCCAAGTGTTCCCAAACAGAATACTTGGCGTTCTTATGATAAGGCGTGATGACACTCCTGATTGCCTTAATCTGTTTCAATTGGTCCTTAAGCAAGGCCCTTTTTGCCTTATTGGCCTTTTTGGTTCGGGTAACCCTGGTTCATTCATCCTCTGACTCAGAGGCACTGCTCCCAGAGGTTCCTGTCTGATCTTCCAGGTTTTCCTGGATTCTGCGAGCCTGGGAGTGGCTGGCAGAATGTGGGGACCTGGTCTCCTGTGCCCTGTACCGCTCAGAGGAGTCTTCAGATCCCTCCTCGCTGCCAGGATTTGATGGGAACCCCCCCCCCCACTGACCTAACTGGGCAGAGGTTTTCAGGATGCCCTTAATGTGCCTACTCTCCTGGGGTTCCCCACTAAATTGCACTGTGCTTGGGTACCCATACCCAGATGCCCGCAATTCCATACCTGGGTGGTACTGGCCTATGAGCCCCATGCTTTTGGCTGGATAGTAATCTGCCATCCCTGTGGCCCGGTGCTCATGTGCGCCAGGGGACATGGGGGTGGCAGAGTCCAGGGACTGAGAGAGATAAAGGCCTCTGGTACTAGGGCTCCTGAGGTTATGCTCAGGAGTTTCCCTTTCCCAGCGAACCTGGTCTCTATCCGCCCCTGCTCCCTGTTGCAATGCAAGAGCCTGCGCCTTCAGTTCCTCAGTTAAGGCCTTACTAGACTCTATCAGTCTCTCCTGCATCGCTACCTGTTGTTGGAGCCTATCGTTGTGCTGGCAGAGAGCCTCATTCTCTCTCTGCGTTTCCTGATTTGTCCTGGAGCACTGGGCCAGTCTTTGCTGCAGGAGGGTTACCACCTGAGCTGTGTCCCTATTGGCCTGCTCCTGTCTTGCCAGAGCCTCCTCCACCCTCCTGGTGTGCTCTAGCAAGTCCTGGTGTTCTTTTTGGAGGTCTCCCAGTCCCTGGTGGGCCAGGTGATTTTCTTCCATTTTTCTTCTTAAGTGGCAGACTTCCTGGCCTAAGGTGTCCCTTTCCTGACCAAGAGCTTGAATTTGTGATGCCAGGTCATCCCTTTGCCTTTGGAAGGCACCAGCTTTCTGGCGCTCCTGATCAAACTCTGCCTGGGTATCCAGGTCTTTCAGGATCAGTTTATTGCTCTCCTCTTTCTCTCTGTCTAGTTGGATTTGCAGGGTGGCTACCTGCTCTGTGCATGCCCTGTTGAAATTGATCTGTTGCTCCAGCTTTTTCTGGCTCTGCCGTAGGGAGTCCAAACTGTCTTGGCGTTCCTTCTGCAAAGCCAGAATTCTGGTATCCTGGTCTGTCTTTTTCTGTTGCAGTATATCCATGTCCTCTTTTATTTTACTGATATACTGCCTACTATCATTTTCTGACTCCTGGTTCCTCTGCAGCCTCTGCTCAGAAGAGACCAGGTCAGATTGGAACTTCTCTAACGCCATCTGTCGCCTATTTGCCAGATCTTGGCTTTCAGTACATTTATCCTGCATGTCTCCCATATATAGGTACAGGTATGCCGCTATCCTGGCAATCTTATTGTGTTCATCTTTGGCTTTAGGAGCCATATATAGTTCACTCAGGGCCACATGTAATGGACCCTGATCCCTCCATATGTCTGACCCTGTTTCAGTGACCTGTTGCGTGATGGCCTGCAACCAGACCATTTGGTCCTGGTGAGTCCACTCACCTCTCACAAATAGCTTATGTAAGAGGTGCTCCCTCGCTATTTTCATCTCTACCAAGGTCGTCATTCTAGAGATTGATCTCTGTCCTGACTTACAGAAATTAGTATTTTATTTTTGCAAAACAGACCTTTTCCTTAGAGTGTCCCTTTGAAGAGTGCTTTACAGCGTAAAACAGCGTGGTGATCCGACCGGATGTATGTATCCCGTCAGTTAGCACACTGTATTAAGCTGCACAAGTGATATACCTAACCCAGACGTCCGGCTCGAGCCCCCAATTTGTAAGAGGATTCAATTCAACAGTACAGCTAAGTCAATGCCTAGTCTGGGATACTGAATGGAAACCCTTATTGATACATCTTTGTGTCCAGTTCATGAGTTCTGGATGACTACCCCTACATAACACCCCTCTCTTGGAATCCCCCTGACCCCACTGAGCCAAGAAGTAGTTCTGTCTTGCAAGTTTAAAAGGTTTATTTGAGAATTTAAACTATATATATATATATATATATATATATATATATATATATATATATATATATATATATATATATATCACACTTTATAATAAATTAATAATTGAATATCACACTTAATCTGAGCAGTAATCAATAATGGATAGTCTGGCACTAGCACACTTCTTTATAATCAATGATGAGTGGTTATAGGATGGATAAGATATCAACAATACTTTTATGGTTTCAAATAGATGCAATGTGGAATGAAAATGCAGTACAGAAAATAACTTGATAGGATTTCAGCAAAAGACAATGTAATCACTTTCTTGGACAATTCACCCCCCCTTTATGCAATGTAAGGAGATGAAGATGAGAGCACACAGTTCTTAGGAATGCAATCAAATAGAATTCAGTTCAATTCCCCCCCCAGCAGCTTATACAACAGATAGGAGTTTTGAAACACAGGCAAAATGCTTTGAATATGGTGACAATGCAGTGAGAAATATGCTGAAAATGCTTTTAATTCCCTTCAGGAGGTTCAGGGTGAGTGGTATCTAGTTAATATTAGTTCAGGCTCACTCTAACAATGATTCAGGGATGGTTCTTAGGAGGCAAACGAAATTTTAGCAGTTCAGGCAAAAGCTGCTGATTTTTACAGGTGGCTGAAATCGGGCCAAATCGCAAATCGCGGTCAAATTCGTGGGTGCGTGAATCGTGATTACGGAGGCACTGTAAGGAGTACCAAGTCGTTTCCAGGTTCTTTGGAAAGCCTAGATAGATTCTAAGCTTTTAGAGGAAAGTTAAATCAAGTTCCTAGCACAAACGGTTACGGAGTTATGAACGATTTTGTGAAGGTTGTTTTTCGGATTTGAAATTTTAAAAGTTCAAAGCGACAGGTTACAGCTTGCAGCTAGAAAATGACAAGTGACAGTTAGGAGGCAGTTCTACTTAGAATAAATAGATTGAATTATATCACTGGAAACTAAGAGATTTGGTTTCACACCGTCCTAGCTGTACTCACAATGTATTTGGAAGGTCTAGGTCTCAGGGATCAGGTCAAGGTGGCTTTGGTTCTGGTTTCGCCCCAGACAGCCTCTGCACACAGCACTTCACAGCGATCTGGTCTCTGGTTCTGTCCTGCACCAGTTCTGGTACAGTCTGGTCTCTGGGTACAGCGTCTCTGTACAGCTCCTGGATCTTTCTGCACAGCTTTCTCTGGACACAGCGCTGATCTGCATGGCTCCTGGATGTTGCTACCGCTGTTAGGTTTGCTGGATGCTGAGGCCTGCTGAGAAGAGTCCTCAGTTTGTGGGTTTCGGCCTCTGATTTGAGTTCTGAATCAAGTTCTTTGGAGTTTTAAAGTCTAAGTGTTGGATCTGGTATCTTCTGGATGTTGTGTGATCCGGCAGAGCGTGTTGCAGCAACTGGATATGAATGTCTCTACCTGTCCCAGCAGTCTCTTTTTATGTGTTTCGAAAGTGGGTGTGTGCCTGGGCCTAGCTAAGCCTGTCCCTTTCTACTTGTCATTGGCCCAATTCTCCCCTCTCCCATGATTGGGGGAAGGAAATGTGAGTCAGTGTGATGCTGTAGGTTTTATGGGTCAGAGGATCCTCCCCTGGTCAGTTTGCCCACAAATCTATATTTGATTCAAATACATATTGCACAGATACACAGTTGTTTAAAATTCCATGCACCCATCACATATCACATGATGTATACTCTGTTCAAACTCTGCTCTTCCTGAGGGCTTGCATTCAAAAATGGCAACTTATTTTCGATTTTAGTGGGTTATGCAACCTTGGTTCTTCATTAAAAGTTATACACATATACACAAGCTGTCCATACCTACTCCAGTAAATTCCCATATCTCTAGCTTAAACACAGAGTATGTGGTGTCAATAAATAGCAGGGTTTTGCCCCAGAACATCACACAAATTGGAGTTTGGGCTTGAATCGAAGGTAGATTTTTTAAATTAAGGCTCTCAAAGTTATACTTTCCTGTCATTGGATTACAGAGAGTTATCAGATTATAAATCTTTTATTTTACCAAGAATTCAGGTAATTTTACAGAAAATTCCACAAAGGATTCCAAATATGAACAGTTTTTGCCCAAGACAAAAATGCAGATATGTATAAACCTTCTGCCTTCTTAACTCCAACGTGTTTCAGATATGTATTTTATTTATTTATTTATTTATTTGCATTTTTAAAGCGCACAACTGCCCTCGGGCATCGTGGCGCTGTTACAGAAAGCTCACTTGATAGTAGTAGATTGGTTACAGACATTGCTCGTGTTCCAAGTTTACATGGGAACAGTGACATAGGCATAATATGAGGGCACTGTAAAAGATTTGTTACAGATAATACTCATGTTCCAGGTACATGGGAAACAGCGGGTTAGGTACATATTTACTTCAATAAAATGGTTTTCAGTGCCTTTCTGAAGGACAGGAGGGTTTTTTCCGATCTCAGTTTAGGTGGCAGTGAGTTCCAGGATTTTGGTGCTAGAACTTCGAAACTGGAACTGCCGGCTTTGGTTCTGGGGAAAGTAGGGATTGAGAGTTGGTGGGTGTACATAACCTTTTTGGGTCTAAGTGTCTGCACTTGGTGTATTCGTTCAGTTAGATAGCTGGGAGCAGATTGGCATAGGTATCTATGGGTTATAATGAGAGTCTTGAACAAGATGTGCTCTTTGACTGGAGCCAATGGGCTTTTTGTCTTGCCAGGGAGATGTGCTCCCTCCTGGGAATACTGAGGGCTGCTCTCAATGCGTTGTTCTGTGTAATTTGTAATCTGTTAATGTTTTTGGCAGAAGTGCCCAGTAGGAGGACGTTGCAGTAGTCCCGTTTTGCACCTATAGTGGCCCTGGCAATGTTGAGGCAGTTTTCAGTGGATAAATGGGGTTTTACAGCATTCATTATTTTAGTTGTCAGTGCTGCTGCTGAGGAGATAGAGCTTACATGTCTGTCCATAGACAAACTTGAGTCTAGGTACACTCCCATAGTTTTTACAGAAGAGGAGACTGTAATTACAGTGCTTTCAATTTTGAAATTGCAGCATTTGTTGTCTAGTTAACTGAGGATTGATTTCTTTAGGGCCCACCAGTAAGATCTCTGTCTTGTCCCCATTGAGACAGAGGCCATTGGCTGCCATCCAGACCTTTATGATAGCATATGTGTCTTGTAAGGTTTTTAGGTCTTGCTTGTAATCACCAGATAGTGGGAGAAGAAGTTGTGTATCATCAGAATAATTGGTGAAAGTTATGCCAAATGTTTCTAGGTTGTAAAAGAGTGGTAGGGTAAATAGATTGTAGAGCATAGGGGAGGTGCAGGAACCTTGTGGTACTCCACAACTGATAGGAGATGGAGTGGCTGATGCTTGGTCTGAGAAATCCCTCATAGCTCTGCCTCCAGGAAGGATGTAATCCAGATAGTGGCCTCAGTGCAGCAGTGAGCCGTGTTGGTGAGGTGTGTCTTTAGGACTTTGTGGTCCATTAAGTTGAACGCAGCCGGCAGATCCAGAAGTAAGAGGATTGCAGATTTCCCCTCATCCATATTTCTTAGGAGTTGTTTTTTTAAGTCAAGCAGAGCTGATACAGTGTCAATGCCGCGGGCGAAAACCAGATTGTCTCTTTCCTAGGATGTGGTGTAATTCTAGGTAGGCTTGTATCTGTAGATATGCAACCTTATCCAGAATTTTCAACAGGAATGGCACAGTAGTAATTGGCCTATAGTTGTTTGGAGAGTCCGGGTCTAGGGTGGGATTTTTTAGCAGTGGCCGAACCCATGCTTGATTAAGAGAGGAGGGTACTGAGCCAGAGGTAAATGAAGTGTTAATAAACGTTGCAATGAAAGGTGCTAGTGACTCAGAGCAGTCTTTGATTATGTTTGCTGGACAGATGTCCCCTTTGCAGAGTGAGGGTTTTATTTGCTTCATGATGAGTAGGAGTTCAGGAATGGTTACCTTTCTAAAGGTAAATGGCAGTGGTGGTTTGCTGGCAAGATGGGTGGAGGGTAGATCGATTTTGCCCAGCATAGCCTTCTGGATGTCATTACACCATTTTTTGTCCTTAACAGTTTGATGTTTGGACGTGGGAGGTACGACCAGCTCATTGAAAATGGCAAATAGTTCTTTCGAGTGGGATTTCAGATTGTCAATTCTGGTGTTGTAGGCTGCGGATTTAGCTATGGCTATGGCTTTTTTGTATTGCTTAGCGATAGCTAGGTAAGATTCACGAGTGGGAGTTGAAGGGTAGGATTGCCATTTGTTAAGGGCGTGTCTTTTGAGTACTTTTAGGTCAAGTGAGTCTTGGTTGTACCATGAGTTAACATGAAATAGTCTTTTTGCTTTTTTTATTTTTCTCTAGTGGGGCGAATGTGGCGATCACGTCTTTAATAGTGTTATTGTAAAGATCGACCAAATCAGTAGGGTTGCTCGAGATAGGTGATGCTAGTGCTGAGATTTCTAGGAGTGGGAGCATTCTTTCTTTTGTGAGTAGCTTTTTAGATCTAGCTAGGGCAGCTGGCGTGGGAAGGTTTTGTAAGGATGCCGTAGTTGTTGGGATTTAGAAATGGATGAGTATGTGTCCTTTGGTGTGAGTGGCAGAGTCGACTTTCTGGATTAATTCTAGGTCTTGGAGAGCTTTAGCAAAGGCTTTACTGTGTTTGTCTTTTGTATCCTTGAATCCGATATTAAAATCTCCTAAGAGTATGGCTCTGGTGTGGGGTTTAAGATCATTACCTATGAGGTGTAGAAGGTTGGCTTGGAAGTCCAGAAGAGGGCCCGGAGGACGGTAAATGAGGTGCATTTTCATAGTGTCATTGGGCGAGAAGGAGAACTTTACAGATAGAGCGCCAAAGTTCTCTGATGTGGTTGATTTAATTTGTCTAGCCGTAAGTGTTTCTTTGACTATAAGGGCAACCCCTCCACCTTTGTGTGTAAGTCTATCCTGGCAGAAGATGATGTACCCGGGGGGTAGGGACTGGCATATGGCTGGTCCAGATGCTTCATGTAGCCATGTTTTTGTAATGGCTAGTGCGTCTAACTCCAGGTCGGAGATTAAGTCATGGATTTCTGTGGCATGGGCTTGCATTGATCTAGCATTGATGAGTGCAAGTTGGATTTGGGTGGTCTTATTTGTGCTAGGTTTAGGTTCGGCAGTGTTGGTCGGATGTATTGTGATAGGTTTCTGGGTCTTTGTAGTATGAGTGTTTGTTTGTGCTGGGGTGAGGTGTGTTATAATCATGTGTTTGTGATTCTTGGTGGGCACTCTGGATGTGCAAGCTCCTAATCTTATGTTTCTTAAGTGCACAGGTGGCGTGCGCAAGAGGATTTGGGGTATAGATGTGGACTTGAGTGTTTAAACATATGGGAGGTGTGTCTGTGGAGCAGGAGTTATGCTGCTCATTTATGCTGAGGGCCGGTAGGAACGGGGTAGGAGGAATAGAGTCTGAGCAGGGGTGCTTGCAAGGGTGGTGCTTGGCCATGTTTGGAGAAAGAGTTGTACCAGTTGTATAATACATGAATAGCCTAATCTAATGTAAAGGATAGTTCACCAATAGACTAATTCAACGGTAGGCAAGCAGTACATGAATAGGGTAGTCTAATGTAAAGGACCATTCACCAACAGACTAATTCACCAGTAGGCAAGCAGTGCATGAATAAGCTAGTCTAATGTAAAGAACAGTTCACCAATAGACTAATTCAACGGTAGGCAAGCAGTACATGAATAGGCTCGTCTAATGTAAAGGACAGTTCACCAATAGACTAATTCAATGGTAGTCAAGCAGTACATGAATAGGCTAGTCTAATGTAAAGGACAGCTCATCAATAGACTAATTCAACGGTAGGCAAGCCGTACATGAATAGGCTAGTCGAATGTAAAGGACAGTTCACCAAATAGACGAAATCAGCAGAAGGCAAGCAGTGCATGAAATAGGCTGGATTGTATGAAAGTTTGTCAGGTTACCATTGATATTGTTGGCACGTAGGCTGATCCGACGTGTGCTTAACCATTCACAAAGTAGACTGAAGAAGGGTAAGTCAAGATATGGTGGGAAGCGCTAGCCCAGAATGTGGAGCCAGTGTCCTCTAAGGTGGCACGGCAATGCGAGGTCACTTAAGCTATTAGTGGATCATTCAAGTATATGCAAGTAGGTTACGCAGATTAATAACTTGCAGACCTGTGATCTGAGTGCGCTACAGCACAGATAACGTGGTGGTTGAGTGTGTCAGGTATGAGCATGCAAAAGCAAGTTGCTCATTTATGTGTGAGGAACGGGGCCTAGTAACAGAAGGGTAGTGCGAATATACCGGAAAGGGTCGATTATTATTTATAGGCCATTCGCTGCAATGATTAAGATCAGAGATGTGAATGGTTTTAGTTAGAGAGGCTTTCCTTGTGCGTATATGACGGGCATGGAATCGCGACCTGCGGCCGCGATGCATCAAGACAGGTGAAGACAGGATCCTTTGTGCTGAACCTTGGTGCTTTGATCCGTGACAGCCTTCTGGCGTGTGAAGGTGCCCGGAAATAGGCAGGGACAACGAGGGTGCAGCCAATTTTCTGCGAGTTAGGTGTTGCTAGGCAACAGGTGATCTGCGTTTGTATACAATCCTCCTTCAGGGAAAGTATATACTGTTTTCCATAAGAATTATAAAAAAGTATACATTGCATCATAGGGATTTTACTAATCCTCATGTATTAAAACCAGAGAGTATAATCGTAAAGACTGGAGGGGGGTATCTGTACTTCTGTCCTCTATATGGTTGGAACAAAGGCACAGAATAACCCAGCCAAGGTTATCTAAAGGGTAGCTTTGACAAGCAACCGAGGCATAAGCACTCTTGAGGTGATACAGGCAGGTTCTTAAGTACAGTGATGATTCCCCAAGACCACAACAAAATGTCTACACACTATGTTAGGTGATAACACAGCTTCTTTATATAAAATAAGGTTGCTACCAATATATACACATAAATAATAACACTTTGTACTCAGGCAGTTCTATTCAAAGAATGGAAAATATAAACACTATGTGATACCACACAATACTTAATTTCAGTAATAAATTCAGCACTGCAGACAGTTTTAAATAGGCATGTGCATTCTTAGGTGAGGTGTAACAGTATAGATTAAGGAAGAAAGGCAGGTTTGTTATAAACAGCGGCATAATTCTTTCTTTAGACTAGATAAACAATTATGTGTGAGGATCCCCCCCACCTGGGCAACCTGTAATGGAAATGTTAGGGATTAACTTCTCTTGTCTTTCACAGCACAGTCCAACAATGTTCAATAACCATCTACTTTTTTCTTAAAGGTTCTACCACCTCAAAGTACCTGAGAGGCCACAGGTGAACATGATCCAAGGGGAACATGGGACCCCTGGATGACTCCTGAGGCTAGAAGATGCTCTTCCTCCTCACAGTACCTTTGGTGCCTTGTCAGGGGAAGTGGCAGAGTTTCACAGTTTCACTCGATGATTCCCCTTTCGAGGATACTTCCGATGAAGAGCAGAATGTTGCACAATAGACCCTTTTAGCTTAGGGAGAGTTATGCTTTGCAGGTCCTCTCTTGAATCAGTCCTTAGAGGGGCACAGCAATTTTGGTATTTCAATGAAGAGTAGCAGCCGATATCTTCTTACTCCATTTGGACTTGAGGGATCAGCTACGGTTTTGACAGCTTCTGTACAAATTGGTGACAGAGAGGTCCCCTGTTATACACATTTGGTTCCCGTTTGGTATTTCCACCCAACAGCCAGTCAGGAGGAAGGGGCAGGGTTAGGGCTTCCCTGGACTTTGAGAAACAACATAAAATGCAATGGAAACCAAAAGGCCACAGTGGCCATCTTGCCTTCCATCAGAATCCATTGATTCCTATGCAGGGCCTGGGTGTCCCAAAAATGGAGGACACTCAGACCCACTGCCAAGTCAGCATGTAGCTGCCACCAGCCCTACCCTGCTCTGTGGACAACACACAGGTGCCCAAAAATACACATAATAGGTATAAGGTTGTACCCCAACCCATTAGTGTTACACATGCCATATCATATCATGTGTGAACATGTTAACGGGGGGGGGGGCACTTTTTGCCCCACCTGTGTTTTATTTTGCGATACAGCATATACCACCTTAAGTGGAGTGCTGTGGGGAAACGTCTCATTTTTTGCTTTTCCTGTAACTTTTAGATACTTTTCCAAGTTAATCTGTCAGACTGGTGGCAGTTTACCTTTTTGCACGACTTTTTGTGGATTTATTAGCCAGGCTGCACTTGCAGCTGTGGTAAGGGACACAAGGGTCACCTTTTTGTCTAAAATGGTGCATGTACATTTTTTAAGCCCTGTTCTTGATGACTTGGTGGTTTGTCTTTGGTGGGTTTCCCTCAGAAAGCCCTCCAAGACTGAGTCCCTGAAGGGACAGGAAGTGATGGAGGTGACCGACACCCCATGTCCCCACGCTCAGTCTTTGTGCTGCAGTGTGCCTGCCTGTAACCAGTATGTCGGGAAGCCTGGTTGTCCCCATTGAACCGCCACCACCCCAAGTATGAATGAATGCATATCTGGTGGGGTCATTCAGGTTTCCTACATGGTAGACGAGGGTCCTGGAGCAAAAATTCCAACCACAATCTGAAGGCAGATGTCCGCAGCCACTTTCAGCGACCACCAGTGCCGGCTGAGTAGCTGCTGCAGCACTGTGTGCAACAGGGAAGTCCTGAAGCGGATGACCTTCTCCCTTGAACTGATGGGTATAGCCAGTCCCAAGATGGAACTGCAGTTTGTGCCACCCCTGGACTATCTGCGACCTCCATGGCCTGAAATTCCTCAATGCCTGTTGTCCTTTGCCATTTTGCAGTGCCACATCTTCTGAAGATCTCCCCTGAAACTTGGTAGGCTTCCATATCACCCTCGATTGACTGGATCCTGCTGCGTAAGTCCCCACAGCCGAGACAATGACCGAGAAATGGTGGCTTTCTGCTCCACCACCCCTCTCTACCAGTGGTGTCGCTCAGTGCTATATCATATCGCAGTGGCCCTTCAATATCTATTTCCGAGAGCCTTCTCATTGGGACACCTGCACTCTGTTTTCTTCCTACCCTCCTGGCCGCCCTCTACACTCTACTGTGAAGCCAAAAAGCTCATGGTCATCTTTGACTCTGCTCTCCTTCACGCCTCATATCTTGGACTTTGTCAAGAAGCTCCACTTCCTGCTGCACCTCCAGAGGCATTCTCCCTTGCCTCACCTTCCCCGTTCATTCCCCACCCCCTAAACCCCCTGTGAAGCTCAATGTCTCTAGTGCCCTTTTCCTCTCTAGGCTAGACTACAGCCGAATCCTCAATCTCCCCACTACTTTTCTGACAGTTTTTCTGAAGTCCAACTAAGGGCTTAGTAAAACCCTTCAACTGAGTCAGTACAAGACTCCACTCAAGGCTGTACCACCTCAGTTCAGGGTAGCGTAGACGGAACAGCCAGGCTTATCTTAGAAGGGAGAGAGGGCTGTAAGAAAGTACATTGAACTTGTACACCAAGGTGACGATAAAACTTTATTTTCCGGCTTGCCCGTGTTTCTATTATAAATACACATATAGGCCACGTTAGGTTTGGGTAAGTCGCTCATAAACACTTATAAAAACACACACCACTATGCTTGAAGGCACATGGGCCAAAGCAAATAACCTTATTTAGAACACGCAACAGGAGTTGTCACACCAATAATTACTTTTAGATTTTGTACCGTGACGCTCAGCAAGACATCACATAGTGTCACTGGACACTTTACTTTGCAGAATAGTGACAGGTGTATTCTAGGAACAATAAAAACCTACAACTTCTTTTGGGATAAGTTGTACTCAAGATAACAAAACCCCTTTGTCTAATATACCATTACAGCTACTTTTCAGTTCAGTAACACACTGACTAAGACCCGCAAAAACCTTTTAGATTGGCACACAGTTAACTCAAGGTAAGTGAAACCACTTTTTGCAAGGAGCTACCAGCAGTAAGGAGCTACCAGCAACCTAAAAGGTAAGTATAACCTAAGCAGTCTTATTCTCTACAGGCTAACAGCAAGTCAGGGAAAGCAAGACACAATTGGGGACACTCCTAGTGTTATCCGAATTGGAATAATAAAGTGAAACCGACAGCATTACTTTTGCAACAAGGGGAACCCCATTCACAAGTGATTAACCTTCAGTCTACTTTTGGTTAGAATGGCGAGACCGTTTCTAAGGAAAGCAAGACTTGGAGATTACTTATTAAAGAAGGCACACACATTAATCAGGGTAAGTATATCCCATATGTTTCAGCATGGCAGAACCATAGCTAAGGTAAGTCATAACTTTTTGTAACTAAGTAAACTTCAACACTTGTTTTACTTTTCAAGGCAGACCACTTAAAGTATCCAGCCCTTCCCAATTCTAGTACCTGTGTTCTGAGGCAGAAGAGGGACTCTGGTGATTTAGGAGCCAGCAGTAAGCAGGGTCAGATAAGGCTCAGTTTCAGGTAAAGTCAGGGTTCCAGAAGAAGACTGGTCAAACAATAGTTCACTTCAAAAGTTATTTCTGCCGGTATCAATGTGCTTGCCCTATTTAATAAGTCAGAGGTTCTTGTCTCATGAAATAAAACAATAAGCATAACATAAGTGAGAAATTAGTTTGATTTAATGGCATATTAGAGATAACTGGCCCTCATGCATAAACGTGTGTGTTGCCAACACGTGTTTCGACCTATCCAGTCTTTCTCAAGGCACAAATTTGTCTAGAACAATATGTACAGTACACAATTAGTCCCTGGCTCAATGTGCTGGCAATTTGCTTGACCAATGATAATGTGTGGAAGGAACGGGTGAAATATGTGGAATGAACGGGTAAAGTATGTGGATGGAACGGATGAAGTATGTGGATGGAACGGGTGAACTGATGTAGAATGGATGAAGTGGGTAGAACGGGTGAAATGGTAGAACGGATGAAGTAGGTGGATGAACGGGTGAAGTGGGTGGAACCGGTGAAGTGGATGGAACCGGTGAAGTGGGTGAAACGGGTGAAGTGGATAGAACGTGTGAAATGGGTGGAACCAGTTAAGTGGCTGGAACATGTAAAGATGATATATGTGGATGGATGGTGCATGGAGAAAGGAAAACATGGGGTAAAATGAATGAAAGGAGCAGTACATAAAATGGTTGGAGTGCATAAAATGGTTGGAGTGCATAGAAAAGTTGGAGTGCATAAAATGGTTGAAGTGCTTGGAACGGATTGAAGTGCTTGGAACAGACTTTAATTGCTTGGAAAGAAGTAGCGTGCATGAAACGGATGCGAGTGCACGGAACAGTCGTGAGTGCATGGAACAGACTAGAATGCCTAGAATGAATTGGAGTGCATGGAATGGATTGGAATGCATAGAATGGCGTGTCTTGCATGGAATGGTTTTGGGGACATTGAACGTTGAAAGAGCATTGAAAGGAACGGTTTTGAGTGCTTGACACGGTCGTAATCCATGGAACAGTCGGAGTGCATGGAACGGATGGAGTACATGGAACTATTGGAGGGGGCTTGGTATCAAGCACCTAAGGTAAACCACCATATTCACATCTCCATTCTTATTCTCTTCTTTAGACCACCACTCAAATAGAACACAGCGATACTATGACACCATTTGGTATAGCTGTTCTCATACCATCATTTGCCTCATACTCCCCATCACCCTAAATAAACACTGCTGGCTACACACCCTCCAGCCTAGGCGTTTCTCCTCAGGCCTAACGGAGCCAAATCGGTCTGGATAACAACCTGCCAGAACGAACACATACTCTTGATATCTCAGCCTCCACACCTACAGCTAAGAAGCAGCTATCACACGATTGCCACACCAGCTGCACACATATCCGGTGCTCACATGCACGTTTTGACTCTCTCTACTCACTCTACTAACCTGAACTTCGGTTCCCGAGGGCGTTCAACCTACCTGCGCCTTGAGACCATACCAATGGTACATAAGGCGCTATATAAATGCAAAGTGACATAACATAACATAACATAAGGGTATTCCTTGGGTGTTGTTCACCAAATGGAAAAACATGAACCGCTGCACTGACAGAGGTGCAGGGTGGACTTCAGTGGCAGATAGCATAGAGAAAACATATACAGAGTAGTGATAGGACAAGGACTAGGAGGCCCTGTACCTCCATAAGGCATTTCCAGCATCATAAACATGTTTACTAACTGTTTTCTTCTAAAATCTCTAAATCAAACAGAGATCACATGGTGACAAACACTTGGAAGTAGATTCTGCATGTATCTCAGTTATTATTACTATAGGGGAATTTGGAAAAAAATTAACAAAAGCACTTTTATAAAAGAATGCATCTTACCTAATTATGGGCATCAATAAAATGTATCGGCTGATGACCAAGACTTTAAAATCCTCAAGCAAAACCCTGCAAAGAGTATATCTTAAGTCACATACTGTCTTCACATTTATAGAAATGGCATAACCGGTTTACCCACAGTGATCATTTCACCTCAAAAACATTGTTCGAATTTTCAAGTCAACTACAATGAAAGTACTAAATTCATGAAAATTAACTTTCATTATGGAGTTTAATGTTTTTGAACACTACGCTTCATCTAATATCTGCAACTTCATTATAAAATATATGCAGAATATATCAAGTAAGATTAAGGTATTTTAACTCTTCATCTGTGTGACATCATAGCATACATGTAGCTCCATTCCACAATCAAACCACATCCTGTCATCTTATTTACATAGGTAACAGTAACTTCTATCATTTTTTAGTCATACTAATCAACCTAAACATTTGAATACCTTTAGTGCCAGTATGGTGTAGACAGTTACCATTGTAAGGTAGGCCCCAAAACCAGAATCGTCTAACAATCCAAATGAGCCAATAAAAGTGTATGAGACGCAAGAAAAATAAATGTTTATAACACAGCCGGTGGGAATAATTCAAAATCATTCAAATTTCAATATTAAATGGCGGCTTTTATAGGAAGAAGTGATGTCATGTTTCAGAACTTTGATTCAAGATACATGAACATTCACATTCACTGATTGGACAGTAGCTTTTGTCCTTTATGGGATTCTATGCAATACCTATCCCTATAAGCCTATCCTATTCCTTGTGACCATGCTAATGACTTCCTCTTGACATTGACCTAGTAATGGGGCTATCCAGCTTCTCCATACTTGGTTGGACAATAAACATTCTAACATGTTGCAACATAAAACTCAGTTTCCCATTCTCTGTGCCACCTCAAGTGTTCCTGGGTGGGTTTCTTTCACCTTAAATGACCAATCACTTTGTGGGGGGTAGACAATGTGGCAGCAAAAAAGAATACTGCATCACTTTCCCATGGGAACCAAAGGTTGACACCATTTGACAGTTATCAGCCTTGTGACTGTTCAACTGACAGTTAATATTGTGACTTCTCGTTGCAACCATATTTCACCTTTTAGTACATTTCCTTCCTTTTCCCATGATGGGACTGCATGACTTCATAGGGCGTACTTCTTGACCCTTGGCTTTGAGACCATGTGCAAATCTAAACCGTGTATTTATGTTTGGTTGTGTGTGAGCGGTCTAACACTTGTGGATATTTTTGGTTGGAAAGGGGTATCAGAACATTTTCATGTATCCCCTATAAAATGTCATACATTAATGAAGCATTTCCATGCTTCTATGATATTGAACCTGTATTTCTTTATATTCTTATTGGAAGTGTCCATGTTGCTTGGTTCTTTTTCTGACAGGGGGCAGTATATGTCTATTGCCCGATTGACATCGTCTTGTGCACATCTCTGCACATTACCTCGTCCTCACCAAACTATGGCCTTCATTTTCCTAGTTTGAAGGAGTGATTAAGAACATTATTTGTTATCTGTTTCACTCGTTTGAGGCTCAGGAACCTGCTAAACCCTTTGCTTCTAGCCAATCCCTGTGAAACCTTTCGCATCTTCCCTCATGGTGTCTGACCTTGTACGTTGCAGTGTCTGAAACAAGCAGGAATGATCTGTGCTTGACCACTGGAAATATGAATATTCCTCTGCAGCCTAGTTGTTCTTAATACTGTGGAAGGCTGCTTCTCTGTGGGCATTTTATTTAGAATGGCACAATGTCTTGCTGTTCCATGTTACCATACCAATGTAAATGTCTATGTATTCTCTACCATTATTATGACTGTTGATTAATACATTTTTGTAAATAGTATGTTCACTGTAGGAAGTGCCATGTTTCTCCTTTTGTTGCCTGCAGGTGTATACTATTTCTATCATGTGGCTATAAGTTAGTTGTTTCCTACTTTACTGAAGGTTGCAATCTCAATGTTAGATCATTGTAGGTGTCTAATCTGTATTTCATCGTTCCCTATTTTCAGAAATTGGTCTATCCCTTTGTTAGCTTCACATAAGGCCTATATGTTGTGTGAAATAGCAAGATGGCTGGCCCTCTATGTGGTTCATGCCTCATGTTAGACACATTTCCTTAGCTTGTACTTTCTCTCACATTTGTGGCGTTGGACTTGAACCCCAACATTCCCAACTTTCGTTCTTTCTGGAACAAACTCTTTCACAAAATCCTTGTCCCTCAATTCTTGCTCTCTTGTCCAATCATATATATCCTTGGGGACCCACATTTTCCTTATATTTCTTAAATGTCCTCCCCCTTTGCATAATCCCAGAGGCTACATCCCAGGAAGCTACAATCTCCATTCGACCTGGGATCTACTGTCTTGAGGAGAAACCGATTGACAGACTGGTAACGTTGGAAGCATTTTGTAGAGGACCCATTACGGTGCTTGGTGGCGCATTCTAGTTGTTACGCTGTTCATCCTTCATAGCAGGGGAAGCCACGCCCCCTCATCACGTTGCAACTGATTCCGTTCCTAGCTTCGCTGCTTACCGCTGGTATCAGCATCTCTTGGCTCCGGCTGACTTTTGTCTAATTCTGACCCAAGTTCTACTCCCTTTCCCTCGCTGTGCATCTTGTTTTCTTGCTCGCTGTCTTTTCGACTTCCTCTCTGTTTTCGGCGTTCCTCGCCCTCGTTTTCCTGCTTCGGGTTCTTTTCTGGTCTTTCCCTGCTTCCTTTGTTGTTCTATACCCTCCGGCAACCCTTGCTATTCACTTCCTGTCATCTTCCCTGCTATGTCGCTCGTGGCGCTTCTTTCTGGCTACGCTTCGGGTTGTCGAAACCCTTCACTGTGTACAACTTCACCCTTCTTGTTAATTTCCTACTCTTCACAGTTCGGTGAGTACTCTTGGTATTACAGGTTTTCTACCTCTGTGTTCTGGTGCTTTCACTCGTGGTTCTGGCTTCCCTATTTTGCTTGTAATTTATACTTTCCTGATCTATGCCCATTGAGCCTCCCAATTAGTCCCTCAGTGCTATTGGTATCCAGACCTTTCTACCACTTGGATACGGCTGTTCTTTAATTCTCTCTGACTCTCCTTTTGAACTTAACTGCCTGCTCCCAACCATTATCAGAAGGTCTTCTGAACATTCCTGTTACCTTCCTTTTTTCTGCGCCTTACCTTCATTGGAGTGTTTTCCACTGCTACAAAGGAAAGATACCTACAGACACGTCCAGATGTCCAGTATACTTTAAACAACAACAGGATTTTCGTGCCACTGGCTTTTTCCCCTCTTGGGTTGGACAGGGAGATTTTCATTTTGGTTACTGTCTGTTCTCTAGCATGACCACTATCACGAGCTACCGGAACAGACCATATCTCTTATCCAAGAAAAGAACTTTGGACAAGACTGCAAAACCTGCTGAATCCGATTTATCATCCTGTGATTCTGACACTGAAACTCAGGTGAGCCCCACCACTGACATCTACATAGCATTTGAGATCATTTTTTGGGGGTGGTGACCAATGGGTTTCAGGTGGGCCTAATGGGTGTTCAATTTGTACCGTCTTTTGCTTTACTTTGTCTGGGTGTTTTCATCTCTGCCAGGAAATGTTGCATTTCTTGCTCTAACTGCAATTAGTCTTACTTTATTTCCTTGGGACACACAACAATCCAATATTATTTCATATAGACTCCAAATCAAAATTAGGAGGACACTAATGGGAAACAATAGTTTGCATGTTTGTCAGCCGGTTTGGTATCCAGGAGAATATTTTGGCCATCCAGTCCGATTCTTTAATGATACCTCCTTATACTTCCATATCCGTCGGCAAAATATGGAGCACTTTGATTGCTATATTTAATGAGCTGTTGTTTTGCTCATTTGGGGGAAGGTAGGTGCAACATGTTGCTCCAATCCTCTTACATAATCTTCCCTCCATGGTTGTGGGCAGCTGCAATACCATAAGATTTTGTATTGTCATTATTTGCATGGCTCTTAAGTCTTTCTACACAGCATTCTGACCATGCTCTGTAGCATTTGCCAACTGCTCAACATTCCATCTGATGATTTGGATCCATTTGGCATTTGTGGCAGTTTGTACTCCAGGGGCTAGACATGATGCAAAAAATAGTTCTGTCTTTGAGAACATTCTGTATTGGGTGGGTATCTTCTCTAGGGCATTGTTTGTTTCTTTTTTGAAATAGCACAACCTTTTCCTAGGGGGCAGTGTTGGTGTGTTTTCCTTCTTTTGTGTAACTGAAGGCTCTAAAGAGGACTGGGGGGTTCCTATTAGGGATTGGGAGGTGCTTTTCTGGTATAAGGAGTACTGAGGCATGTAGGGTCATGAGGGTGCAGACTCCATTCCATGACAACGGAAGATGAAAATATGCCCTGCTGCCACACAGCCAGAAGTTGTCCATCAATGTGGTTGATTCATCACGTGACACCAGCAGGCTAAAAGTCATGTTGCATCTTGCATTTTTATCCACAGGTTTGCTTCTTTTGCCCCTGAAATAAAATTAGGTTTGAGTGAATTTCTATGCCTTAACAGGTTGTACATGTTGCCGCACCTTTCATCTGCATTTTTTATGACTTCCTCAGTGTACCCCTCCAGTCCCTATGGCTTGTACACTGCTCGCCCCTTCACGCACTTCATATTCCAGTAGGCTGCTCCTTCAATATGTATTTGCAGACTGATGGAACAGTGTATATAATCTTGTCCTTTGTTTCCTGCACATTCCGCTTTGTTTACTTTTTCTAGTCTGGCCTGTACTGTGTGTTCCTGGAATTGCCCTTGTATCTTGCAGAGTACTAAATGCCAAGCACTGTGACTCTAATGTCAGCACTTCCTTAGGTATGAACAGTCTGGGGATGACAACTGCATTATTAGCCCACATACATAAGACGCATCAGAAAGCAATCCTTGGTAATGGAGAAATGCAGAAAGCACTGATGCGTACCTCTTCAGGACTCTTCATAATTTCAGCAAAGGGCCACTGCACACAGACAACAGCAGCGTCCTTCCATTTGTGGTTGCATATGTCCTTCCAGAGCAGGATCCCTTGAAGATGGGAGGCTAAAAATCAATAGGAAGGTAATTTATAAAACAAGCTGGCAACAACCAACGTTGTAGCTGCAAAACTGGAATGGCAATGATTCTAGTGAGGCAGCCCATTTGGATAGCTGATCAGTACACTGGATTGTCCAAGGACACTTCCAAAGACTAAGTATGTCTGGATCCTCAAGAACACATCTAGACTGGTTAGTCCCACTACTGCAGAGGTTGAAGCACTGCCCAGGGCCAGATAGGGAGTCTAACAGGCTTCACTGAGCCAGATGCAGGATGGGATGTTTGGCCTCTTCAGGAGTCTTCTTCAGATCTTCAGTTCGCTGTTCTTCTAAAAGCAATTAATGGCTCCATTGCTTCTTATGCAAAAACTGGAACTGCATCTTTCAAGGGCAAGTGCATAACCTCATATGGGTTTTCCTGATCTGGAAAGACAGGAAGAAGGACAAATAACAATATGGCCAAAAAACAAACAAAGATCGTGTAATGTGGCCATTTCTGTGCACTATCCATGTTTAGTAGCCATACACGGTTAAAACACAGTGCACACTAGAAACAACACAAACAAGGTTAAAATAGAATTGCTGACACCAGCTTGTCTTTAGGAAAATAAAAGAGTAACCAAAAATCACAGGTGTTAAGGATTTGGGTGATACAAAAGTATCCCCATTGCTCTGCATTGTAAAACGTCACAAAAAGTGAAAGACAAAAAGAGGAATATGGTTTCTCAGTCATGATAGTCAGAAGGGCTGATCAGTTTCCCCATAACAAAATGAGCAAAAGGCCAGGGGAGCAAAGCAGATGGCTTAACGTCCCTGTAGAATTCAGGAGAGGTTCAAAAACAAAAGCAAATTATTTAGGGGTCCTGTGAAATACCTGAGGGCATCCTCCCATCTAGGCCTCTAGGATATTCCTCTCAAGTGGCCAGGGAAGGGCCATCACTTTTGTATCTCAAACCTGGAGTGGATATGCAAGGGAGGATCACCTCAGTGGAGGGTCATTAGGGAGTGGAGGAAAGGTGCCTTTAGGTGAAGCATGTATTTCCCTTTCCTTGTCAAAATATGTCCTACCCTCCTCCAACTTTTACAGGTTATTACTAATCTTCCCACTGTTACACACTCCAACTGTATCCCATTTAGGTCCCTTTAAGGCTGGAATAAGGAAGAGTCCACTAGGAGTAATGCACACTTTCATCTGTGCACACCACCTTGGTACTGGGATGAGGAAAAGGTCAGGCAAGTCCCAGTGATAGAGGTAATTTTAGTCAGGCAAAGCCCCTTGAGAGACTACAGGTGCATATAAAAAGGAGTGACCCAGGCAGAGAGAGGGAACCACCTTGGAATCCAGGGTGACATGGAGCAGGCTGTAGAGGATCAGGTGAAAAGGACGTCAATGGCTGCAGGAAAACGGGAAGGATGCTGATGCTCGAGAGAGTCACGAGAGAGCCAAGAGCCCTGCACAGCCTGATCCATGTATCCCCAGATGGAGCTGGGGGATACAGAAATCTTCAATACGCTGCTTGAGGCAGCAAGGACTTTTGGAAGAGACTAGTGAGGCTCGACAGTGCTCCCAATGTGAGAGGGGGAGCGAGCAAAAGCAGAAGAGGAATGCGCAAGCACCCATAGAAGCTGCCGTATACCGGTGAGTGACAGGCAAAGAACACTCTTGCCGGGGCACAACAGGGGCGTAATATGGGAATAGGAAGTTGCTGAACAAGGGAATGCATATAAGGAATGGCTCTGGAGACCAAATGGACATTATTGAACCAAATAAGTTGCAAAGTACTTAATAAACATTGAATACCAAACTCAAGATAAGCTAGGCACAATATATGAAAATATTGCACAAGTGAAGAGAAAGTAATGTGTATTTATGAACTAAATGAAAATAAGGAAAAACATTTATGAACAATGTGAAAGCACAAAGCCAAGTGAAAAACAGTAATGAGATTTGGTGAAGAATGTGAAAGGTAGATAATAATCGCTATTGGTTAGTGTGAAAGCAAGGTGGTGACTAGGAGTGAACACCACAAAGTGAATTGTATGAAAGGCATGTGTTGGCAGAGTCAAGAGATGGCCAAAAAGAAACAAGAGTACAGATGGACTAATGTTGCAGGTGCAGAGAGAAAACATATGGTGGCAAAGTAGTACAATGTGAATCAGTAAACATTATAAAGTACCAAGTATTATTGGTTGCGAGACCTGTGATGGGTGGGCTGTGTGAACTGACAACTGTGTTTTGACCGAGTAACCCAGGAAGGAAGGAAGGAAGGAAGAAAGAAAGAAAGAAAGAAAGAAAGAAAGAAAGAAAGAAAGAAAGAAAGAAAGAAAGAAAGAAAGAAAGAAAGAAAGAAAGAAAGAAAGAGTGTTGCATATGTAAGGTCTGGAGGTGGACTAAGAGACCAGGCAGATGACAGACAGAGGAGGAAACTGCTGAAGAGTTGATGGCAAGGTTGGTGCTGAGTGCACATCATTGGGTATTGGTGAGAAAGAGTGGTACCCGTAAGGTTGTGTAGGAGAGGGGTGTAAAAGGTGGGTGAGAGAGAGAGAAAGAAAGAGAGTGAGTGAGAGAGAGAGAGAGAGAGAGAGAGAGAGGGAGAGAGAGAGAGAGTGAGAGAGAAATATATTGAGTCAGAGAGGGAGAATTATAGGGGGTTCGCAAGAGAGTGAAGGTGAGAGAGGGGGGGATGGGGTACAGAAAGAGTGCAAGGAATGGAGTAGTGGTGCGCATTGAGTGAAGCAGGTGGGGCTGATGGCAGTTGCAAAAGATACGAGGCAAGCATGTGGTAAGGCTATGGCACAGAGCTGTAGCAAGAGAATTGTGGGTATGAGAAATGTGAGTAGATGGGTGTGGACATAGGAGAGGAGAGTGGTAAGAAGAATAGTGTAGAAAGAGGAAAGGAAAAGTATAAAGAGAGAAGAAAGGAGAGAAGTGAGGAAAGATGGGTTTAGAGAGAAGAAGGAGCACCGGAGGGATAGGAGAGAGGGAGAGAGAGATATCACGAGGGAGACAGAGAGAGAGAGCGCGAGATAGAGATAGATAGAGAGAGCGAGAGAGACTGAGGCAGGATGGGAGAGGGATTAAGGGACAGTAGACGAGGGTGAGACGTACGATCAGAGAGAGGAGAAGAGTGAAAGGAAACGACTGCAAAAATTAACATTTAACGGGCTGTTCATATTAGAATTCAACAAAGGTGTTCATATTACCATTGAACCATTCGTTTGTATTAATATTGAACCATATGCACATGTTAAGTTGTTTAAAAAATGAAAAGACCTTGATCTCCCTATGAGACTCAGCAAAATGTTTATGACATCGTAACGCAAACCACAAACCCAATGCAAAGGCCAGGTCACCTTTTTCATGATGCTGACTATGCACTGGTTGTAGTCTTCTAAAGAGGAAGTGTCTATGGAAAATGTTTTTGTTCATGGACTTTCTTGAGTAAATAAAAGGGAACATCTTCAGGTGTGAATTTGTGGCTAGATACGTGAATAAAAAAGGACGACGTTTAGGTGGGAGATTTCGGTTGTGCTGTAAATTAGATTTTAGTTCTGTGAAGTGGTGGGCATTAGAACTTGTCAAAGGTGTGGACATGTACTCCACTGCCAACAGGCTTTCCATTCGTGAACACTGGTGGATCTGTAATACACAGTTATCTGCTCGGTTTAAACCTTCAAGAAGAATGGATACTGGGTCCCTAAAAATGGCCCTGTTACTCATTTTAGACCTTTAAGAACAGGATGATCTAGAGCATCTTGGTACAATTAGCCCCATGTCCACTGGCACATCCGCGTAGTGGGTTCTCAAAATAACATTTGTCTAGTCCTTAATACACAGGGGGACCCCGATTTTTGTCAAAATATTGGGTATGCCTTGTTATACGCTATTTTCTGGCCCTCAAGAGTGGTACTGCTATGAGCAGGACAGTACCATCTTTAACATTTGGGACTGTTGACCATTGTGTAATATTTTGAATGCTTCAGCATGACCCGATTTGCACTATTGTACCCGCATCCTCGGATATAGTTCTTGCTTAGTGGCCCGTTGATACATCAGTTCTCAAATATCCGGTGGATTTTGATAACGAGTTTGTCTTCTCCATTTATCTATTTCTTTTTTCATTTTCAGCATTACATGAAAGTGGGTACTATATAATAGTATCGGTAAACTCAAGCACATTGCACTTTTGACAGTTTACGATCAATGGTCTAGTCTCATAGACGAATCAAAGGAACCCCAAAAATATGTACGTGATCAACACGCAGGCTAGTATGGGCGGAAAAAAGGGGCATGCGACAAACATGGACAACCGCAGTGGGAAAAATAGCATATGCGACTCACCGTCTGCCTTGCGTGTAGAAGAAGAACGTAGTCAACACCCACCCGCTGTGAAGTAATTGCGTGTGAACCCCAATGCCTGGAAAACACACACACCGCTTTCCACAAAAAGCACGTACAGAGAGATGGAAACCCACACGCTAAGGCCCTTTCCTCGAATTACACACTGACATGCAGTTTTTTCACGTGCCAAATCACTCTGTATCAAGCTGGCCACGCAACAACACACGGAAGACCACTCTCCTGCCCAGAAAGCCGATTTACTGCCCCACAGAGCCCCGAGCAGCCTCCCACAAGCCAACTGCTACTGCCTGCCTGCCTGCTGCCACTGTGCCCTGCCATTTGGTGCCTGCGGGGGTCCAGTTGCTGTGGAACGAAGACTCCCGACTGGTGTTCCATCACTCCACAGCCAAGCAGCAGGACCCAGTTGCCCACCCACACCTGCTTCGGGGTCGCCATGTCGGGGCAAACACCATCAGAGACCACTGGCGACCCTCAGCCAGAGAGGCAGAGGGCTACCAGCTTCAGTGACAAGGAAGTTGGTATCCTGGTGGAGCAAGTTCTGGGGCATTATGATACCCTCTTCACACCATCGCGCGCCACCAAGGAAGGACGAGAGAGAATCTGGGAGGACATAGTGGGTGCCATCAACGCGGAGGGGCTGTCACCCCGCGACATCAAACACGTCCGGAAGGGCTGGGAGGACTACAAATCCAGGACCCTCAAGAAGGCCCAGTGTCTCTTGGAAGCAGCGGATGCAGTGGGGCACCGGGCCCATCTTACCACCCAGCAGATGAGGGTCCTGGAGCGCATTCACCCAGTGCTTCACCACCAGATTCTCAGGATGCAGGCCCGTTTTTAGTCGAGGGGGTAAGTGGCCATGCATTCACGTTTGAAATAGTGCATGTTGAAGCGTGGTTGTAGTTAGCTACTCGGCTGCATGTGTGACATGGGTCATATATGGATGTGTGTGTGCAGGGAAATGATGGTTCTGCATGTGAGTCTAGTCAGGGGTGACCCACATGGATGGTGTATGTGTTACAATGCATCAAGCTGAGCAGCATGCACACATGTATGCATGCCTGTATCTGTACCTTGACATGTTTGTGGTGTGATAGATGTGTGCTGCTGTCATGGACATGCATGATGTACATGTCCGTGTGTCAGAGTAGTGTGTGCGCCATGGATGCATGACACATGTCCGTGACGATGTGTTGAATCACTGATACAGCCTACTCATCCTTGCATCCACTGTGTCTGTGGGCATACGGGGCCAGATGCATGACCCTCCGGCAATGTGTGTGCTTATGATCAGTATGTCCCATGATGCATTTGAGTTGCAGCCCACCATTGGATATATGTTCGGTGCGGTGGACATGGATGCAAGTTTTTGTTCCATGTGCAATGCTGGTTCCTGCATGTGTGTTGCCTGCACTGACCCCTGTGTTGTTGGGAGACATGATGGAAGTGAAGTTTGACAGTGCCACTCATGTGCTATTGCTTCCTGTCTAGGGGACTATTACACAGTACCCTGATGCTTGTGCTCTATGTCTCCCTCTACACAGCGGTGAGTGAAGAAGAGGGCAGAGACGGCGCTGTGGAGCAACGCGGTGGGGATGCCTCCACTGGCCAGCGACGCAAGGCCCAGTCACCCTCCCAGGAATTACCATCATCCGGGAGCGAGGGGACTGGTGCCGTGTCTGCCACTACGGCTGCAGTGGAAGGGGCGGGTGAGCCCCCACAGGGGCTTGCGAGAGCGGAAGACGGTGTGGAGCCATCCAGGTTGGTGGTGTGCATAGAGGAGGAGGAGGCCACTACTGAGCCGCACATGGGGCTTGGTGGGGGTGGTACCACTGGTGCAAGTGGTGAAGTCCAGGGCAGGGGCAGGAGGCAGCACAGGTTGCCGTGGAGGCGCCTGTGCATGTCACTGTCCCTGACACTGTGACTGCACCAGCATGCACCAGCAGGGACGCCCCATCCCAGGCCCGTCTGCAGGTAGGGGGGATGTCCACGTCATCTGGCACTCCTCTACCTGCGGACGAGGGGACCCATGACCGTATGGGTCCATCCTGATTGGTGTCGCGTTGCGCACGCATGACATTTGTGATGACGTGCATACTTCCTGGGGAGACCATGCATGTCATCACGAAGAGCTGCGTGCCGACGTGGCCCAGTTGGGAGGGGCCATGGTTGGGGGTTTCCTACATATGTCGGGCACTCTGGCGGCCCTCTCCTCCTCTGTGCAGACTATGCACCAGTTGATCTCCATGCGGTCTTCCGGCCCAGATGCCACCAGGGCCCCCTGTGGACCTGCCCTGACCAACGCAGCCAGCTCGGTGGAGATCCCATCCCTGCCACAGTCGGGAGTCGGAGGTCGAGCAGGGGTGGACACCTCAGCAACTGGACCCCAGCAGATGGAGGTTGTGCCGGCATCTTCGGGCAGGGCACGTGCACGACAGTGCCAGTGGATTCCATCAGGCCGGATGCCGTTGTGCTGGCAGAGCCAGTTGCGTCGGAGGCATCGGCAGGCTCAGCGTGGGAGGCATCATGGCTCGGGGCCATTAACATCAGAGGGGCAGGCATTGGACGGAAGGCAGGAGGATCCTGGAATGGGAGTGTCTTCCGTGTGGCAGCAGTTGGGCCAGCGGATAGATGCGGAGCAGCTGCGGGTGGAGGAGGCACGGCTCACCATGGTCAGGGCAGAGAACTCCATGCGCAGGACATTGAGGTGGGCTGAGTGCCTTGAGGCAACTCGCAGGGAGTTGGAACAGGCCATGACTGAATCCCTGCGAGACCTCGAAGATAGGGAAGAGGCCCACCTCCGGGACATCGACGTGGAGTTCGATGATGCCCTGGCCCGGAACATCGCTGAGTGAGCTGTAGGACTTGCCCGCCGCCATTGTATATAGTTCATTAGTCTTAGGTTTCCTTTGTTTTTCTTTTATTTTGGAGTTAATGGACAATGCTCCACTTCGTGTATATAGTTTTTTCTTCATAGGACTTTTTTGTAGGTTTCCTTTTGTTTGAGGATCATGGACCATTTGGACTTCCATTGTGTATAGTTGCAGACTTGTACTTACTTTCTTTTTCTATATTCCCATGGATCAATGGTTTTTTAAATTTGGATTATGATTTTATTATGGACATTGGCAATGGACCACTTTTTTATTGTACATGATTTTTCTTTTTTTTACTTCATTGGATTTACAATTTGTTTCTTTCGAAATCTGTCATTGTACATTTATTTTCATTTTACAATTCCTCCAAGTCAGTTCAAAATGTTTTTAATACATTTTTTTCTAACTTCTAAATTGGTGTTGTGTTCTGTCATTGGTTTTGTGCATGTCTCATTGAACATTTTCTCAGCCATGTGTTGCCACTGTGTGGCTCCGTTTTGCATTCCTGCATGGGCATGGTGGTTCATTTAGACTATCATGGCATGGCTAATTTGGGAGTGGGTTCTGTGAATGGTTGCATGCTTGGACTGAGGGGCAATGGGGTATTAGGGTTGGCTTTAGAGACATGGCTCTGTTTGCTAGGACATGTTGTTTGTTGGGACATGAGTCGGGGCCTGCTGGCAGGTGCCCGTCAATGATGGGTGGGTGGTGGTACAGGGGGACATCAGTCGGGGCCTGCTGGCAGGTGGCCATCAATGGTGGGTGGGACATGTGTTGGGGCTCACAAGTGCATGGTGCCATGTGGGCTGCCAGCGAGGCATGCCCAGGGTGGATGGGCTGCCTGCGGGGATGCCCAGGGTGAAGGGCTGCCTGCGGGGCATGCCCAGGGTGGATGGGCTGCCTGCAGGGCAAGCCCAGGGTGGATGGGCTGCCTGCAGGGCATGGCCAGGGGTCTAGGGTAGTCCCCTGTGGTGTGGGCTGCCTGCAGGGCCTGGAGGGTTTGGAGGGGGCACACCGGGAGGACCCACACTGCCAAATCGTGTGTAAAACTCCCCGTGCACCCCTCAGAATACACGTACCCCTCTCGCTCTAGCGAAATCACATGTACAACTTCCTGCGCACCCTCAAGATACACGTACCCTGCTCGCGCAAGGCCTATCGCGTGTAAAACTCCCCACGCACCCCTCAGAATACAACCCAACTCGCACAAGCCCTATCGCGTGTGAAACTTCCCGTGCACCCCCGAAATACACATACCCCACTCTCGCCTGGAGTATCGCGTGTGAAACTTCCTGTGCACCCCAAGATACATGTACCCCACTCGCACAAGGCCTATCCTGTGTAAAACTCCCTGCACACCCCTCAGAATACACGTACCCCGCTCTCACCTGGAGTATTGCATGTGAAACTTCCCGCGCACCCCCGAAATACACATACCCCGCTCTCGCCTGGAGTATCACATGTGAAACTTCCCGCGCACCCCCAAGATACATGAACTCCGCTCGCACAAGGCCTATCGCGTGTGAAACTTGCCGCCCCCTCGAAATACATGTACCCCGCTCGCACAAGCCCTATCGCGTGTGAAACTTGCTGCGCACCCCCGAAATATATGTACCCTGCTCGCACAAGCCCTATCACGTGTCAAACTACCCGCGCACCCCCGAAATACACGTACCCCATGCGCACAAGGCCTATCGCATCTAAAACTTCCCGCACACCCCCGAAATACACGCAAGCACCCATCCACCTTGGCCAGGCCCAACAGGCAGCCCACTCACCCTCCCCATGCCCCGCAGGCAGCCCATCCACCCTGGGTATGCCCCGCAGGCAGCCCACGCCACAGGGGGGTGCTTTTTCGTCACAATTTACCTGGCGCGAGCGGGGTACGCGTATTCCGAGGGTTGCACCTGTACATTTTCACGCTTTTGGGTGCCATGAGTGGGGTGCGCGTAGTATTTTCACGCGATTACACTGTACCGACCCTGTAAACTGGTGCAGGGTTAGCACGGACCTTTGCGCTGCATTAGGGATCTCAATGCCTTTTCCTTGCGCAAGGGGTGTTCTTGGGGGCAGAACTGGTGCTGCGGGTTGTTCTCTGCACCAGCGCTCAAAATGGCTTGGGAATTCCATGAATATGCAATGCGCCACAATGCTGTTTAGTGCACACAGCTGGCGCATGCTGGCGCACGCTCCCCCTCTGCGCTGCTCGCGTGCACTGCCTCTGCACTGAAATCTATGAATTACCCCCAGTGGCACTATCCATGCAATTAACCACAACGGTCTAGTCAATTGACGGTTGTATATACAATGCGCCACGATTTATTTGCATATAATTGAACTGCGCGTAAAGTACGTTCAAGACCCGATGTGGCTGGAGGATATACGGATGTGAGCTCGATATGAGGCTCCGTTCCCGAAACATCTTTACATATGGATGACAAGCTCCTTTCAGTTTTGAGACTTGTTTTGTGATATATACTTTTGTTCTCTAGTTTAGCCCCATTAGATTAGTTACGTGACTTCTAACGGATCAGCATTAAACAAAACATTAGGTCTTGGCGCCAATAGGATGCAGGGTACACACGCACTAGTTGGGGTTGTTTTAGTAAGCATGCATTATAGTGGCGATGACTCTATAGGGGGCGGGCGGTCAAGTAAAAACATGACCACTTCGATACTATCAAGTCACTTTCTGCAAGTTAATGCCCAGAATCGTCTTTGCCCTTCGGCAGTCCGCACTAATGACAAGGTGCGTTATATTAGACTACTGAAGACATGCGGGCAATGGAATCTCAGAGCCTAGTTGTGGTAATCTAGTACTAGCCATAGATGAGGTAGCACACCTGCAACGCGCTCTAGGCGCTTTGGAACCAGTGCTTGTTTAAGAGCTTTGGAAACTTGGTGGCTTACATATATATATATTTATATATATATATATATATATATATATATATATATATATATATATATATATATATCCCCTTTCTTGCTTATTAGTGTTTAGCATTTGAATGCAGCGCAGCACGATGGCACCCGTCTGGGATCATTTTGAAAACAGTTCAATCAGATGTCCTTGTATTTTGTCTCCACAGACTTACTAATTGGAGTCTGTTTGCTGTATGGTTGACATGTCATTAGAAGCTAATACATGATGTTGGTCCCAGCTTTTTTGGTTGAGACAATGGTATTTATTACTTTCTTCATTTGTATTGATGTTTTTCTGAATTTCATTTTTGGAACATGTTTTTAGCATAGGTTTACTGAGACCATTTTAACTTGTTTTTTTTATTTTTCTTTCTCTCTCTTTTTCACTTTATTTTCTTTTAGGGTCTATAATCCCCATCTAGTTTTCGCTTGTTAAATATTGGTTTTAGAATTACTTGTACTTGAACCGATTCTTATCACGTGGCGCTCAACAAAAGGGAGAGCGCCATCCTGAAGAAGACGGGCATCAACTGGAGTCCAGTTAGAAGCATTATTCCATCGAAAACTACCAATGTTATGTGAAAACTCTTGAATTGATCGAGTAATAAGAGTTGGAATCTAGTATAAAAGTGAAGTAAGAAGTTAAACAATGGTAGGCCCCGACGATCAACATGGTGTATGTATTTAACATGAACTGACACATGGCAGAGAGTGATTCTTTCTTCTGATTGGACAGTCCCTTTAATCTCGGCAAACACCTGTATGTTTCTGCATTGGTTTGAATGATGTTTCTTTTCACTGCTAATGGATGACATGACAAATGATGTTTTCTTTCAATTGGATGTAATTAAAGTTTTGTAAAAACTAAAATTACAATTAAAAAAAAGTTCTGTGAAAACCTTTGCTAGGTTGACTTTCAAGATTTTAAAACTTTCTTGTGGCCCCTAGGGCAGTGTAGTTGACGAATGACACCCTACCTTATTGAATTGTGCATTTTTTTCATCTAAGACAATGTAATCATTGATTGAATGCAGTTCATGTTTACTTGTGAAAGTTTCCTCACGGACGCATTTGTGAGTATCGGTCCCCTTTCACGTTAGCCCCTTCACCCGACTGGAGGATCTGGTCTTCCAACTGCATGTGCGCTGTGTGGACCTCTTAGGCAGGTCTACATAAGGGCGATATTAGCACTTCAATCTGTATGCACTTTATTCTTATTGTAAAGACCCAAAATGCATTATGATCTGATTTAGATTTAATGTGTTTTTATCTAATTGCTTATAATAATACAATTTGAGAATTTTATGAATATACTTTGTCCGTTTGGATCTGACTGTGCCTTTCTTTTCACTGTTCCATTGAAGTCTGTTGAATATTAATGCAGTAATTTGAGTTTAGTTCCGCTTGATATGACCACTGTTTGACATTTGTAAGCGGGCTTTGCCATTGTCAGTGCCAAGATAAAGTGACAACAGGCCCAGGGCTCAGGCTATGACAATACGCTGCTTGTGGTGGTGTAGTGGGAGTGTTCTTAGAATGTTAATAGGCATAGTTGTACTAAAAAAGTGAAGTGAACATTTTGATTTGGAAGTTGTTGATTTCATAAGTAAAAATAAGAGTAGGTGTTGTTTGGTGGGTAATAGCTAATATGCATGGTGTTAGCTCCACGTGAGCTTCGTTGATTTAGATATCATTAGTGCCAGTGCAAAGTAGCCACATGTCCTGGCTTCAGGCCAGGCTTTGTGGCCTATTTTCCTGGCACTGACAATGCACTGGTTATAGTGTTGTAAATAGGCAGTCCGCACATCATTTTGTTTGTTTTTACTGATATTTTCAGATTAAATACATTAAATACATCTTGTGGGAGTTTTGGGGTGTTAAATGGTCATTCATGTTTTTCTTGTCCATATCTTATGTATGGGGAATATTTGTGTGGACTGAAACGCCTACTATAAAACACAAACAGAAACCATCTATGCTGCATAACACACCTAGATGATCTCCCGGCCCACCATATTGTTTAAAAGTGGTCCTTGGCACAAGCTCTCCTCCTCTCGCTCATATCCATACGGTCACGCCTGCCAGGAATTGTAGCCCATATGAAAAGTGCAAACAAATTGCAAGAGGTCACGGACAGCCACTAAACGGTGGAGTATGCTGCTTGGTGTGATCAACCCTTAACTTTCACAGACTGGTACATCATATCTGAAATCGTCAAAATATATCCCAGCATTAAGGTGTTTTATTGTCCTTTTTTAAAGTAAGAGAGAACAGCACACGTTTTGTTATATTCAGATAGCTGAAAACGTTGGCTCTGCAGATGTATTGGACAATAACTCCAATCAATCCTACCCAGCTTTGTCCATGGTGAGGGATATTGGTAGTTGTAGCCCAAACATGGGTAGAATCACAGGTTGCAGATCCTCATACAAAGCCAATGGTCACTTTGCCAATGCTTTTTTGATAGACTTGAGACAGTGTAAACTGAATCAGTAACAGACATGTGCAGAGCAGCTCTGAGCATTTTGTACCGTGGTATGCTGCAGTGGAATTGTCACTTTGTAGAACAGTGCTTTGGGACATAAGGGAATGGGGTCGCTACTCTTCTACACTACCCAGGGAATCATCTTCACGGCATTGAGTGGTGTTGGTTGTGAAGTGGCGAAAAGGTTTGGCTCCAGTGGAAAGAATCCAGCAGATATGGGTGCGACTCTCACCCTCCAATGCCTTCTGGAATTGGCCGTTTTGAAAACAAATTTGTATTTCGGTCGTGTTGTTTCGATTTCTTCAAGCAGTTAAAATACAGAAATACATTTTAAAAAAACATGATTCAGATACTATGCATATCTACCAGTACTGTAAAATACCAAATATGTTTTTAAATAATCTCTGAGACATCAAATAGCACATTATTTGATCTGCTTGACAACCAACATCATTTTTGGCTTTCTGCAAAAATAATAATAATCACAATGGTGTCACTTTATTGTGACTTTGCTTTTTTAAGTTGTGTTACAGTTTAGGCTGTATTTTTCATTCCTTACTTTTATAAGCAGCAAATTGCATATATTGGCTAAGTGTCTTAGCTTACAATATCTTCAAGCATTTTTAAGTTGCAGCTTTTTGTATGTTTGAAAAATGTGATTCAAACACTGCACTGTGCGCTTATGTTTGAAATGTGGTGTCTGCATTTTTGCAGCTGTACCGGCAGGGTGCCTACACAACAAAAATAAAGCATGCCCCAAGAGTACACAAATGGATTGCAAATCTCAATTAATCCCAGCCCTGTTTCTTTGGACTTCTAAACGCTCATACTGGCATTGACATATTGTGTTTTCTGAGACTGGTGGTATTGGAAATCATAAGGGGATTATATAAAGTGTATGCCATCTTAACAGTAAACTGTGTTTTCCAGAAGCACATTTTTTTTCCCTTTCAATTAGCATTTCGTCTGAAGGATGACCTTTTCATTTTCTTTGCAACATGCTCTGGGCAAACTCATTTTTGCAGAAGCAGTTTGTGTTGGCAATGCTGCGATTGGCAGTTGGCCTGGGCTATATTGGAGGGGAGAGACATTTGTGTTAGTCTTGGGGAATGCATATTTTCTCTGTGTGCCTGGGCTAATGTTTAGAGACAAGATGCATTCCTAGGGTGGTGTCCCTGTAGGCTCACACCGGCTACATACACGTTGGGTCAATTGGAGAATTTTTGTATGTTACATTATCTTTACATTTTTGGTTTTGTTGGCTAATTTGGTGGTGATTTTAACTTCTGGCAGAGTGATTTATACTACCTCTATTTGCACCTTTTTAACATGACCGAGTTTCTGTAAGGAAAGAATGACTGGAGAGTGGTGGTGAGTGAGGGGAGGAAAGCTTGAACACTTAAAACATGAAACACACACTTACTGAAGAGGTATGCTTATTTAAATTCCAAAAATGCTATGGTGGAGGAAGTATTCAAACCCAGATATTACGACGTAGCGTCTTGTGCAAGTGTAGCCAGCATTCGTTTCAGTCCTGAGCCACTACATGTCTACTAGAATCAGCTAGCATGTGACCAAGGAACACCTTGGGTAGGATGATTTTTGCATGCCCAATGTAAAGTCTTAGTGCAATGAAAATACCATGCCCACTGCTTTGCTCTGCATGGGAGGTAATCTAGAGAACATGCCTACTAATGTTTATGATGCTCGTCCTCACCTTGGTAAAATTCAAGTGCAATATTGACCACTGCAATAGTTAGGAGCTTACCTAGATTGGCACTTGTAAGATACATTTTGATTAATATATGAATTCTACGATAGGTGGGTATCACCAATATAATACCCACGTCCCCATGTCCTGTAGGTTGCTTACATGTGTGTGCAGTTTAATATAGGCTTACAGTAACATGCATGAGAATTTTAAAGGTTTTGGATTGGAGAAGTATTGTTTTCAGTTTAGAATGCAAAGACTATTTTGACGCACCCACCCAACTTGAGAAAATGGTTTACAGGTCATATTGTACACATACATATACCCGTCCCCTTTCAAATCACAAATGGATCTCACAGTGTAATTTTAGAATGAGGGATTGCATGACATATACATGTGCATGCCTTTTATGGAGCTAGAAATTACTCCTTTAAACTTGCTCTCCTTATGAAATTTAGTTGAAGTAACTACCACCTTCACAGACCATGTACTGTCAAAGAGATCTGCATTAGACCATAGTGTGGAGCCATTTGAACATTGGCATGATGTAACTGTTATGAGATCATGATTTTAAAGAGCAGTGTGCTGAAATGCACAGATATTCTATCTATACAATTGTGCATACAACTCAGAAATGTATTTTATTTTCGATTGGATTGACATCTCACTTAATTTTACCTGCAGTGAGATTGGCCTTTTAATTTCCCATTCAAATCAATCCATTTATATAAATCATTCCCAAGCCACCCTCTTTTGGGTATAGAGAATATATCAGTTATGTTGGGGCAATTTCATGCTCCCTTTTTGTAAGTCTTTAGAGGCATGAAGCCTGGACAAATACTCAAGTGTTTCAAGGGGAGTCTCATCACCAGGTTCCCATTTGCAGATAGACAGGAATTAGCTTCTGTAATTGGGACCTTCCATTCTGCAGCCCGTAGGTTGATCTCCCTCTTTAATCCATCCAATCAGAACAGATGGTGTTGTTCCCTCTGTTAGAAACCTCCTATCTTTACTTGCATTGGTTTTGAAATATCCATAATTACCACCTTATCTCCGATTTATGTTTCAGTATGTGACTGGTTAAATCCTTCCATTGACTGACCTATTCAAGACACACACCCAGCCATCATTGAATTATAATGATTTCTATGTTTGTGATCATTAAAGGTGGGGGTCAAAAACAACTCTAAACACTTTTGATAACCAATGTGTTTTACTTCCATAATATATGACAGCAGCATGTAAACTTAATGAGACCAAGATGACTTGACTCTGTATTAGCAGACACACATGTGGACACGTTGTGCAACTGTTTGGCATATTGCTTTATACATTAATGATTTTTTAATGTTATTAATTAGTAAAACCTATGGACAAGTAGAATTTGATTTCAAAATGAAGAGGAGTATTTGATCTTTAAAGCCCTCTTGGTTTCATATTTCTAGGTTTTGTCATTCAAAACCTAAGAGTAATATTCACTATGTTTTCAAAGTCAATGGTAATTATGTGCTGCTTTAAAATCAGGAGAACTATACATGCCTGAAGATGCCCAGTCATTTCCCTGGCATGCCTTGTGCTCAGTGAAAGACGTATGTGATAGCCTTTCAGTGACCCTCCTGCAAAGTCATTAATCCCTGATTGGTGTAACACTTCTGAAAGTCACCATTGCTTTGCTTGCATTAGTTCAATGTACAAATTGTATTTGATGGTGATCGGGGTCAATAGGCTGCCAGCTAATGCACTTGTTTGCTTTTGAAACTGCCATAAAATAGCATAGGCTCCAATCATCTAGTAGTTCCAGATCTCAGTCTTCTGTAAAGCTCACACAGTTTATATTGTTGAATTTTATGATATTTTTTCTAAACTCTTCCTCTGGAAGGCTTCCAAATCCGGGAGGGATTTTGCACTGAGTTGAACGCTGGGTCAACATGCAGCCGGAACAATTTCAAACTGAATTGCATACCTAGATACCAATAGTTGGTTCTTTCTTTTCTTCATTTATAATTGTATCATATTTTTCATTCAATATTGTTTCACTTGTGTTAAATAAAATACATCATAAGTCACAATCTACTTATCAATAATTTTGGCCCCATTTGAAAGCAAATAACTCTGATTAGAAACTCACAGGTGAATACATCGGCTGGTGCATTGTTTGACATATTTATTTCTACAGTGAAGGCTGGGTTTATTTGCTTGTTGATTCAAATTTGCACTCTTAGGCCTCTGTATATTTGGGTGTGCAGTTCCATTTCAGCAGACATAGTTCTCTATGAATACATATTCCACTTAAATGTATTCAAACTTAGCTTTTTTATAAAATGTACTAATAGGACAAATATGTTGAGTGTTGTGTTAAAGGTGCACAGATGATGAAATCAAGAAGAACATGTTACTTATTTCTGGTTCCTTGCTCATTTAAATTTGAAACATGGGTCTTTTAATCTCCCTTCACTTTAGCCATCTGCCTTTTTTTTAAACATTTTTTATTGTTTTTTTCTTTTCCAAACACATTTAAAAAAATTAACCATCAAACTCAGCATTTTGTGTACGAACCTTTGGAAAAACATTTGCATATGTCATTGCTGTCTTCCCTCCACCCCCCCTTTAACTCAGGCTTGTACCTCAATTCTTGGGTTACCTTCTATGGTGCTAGTCCCTTTCGTCATTCTCGGACATATCATATTACCTAGAGTCCATATGTGAGGATCCCGACAATGTAGCTACCATTTGTCTCCAAGCTATTAGAGAGCCCTCTTCCTCATCCTCTCCTCTATTGGCTGCCTCGTACCATGCCGCTGTCTCGGCATCTACCCATTTCAAAAGGTCATTCCACCATGTCTCTAGCCTGGGTCTGTGGGCTGCTTTCCAGCCCATGGCTATTCTTCGCTTTGCCAGAATGTAAACCAGGTCCCTGAGTTTACTGACATGTTTCAGGTTGCGTGGTCTTGTAAACCCCCCTAGCATGCACGCCTACACTGTCTCCACATCTAGCTGGATTCCTTTATCAGACAGGCCCTGCCCGACTTACTCCCAAAATTTCCCAACCTCCGGGCATGTCCAGAACATATGGATCCTCCCAGCGTCCACCTCCCTGCACTTGGGGCATTTTTGTGCTTCGGTGCCCCCGAATCTAGCGATCCTTTAGGGAGTCATATATTCTCTGTGGGTAATATATAGTTGTATCTGCTGCAGTCTCGAATTCCTAGACACCTTTTTATGGCACCTTTGGGCCCTTTCCCACTGCCCGTCCCTCATTGGTATCCCTGCCTCCTCCTCCCAATGTCGCCTCAATTGGAGCAGTTCCATTCCCACTCTAGACATTACCAGTTTGTGGCATCTGGTTGTTCTGCTAGAGCTATTTCGGACCACCTCTCCTTCGCCCATTTGAGTATTCTATTGTAGGTGATATATTGCCCCGGGTGCAACCCCGTTTCATCCACTAACATTTGGATGTCCTGTGGCTTCCCCTCCTGCCATATGTCTCCCAGGGTCACCAGGCCCGCCGTCTCCCAGTGTTCTTGGATCACTTTCCTCCGTTGTTCATCTACCCCGCATAGCGCCACCAGAGACGCCTGCGGGGAGTATGGGACTGGGCTTTCCATGGCCCGGCATGCCCTGCGCCATGTCTTCCAGCCCAGTTCCAGCAGCCCCGATCTCCCATAAAACTCTGGTTTGGACAGCCATAGGATTTCTTGTAGGTAGTAGGGGTCACACTCCCTTCTCAACAATCTTGATTCTGCTGTCTCATCTTCTGACAGCCACTTTACAACGTACTGTAGCTGCCCTGCCAAGTGGTAAATTTAAATGTTCGGCAGCTTTATTCCCCCCCTTATCGTACATATTATGTAGTTTCCACAGGGGTTCTCTGTTTCTGGAGTTGTACCACAGGAAGCTTCTACACAAGTTTTGGAGTTTGGTAAAGAAACACTTGGGCAACGCACAGGGGATGTTTGTGAAGAAGTACAGTAGTCTGGGTAGGACAACCATCTTGAGCAAGGCCGCCCTCCCTTCCATGGCTAGGGGTAGCTTTGCCCAGAACCCCATGCTGTTCTTAATACCCTCCACCACCCTCTCTGTGTTGTATTTATGCTCATCTTGGGCATTATGGTATATGTTAATTCCCAGGTATTTAAATGTGCTGGTCTGCCAGGCTATTTCCAGGACAGGCAGGCTCTTCTGTACCTCCCCAGGGGGAACATGCATGAATTTTTGGGGTTCACCGCGATGCCCCACAATGTCGCATATCGCTCCATCACCTGTAGAATATAGTGCACATTTTCCTCTGGGTACCTCAGGTATAGCAACATGTCATCTGCATACAATGATATCAGGTGTGGTCCCCCCTTAGTGTGGACCCCTATTCCTTCGTACTGCTGTCTTAAGTAGATCGCTAACGGTTCCAGTCCCAGGATATATAGCATTGGGGTTCATGGGCAGCCCTGTCTTGTGCCTCTACTGAGTTGCCATTTTTCGGAAATTATCGCTCCCGTCTTGACACTAGCTGTTGGGGAATTATATACCATCTTTACCCATGGCATATTCCCGGGTCCCAGCCTGAATTCCTTCAAGGCCGCCATCATCCATGGCCACCTCACTGAGTCAAAAGATTTACTGCGTCTAATGAAACCATTGCTATTTCGCCTGGGTATCATCCACCTGTTCAGTGATATAGTGGAGCCTCCTGTGGTTATCAGATATACCCTTGCCTGGGACATATCCAGTTTGGTCAGTTGTATGATTTTATTTATGACCCTCTTCAGCCTTTTTGCCACCACCGCAGTCAAGATTTTGCTGTCCTGATTTAGCATGGATAGGGGTCTGTATGACCCCCACTCAGTGCTTGGCTTGTCAGGTTTTAAGAGCAGGATGATCATTGCCTTCCTAGGGGAAACTGGCAATCTCCCTCTCTCAAAGGCCTCATTGAGCATTGCCAGCAGCGGCGGGAGCACCTCTTGCTAGTATGTTTTGTAAAATTCGCTGGGGAACCCGTCTGACCCCTGGGCCTTACAAGTGGGCAATTGGACTATCACTGCCTCAAGCTCCTCTATGGTGATTGGGGTGTCTAGGTCTCCCCTGTCTTCTTCGTTCAATTTGGGCAGGCCTATGTCTTCTAGCGTCTTTTGGGGCTCCTGCGCTATCGTTCCGCATGTGTCTTCATAGAGGCGTTTATAGAATCTAAGGAATCGCTCATTCACACCCTGGGTGTTCCAGACCTGGCCCGCCTCTCGAGCTATCACTCTGATAGCCAATCTTGGTATCTCACTCTTGTATAGCCATGCTAGGAGCCTCACAGGTCTGTCCCCCCGCGTGTTGCCTTTCGATATATTTCCTGTAGTTTAAGTTACATAACCTCTCTCAAAGCCCCTTGCAAGTCTGTTGTAATTGGCTTGCCTGTTTGGCGTCTTCCTGTGAGGTGCCCCCTTTTCTCATAATTTCTTCCATTTTCTGTTCGGTCTCCTGTAGCTCTCGCTCTATGCCCCCTTGGAGCCCTTTCGATTTAGATATGGCCGCGCCTCTTACCACCACTTTGAAAGCTTCCCATAAGGTTTCTTCTGACTCTACGCTTCCCCCTGTTAAGCGACTTCAATTCAGCACTCTAACTAAGTCAATGCCATGTCTGGGATGCCCAAGGGAAGCCCTTAATTATATATTTTTATGACAAGTTCATAGATCTGGATGATAAACCCTTGTATACCGCCCCTCTCTTTGAATCCCCTGACCTCACTGAGCCAAGAAGTAGGTTTGTTTTGCAAATTAAAAGATTTATTTGAAAAATTAAACAAGATATAGATCACACTTTTATAAATAAATTAATATTTGATAGCACACTTATGGATATGACAGTGATCAACAATGGATAATGTTACTCTAGAACACTTTTTTAATTACTTAGGAGTTGGTATAGAGAGGATAAAGTAGCTGAGTATGCTTTTATGGTTTCAAGGAAATGCAATGATGGGAAAGAATGCAGCACAGAAATAACTGAGAAGGTTTCCATAAGAGATAATATGATCACTTTTTCTTTTGACAATTCACTCCCCCCTATGCAATATAAGGAGATGGAAGGAGAGCACACAATTTTCAGGAATACAATCAAATGCAATGCCAATTCAGTTCCGACTGGCAAGCTTGGAGCAACCGGTATGCTTTTAAAACGTGCTGAAATACTTTTAATGTGATTTACAATGAAGTGAAAATATGCTAAAAATGATTTTAATTCCCTATAGGAGATTCAGGGTAGGTGATAGCTACTTAAGATTGGTTCAGGTCAACACTATCAGTGATTCATGAGGGATTATCAGGTTAACAACGGATTTCAGCAGTTGCAAGCAAAAGACAGTGATTTTTGATAGGTAGAGAAATTTGATTCAAATAGCAATTTGCGGCACTTTTTCTGAGTGCGTCGAGCACAATTACGGAAAAACTATAAGGAGTAGAAAGTCGGTTTAGGGCTTGTTGGAAAGCTGAGGTCTTAGCTTTAAAATGAAAGTTAAATCTCGTTCCTAGCCATTCAAAAGATACGGACAATATAGTGGAGGTAGATTCTCAAAAATAAAAGTAAAGCTGAGAATGACAAATGATACTTCCACAGGTTTGAAATCACAGAATGGAAACACGATTTCTATGATGCAGTTTTAAATAGGTTGAAATGGTTTGAATTAGATTATTTTAAACTAAGAGATGACTACGCACAGTTCTGTGGGTGCTCACACTATAAATTTGAAATAGGCCATCAAGATCTGGTCACGTTTGGGCTTCACTCGCCACAGACGGTCTCTGGTACCGGTTCTGCTCACAGCGATCTGGTCTCTGTCTCTGGTTTTAGCAAAAGTTCTGGCACTGCGCAGCGGTCTGGTCTGGGTCTGGTCTTCTATCGGCATTGCACGGCGGTCTGGATACAGCTCTGCTTTCTGGGTTCTGGAACAGGGTTCTAGGCCAGAATCAAACAGCTTGCCCGGCTGTTGAATAGTTTGGTTAGGTTGCTGGATTCTGAAGCTTCTGAAGGATTCAGCTTGTGGACTAGGCCTCTCTGCTACCAGTTCTGAAGTCTGGATTCTAAGTTCTGTTTCTGGAGTCTTCTGGATTTGAAGTCTGGATTCTAAGTTCTGGTTCTGGAGTCTTCTGGCAAAGCACTTTGCAGGAAATCAGTTTGAAGTGGGAAGTGAGTGTCTCTACCTGGGTTTCAGTGGTCCTTTTTATGTCTTTTGAAAGTGGGTGGGAAGGCTGACTTTATATGCCCAACCCTCTGAAGATCCTGATAGGTTAGCAGATTTTTGAGTTGTGAGTCATCCGGTGTCATTTTTATGGCATACAGAAAGAACACTCCCCTTGTCACTTTGCACACAAATCTATTTTTGACTTAAATGCATATTTATCTATGTACAGTTTTTCTAATATTATATGTTCAGTTAACATATTTTCTGTAGCACCAAACCATCCGACCCCTGTCTTTTTCATCCAGAACACAACCTCTAAACTTTTCCAGAATTTACGCAAATGTGCGCAAGGAATATGGGCATCAGATGATGAAGTGTCAGATTTTTAACATACAGACACTTGGAGTAACACCCTATTTTCCGCTACTACTCACCAGAACATACCACAGAGTCCTAACACCTCTTAAAATGTGCACAGAAAAATCACAGGAATAATGATATTATTTACATAATTTTGACACTTCCGTACTATGAATTATCCATCTTTTTAAAATAATGCTCTGGCCCAGATGGGTGTGGTTTAGGTTCCAAAGCACATGGGGGAATTTCTGGCTGTCCCTGCCTCCAGCTCAGGTGGCTCCCAGAGGCAGTGCCCCTCCCATTTCCTTCCAAGAGGAAGCCATTTATGACCCCTGATTTAGCATTTGCCGAGCCAGGGAAAGTTCATTGTTCTGTTTTCCTGCAGCCCCAGGTACCCCTCCCCTAATTCAATCAGAGAGGTGTAATCTCCTTTTGGTGGGGGCAGGAGAAGACAGGCAAGGCCTGGGAATGCAGTTGCTGGGCAAGTTTCAACTCCTGTCGGGGGTAGTTGCCGGGCAGAATTCAATCTTTTCAAGCCAGGCTTTAGTTAAGTGTCACATTTTTTCCAGTTTTCTTCATTCAAATCAAGCTTACAATTTTTACACATGCAGCTAGAACGCTGATTCTAAGTTCAAAACTATGACATTTAAACACTTGCAACCTATGTGACACTCAATAGTAGGTCACTCATTTATTTTAAACATTTAGATTTTAGTGGTTTTAAATCCAATTTCACTTAAGCTGCTGACATCCACAGCTCAGCCAGTTTTGTTATAAACATTGTTTTAGGCTCTTCATCTTTCCAGATTATGTATGCACACAAGACTTAATTCTGCCAGATGTCTGCTGGTGTTCAGTAAGATTTTTGAATATCTTGTGATGTTTGAAATAGGCATTTTGAGCTTTCATTCAGAGAAACAAAGGTGATTTCATAGCGCTTTTTGAGCTAACAGGCACTGCTGTTTTTCCTTTGGCACCACGTTTCATTCATGGCGCTTCTGGCCCCTCACGCTCTCATTGGTGGGTGGCAGGTCAGGCAACCATTTTGGTGTGCGCAAAAACTGTGCGGTTTTCCTGGATTCTGGTGCAAATCTGGGCTTTTTGGCCATCTTGGATTTTCTAAGTCCACATCACCAAATGTTGTAGCATAATAGTTCAAATGTGGGTCAAGACACCTGACAAGCCCCCCCGCCCGACTGCACTTTGATTTCGAGTCGAGGGGGAGTCGGGTGAAAAGGATGTTTTGATCCACGCGCTGGGATGTCCGCATCATCTTCTTCGGATTCCGCAGATGGCACAGTTCAGCATCTTTTCCTCCATCAGGGTGGATCAGTTGGTTCTCCTCGCCGGTCCTGATGGGAGTTTCGGGCAGTACCCCAGGCCCCTCGGATCTTGGCTCCCGGTCCCTGGGTCGTCCTTCTTGGACAGTATCCATGGTATATCTCTCTCTCTTCTCACCTAGGATTACAAAGCAAAAGCGGCAGAAACATATTCGTAGACATTTCCCCACCACTATTAATGGTTGGGCCAACATATACATTTTATACATCAGGAGACATTTGCATTCCAGAATCATAGAATTTTATAGGCTATATGTGGAATATTTTAGGATGGACTTTTATTACTCTGGAGCGGCCCCCTCTGGGATTGCAGAGGAGTCCTCCAGTTGCTGCAGAGTGTGCCTGGGATGGCAACACTTTAGCTGATTTATATGGACCCACTTGTCTTCCCCTTCCACCAAACTACCCTTGGGGATGCAGATCTTATAGGTGACTGGGGAGATCTTGCCTACAATTTCAAAAGGTCTCTTACATGTAAGCAGAAATTTCCGCTGTTTGGCCTGGTTCCTTTGGAAATTGTATAGATAAACCCGGTCCCCTACATTGTATTCTTTCCTAGTAGACTTCAAATCATAGTGAGTCTTCATGCTATCGGCTGATCTTTCTAGGTTTAGCTGAGCATAGGCACAAGCATGTTGGAGGTGTTTCCTTAAATGTTCCACCTACTCATGCGTTGTGGAGGCATTGTCCAAGGTTTGCTCTTGGGCCCAGTAGAGCAAATGCTGGGGAAGCAACATCCTGCGTCTAGTCATCAGCTCAAACAGTGACATTTTAGTTGCAGATGAAGGGGTAGATCTGATGGCCATTAGTACAAGAGGTAATCGGATATCCCAACTTGGCCCAGAATCTGCCACAAACTTTTTTAAGATGCTCACAACGGTTCATTTGTATCTCTCCACTGCACCAGAAGAGGCTGGCCGGTAAGCAATATGTAGCTTCCTTTTAACCCCCAGTATCTCCCACATCTTAGTCATTACTTTGCTGGTAAAATGGCTACCTCTGTCTGACTCGATCCTTTGGGGTAGACCGAAACGGGAAAAGATGTGGTTGATCATCAGGGCAGCTGCTGTTTCTGCCTTGCAGTTTGGGGCCGGGAGACATTCACCCATTTGGTAAATAAGCATGTCACTGTCAACATGTACTTATTTCCCATAGGGGAGCGAATCACAGGGCCTATGAAGTCGACTTGCAAATCTGACCATGGCATTGTCATCCCCCTCTTTTGGAGAGGCGCACGGTGTGTGAGGGATGTTGGCTGAAATTGTGCACACACAAGACACCCCTTCAAGTTTTGGTGGAGGTCCTGCCCCATGTGCGTCCAGTAAGCAACCTCTATTAAGATCGCAAGTGTTGTATGACACCCTCTATGCCCGGCGGTGGCTGCATCATGGGCGTGACTTAACATCAGTTTTTCGGAATGAGGTAGGAACCACCCAGTGATCATGGGAAGCTTGGGATTTCCTTACCAACAAACGGTCTTGGATTTGGAACATTTTTGGACATTTCATCAACACTCTAAGGTCCTCTTTCCCAATGTAATCAGTATCCGTCAGGGGAAAGTTCTCAGGGTCCTTAATGTGTATGTAAAACGTACCAATTATTGGATCCCCTTCTGAGCCGTAATCAAATCAGCATCTGGGGTCTCCTTACTCCGCATTTTAGTATTGTGCAGTTGAAAGATCATTGTGAGCATTTGCCTGGGACCTAGTCATGGCAGTGACCTGGATTTCCCCCAACAGGGACTCAATCTCTATTAACTCCCCTTGGATGGCCCCGGTGTTGGTCAGCTGATCAGCTAAGTCATTTCCAGTTTTGTCTGGTCCCTCTACTTTGGAATGACCCTTGATCTTTTTCCAGTAGACGGTCATCCCATTCGAGGTGACCAGATCATCAATATTTTGGATTTTTTCAAGGGTTTCTTATTAGCACATAACATGCCTCTGGTTTTCCAATTACCCAGGTGCTCCACGAACCCGTTCCGTACATAATCTGAATCTGTGATTATGACCAGTTCGTGGAGTTGATGTTGGACAGCAGTGAGGATAGCCTGATGCACAGCCATCAACTCTGCCACCTGACTACTTCGGGACCAATTTTGTATCCAGCAGAGGTTTCTGGGGACTCATTCACCCATGCATTCCCTACGCCGGCCACAAGTTCTTTTTCCCTGTTGTTGTCAACATGGTAAGAGCATCCATCCACATAGACAGTGGGCATTCCCTCACACTTGTCTTCATCAAAGACTTTGTGTGGGGAATTAAGGTATGCCTCCATGTTGTCCTTGATTTTTAGACTTTTGTCCTCGAGACAGTTTTCTCTGGCACAATCATGCAAGTCAGCCAGACCTTGCGCGAGGGGACTCTTCTTGTTTTGGCCGTATCTGACCTCCACAGGAAAGCCTTGCATTGACAGAATCCAGGAAGTAATTCAGGAATTACTCACATTTCCGGCCGGATAATGTCAATTTGGAGATATTGCAGAGGCTGGTGTGGAGTCTCCACTATGATGTGTTCCGCCTGGATAAACGGGTGGTAATTTTTCAATGCCCACACCGTTGCCAGGAGTGCCTTCTCACAATCGTTGAATTTTTCCTCCACAGAGGATAACGTTTTGCTTGCATAGGAGATTACTTAATTGACCTTGTCATGCTTTTGATATAATACTGCAGTCAAGCATGTATTAGAGAACCCTGTCTCCGAGAAAAATTACATGTTTCTGACAGGGTAAGCTAGGCAAGGCGCTTGTGAGCGGCTTCTTTTGAACTGTCTTACTGCCTTGGATTGTTCTGGACCCCATTCCCACTTGACCCCCCTTCAAGAGATGAATCAGGGGTCTGGTGATCTCTGTGTAGCCCTCAATGAAATTTCTGCTGTAATTAGTCAGTCCAAGGAGGCTCCTTAGTTCCTGCAGAGTTGTGGGGTCTTTAGTTTCTGAAGTGCTTACACTTTCTTTTCCTGGGGACAGAACCCCTGAGGAGTAATCTCATGCCCCAAGAAATTAACACGGGTTCTACACCACTGTGCTTTCTGAAAGGAAAGCTTTGCTCCGGCGGCCCTCAACTTTGTCAGAACATAACGTATCTCCGCTATGTGTTCCTCCACAGAAGAACTTTTGATGAGGACATCGTCTACATAAGCCAGGTTACCCCTCGCACCCAGGTCGGGCATGGCCTTATGCAGGAAAATTTTGAATTCATTGCCGGAGTTGAGGTATCCGAAGGGAGTTCGGGTCCATGTGTACTGCTGGCCCCCAAAGGTAAAAGCCAGTTTGTATTGGTCCTCCCTACTGACAGGCACGGTCCATTATCCATTGGTCAGGTCTATTGCAGTGAATACCTGTGACCCCTGGATCTGGGCCAGCCCTTGGTCAATGTAGGGAAGAGGCCATCAGGAAGTATGGACCCGTTTGTTGAGCTCCCTAAGGTCGGTGCAGAGTCTCCAATGGCCGTTTGGCTTCAATATTCCCAGCACCGGATTATTGAAGGTGCTGTGAACTGGACAGATTATCCCCGGGACTCAAGGTTCTTAATTATTTCAGTAAGGGACTCCATGGATGTGAGAGGCAAACAATATTGCTTCAAAAACACTGGAGTCATGCCAGGGTCCATGGGAATTCTTGTTGTGTGGATGTCGGTGCGACCACAGTCAAATGAGTCTACCGCAAAGAGATCTTGGAAATCCAAGAAAACGTGTTTCAACTTTTGCTTCTATTCCAGAGTCACACAGGCATCAGCTAGGTTGACTCTCTCTTCCACCATCTGCCTGAAGCCTAGAAAGACTTCTGGTTTTGCTATCTCAGCGGCCTCCTCCAGCTGGGTGGAGAAGTCCCTGGTCAGAGTGCTGATTTGGACTGGAGGCTTCAGGTGGGAAAGGCAGCCCTCATGGACCTGGAAAATCACCTCATCCCTCCTGAAGTCACAAGACACATCCTCCTTACCATAAGGGCAGGAAGTGTACACCAGGAAGTTCCGCCCATGCCGGGTAAAGATCCTGTCTGGTGTTGTGTTGTCATCACTGTCACTGTCAAAACAGTCCTTGGGGATTGGTCCTAACAGTTAATTTCCTAAATCAATGGAGAAATGTCGGTCATCAACCGCCATTCCAATAATGGTGCCTGTGGCTAGAGTAATACTCTTTAAGTCTCTGTTATCCACCTCTATTGGAATGGTGTCAAGTTCTATGTTGGCTAATGGTGTTGGGTTTACCCCCAACCCTTGCTGTTGGACAGAAGCATTTAGATGAATATAGGCATCAGGGTTTTTCAATTTTTGTCCTCTTTTAACTTTCACTTCCAGGGAGAATTGCCTGGTCCTTTCTGGGATGGTGACTTCCTCTTTAATCTGAATTTCAACTGCATCAGATAGCAATTGAGCTGATCTAAATGCTTTTTCTGGATCATCAAAGCCCATGGGATTATCCGCTAATTGGGACCATGCTTTGAAGTTTATTAGGTCCAAACTAATGGCAAAGCGATTGAGAATGTCACTGCCTAAGTAAAAGGCGGCAGTGACGTCTCGCACGACCCAACAATTATGGACTATGCTCTTGTTGCCAATAGAGATTTTGAGCATACACCTGCTTGGCAGGGATGTTTGGAATTGGGTGTTTCCAGATCCATTTCCCATTTGTCTATCAGTTTGAATGTTGGAATGGCTGGATCTTTTGGGAGTTGGCGGAACATGGCTTCGCTGATGAAGCTCTTACCGTTGTTCACACACACTCAGGCGAGAACAGAGTCCTTCCCATCATTTAACTGAACAGGGATAAACAACAGATCTCCAATTTGCTGAATATCAGCCAGGCTCTGAGCTGATTTCACATCTTTCTGGACTATTGGAGTGGCAATGTCTGATTGTGGATTAGTAAAGAATTTCAGTGTTTCCTTCCAGTGTGGAATACCACCTTAAACTGGAAGGAAGGTTGATTTTCAGAAATAGAGAGGACCCCCCATCACTAGTCTGTTGTCCTACTGCTATTACTGTCACGTCTGGAATTGGGTTGTTCTGTAAGTGAAATTCTACTTGGTCAGATTTTTGTTCAACCATGTGGCAGGTGCCGTTTAAACTAACATGGTTGACGCTCTGTTTTAATTTTATTGGTCAGCTAGTCTGGGTCCAGAGGACCTTGTTTACGCACTCTATAAGGGGTGACAAACTTCTCATGAGGTCATTCCCTAGTAAACAAGGGGTACCCTCTGGAGTCACTACTATGACCGGGTGTTTCACCTTGTGTCGCCCAATTTTGATGTCCAAATCTGCAGTCCCCTCGACAGGAATTTCCTTCCTGTCAAAGTTCTGAAGTTGTCCAGGAAAAGAGGTGAGAGGAATTAGGTAATTCTCCCCCCTTCCTGCATTTAGTTCATCAAAGGCCCTTCTGGACAGAAGAGTAGCTTAGGATCCATTGTCCACCAGTGCCAAAATTGTACCCTGCCCCTGCAATTGTACCGGGGCATAGTATCTTCCCTCCTTCTCCTCAAGGGCGCACAGATAATGCACATTTTTGGACAACTGGTGGGTTAATTTTTTAGTTTTGGACATTGCGAGAGAAGAGATCTGGCCAGATCTGTGGAGAGTCATGGGAATCGGCAAGAAAAAGTTGGTAACTGGAAATCAGAGCTGTTGTGGGTTCCCCTGGTTCTGGATCTTGGCCACCCCCCCTTTTTGGAGGCAGTCACCAGGATGGGTTTGAACCAGGGGATTTTGATGCTGTTGGTGCTGGGATGAGATGATGGGCGGCGCTAGCTCAGTCCCCACATCTACCCATCTGGATTTGGATTCCTTGGGACCCATTTTCCTTTGTGAGGAGTTCCCCCATCTCTGAAGGAGAAGATCCTTTTCCCAGGATCCTCTGAGGATCCCTCTCCCTCAAATTGGAAGATCTGTACCTCCTCCACAAAATGGGTCTGTTTGGGTCCTTTGTTTCTCCTACCTCCTCTCTGCTCCTTGGCTGGCAGACTTTCAGGGGTAGGAGACTTTGTTTCCGGTTCCTGGGTTTCCAGGGGCTGTTTACAAGTGGGGAAGGAAGCTTCCTCCAAGGCTTTACACCCCTCTTCCCCTTGTGCCTCCTCCCTGGGAACCGGTGGGTTATCAGGTGCTGCCCCGTCATTGTTCTGGAGCACCAGGTCCAGAGTTTGGGGCATTCTGCGCTGGCATGCTCATCTGAGGGTTCTGTTGCGCCCTCAGCATGTGACCCAGATCCTGTGCCATCCTTTGGACCTGGCGTTCTAACTGTGAAACCCGCTCAGGCTGATACGGGGGTCTATTTTCTCCCCTGGGCTGGTCCCAGGAAGGGTAACTATCCCTTATCTTGTAGTACCCTGGGTTGGGGAGATTTGGTTACCCCTCCACCCTTGGCCTCCCCTGACCCGGATTAGGTGGTCTGGGCTCAGGGAATTGGGGAAAGAAGGATGGATGATTTTGAGGCTGGAAATTGGGTGGATACCTGGGAAAAAAGTTCTGCCCAGTATTTGGGGAATTTCTGCCCTCCTGTGGGAAGTTAGGAGGGGAGTTGCCTGGGTTAGGTGCTTGGCTTGATCCCCCTTTTGGGCCAGAGGAGTCCACACATAACCCAGGATGGGTTGGTTTCCCTTGTAGCGGGGACTTACATAGTCAGGGGAGCGAGGGACCCCATTTGTGGGACTACCTCCTTGACTCCCTGTCTGTGACTGGCCCGAGGGCCTTCTGGGCTGAGAATTATTCGGTGCAGGCAGGTTTTTAGGCCCCCCCATCTCCAAATCTGAAATGGGGGCAACCTTTACCTCTGCCATCTTGGCAGCAGCATGGCTGCTGGTCGGTTTGGGGCTTTTCTGGGCGTTATTTTTATTTTCTATGGGCTTCTGCACCTCATAGATCTGGGTAGCCTGTTCAATGACCCAGTCTAGTGACCTTTTCTCGTGAAAATCTCTCACTAGCTGGGTCATTATGTATTTGGGTAAAGCATGGAAAAACGTATTTACAAACTCTTTACTGTCCGTGCGCAACCTTCTGGTAGTCTGCACAAAGGCATGCTTCAATTCCTGCACAAATTCTTGTGGGGCCTGATCCTCCCCACATTGCAAATTGTAGGCTGCCTTGCGAGCCTCTTGGGGATTCCGGCAAACAGAAAAATGTTTCAAGATGGCCGCCCTATATGTGGACCATCTTAAATGGCTTTGGTCCTCCAGCTACGCAAAGAAACTGGAGTATTCTGGGGAGAATGTCCATTTTACATACTGAATGCAGCTACTGCTGTCCTTCAAATGGAAAGTCTCCATCATTTGCTCGTAAAGCTCCAAGTGTTCTCAAACAGAATACTTGGCGTTCTTGTGATAAGGCGTGATGACACTCCTTATCGCCTTAATCTGTTTTACGGGGTCCTTAAGCAAGGCCCTTTTTGCCTTATTGGCCTTCTTGGTTCGGGTAACCCTAGTCCATTCATCCTCTGACTCAGAGGCTTTGCTCCCAGAGGTTCCCGTCTGAACTTCCAGGTTTTCCTGGGTTCTGCGAGCCTGGGAATGGCTGGCAGAATGTGGGGACCTGGTCTCCTGTATCCTGTGATGCTCAGAGGAGTCTTCAGATCCATCCTTGCTGCCAGGATTTGATGGGTACCCCCTCCACTGACCTAACTGGGCAGAGGTTTTCAGGATGCCCTTAGTGGGCCTACTCTCCTGGGGTTCCGCGCTAAATTGCACTGTACTTAGGTGCACATACCCGGATGCCCGCCCATCCGTTCCTGGGAGGTACTGGCCTATGAGCCCCATACTTTTGGTTGGATAGTAATCTGCAATCCCTGTGGCCCTGTGCTCATGGGCGCCAGGGGACATGGGGGTGGCAGAGTCCAGGGACTGGGAGAGATGAAGGCCTCTGGTACTAGGGCTCCTGAGGTTATGCTCAAGTGTTTCCCTTTCCCAGTGAACCTCATCTCTATCAGCCCCTGCTCCCTGTTGCAAACAAGAGCCTGTGCTTTCAGTTCCTCATTCAAGGCCTTACTAGACTCTATCAGTCTCTCCTGTATGGCTACCTGTTGCTGGAGCCTATCATTGTCCTGGCAGAGAACCTCAATTTCTCTCTGTGCTTCCTGGTTGGTCCTGGAGTACTGGGCCAGTCTTTGCTGCAGGAGGGTTACCTCCTGAGTCCCATCCCTACTGGCGTGTTCCTTTCTTGCCAGAGCATCTTCCACCCTCCTGGTGTGCTCTAACACGTTCTGATGCTCTTTTTGGAGGTCACCCAGTCCCTGGAGGGCCAAGTGATTTTCTTCAATTTGTCCTTTTAATTGGCAGACTTCCTGGCCTAAGATGTCCCTTTCCTGACTAAGAGCCTGCATCTGTGCTGCCAGGTCAACCCTCTGCCTTTTAAGGGCACCAGCTTTCTGGCACTCTTCCTCAAATCTGTCTGGGTATCCAGGTCTTTCAGAAAAAGTGTGTTGCTCTCTGCCTTCTCCCTATCTAGGTGGCTTTGCAGGGTGACTACCTGCTCCGCGCATGCCCTATTGAAATCCAGTTGTTGCTCCAGCTTTTTCTGGCTCTGCAGTAGGGCATCCAAACCTTCGTGGTACTCCTTCTGCAAAGCCAGAAATCTGGTATCCTGGTCAGGCTTTTCCTGTTGCAGGATACACATATCCTCTTTTATTTTAATGATATACTGTCTACTATAATTTTCTGACTCCTGGTTCCTCTGCAGCCTCTGCTCGGAAGAGACCAGGTCAGATCGGGCCTTCTCTAATGCCATCAGTTGCCTATTTGCCAGATCTTGGCATTCAGTACATTTGGCCTGTATGGCTCCCATATATAAATATAAATATGCCGCTACCCTGGCAATCTTGTTGTGCTCATCTTTGGCCTTAGGGGCCATGTATAGTTCGCTCAGGGCCACATGTAAGGGACCTTGATCTTTTCAACTGTCTAACCCAGTCACATTGACCTGTTGTGTGATCACCTGCAGCCACACATTCTGGTCCTGTTCAGACCATTCACCTCTCACAAACAGTTTATGTAAGAGGTGCTCTCAAGCTATCTTCATATCTACCAATGTCGTCATTCTGGAAATTGATTTCCTTCCTGACTTACAGAAGTTTGTATTTTACTTTGCAAAACAGACCGTCTCCTTAGAGCGTCCTTCTTTTGAGGGGTGATTTTACAGTGTAACACAGCTTGGTGATCCAACAGAATTTATGTATCATGTCAGTTAGCACACTGTATTAAGCTGCACAAGTGGTAGGTCTAATCCAGATGTCCCGGCTCGAGCCCCCACTCTGTTAAGCGACTTCAATTCAGCACTCCAACTAAGTCAATGCCGAGTCTGGGATGCCCAAGGGAAGCCCTTAATTATATATTTTTATGACAAGTTCATAGATCTGGATGATAAACCCTTGTATAACACCCCTCTCTTTGAATCCCCCTGACCTCACTGAGCCAAGAAGTAGGTTTGTTTTGCAAATTAAAAGATTTATTTGAAAAATTAAACAAGATATAGATCACACTTTTATAAATAAATTAATATTTGATAGCACACTTATGAATATGACAGTGATCAACAATGGATAATGTTACACTAGCACACTTTTTAAATTACTTAGGAGTTGGTATAGAGAGGATAAAGTAGCTGAGAATGTGTTTATGGTTTCAAGGAAATGCAATGATGGAAAAGAATGCAGCACAGAAATAACTGAGATGGTTACCACAAGAGATAATATGATCACTTTTTCTTTTGACAATTCACTCCCCCCCTATGCAATATAAGGAGATGGAAGGAGAGCACACAATTTTCAGGAATACAATCAAATGCAATACCAATTCAGTTCCCCCCTAGCAAGCTTGGAGCAACCGTTATGCTTTTAAAACATGACGAAATACTTTTAATGTGATTTACAATGAAGTGAAAATATGCTAAAAATGATTTTAATTCCCTATACGATATTCAGGGTAGGTGATAGATACTTAAGATTGGTTCAGGTCAAAACTATCAGTGATTCATGAGGGATTATCAGGTTGACAACGGATTTCAGCAATTGCAAGCAAAAGACAGCGATTTTTGACAGGTGGAGAAATTTGATTCAAATTGCAATTCGCGGCACTTTTTCCGAGTGCGTCGAGAGCGATTACGGAAAAACTATAAGGAGTAGAAAGTCAGTTTGGGCTTGTTGGAAAGCTGAGGATCTTAGCTTTAAAATGAAAGTTAAATCTCGTTCCTAGCCGTTAAAAAGATACGGACAATATAGTGGAGGTAGATTCTCAAAAATAAAGTAAAGCTCAGAATGACAAATGATACTTTCACAGATTTGAAATCACAGAATGGACACACAATTTCTATGATGCAGTTTTAAATAGGTGGAAATGGTTTGAATTAGATTATTTTAAACTAAGAGATGACTATGCACAGTTCTGTGGGTACTCACACTATAAATTTGAAATAGGCCGTTAAGATCTGGTCACGTTTGGGCTTCACTCGCCACGGACGGTCTCTGGTACCGGTTCTGCTCACAGCGATCTGGTCTGTGTCTCTGGTTTTGGCAAAAGTTCTGGCACTGCACAGCGGTCTGGTCTGGGTCTGGTCTTCTATCGGCACTGCACGGCGGTCTGGATACAGCTCTGCTTTCTGGGTTCTGGCACAGGGTTCTAGGCCAGAATCAAACAGCTCGCCCGGCTGTTGAATAGTTTGGTTAGGTTGCTGGATTCTGAGGCCTCTGAAGGATTCAGCTTCTGGACTAGGCTTCTCTGCTAGAAGTTCTGAAGTCTGGATTCTAAGTTCTGGTTCTGGAGTCTTCTGGATTTGAAGTCTGGATTCTAAGTTCTGGTTCTGGAGTCTTCGGGCAAAGCGCTTCGCAGGAAATCAGTTTGAAGTGGGAAGTGAGTGTCTCTACCTGGGATTCAGTGGTCCTTTGTATGTCTTTTGAAAGTGGGTGAGAAGGCTGACTTTCTATGCCCAACCCTCTGAAGATCCTGATAGGTTAGCAGATTTTCTGTGCTCTCACTGGAGAACAGAGTTGTGAGTCATCCGGTGTCATTTTTATGGCCTACAGAAAGAACACTCCGCTTGTCACTTTGCACACAAATCTGTTTTTGACTTAAATGCATATTTATCTATGTACAATTTTTCTAATATTATATGTCCAGTTAACATATTTTCTGTAGCACCAAACCATCCGATCCCTGTCTTTGTAAGATGTTGTGTCCACTTCTGACATAATTCTGCCCTTTTCATCCAGAACACAACCTCTAAACTTTTCCAGAACGTACACAAATGTGCGCAAGGAATATGGGCATCAGATGATAAAGTGTCAGATTTTTAACATACAGACACTTGGAGTAACACCCTATTTTCCGCTACTACTCCCCAGACCATACCACAGAGTCCTAACACCTCTTAAAATGTGCACAGAAAAATCACAGGAATAATTATATTATTTACATAATTTTGACACTCCCGTACTATGAATTATCCATCTTTTTAAAATTATGCTCTGGCCCAGATGGGTGTGGTTTAGGTTCCAAAGCACATGGGGGAATTTCTGTCTGTCCCTGCCTCCAGCTCAGGTGGCTCCCAGAGGCAGTGCCCCTCCCATTTCCTTCCAAGCGGAAGCTATTTACGACCCCTGATTTAGCATTTGCCTGAGCCAAGGTAAGTTCATTGTTCTGTTTTCCTGCAGCCCTAGGTACCCCTCCCCTAATTCAATCAGAGAGGTGTAATCTCCTTTTGGTGGGGGCAGGAGAAGACAGGCCAGGTTTGGGAATGCAGTTGCTGGGCAAGTTTCAACTCCTGTCGGGGGTAGTTGCCGGGCAGAATTCAATCTCTTCAAGCCAGGCTTCAGATAAGTGTCACTTTTGTTCCAGTTTTCTTCATTCAAATCAAACTTACAATTTTTACACATGCAGCTAGAACGCTGATTCTAAGTTCAAAACTATGACATTTAAACAGTTGCAACCTATGTGACACTCAAAAGTAGGTCACTCATTTATTTTAAACATTTAGATTTTAGTGGTTTTAAATCCAATTTCACTTAAGCTGCTGATAGCCACAGCTCAGCCAGTTTTGTTATAAACATTGTTTTTGGCTCTTCATCTTTCCAGTTTTTGTATGCACACAAGACTTCATTCTGTCAGATGTCTGCTGGTGTTCAGTAAGATTTTTGAATATCTTGCGATGTTTGAAATAGGCATTTTGAGCTTTCATTCAGAGAAACAAAGGTGATTTCAAAGCGCTTTTTGAGCTAACAGGCACTGCTGTTTTTCCTTTGGCGCCACGTTTCACTCATGGCGCTTCTGGCCACTCACGCTCGCACTGGTGGGTGGCAGGTCAGGCAACCATTTTGGTGTGTGCAAAAACTGTTCAGTTTTCCTTGATTCTGGCGCAAATGTGGGCTTTTCGGCCATCTTGGATTTTCTAAGCCCACAGCACCAAATGTTGTAGCATAATAATTCAAACGTGGGTCAAGACACCTGACACCCCCATATGACCACGTGTCCCATGAGGGGGCTGATTTTGCTGTATAATAATTTAAAGTAGACCACTGTATCTTGGTTGAGGGCGTATATTTTTATAATGCACAGTTCTCTGTTTTACACCAACCCCGGAATCACTACCATCCTCCCGTCTACCTCCGCGGTGGTCTGAAGCATTTGGAAGGGCACATGTGGCATCACCCAGATCACTACCCCCCTGGCATATACGCCGAGTACGTTGTTCCCATGGTGGTGCCTTTCCACTTTTTCTTTAACATTTCTTGTTTCTCTTTGGTGAGGTGGGTTTATATCTACCTTCTGCCTCCTCAGATACGTCATTACCTTATTTTTTTTCAGATAGCTGTTGAGGCCTCTGACGTTCCAAGTTATGATTTTAAGGTCTCCCATTGTCGTTTCTGACTTGTCTCATCCCTCCTCTTCCTTGTCCTACCCTCCGAGTTTGTTTGGTGTGGTTGTAAACCCGTTCCCCTTCCAATAAAACCATAAACCTCCCAACTGGCCCCCCACCCCCTGCACTCCCCAACTAAAACCGTTGCACACCTCCCAACTCCCTCCCCTCCCCACGACCCTTCCCATTCCCATTCCCAACTGGATCTCAGGCCTTCCCGAGTTTCGTACCTATTCAGCATGCCGATACTAGGGGCCCAGCGGGGGGCTACCACACTAGTGGCAACCCGACTATTCTATCTATAGGGGTTCAGGGAAGATTCCTATGTGTCTCCTGCTATTGTGCAACATGGCTTTATGCCCATGCGTTGCAGCTAATGTGATGTGCGGTTGAACCCTTCCGTGACTGCATTACCCTGTCTTATGTTGAAGTCCCAAAGTCACAGTTTACACAGCACCTCAGCTCCGGTATCACGCCTCACTTCTCCGTACTGTCAGTTTTCTGACCCTCTGCTCCAGACGGACAGTTCTGGGCATCCAACCACTATGCTGCATCCTCTGGGGTCTCAAAGAAGAGGGCCTTGTTGTTGTGGAACACCTTCAGCCTTGCCGGATACATCAACATGTATCTAAAGCCTGCCTACTGCAGTTTCCTCTTCACTACCCCGTAGTTTAGCCGCTGTCATTGCACCAGAAGTGTATAATCTGGGTTCGCTGTGGTGGTCGCGGAGGCTCTCTGTATTGTACCTCCTTTCCGGAAGTGTTCAAGTATTTTCTCTCTGTCACGGTAGTTCAGGATTTTTGCGATTATAGGTCTCAGAGGTGCCCCTGGGTGGGGTCTTCTTGAAAGGGCTCTGTGCGCCCTCTCCACCGCAATCCCCTGAGTGAGCGCCCCTCCTTCTATTTCCCGAAGAAGCATGGTCTCGACGTAGTCTGTTGGGTTGGGGACTTCGACTGCTTCTGGGAGGCCAACTATACATATGTTGCTCCTCCGAGCGCGTCCTTCAGCTTCCTCCACTCTGTTTTCTAAGTTGCTCACTTGCTGTTTCAGTACATGGATCTCCGAGGCGTGAGATGTGCATGCTACCGTGTTTGTGGACGTTTCTTCCTCGAGTTCATCTGTGCGTTCCGCTACTTTCCACAAATCTTGTCTAAGTAGGTTAACGTCCTCCTGGATGGTGCCTACTTTGAGTTCCACTGCTGCTTTGAGTTCGGCTGTGGCTGCGTTCAGTTTAGTCTCCCCCGTCGCCTTCAGGTACGCAATCGCGTCTAGGATCTGTTGGTCATTGCGCACACGGGTAGTATCCAGCTGCGTGTTCTTATCTTTATTTCTGGCCCCCTCTGCCGGCGGTGGGGTCTTCGTGTATTCCTCCATCGTTGGTTGCTTCCCTTTAGTTTTAGGGAGTTTGGACACCATCGTGTTCCAGCCATCTGCCTTACACTCAAAAGGAGCAGTGCAGTTCATAGTTATTAGTGTAAGGCAAGACCTCCAGACATCCAGACAATAAAAACACTCTTCTAAGGAAAAAAGCTTGCTGCACCTCTTTACAAGGAAAACAAGATTTATTTTGTATACAAAAAGGAAAAAGGTGACAAAAGGCCCCGTATGAACCAAACCATGGAGTTTCAGTTAGTTCAAAGCAAGTATGAGTTTTTTAAGGAACAAATGTGTCACTCATGACATAACTAATATACAGTGTTAATCCCCCACCCTCATTGGCTACTAACTATATACTTACTACCAATCGCCTTTAGTCCCTTGACTGATTGGCCACATCCTAATCTATCCCTCCCCCCTAACACATGGTTCCCCTGTTCCATCATCTTGATTCCCAACTACTGGATTGGCCAGTTACCTGGAATATTATCCACCCCATCAGCCTAGTCAGATGATGTGCACCTGGTTGCTAGCATGAGCTCAGTGGACATCTCTGAGGCCGAATTGGCTCTTTAAAGTAATAGTCCACTTCTGTTGAAACCAGACATGAGGGTGCACCAACCATGCCTCCCCAGCTCTGGATTAGATTTTCTGGCATCACCTCTTGCTCTTCATAGCACAAATCATGGGATGTTCTACTCCTCACTCCCCCCTTATCAGTTTCCTTCCCGTGTTACACCTCCTTGCTCTCTAAATGACTACCTTAATCAGCCCATTTCTTATTGATATAGGTACTCCAATTTCCAGCCATCTGGCTGTTCAAATGGATGGCTACTGTTCCGGAGGGGCTGGTACCCTAAGTCTAGACTGAGCATTTTGGCAGCTGGAGACCTCTAACCTGGCTCCCATGGGTTTGTCCTAGAGGACGGGCACAGCCGTACCCTTGCTCTACCATTCACATTCGATTCTGGTTAGCAGGCCTGAAGCTTGATACAATGAAACCATTATTTGTTTGGCGTGAATGGCACTATTCTCAGCTTCTCTACTGGGGCTTTGAAAAGGGAAAATTATCAAACGCTTCATTATGCTCCAATGCTACACCTCCAGTAGGGGATACGAAATGCTAAGCCTCACTTCCAATATGCTGATACTTCAGTATTTCCCGTACCTGGGCCCTCTGTCTAAATCATCATCATTACACATTAAATTTAACTTTTGCTACAGAATATCACCTGTGCCCTATACTGTTTCTATGGCTACTGAGAAAACTAACACATGTGTTGTTCTCATTTGTGCTCTCCAGCCCCCTTTGTCTGTGCGCCTTTACTTTCTTGTACGCTAAGATCTTTCTAAGTCTGAATCATTTGAGGGTTATGGGAGCTCAATGTGCATCCCAACATTCTACCCTTTAGTTAGTTCTTCATTGGCTAACCATGCAGCTTCCCTTCTTCTATAATCATCTTTGGGCACCCACACCCTACACACATGTGATAGAATTACCCAATTTTGGGCATATTTATCTGGTGTACAGGTAAGGTAAAGGGAATCTCTGTCCCCAGCTAAGTCGACAACTTAGTGTTCTGGGTCTGGGTCCAGTGGAGGTGAAGTTAATGTTCCTGGCAGATTTATAGGGTGTTCAATTCTCACCATGTGTCTGTTTGTATATACTGGTATATACCGGTGTTTTGTGATAAGAGGAGCTCCACCTGCCCTTATGAAATTCATCATCATGACACTGTTTGGGAGAGGCTTGGTGCAACATTGGTGAAGCATCTGGCTGGTGCAGAATATTAGCAGCAGGAACACCATGATAGGGACAAATATCTTCACCACTATTCCTAGCCAAGTTTGGGCCCAGGAGAACATGATGTCAAACCAGTCCTCGCCTTCCACTCCTGCTCCTGTCTCCATGCCGGTCTTCAACTTGTTTAAGGCCCATATTATGTGGGACAATGACCCATTGTCTGCATCATTTGTGGGTGTATACATGTAACATGACAAGCCAATCTTTTTGCACACGCCCCCTTCCATGGCCGTCAAACAGGCCTAGACGTACCCATTGTGTAGGGTCATCAGCCGTATAGCTCACAGCTCACTTTTTATTGAATGTAAACCCTGCTGTGTATCATCATCAACTGGATCATTCCCTGCCACACTATCTGCACCATGTTGGCATTGGCTGTAGTCTGGATACCTGACACTAAAAGGCAGGCAAAGAACACTTCTGTCTTCTTACAGAGGCAAAGTTTGTCTGAAATTGCTTTCAACAGTTTGGAGGAGTCTTCGGACAGGTAGTTTGTTTCTTTCTTTTTACTTGCAGGGGTTGGGGTAGCTCTGCTCTTGGTGTGTTTGCTAGAGACAGGTGTGCATCAGGATCCACTAAAACAGCTGAATGCTCTCCATGATGGTAGGCGATGCATGTATGCTTGTTGGCTGCACACCCAGAAGATTCCCATAAGAGCAGCTGTTCCTTTGTTGAGGTCAGGGATGAAGAATGTCTTGTTGCACTTGCTTTTAGTCCCTACAGGACTGGTGCAATTTCCTAAAAAGAAAATCTCATGTTCTCTTGCTGCTTGTACCTTCGCTGGAGTCTCTTTTTATTTGATCTATGGTAACTTTGACATGTATGTGCCCCATATGGCAAGACAATTCTTGTTCACCTTCCATATCACTTCTTCATCAAACCTTGCCAGCCCTGTTGCTGCCCAGCTTACTACTGCAGCCTCCCATTTGTTGGCCATGAACAACACTGCTTCCATCATTAGCAATGGTCATGTTTTGCATCCTGGTTCATTTTGTTTCATTGCACATTCTCCATCCTCTCTGTCCATCAGTACAACATCTACTTTGTACCCTCGGAACATGCTTTGTACCCAACACAGTGCCAAATTAACTAAACACTGGCCTACCCGTGGTGGCATTTTGGTGGGTATTAACATCCCGGGTGCCCTTGATGCATGAGGGATGAGAGAGCAAACATGACAGCTCCAATTTTACCTCTCATTCCCCATTGAGCACATGATTGTACCATATATTACTGAATTTTGGGTGGTGCATGTTGGTCATTGTATCGAGCACCACCCATTTGTATTGGTTGAATTGCCTCTCTTCTTCAACCCCCATCTAATGTTTTTTTTTTAACCACGGATTGTTATGTGTAATTAGATTTCTTGTCATGTTAACCATATTATTTTGAAAAATATCATTTTGAAAAATATTGTGTTCTGTATCATGTTCTACACACCATGTACACTTCCTCTCCCCATCTTACACTTCTTCTCTTTTCGGTTCTATCTTTCTAGAGAGAACATTTATGCATCTGCTTGACTGACACAAATACCCTGTACATCCTCCCTGCAAATACTTGCAGCCCTGTGAACATCAGATGCTCTATGAATGGGTGAAAGTGGCCTGTGCATTCTCATCCCCATCAAAATCTTGTGTGGTGTGAGGTTGTGATCTTTACAGGGCTGCATTCTCAAACTGAACACAGCCAAGGGTAAACATTGGACCCAATTATTTTTGAGAGTCACACACAATTAAGGTAATTTCTCTTTGAGGAGTGCATTCATCTGTTCAACAACCCCATTGGCCTTATGCTGAATGCCTAACAATGTGTTATGCTCACCTGATCTCTGTGGTGGTGTGGGGGCATGGTTGCCGCCCTCCCAGGGGTGAGGTTGCGCAGGTCCAACTTCGCCCTCTGTGCTTATGTGGTGACTGGAGGTAATATTTGATGCTGCTCGGGACTGCACCTGCATGGAGAATAGGGGACGTGAGTATGCCAGCTTGTGTGCCTGATCCCCTTCCCAACCCCTTCTCCCAAACCGTGGTATGCGCTGTCCCTGGAAAGCTCACCTGTTGATTAATTTTGGGGAGCACTACATCCTGCTGCTTCTGGCAGGGGCGCTTGTATGATATGGACCAAGTTCCTTCACTGATCCCTTGCACGTGGTAGTCCAGTCCTGCTGCGACAAAGCCACTATATTTCAGGTAAGTGTTCCTGTTTGCCTTAGTCTTTCCTCGCCTGTTTTTGTTGTATTGTAAAGTTTGTTGTCTTGTATTGCTGTCCATTCCACTTTTAATGTTTGCTCTTTTGCTTTCTTCCCTTGCAGGTGGTTGCCTGACCGGCAGAAGCTGCGGAGCTTGAGGCAACAGCCGGAGGGAATGAGGAACAGAGCTGCAGCAGAACAGTAGCTGGTAAATTGTTAACTAGGGGGTGTGTGGGGTTCAAATGCAGCGCGGCCCTAGGACGGATGTTCGAAACTTGTCTTTCTTCTTCTTCACAGGATCTGAGTTTGTGGATACCGAGTGCATTGCTGTGGCGTCGGGATCAAGATCACTGGATGTCAGGAGATGATTCTGCAGATGAAGCGATGAAGCACCGGTTTCCTGGAGGTGAGTATGCAGGAGAACGTCTGGTTTCCAAAGGTAAGTAAACTGGTCCAAGCGGCAGTGAGCGTCATGTTGCACACAAGTGCACAGTAACGTGACGAACCGGCCTTAAGGATGGAGCAGCCTATATAGCTGAGCTTGTGAAGCCATGCCCACCAGGTTCAGCCTGCCTGCCACACCCTGCCACACCGGATTAGTCAGCACATGAAGACCAGGCCTAGGGAGCCACACCCAATTAGTCAGCACATGAGGATGTTCTCTGGAACAAAGGCTTTCAGCTCCTGGAAAGTTCTTTTAAAATAAAAGCACTCCTGCACTGAAATAAAGTAAAAGCACTCCTGTACTGAAATAAAGTGTTCCTGCTCACATCTCTATATGAGCCTGGCACCGAAGGCGTCAGGACTGAGTCCAGCCAGGGCCCCTCTGTTTATAGGTCCCAAAGGGACATAAGTGAGTCATGTGACCCATTGCCCCATCACTAGATGGTGTGGGTTTTGTATTCTGGGGCCTGTGGCCATGACACAATGCTACTATTTCTTTAAATAGCTTGTTAAAGAAGTGAGTGCCTATATCAGATGTAAGTACTTTGCACACTCCCTAGTGGGGGAACACTTCTGAAACTAGAAATGTGGCTGCTGATTTGGCATCTCGATGGGCATATGGCCATGCCTCAATCCATTAGGAAGAACAGGCACACAGTAACAATAAGAAATCTGTAGGTGTTACCTCACTCCCCCCATCAGCAGGTCTATGTCGAGCTCACAGAATGGCCCACTGAGCGGGATAATTTGTCACAGAGTGTCCTCAAATTTCTCCCTGTTTTGTAAAGTTGACATGTAGTGCAATTAGCTACAATAACATTCAATAATTCCTGCAGGTTCGCAACAAACCAATCCTCCTGAATGTCTGCAGCAATGGGCTGCTGAGAAACATGTGCTGGGTGATGCAGTTGCTCAAAAGCAACCATTACCAATCATTAGGTCATCACTGCTTTACCTGTGATGAACTGTATGCAAATAAGATCAATAGGTGATTGCATGCAACCCCTTTTTTGCCACAACGTTTTCTGTTCCCGGGATGCCCGTCCCTGTAGTTCAATTATTTGTGTGATTGGTACAGCAGTATGTAGCACTTCTAATTGCACTTGATATGCTGCTATTTTGGCGCCTTCATCTGTCGCCTGACTACCAAGAGAAATTGGGTCTGTGTTGTTAGTATGGGCGGTGCACTTGACCACTGCGACAAATGTAGGCTGCGAGAGTGCATAAATCAACGGTTTCAGGTAATAAAATTGCATCAAAAATGTCACCGGTAAAAAAGATATACCCTTAAATGGTATAATGGGTCCGGTGGTTGTGGGGGTGTCCCCCACATCTTTTAAATGATTGTGGCGGCAGTATTTTGTAAACACTGCCATTTTTGCTCCGATTTTAAGACATGGAACTGAATCAACCTTTCTAGTAGGGCTGCATGTTGTGCGGGAGAGCCAACAGATCTCTGGAACTGCCTCCTCTTCCATCAGGATAATCCAGAACATGCAGTAGTAGTGACATTAGCGACATATGCTGAATTGGAATATAGAGTCAATCATCACCGCTCGGATGCCTCCAGTGCTTCAATTAGGGCAATGAGTTTTGCAGCTTGGTCAGGGTTGTGCATGGCCCATCTCTTTTGAATCAATACATCTACTAGGCCAACCACTGCCACCCCGTTGTGCTGTTTGCCCGTCTCCTGATCTATTGTCGATGAACCATCCACAAAGAATGCTTTCCCCTGCTCAAGAGTATAGTCCCTTGCCTTAGGTTTTTATCCCCATGGCCCTCATAGGTTACACAGTCATGCATCTTTGTCACCTACAGTAATGTGCTCTCTGAGAAACGTGGCTAGGTTAACCATCTTACACCTCACAATATAAATGAATGGGCTAGATAACATCATTGTGTACTCTGACTCCCTTTGTGTAGTCATTGTGGATTTGGACCTCTCAAGCATTGCAAATACTGTGTGTTCTACTTCTAAGGTTACTGAGCACCTCAGAGTAGTCATAGCAGATTTTTCAATGGCAAAGTCCACTGCCAAAGCCTACTCACATGGGAATTGACTTTGCATCACTGAATCCAACATTCCACTATAATAGGCCAAGGGCTTGTGTCCCATAGTACTTTTCTGTGTCAACACTGTTGTCAGCATCTGCCCATTTAAATGGGAAAACAAAAACATGTCCTGTGTATAGTCGGGGGTTGCTAAAAAGGGCATTACTGATGATTTCTTTAAGTTCTTGGAAGCATGTGACTATCTCTTCTGTCCATGTGATGGGCTTTTTGGGTCTCCTCCGGTCCATGTAATAATGGCCTTGCTGACAATATTACATTTTAGCCCTGTCCACCTTGTACCCACTGTCTGCAAAAAAGAGAGCAATGTCCTCTATGCACTGCTGTTCATTTGCACTGTATAACAACAAATCATCATTATATTGGATTATGATAATGGGCCTATGTATATTCCCTAAATCAGCACAGACTACCCTATTAAAGATACTGGGGGACTCAAAATACCTTTGTGGGAACATAGTATGATGGAATTGCATCCCTCAATAGGTGAATGTGGTAAAGTGTTGGGAATCGGGATACATTGCGATCGAGAAAAATTCATTCTTTAGATCAATGATAGTGAAGTGAGTCGCTGTGTAAGTTATGTTACAAAGGATCATTGCTGGATTTGGGACAACCAGGAACTTATCTTATTCTATATATCGTTTAAGGGGAGTAAATCCTGAATCATCCTCCAACTAGACCTCTTTGATTTCTTGACTGGATATATAGCTGTGTTACATGGAGCGTAATAAGGCTCTGATGGTGTCAAATATTTCCTCATCTGCTCCCTTGATCAATGGGTACTGCTTTACTCTGGGTAATATTGCTCCTGGTTTAAGGATAATATGCACTGCTGCCACACTCTTTAGCGGTCCAACATCATGGGAATTACTCGTACATAAACAGTCTGATACTTGGGCCAAGTCGTCCTGGGTAAGTGATGGGATTCCAGTTATCGTGTTGGGACATGGGACATTGCAATATTAATAAATCATTATTTTTCATGGGACACATACTGCCAATATTACTTCCCCATCATTATCAGTGTTCACAATGGTTTGGATGGATCAAAGCACAGAACCATGCACCACTCTACTCCTTCCACATCAGTTACTATATACACTATTATGTCTCATGCAACCACAACCCTTTCCTATTCTAGTGTCAGGAACATCCTTGCTTCATGGTCTTGGTGCACAGGTGGTCATAACTTTATTCAGATGGTATGATCCACAGCTTTCTGGCCATACCTGGCACTGTTTTAAGCAAAACTGTAACCCCATACTTGAAGAGGTCAGGGTGCAGAAGCACTCCTTGAGTTGCTCCCTCATGTCACAATGCATGCACACTGAACAGTGCCCCTACACAGCATGGTGTTGAACAAACTATACCTTCATAAGTGAATGATTGTGTCATGTTAAATTTACTTAACACATCCCTTCTCAACAAATTCAATGGGGATTTCACTGAACACAGTGGCACTCATACTTTTCTGTTACCTACCTTAATGGGTCTGTAATGGAACAGATACCGTCCACCCTTGGAAAGGTCCATGGGTTTTACACAAACACAGGCACATTATGCATCCCTCCTCTCCTGCTGTTACCTCTTGGGAAAGAATTGTTTGGGTGTCCCTGTGATGTGTGGGATTAGAGAACAAACATAGCAAGAGCAATTAGCGCTCTCTCCACCTAAACGCATTTCATTTCCTCATACCACATGTTCCCAGATGCCATGTGCTGCTCTCTCCCAATCGTGTAATGAAACTTTTCTATGTTAAATATACTCCTTTAATGATATATTCTTATAGTTTTCTTTTGACATGCCATCTGACTCTTTATGCAATAATAACCAAAGAAGAAAAAGGAATTGGTAAAGACAAAACAATCCTACACCTATCCAAAGCACATAATTTTAATACTTTCTCCCATTCCCCATGTGGGCATAGTTTCATTGGCAAGCCAGTTTGATTGTGGATGAACCTGCTGAGATAGGTATTGTACAGCTTTAGTGAATTCAGTCAGGTATGCGTTGAATTCCTCCCCCAAAACCTGTGCTGTTGTATTAGCATCCAAAATTGTATGTGCAGGAGAGGAAGTACATCCATTCTCCTGCCAGTAACAATGTCATGTGGAGTCAAGTGATGAGCTGTGCCGGGTGAGCTACCTAATGCAAAAAATAGGCTCATATGGAGCATCACTAATAATTTTGAACATGTGGATGCCTGCATGACTAGTTGAGCCCACGTCACCAATAACATGTGGTACCAGCACATGACCTGTGTGGGGAGATATGCTTCAGGGGAGAACTGCTATGTTTCTTCACTCATTCCTTATGCCATGAGTGTTCCCGGGACATTCATAGCCACTGAAATTACCGCAACTAGAGCACATTGTCTAATGCATTTACCGCTTTGCACCAATAGAGCCCAATATAGGGTAAATGGCCTACACTAATATGAATGTCACAAAAGACATTTCCACATGATGACAGCTACATAAAGACACAGGGAATGATGGAAAATGACTACAGAACAGACAAAATGCTACACTACACACTGGATGGCCCCGTCAGAGGGGAAGCTTGAATAGTAATACAAAAAGAGCAGCAATACCCTAAAACTGGAAGAAGAGAAATAATGTGGACTGCCAGGATGCTGCAAGAGACCCCAATTGCTAGTATACAGACAGGTTTTTACAGGAGAAGATGGGGTCAACATGCTGATGGAATGCAAAGCTCATCTGCTCCTGACAGTTCCACTGGAAGTGGTGCAGAATGAGAATGATGAGTCCCCTAAGGATTGGGCAGAATATTCAAAGTTGTTTACCTGAGTAGAAAATGAAGCAGGGCCTCTACCCATAATACTCCTCAAGATCACATCATTATGTTACCAGATTGATGATCCAGTTAATGGAGAAAACAGAGGCTGCAAATACATTTTGAAGATGCCTGGCATCAGAGGCGTTGCTGGGGGGGCTGTGGGGGCTATAATCCTGGGTCTTTTGGTTGTATCCCCAGATATAAGCTCAGGGACTACAACCAAAAGGCTATAGCTAGCCCCGTATCCTGCCAGTCCTGACATTAGCTTAGCCTCTGATCTTTTCCAGACCTAGCAAACACCCCTGCCTGGCATGAAAGGAGGAACAACAGTACTCATGGACCATTACTGGGCCTGTGGTTCCTAAGCCTAACTGCATCTGCCCCCCCCAACTGTGTAGGGGTATGTTCATTGATGCTACTGAACATACCAGCCATGGTAGTACCTCAGAAAGACATCAAGGTAGATGGGTTCCCCAAAATGGATGCACACTTAAGAAAGCACGGGTCTGTGGAGCTGGACAAAGTAAAGAGAGGAAATTACATATCCAAGAAGATGGATGTGGCAATTGACACAATACCAGAGGAGCCCAGGCTGTTCAGCAGGAGAAAGATGTTCATCGCCTCTGTCATTCCTGAAATTCAATCGTGAACATCAAGTGGTTACAGATTTCATGATGGGAGCTTCGGCAGACAATCAAATCAACAGTAAAGGGCTTCAATGCCATAAAGGAAGACCCTAAGAGAAGCAATAACGTTGCTATCAGACCTGCATTCTAAGATGAAAGATGAAACAAACTCAATATGGGGGTGCGAATAATTGGTTGGCGTATATCTTTTCCTGGATCCCATCATGTATCGCAAACAGCTTAAAGATCCTTATAGCTGTACAAGTGTTAGTATTAATTGGATTCTCTGTTAACAGAGTAGCAATAGCACAATGTAAGAAGACAACCCAGAAAACAATAGAAATGAAAATATTACTAGACATGGATATGAAGACAGACAGAAACACACAAACATTTGATCTGCAACACATCAAAAAGGGAGTACCCTCATCTCTCCAAGTAAAACATTATTTTATCCCTGAGATGCCCGCAGTTATGTGAGATGTTGGGTCTGGTGCAAGCCATATGGGAGTGCTGCCATATGACCTGGACTTTGGACAAACATGTGAAGTATCATGATTACCTGAGTGGTGTAGCAAAGGTGTGGACCACCAAGACACCCGTTAGTGAGGAAGGGCCTCCAACTGAAGTAGTCAATGACTCGACCAGATGGGGAATGAAGAGAGGCAAATGAATGTGTCCATCATTGCTTTGGCCCTTCCCCAGTTTCAATGGTACAGACATGAACCCTCACTACATTCTATCGCAAAAGCGAAAGACGTTACTCCTTGACACGGGCATACTGACCCTACCCGAATGACATCACCGAAGCAATAAATCTGAAGGTGACGGAACCCCTGGATAAGCTATAACCATAAAAGCAACAAATGACATCATGGGGGAAGACTATACCCATAGATGCATTAGACACGAAGCACGTATGCATCCAAACACAAAGACACACGAACACTAGGTCAAATTGCACTTAGAAACGAACAACAATCTTGCATCCACTAGGGTATAAGACATATACTCTCTTCACTATCCTAAAATGCAAGTCGAAGGACAATACATATAAGAGCGTGCTAAATGCAGAATGCAACTAAAATGAGTGGCCATGTAAACCAGGATGGAGGACGCAATCACATTAGGTGAATGGGAGACATCGAGAAGTCATAAGACAACAGAGAAACCATGTATTGCTCTGCCAGCCAAAGAGCAAATCCTGAATGGTGCAGATAGCAATGTCCACAGTTTGCCAAGGTTAGCAGGGAAAGACCGGTTTGAACCAGCATTGGAAATGTACAGACAATAAGCAGATCCCAGACGATGAACATAACTTTATCTGAAGAAGCAAAGAAACAGATATTGCAGGAAAGCCAGGTTCCCACCAGAGTAAACTTGATACCCAGAGGGAAATAGATTGAACAAGTATCTAGAGGCCAAGGATGTAATGACATCCACAGGAAAAAGGGCTAAAATCCTCATAAATTAATGAGCAGAATAGTTTGAAATGTGGTCTCCACACATGTGACTTGAAGTTGCTAGAGAATGGCTATTCATTAGAACCAGACATAGGCAGACGGAGACCTTCATTCCCATTCATCTCTTTGCGATGAAAGATACGATATACTGTAAAGTTGAAACCTAAATGTCCTGACCCGAGGCCTAAGGAATCAGGGAATGGTAAATTCAGTGAGATATGCAGCACCTTGGGGCCGTTCTCCTCGCCTTCAATTGTTGCTCATATGCTGGTAATAGTCCAAGATACAGAGGCTGAAAAAGCTATCCATTACTAATCATTGTCCACCTTTCATGCTCACCTTTACAGTGTTGCAGCCGCCACTTATAACACACCGTGATGACCTGTTCTCCATGTATCTTTTTATAGGCAGTCCTAGGCAGAGTTACGTAATGTTGCCAGACCAATTAGATTACTATCCCCATACAGAAAATAAATCGTACCATACTACTCACCCAATCCCAGCCCACCTAGGTTTATTTTTTGTTTCATTTATTTATTGTACATCTGTAAGGTGCCTATATATCAGAACATGTTTCAGGCACCATGAGACAAAGGAGGAGGTGTGAACAGAGGAGGATAGAAAACAATAAATGTTCCAACTAGGCCTTGTGACAATTGAATAGTGCAAGTGCAGCCAACAGGTAGTGCCATGGGGGCAAGTCGTGGTGGGGGGAAGGTAAGCAGAGTTGGAGGGGGAATGCAGAAGGGAGGGGGCCCCAGGGTCTTGAAAAGGGCTGGGGGTTAAGTGCATGTGGGAGTCTGCAGGGCAAGGGTGTGGGGGGACGGGATAAGGGTCAACTAGTTTGAAGAGGGGGATGGGCCAGACTTAGTAGTCTGGTCAAGGAAGGGTGCCCAAAGGTAAGTGATGAAAGGTGGTACTGAGGCAGACTGGTCGATGAGGAGTCTTGCGCCTGTATGACTCAGAAGGGACCCGGCAGCGAGCTGCATCAGCAGCGGGACATTAGCAAGAAACGTGTAGAGGAAAGTATGAGGAGAAAAGGAGGGTCTTGGGAAGATTCCCGATACAGTTCAAGTCTGAGAGGGGCAGGGAGGCCATTCCAGAGGAAGGCTCCTGCTAAAGAAAGAAATCTACCCCCCAGTTTCTACTTGAAGAAATGTTTATGGAGTGTAAAATATTTTTGTGACGTCATATTGAAGTAAAACTCTGTGGCAAGCTGGTAACAGGATGGGAGAGACTTGGAGATCACCAGATATCTATTACTGTCCCTGTTTTATTTGAATATTGTTAATACAACAATACTTTAACCACAATAATCTCAACAAAAGGCTAGTAGAGTGTTGCCAGTGTTTTATATACATGAACTATTTATATTTGGCCTTTTACTTAAAAAAAGCAAAACCCGTTCTCAATTTGCCGACTTTAGTTTAAGATATAGCTATGATATGACCTAATGTGTCAAAAATTATTTAGCAATTAGATCCATTGTATGTAGATGCAACACTTCTATGAATATGTAAATCGCGCATTATCTTGATTAAGTCCATTGTAGCATGTGTCCATAATATGAATCCACCTTCCTTCCTGTTGTCTTAATTTAAGTTCCCTATTACCTCCCCTCAATGGTGCATCAGAAGTCTCTAGTCCCATGAATTTTTATTTTTCAAAGTCTCGGTCTAGGTTATCCTGTTGCCAGTGTATTGCCATTGGATATTTGGCATCTCCATTCTTTATTGCTCTTGCGTGCTTCAAAATACGAAGTTTCCAGTTTCTTGCAGGCTCAAAGAAGGATATGGAGCAAGATTCAAGACATACTAAATAGTGTTTAGTCACTTCTCGTGCTATATTCTTGTGTATAATGATGTTACATTAATGGTGAAAAATCTGGAATTTTCTTGCCAGATGATTGACTCCAGTTGTTGGATTACATGTGTGGCGTATTTTATGCAGGAAGCTAGATTTAGAACTAAAGGGTTCAACGATATATCTCTGTATTCTGATAGACTTTCTGTTAATGATCCTAGCCCATTGATTATTGGTTTATAGGTGGGAAATTCAAAGTATATTTTTATGTATTTTTTATATGAAATATGTGGGTGCCATAATTGGATGTTGAACATTGATATATCTGTATTCATACTCACTAAGAAGGCAACACCCACACCATTCCTTGTTAAAATGAGACCATTCTTGTTGTAATGTTTGTATTAACTTTTGTTCCATTTGTTCCACAATAGCAGTCGTTTAAATGTTTCATGGCTTCTCATACATAGTGTGCTCTGTTCATGAGGACTATTTTGGCAGCTGCTTTTACTATTATATGTTGATTCTGATGTAATTCATAAAGTGCCTTTTTTTCTTGATATGCAAGATTGCATTTGATTCTATGTTTCCCATTATTTAGATAGAGGTGTCTAAGGTTGTCTATTAATGCTTTATTAAAGAGGTCTACAGTATTTTCTGGTGATAAGTCTAGAATACATTTTGATTTTGGTTTGAGATTACCTTCTTCAGCAATGGCTGTGTTGATTTCCAATTGAGAAGTGTATTGCTCTAGTGTATATTCATCTTCAACTTCTTCTAAATTTAGTAGGGTTACTGTATTTACATCTAGGCTAATCAATATTTTGGATATTTGCTCTTTGGGGTCTTCTTTCTTATCAAATTCTGGTTGCCATTAAAAAAAAAGCATCAGTCATCTGCACAATTGATATAAGTCAATATTCAATAGGAAATAGTCATAGTTGCACATTGGGCAAAAATTAAGCCCTTTATTCAAAGCTGAAATAAGGTGTTTGGATGGAGTAATATATTACCTGGCCTGCGTTAGTGCCATGTACTTATGGTTATGTTGCTCATCTCATAGGAAGATCACTTTTTGGGCGGCTTATAACTTTGCTTCCCTTGGACGAGTCCTCACCAAACGTTGCAAAAAAAGTATATGGCCCACTCTGAATTTATTTGCAAAAGTTTGGTGAGGTTTGATCTAGGGAGGGCAAAGTTATAGGAGGGTCCCAAAATGTATTTTATTCCCATAGAGGGAAAGGGGAAAAAACTTACCTCACACCTACAGCTGAAACCGCTGGACGGATTTTTACCAAATTTGCAGCAGGAGCAGTGGCTTGGTCCTGAAAGCGTGCTTTTGTACATTTGGTGGAAATCCATCCAGTAGTGTTTTTAAAAAAATGACAAAAAAGTAGGTCTCAAAAAATTAGTGATATCACAGACACATTTCCCTGTTCGCTCCGAGGAAAGGACACCGATTGGTTAATCGGCTTGCATCATGTCCGCAGACAAGCAACATGTTCGCTGATTGAGGTGAGGCATGAGGCGTGAGGTGCGTCACATTGTTTTCATGCGCCCACCATCTTGGATCCGTGGACAGCATGGTGGCAAACAGAGGAGGAAAAATGCATTTTCAGGGAGTGTGTTGGTGTGTAGGAGTGCTTGGGGAGTTTGGGGGAGTAAGAAATGGGTCAACTGCTGTATTTGTTTAGGTGACAGTAACCCCTGATGTGTTTGCGATGTCCACGGTCACTGTGGCTGTCCACGGACATACCAAATGCTGGGCATACTACTAGCTATTTCACTTTAATATGATTTTGGTTTTGAGTTGTTAGTAGAGCATTGATTGTAATTAATATCCCCTATAAGCAGCCCACATACCACATTCAAAATGTTTGGCAGCATAGGTGTGTTATGCTGCGGTGGTTGTGGCCAAGGCCTAGAGTCTCGGGTGCCTGGCCAAAGCCTTTGGCCATGCACCCAACACTCTAGGCCCTGGACACAACCACCGCAGCATACCACGCCCATAGAATCAAACACCCATCAAATATCCAGAACCCAAACGTTTGTGTACTGTTTGATTTGTAGAGTTTGCATGTGAAGTTTTGGCTAGGCTATGCAGCTAAGATTGTAGAGTTTGTAACAAGGACTGCAGCATAAGATACCCATGGAAGTAAACATTTTGGATTGTGGTGTATGATAAGATGTTTGCTTGAATGGGTGTGTTATGCAGAGGTGTTTGTGAGTCCATTTATTATTTACTTACTGGTTGACCTTTTTGTGGATGTATGCAGTTTTTTCATGACATGGGTAATTGGACCAGACATTCTTTTTTTATCTCCGTGATAAAAGAAAAGATCATATGTTAGTATAGGTAATTCATAATGAGTTATAGCATTGCATAATAGAACTTTCTGTATTTTTTCAACACTCATATTTAGTACTTTAGAAGTACCATAGTTCTAACCAGTGCACTGTGCAATTTGCTCAATTCCTGTGTTTGTTTTCTAAATCATTGGTCTGTGGGGAAAAACCATGCTGGATTAAAAAAAAAAAAAACTGTTGTTGTGGTACAATATATTTCTTTAATTGTTTTAGTGGTTTATTTCTTATGTCTTGCTAATCTTCTATCTGTTGGCTTGTTGCAGATTTTTGGGGCAGTTAGATACCTGTTGGCGTATTCTAATTGTTTATTTCTACTTTTAAGCTTTTTATCTATCTGTTTGGTTGTTCTAGATTTTTTGGAGCAGTTAAATACCTGTTGGCGTATTCTAACTGTATATTTGTTGTTTGATTTTAGTGGTATTTATTTAGTTGTTTGCTTTTTGCAGAATCTTGGGGCAGTTAGATACCTGTTGGCATATTCTAACTGTTTATTCCTTGTTATATTTTAGTGGTATTTATTTATCTGTTTGCTTGTTGCAGAAACTTGGACCCGCTAGATACATGTTGGCGTATTCTAACTGTGCATAGTTTTGAAGTTGAAGTTTTGCTTATGTTCATACACAGATTACGTATTACATTTTGGTTTTAAGAATATTAAGTAAGCGTTTACAAGATGTGCTTGTAATCTCTGCTTTAGAGTAATGGTACTATCATTACATTTGAACCATCCACAATTCTTTTTTATATATGCAGTGTAATGACTTGCATTGGCTGTGGCTCCTGTGTGGTTTATTATACCTATTGTTGTAAAGGTTTTCTTACCAAGTGATACCTGAAGATGTGAAAATCCAGTCAGTTTACAGTATAAAATCAATACTATTACGTATTTACTATGTGTCTGTATTTGTAAGGTGGAGCGATTATCTGAACTCCAGGTAGTACTTAATCTGCCATGGTTTGCATTTTGTACAAGTTGCTGAAATGGGATGTATTCACAGTTAGGTATAGATACATACACAACGCATTCATTAGGAACTTGTTCCTGTGCCACGTGGCTTCAGAGAGTGAATGTATGTTTCCATATGTATGGAATATGGAAGATTTCATTTCTAGGTATGTTTTTGTTTTCCAGTACTTGTAGTAAGTACATTAGAAATTCTTGTGGATCTTCTTGTAAGTTTATAGTGAATTTGACCATTGTGGCACAGTAGTCAAATTCTTGTCTTATTGCATGAACACTGTAAGTGTTGTCAGGCTTGTTGGTTGCATTTCTATGAAGGACTAACATTTGCAAACACAATTGGTTTGTGCAGTGTAAGTAAATGTTGACAATAATTGATGGCAACTGGAATAGAATATGTATTGCTACATTTGCATAGCAATTTACACCAGTTGTATTTGAAAATTTGAATGAACTTGACAGTTCTGTATTGAAGTCATTTGTTCAGAGTGCGTGTTGCTTCTTTGAAGAAGCAGTTGAGTTACTTTGAGCAGTAGATTCTTCTTTGGTTGTGGTACTTGATGAAGTATTAGCTTCTTTTACGTATTTCGGAGGAATTACAGTGAGATCCTGTATTGTTTTCAGTTTGAAGTAGTTTTCTTTTACAATGTTTTGCTTTTGGCAGAACAGGATAGGTTTTTAGATGGAGGGTATAGAGTGAACGCAGTCTATTGTCTTCTAGAATGCAAGGAATGTCAGCATTTACTTTACTTGCATCAAAGTTGATTAGAAATAGCCAGTCAAGTGTACATAAGCGTGATAGTGCTACATAGCTCATGCCTTCTTTAAAGACTATGCCACCAATATCTATCAATAATTTATCTAGGGTAAGACCTTGTGATTTGTGAATGGTAACTGCATATGCTAGAGTTAGTGAAAATTGTTCTCTGCGTACATACATGTCTTTGAAAAGTCAGAAGTGGGCTGTTGAGCGTCCTAGCTTTTTAACTTCTGATAGTTTGTTAAAGAGAATATTGACAAACTGAATGTTGTTGTCACGTGGGTATGTTTAAAAGCAAACAAATGTACCAAGTGCTCCATTACCTACTCCTTGCTCCATGTCAAGGTTACGTTTAAGCATTACTCTACAGTTTAAAGATAATTTTAATATTTTCTCCAAACCAGCTGCATTGGAGATAGAGTTTTCTAAGGTATTAGTCTTGTTGTGGCTTGTTGACATATGGGTAGTGTCATACCATGTACTTCGAGCTTATCTGTGGAGAAAATTTCAATTATTGGTTGCATTTCTTTTTTTCAACATTGTTTCAATGAATTTTGAACAGCTTGCATCAAGGACATCAAGGACATACAACTAACAATTTCATGTGCTAATTGTTCCATGACATCAGTAGCACATGAGTTATGGCCATAGAATACATGGATGTGCCTGTTTTTTTATATTGATTGTGCTTCTTGAGATAGTATACCAACTCTAATACTTTTTTTAAATGTTGGCATATGTGAGGTCTACAGACTGGCACATGTTTTCCATTAATTCTCTGTATTGGAAATGTTGCCAAAGGTTGACATTTCCTATGCTGCCAAGAGTTTTACGACACAGTTTGTGCCCTAATGTTTTAAAAATAGGTTCACCTTTCACTGGCGTCAATTGAAGAAGATCTCCGAAAACAGTAATGTGTTTTCCCCCGAAAGAGCTCTTCGTAGTCTGTTTTGAGGATCTCTTGTAATCTGAGGTGAATCAAAGCCAACATTACGTTAGAGACCATGCTCACCTCATCTATTAGTAGCATTTTCATTTGTTTCAAAACTCTGCGTAGTTCCATTGCAGCTTCTGTAGAAAGTTTGTAATAGTCTCATTTGTTTTGATGTTCTACTGGAAAGAGTAGTAATCGGTGTAAAGTGACACCACCTATATTGTAGGCAGCTAAACCTGTGGGGGCAGTTCCAACAGCTGACAGTTTGTTGTTTGTCAATTGTTGGAGGAACTTGCTGATGATTTTGGTTAAGAATGTTTTGCCTGAACTTTACCACTTACGTATAGCAGTATAGGTTTGTAGTCTTGGGAGCAACAGTTTTTATTTTCATGTTGCACACCATGTTTCATTTGTTTTGTAACTTCTTGGAAAATGCTACGCTGTTCATTGTTCAGTTGTGATTTCAGTACAGCGAAGACTTCTGTAGCAAGATCATACTGACGCATGGTGTTTTTACTACTGTCGGGAGTGTCCACTTCTAGTTGGGCCTGGAGTTCTTCTTCGTGTTGCTGTTCATTGTGCAACATTGTTTGGTACTTTGTAAAGTTTACATCTGTTATAATGCTTTCATTTGCTTTGAAAGCGTCTTCATAGGAGTCATATGTATGCAGTAACTCTTCTTCTTTTCTACATGGATTAAAAAGTTGTAGCAGGGACATGTAATACTGTTCTTTATGTTGAGGAGTTTTTAATAACAATTTGATATTATTAATTAAGCTGTGTTTGGTAAGTTTCACTAACCTGCCTTCACAATTTGCTTCTCTGTATCTATCTTTCTTTTCATCTGGTTTAATGTTATTTTTGTATGTGAAATTTTGGGCTTTGTAGTAGAGACACATGGTTTCCAAAGTGGTACTCCTGTTTGGAAAGTATGTGTCTAGTAAATTGTTTTTCAAAATGTCTTGGCTGTTGGGATCATTTTTGGCTATTGTTTCTATGTCCTCATATGATTTGAGAACTCTTGTTCTAGATTTAGCAGGACCAAGACTTAGCCATACTTTGTCTGATTTTCCATACAAGGCAGTACAGGTTAAACGGTCTGCAGCTTTATAGCAGCCACATTCTCTATGAGAGAGCATTTTTATACCTAAGCTGTACAATTTTTGTGATAGTGTTTTGTCAGATGATATGTCATCCAAGAGGTCCTGAAGATCTGTTTTTGGTTAAGTATGCTGTGACATGTCGTGCGACTGCGGTGGTATTGTCTGCAATGTACTGCACATGTATGTTTGCATTCCATAGGAGGGCAATGATTGCATTGTATTCATTGATGTATTTTGAGTCTTTTGTTCATTTTATGTAATATGTGCTCTTAGATGATTTACCTTTGACACTATGGCCATGATTCATGGATTATGTGCGCAAAAAAATGGCATTTGTCTGCCATTCTGCACGCAAATCCCCATTTGTTAAACAGGGATTTGCAGGCAGAATGGTGCACAAATCTTGTTCTTTTCAGCAGAAAAATAATCCATGAATCAGGGCCTATGTCAGACTGAAGACATGAACTTGTTTACTTAACCTGTTGTTGAACCTGGTCTAGGGAAACCAAAGCGGCATTTGGTGTAGTATTTCCTTTGTTTTTATATTTGCGACAACAATATTTCCCACATTTGTGTCTTTGAAATTGTAAAATTTGTGCATGAAGATCACTATTTGTTGTTTGTGAAGGGATTTCACAAGTTACATATTGTTGGATGAACTGCAAAACAGTGGCATCACTGTCCTGAACAAATTTAGGAACTTCTTTAATCCATAATAGCATGCGGATGTGTGGTGCGCCTCTGGCCTGGTATTCTTTTCTCCAAGTGTCGAACTTCTCCAAGGGGAGGAACAGTCTTAATACAAATAAAGTGTAGCCTAGCAATGAAGCAATGATAGAAATATCTTGATACATTTACAGGATCTAGAGAGCAGAGTTTTCCTGGTGTTTTTATATCTATGTTTGTTTTGTTTTTGTTTGCTACACATAGGAAATCATGTAAATCTTCACATGCATATTATGCTCAACTTAATCTAACAAACCAAGTGGGTGGCCAAGGTTTCTTATCATACAGCGTACATCTCCATGACGTCGGAACCAGTATTCTTTTGTACCACACATGTTTGCTAAAAGATTTGTAATACTTGACTGTAAAACCTCATCTTTTTCTTGCACTTTTTGTAATAATTGCATAGCTGACATATTTTGAACATTAGTACCTGATTGTAATGTGTTTGCAACTCCGTAGCATAGAGTTGCTAGTTCACTTTCAAAGAGAAGGTGGAATGTGTATTCCACAATTTGTCTGAATCTGGGGTCATCAGAATACATTCGTAAAGAGCGATTGTGCCTTCCTCCTTTTCCAGTAGGAAAGAGTAGAAGAAAGGCCCGTGCTTCTATCCATTTTTTTCCCATATGCTGATTGGAGATCCTTTGGTTTGTCGCATTTGGTACTTTTCCAGTGCATCATCTATAGTGTCTTTAGCGTGTAAAGGATGAATTGTATAATGGTTTGAAATATTGGATTCTGTAGCAGGATTTAGAATTTGAAATTGACCAGTTTCTGGTGACTCTTGATTTATTTCGATGGTTTCTCTCAGGTTTTCTTCAATCTAATTTCTTTGTAGTATTCATTGTTGTTTTTAAGATATTGCAGGGCTTGTCTAACTTTATGTAACTCCAGAAGTTGTTGGTAGGTACACCATTTACTAAGACAATTAAAGATTGATCTATTGGCCGCTGCACTTCTAGAGTGTGGACATTTTCTTTAAGATCTAATGGTAAATAAACTACTTTTCCACAAATGGATTTCGCTAATTCAGAGGGAGGTAATTCAGCTGTTTTTGGTTGAAGGTGTATTATTGCTTGAAATGGGTGCACTGAATTATGATGCTCTCATATAAATTTAGTTGCTGCATGGTGGGAATAATTCCAAGTTATTTGTGATAGCACATGAAGGTGTTTGGTTGTTGTCAAGTTTTGCAGTGCAGTAATTGTAAAGTATTAAGGGGTCAGTAATTTCGTATTTATTTTCTGCTATAAGGTAGAGAGCTAATTGGAACCATTTGGAATCGTCATTGTCTTCTATTTTGTATATTATGTGTATAGTTTTTGTGCTACTTTTATAAAAATTCCTGCGGCAACACACACACACATGGTTTGGTACTTCAGCGGATGTACTTTTAAACTTTAGTATTTCTTTTTTGTATGTTTGTAATAGAAGTTTGCAATTTGTACAGTAGTTGCTAGTTTGTCGTAAAGCTATTGCATTTTTTAAGTGGCTTTCAACACCAAAATATTTTCTCTTGATATGCTCTACTTCTTCAAGTAGTTGTTTGGCTGTACCATGTAGAAGATTGTTATTTAAATAGGTTAGTGCTAAAGCAGGACTTTTAGCACAGTATAGGTTGTAGACAAGATTTCTTAAAGTTGAATCATATGTTGATATCATTTTGATATGATGGAAGGTGCTTTTGCAAATATGTCCTGAAATGCAGGCTAATGAATGTTCTTGTAGTCCTGTGTATTTGTGCACTGGACAGGCATGCATATTTTGTAGAAGTTTCATTTTGAATTTGTCTTTGCTTTTTAATACTGATTGAGGAACTGGCGTAAAGATTTGAAAGATTTTTTGGCAATGTTACACAATGATGTGCACGGCCATTTGTAGACAGGATGTTTTGGTTCAGTAGAATGGAGAGGTGATACTGAGTTATCTGGGGATATTTTTGTGAGCAGAGTTTCTTGTTCCGTAATGGATTTATTAAGTTTTTTATACCCTTGTCCACTGCTATGTATGACAATTGGGTTTGTTTGCTTTTGTTTATATGCTTCTTCATTAAAATATGGTTCTGTGCTCGTGGTGTGACTCCACTTTCACAGATGTTTAAGAAGCTATTTTTGTTGATATTCTGTTTATAGAGAAGTCTTTTTTGTAGTTTAGTAGTTAGTTTTGTTAGTGGTTTCATTCTGTTTAAAACTAAAATAAATAACTTCCTTTTGAGAAGGAGTGCACTGTCTATGTGTCATGACCTGCTTGTCAAACCCACCATGTAGACGCTCGACCAAGAACACTTGGAGGTTGCCATGGCGTTTAGCACAACAACGACGTCAAGGAAACTACGTTTCCCAGCTTCCCCAGGCTGGAGGCGGTCACGTGACACGCACACGACTTGCCTCCCGTCCGTTTCAAGGCATTGCTATTTGTATAGCTCGGAAGCCCTCCTCCGGTGCTCCTTAACAACAATTTGTCCTTGTGTTAAGAGGCTCATTTTCTATAGTATTCCTATTGCCCTGAATCCTGATTGCTTAAAGGACTGTTTTCTTGCTTACTCCTTGCCTGCCTCCGTCGCATGGTTCCTTTCTCTGCTGTTTCTATGGTTATCAGACCCTCGGACTGCTACCCGACACTCCTGCTGCCATAAAATCCCTGAAGCCTGAAGTTTTTTCCTTGCTCCACGCTTTGAACCGACCCTTGCTGTAAGTTGACATTTTCCCTTCCATAGGGCATTCAGCCCTGTTTGGCCGCAAGTTCCTCTGTTAACTTTTCTTTCATTTTTTCACTTAAAACCACATGTGGACCAGCGGTTTCTTTCCTCGTGCACCACCCACATATCCTGCATTTTTGGACGCTCTGCCGCTCAGCACAATTTTCTCCTTTTTCAAATCCCTCTGAACCCTGGATGCTTTGCTGCATTTCTTTTGGGTCACTTACTCACTGTTTGGATTGGTGATTTCTTTTGGGATGCTTTGCTGTTCTTATCTCTTTGGATTGTTGGACTTCACTTAGACACGTCCTCGTGCCGTTCGGGTTAGTGTGATTAGAACTGCTACACCTGGATTGGGAAAATTTAGACCTTGCTCATCTTCTTGCAACCCTTTCTCCAGTGACACGTAGGTTCTCCACTTAATCAATTTTCACAGCAGGTAAGAGCGGGATTGTTAAAGGTGCTGTTGCTGATCTACCTTAACGGAGGTTTGTTGTTTACCTTGTGGTGTTGTTTTCTCCCCTTTAGCTCTGTTTCTGCTCCTGACTTTTCACCCAAGCCCCTGGACTGGCAAGTTTACATTCCACCCTGCAGGCCGCGCTCTTGGAAGGAAGGTTTTCTAGTCTACGGTCTACGGGTTTTGGTGGTCTTGAGCAGGCTCGCCCTTCGGGCCTTAGAGATCACAACACTATGAGAGCTTCTAGGATACATTTTCTACGGTAGGTTTTAAGGGTTGTGCATGATTTCTCCCCTGTTTTTATAAGGTTCTGAAGGACTCTGTGGCGGAACATTTTTTGTAAAATATTTTTTTTGGGTGTGATTACTTGCCACTACATCAAGATTCATAGGTGCAGCGTTAGCAGTAGTGGTAGCTGAAGTCTTGTTAATCACTTTCTGTTTTGTTTTACATTTTGATAAAGGAGGCAAAGTTTCTGTACTGGAAGCTTGTTTTGTTTCGCTTAATGACTGTAATAGCTGTTTTGTTTGAACTTTTTGTACAAAGTCTGCTAAAGATGAATGCTTAGTTTGGACACTTTTATTTTGATTTGCTCTTCTTCTGCGTTGCTTTCTACAGAGTTGCTTTTTGGTAGGCATTCTTTGGGGTCTCTTGGAGAACAAAATCCTGTCCCGGGAGGATAGCTCAGCGGCAGCGTGAGCGTCTTGGAAGCAAGACGACACGAAGCAACAACAGGTTCGATCCCCGGGTCCGCGCTTATAAAGCTCTGGGTGTTTAAGCGCGTTATAAATACGTAACTAAGACAAAAAAAAACCACAAAAAAACGCAACTAAGAAAAAAAAAACAATTCCTGTAACAGCGCCTCGATGCCTGCGGGCTGTGTGAGCGCTTTATAAATGTAAATAAATAAATAAATAAAAGAAAGTGTGGGTTGGGCTGTTGTGCAGTGTATGCGTGCTTCGTGCATGAGTGTCTAAGTATGATGCTAAGGATGTTTCTGGAGGTGTGGGATTGTGCAATGGACAGCTACATCAAGTTGGGAAGGCTATTCTTGTATTTGTGTGTTACTATATTGGGCTTCAGATGACAATATAAAGTATGGAGCTGGTAAGGGGAAGCACGGGTAGGTTTCTTCTAACTTCGTGTTCGTACTTCAACCACTGCTGCTTTTCAGGAGAGTGGTCTTCACTGCAATTGTAAAAGAGAGAAGTTAGTGAATATGTGTGTTTATAGCACTTTTGTTAATGTACACAGTGTTTTGCACTTTCCTTTGCCTATGTGCATCCTGTATATTTTATTTAGAATCTGTTAGTTGAATATGTTTTTCAAATGAGTATAATAGTAAACGTATAGAGCACACTTGTTTCTTTATTGTTATGTTAATGGATGTTAAGAGATAGAAGAAATAATCATATGCATTCTTTGCTATTTTTACATGATAAATGGCAGAGATTGTACATAAAAGCATTCAATGTATGGCTTTCTGATGGTGTGGGAAATAAAGCAGAAGGATTTCCTATAGAGACAGTGGTGTTTTTTGATCTGGGAGACTTGCTAATGATATTGTCTGCGTGTGTGCTTGAATGAAGATGTATGTACTCATCCTGGCTGCATGTAATTTTATAATACACTGGACAGTCTTTTTCATAATTATAACAAACATTTTGGAGAGCTGAAAGTTTTGCAATTGACACTTCATCATAGCAGATGGGAGAAATCACAGTCAGTTCATTTTACAGTTAGATTTAGCAGTGCATGCTAGTGGTGCGAGTTATACCATAACTGGCAAATTTCTGGGGTGTTTCGGTTTTACTTGGAACCATAACGTCCCTTTAACAAAGGAGGGATGGCCTTAGCCTTAGCTGATGCCATTTTAAGATAAATAGCAGTTCTGCTAAAAGTATGTACTGTGTACTAGATTGTTAATGGATGAGTAGGAATAGGTGTTGGAGCTGTGCAAGGGAAATTTTGAAGTTGAAAATTCCTAGATCAGTAGAAAATGGAGTTCCAAACTGTCCGCGAAGCACATATCTTATTATGAAGTGCGTATGGGTTCTCGGACACGTCAACATGGTGCGCGCCAGCATATGGTCATGTGGCACTCTCCGGAAGGTCTGCAATGAAGTCAAATGTTCGTAGACATTATGGTTAAATTGCACTAATAAAAACCTATGAAATTCAATGAAAAACTTTGTTAAGGGGACATTATGGTTAAGTTGCGCTACTAAAAACCTATGAAATTCAGTGAAAAAATGTTTTTAAAGGGACGTTATGGTTCCAATTAAAACCGAAAACCCCCTGAAATTCACCAGTTATGGTAAGCTAAGCAACCATAACTCGTACCACCACTGTGCACTGCTAAGACTGACACCCAGGACATCAAAGATGACATCACAAATGTCATTGATGACATCACTGATGACATCACATGTGCATTTACTTTTCATGAAAAGTCTGTACAAGGGATTCTAATTATAATGTTGACAAAAAACTGTCAAGGATCATTGGAATAAATATGAGCTACTTAGAGCATTAAGCAATGCATTGATATAAATAGCATTGTAATATGAAGTTATATCCAGAATACTAAGCTACTCAGGTGGAAACATAGGCATTGTGTGCAGCATACATGATGGAGGTGCAACATTCATAATCTTGCCATGTTGAATAGTGAAATGATAACCGCTTTCTTATTAGAGTTTTGCGTACTGTGAAACATGTAATAAGTGGCTAATAAAACCCACTTACTACATAATTGCATTATTACAGACAAAACACAAAGAGACAAGAACACAAACAAATATGAGTATATACAAGGAAAGTGAAGTAAACAAAAAAGCCGCAGTAGTAGCAGAAGTGTTCATAACCTAACTGTTTATCTTTATGCAGAGAAATGATTGCTCTGTTTCAAAGCTGCTACTTACCCTATGTATATGTATCACATGATGTGACTGGACCCTAAGGAAAGTAGTGTGAGTACAATGTTTACAAATATAAGCTATGGTTGCTTAGCTTACCATAACTGGCGAACTTCAGGGGATTTTTGATTTTACCTACAACCATAGCATCCCGTAGCAAGTTTTTAGTAGTGCTACTTAACCATAACGTCCCTTTAACAATGTTTTTTACTGAATTTCATAGGTTTTTATTAGTGCAACGTAACCATAACGTCCTTTTAAATGGATGAATACCATTACCAACCTAGCTTCCCAAAGCGGGAACCTGGGGTGCTAAAAAAAAGATTTTTCTTCCCGGCGTCCCGGTGTAGGAAGGAAAATACTTTAACAAGATGGTCACCATGGAAAGGGAAGGCAGGGTTCCATACAGGGCCCCTCTTCACTTCACAACACGTGTGCGCAGTCTTCGCAGCTATGTGTTTTCTACAGCGCGTGTGCATGTTCAGATGAGGCGCGTGTGAGCTCGGATTCATCTAATTTCTGTGTGTTTTTCTTCAACGCGTGTGCGTGGTCTTCTCAGCTATGTGTTATGTACAGCGCATGTGCGTGGTCTTTGCAGCTACGTGTTATGTACATCACGTATGTGTGGTCTTTGCAGCTACGTATTATCTACAGTGTGTGTGCGTGGTCTTCGCAGCTACATGTTATCTACATAGCGTGTGTGCAGTCTTTGCAGCTACGTGTTATCTACAGCACATGTGCGTCCTCTTCGCAGCTACGTGTTAGCTACAGTGCCAGCGTGTGTGTGTGGTTTTTGCAGCTACGTGTTTTCTACAGCGCGTGTGCGTGGTCTTCACTAGTATGTGTTTTCCGTTAACTCCTGTGCACGGTTTTGTTCAACAAGTTTGTGTGTTCGGATAAGGCGCGTGTGAGCTCGGATTCATCTAATTTCTGCGTGTTTTTCTTCAACGCGTGTGCATGGTCTTCTCAGCTATGTGTCATGTACAGCGCATGTGCGTGGTCTTCGCAGCTACGTGTTATGTACAGCGCGTATGTGTGGTCTTTGCAGCTACGTTGTAATGTTTTCAGATTAATATTGAAGTCGGACTGGAATCCTATGTTTTGAAATCTGAGGCGGCCACATGGACTGTTTGCAGGAAACAGTGGTTTACGCGCTGTATGGGAGTAGCGGTTCTCATGATAGGATGCTCATATGTTGTTGCAAAGTGAGGATGTATTTGCCTTCTAAGTGAAGGTCAGTTGATTTGCTTTTTTTGGTAGCAAGCTCAGTAGGCCCAGAAATTCAAGTCAATTCATAAGGGGATATTGTTTTTTGACCTTGAGCGAAAGGGAAACTTTAAAAGCTATGCAAGGAATCAAAGCTTGGAAAAAAAATACTATTTGATAAGGTTATAGTTTAAAAACGCTTGTGAGGAACATGAAATATCAGTTCACGAATATTCTTTGATGCAAACAGTTTGCTGTCTGCCCTTGGCAAAAATAATGGAGGCTATGAAAATGATGTAAGTTTAATTTTGACGACTGAACACTAATTGTGAGAATGTAAATGAAGTATTATATTTTTGCAGAGTTGTAATTTTCCTCCAATAACAGAAATTCTACATTGTTCGCGTTTGCAGGCTAAGACTAGAGTCAACATTGGTGACCAATATTTCTTTTACTTTGAAATGTTATGCTTGCCCAACATAGCTTTGTGTATCAGTTTTCACGTTCTTTTGGACTTGTGTAACATTACGACATGTAATTTTTTCTTGCTTGTCCATTCATGCTGCCTCCATAACTGAATTACCATCTCACTGTGTAGTTCTCCTTTTTTTAACCCTTACGATGAGTGCTGTTTATCTGCATTTGTAGGGTGTCATTATATGTACCCATGGTGAACTCTAAAATTTCTTTAAAATGTCATGTTTGGCCACTTACATTTGTGTAGTATTTTCCACAATCTTTGTGTCTGTTTTGGAAATTTTTCCTAAAGTTTGGGCATTGACAAAGATTTTCTCTTACGTTTTCCGGCTAGCTACATTTTGCCACAATGTGCGTGCCACAGTTTTCAGATGCCGAGTGATGGCTTCTTTCCACGCCAGATGCAACTGCTGGTGACCGGGTGCCTGTCCATTATAATGTTATGGGATGACAGGCCAGGGCCGCTCTGTCCCTGCGCTGAACTAGCGACAAGGAGCAACTTAATATCATTTATGGTGGGGTAAAGCAACAGTGATGCCACAGCGTTGGAAATACCAGTGCAAAAAAATCGAGTGCTTCAACAGAAACGCATACTTTGTGTATGCAAAATTAACTGCATGTGTCTCTCCATGAACATGTCCAATGTTGGCCTTAGAGTCATTGCTACAAATTATTTGGAAATGGAATTAGTCCATTCATCTCTGACAGTTGTTTATTAAATAAAAGTACTTTACAAATTCTAAAATGTTACCGTTTTCTTTTAAAATCACGTGTATCATTTTGAAATGTAAAGCACCACGTTATACGTCGCTGTATGTTTATTTACAGGTTCTGCGTCATGGTACATACTGTTGCTTTTTCTTTGCTGTCATGGAAAGCGAAGAGGGGCTATGTATGGAACAACTGCCTTTCCGATCAATGGTGGCCATCTTGAAAAAGGATTTTGTTTAACCAGAAACCCTATTTTTCCGTAGCACACGTCAATGCTTTGCACATCTATATTCTTCCATATTCTAAAATGTTACCGTTTTCTTTTAAAATCACGTGTATCATTTCGAAATGTAAAGTACCACGTTATGCGTTGCAGTATGTTTATTTACAGGTTCTGCACCACGGTACATACTGTTGCTTTTTCCTTGCTGTCATGGAAAGCGAAGAGGGGCTATGTATGGAACAACCACCTTTCCTTTCGATGGTGGCCATCTTGAAAAAGGATTTTGTTTAACCATAAATCCTATTTTTCCGTAGCACATGTTAATGCTTTGCACATCTCTACTATTATTGTCAAATCTTATGGCGTCTATGTCCTTTACTGTGAAAGGTGGTTCTTAACACAACATTTACTTTTTTAATGGATGGCTTTCTTTTTTTGGTAGGACAGCTAATAAGGCCATTTGTAAACGGAAATGAGGAAAGACGTATCAAACAGTGATATGGGGGAGTGGGTGGCCGGTGGTAAAATTTTGTGCGTTCGTTATTTCTAAGGTTGGGGCAGTGTTTGTCATTCTCCTTCATTACAGTAGTGCTGTTGTTTCTTGGGGAGGATGGATGGCCTTAGATGATGTCATTTTCAGATCACTAACACTTTTGCTGAAAGTATGCAATGTGCACTACATTGTTAATGGCTAACTACAAATACGTGTTGGCGCTGTGCAAGGCACATGTTGCAGGTTGACGTTCCTATATCAATATGAAATCTGTTTCCACATTGTCCATGACACAAAAATCTTACTGTTAAGTGTTTATGGATTCTGGGAAACGTTACCGTGCTGTACACCAGCATATTGTCAAGTGGTATTCTCCGCAAGGTGTTTAAATAAGTCAGAAATTGCTTTACATTATTGTTACGTGGCACTACTGTAAACCAATCATCTTTAGCAAAGAAACTTTGCAAGAGGAACGGTATGGTTAAGTTGCTCTACTGAAAACCTGTAAAATTGAGTAAAAGAAAATTAGTTAAAGGGACGTTATGGTTAAGTTGGCCTACTAAAAACCTGTAAAATTCACTAGAACAAACTTTGTTTGAGGGACGTTATGGTTAAGTTGCACTACTAAAAACCTGTGAAATTCACTAAAGAAACTTTATAAACCTGACATTATGGTTCAAAGTACAATAAAAAAAAAAATTGAAATTCAACAGTTATGGTAGGCTAAACAACCATAAATGCCCGCACCACTGTGCACTGCTTACACTAACACCCAGGACATCAAAGATGTGCAGGTTTTTAATATTGATTGTGCTTCTTGAGGTAGTACACCAACTCTAATACTTTTTAAAATGTTGGCATATGTGAGGTCTGCAGACTGGCGCATGTTTTCTGTTCATTCTCTGTATTGGAAATGTTGCCAAAGGTTGAAATTTCCTATGCTTCCAAAAGTTTTACGGCTGAGTTTGTGTGCAAAGGTTTTAAAAATAGGTTCACCTTTCACTGGTGTCAATTAAAGAAGATCTCCGAAAACAATAATTTGTTTTCCTCAGAAGAGCTCTTCGTAGTTAGTTTTGAGTACTTATTGTAATCTGAGGTGTTTTCAGATTAATATTGAAGTCGGACTGGAATCCTATGTTTTGAAATCTGAGGCGGCCACATGGACTGTTTGCAGGAAACAGTGGTTTACGCGCTGTATGGGAGTAGCGGTTCTCATGATAGGATGCTCATATGTTGTTGCAAAGTGAGAATGTATTTGCCTTCTAAGTGAAGGTCAGTTGATTTGCTTTTTTTGGTAGCAAGCTCAGTAGGCCCAGAAATTCAAGTCAATTCATAAGGGGATATTGTTTTTTGACCTTGAGCGAAAGGGAAACTTTAAAAGCTATGCAAGGAATCAAAGCTTGGAAAAAAAATACTATTTGATAAGGTTATAGTTTAAAAACGCTTGTGAGGAACATGAAATATCAGTTCACGAATATTCTTTGATGCAAACAGTTTGCTGTCTGCCCTTGGCAAAAATAATGGAGGCTATGAAAATGATGAAAGTTTAATTTTGACGACTGTACACTAATTGTGAGAATGTAAATGAAGTATTATATTTTTGCAGAGTTGTAATTTTCCTCCAATAACAGAAAGTCTACATTGTTCGCGTTTGCAGGCTAAGACTAGAGTCAACATTGGTGACCAATATTTCTTTTACTTTGAAATGTTATGCTTGCCCAACATAGCTTTGTGTATCAGTTTTCACGTTCTTTTGGACTTGTGTAACATTACGACATGTAATTTTTTCTTGCTTGTCCATTCATGCTGCCTCCATAACTGAATTACCATCTCACTGTGTAGTTCTCCTTTTTTTAACCCTTACGATGAGTGCTGTTTATCTGCATTTGTAGGGTGTCATTATATGTACCCATGGTGAACTCTAAAATTTCTTTAAAATGTCATGTTTGGCCACTTACATTTGTGTAGTATTTTCCACAATCTTTGTGTCCTTTTTGGAAATTTTTCCTAAAGTTTGGGTATTGACAAAGATTTTCTCTTACGTTTTCCGGCTAGCTACATTTTGCCACAATGTGCGTGCCACAGTTTTCAGATGCCGAGTGATGGCTTCTTTCCACGCCAGATGCAACTGCTGGTGACCGGGTGCCTGTCCATTATAATGTTATGGGATGACAGGCCAGGGCTGCTCTGTCCCTGCGCTGAACTAGCGACAAGGAGCAACTTAATATCATTTATGGTGGTGTAAAGCAACGGTGATGCCACAGCGTTGGAAATACCTGTGCAAACAAATCGAGTGCTTCAACAGAAACGCATACTTTGTTTATGCAAAATTAACTGCATGTGTCTCTCCATGAACATGTCCAATGTTGGCCTTAGAGTCATTGCTACAAATTATTTGGAAATGGAATTAGTCCATTCATCTCTGACAGTTGTTTATTAAATAAAAGTACTTTACAAATTCTAAAATGTTACCGTTTTCTTTTAAAATCACGTGTATCATTTTGAAATGTAAAGCACCACATTATACGTCGCTGTATGTTTATTTACAGGTTCTGCGTCATGGTACATACTGTTGCTTTTTCTTTGCTGTCATGGAAAGCGAAGAGGGGCTATGTATGGAACAACTGCCTTTCCGATCAATGGTGGCCATCTTGAAAAAGGATTTTGTTTAACCAGAAACCCTATTTTTCCGTAGCACACGTCAATGCTTTGCACATCTATATTCTTCCATATTCTAAAATGTTACCGTTTTCTTTTAAAATCACGTGTATCATTTCGAAATGTAAAGTACCACGTTATGCGTTGCAGTATGTTTATTTACAGGTTCTGCACCACGGTACATACTGTTGCTTTTTCCTTGCTGTCATGGAAAGCGAAGAGGGGCTATGTATGGAACAACCACCTTTCCTTTCGATGGTGGCCATCTTGAAAAAGGATTTTGTTTAACCATAAATCCTATTTTTCCGTAGCACATGTTAATGCTTTGCACATCTCTACTATTATTGTCAAATCTTATGGCGTCTATGTCCTTTACTGTGAAAGGTGGTTCTTAACACAACATTTACTTTTTTAATGGATGGCTTTCTTTTTTTGGTAGGACAGCTAATAAGGCCATTTGTAAACGGAAATGAGGAAAGACGTATCAAACAGTGATATGGGGGAGTGGGTGGCCGGTGGTAAAATTTTGTGCGTTCGTTATTTCTAAGGTTGGGGCAGTGTTTGTCATTCTCCTTCATTACAGTAGTGCTGTTGTTTCTTGGGGAGGATGGATGGCCTTAGATGATGTCATTTTCAGATCACTAACACTTTTGCTGAAAGTATGCAATGTGCACTACATTGTTAATGGCTAACTACAAATACGTGTTGGCGCTGTGCAAGGCACATGTTGCAGGTGGACGTTCCTATATCAATATGAAATCTGTTTCCACATTGTCCATGACACAAAAATCTTACTGTTAAGTGTTTATGGATTCTGGGAAACGTTACCGTGCTGTACACCCTCATATTGTCAAGTGGTATTCTCCGCAAGGTGTTTAAATAAGTCAGAAATTGCTTTACATTATTGTTACGTGGCACTACTGTAAACCAATCATCTTTAGCAAAGAAACTTTGCAATAGGAACGGTATGGTTAAGTTGCTCTACTGAAAACCTGTAAAATTGAGTAAAAGAAAATTAGTTAAAGGGACGTTATGGTTAAGTTGGCCTACTAAAAACCTGTAAAATTCACTAGAACAAACTTTGTTTGAGGGACGTTATGGTTAAGTTGCACTACTAAAAACCTGTGAAATTCACTAAAGAAACTTTATAAACCTGACATTATGGTTCAAAGTACAATAAAAAAAAAATTGAAATTCAACAGTTATGGTAGGCTAAACAACCATAAATGCCCGCACCACTGTGCACTGCTAACACTAACACCCAGGACATCAAAGATGTGCAGGTTTTTAATATTGATTGTGCTTCTTGAGGTAGTACACCAACTCTAATACTTTTTAAAATGTTGGCATATGTGAGGTCTGCAGACTGGCGCATGTTTTCTGTTAATTCTCTGTATTGGAAATGTTGCCAAAGGTTGAAATTTCCTATGCTTCCAAAAGTTTTACGGCTGAGTTTGTATGCGAAGGTTTTAAAAATAGGTTCACCTTTCACTGGTGTCAATTAAAGAAGATCTCCGAAAACAATAATTTGTTTTCCTCAGAAGAGCTCTTCGTAGTTAGTTTTGAGTACTTATTGTAATCTGAGGTGAATCAACTGCAACATAAGGTTGGAGACCATGCTCACTTCATCTACTAGTAGCATTATCATTTGTTTTAACACTCTGTGTAGTTCCATTGCAGCTTCTGTAGAAAGTTTGTAATATTCTAATTTGTTTTGGTGTTCTACTGGAAGGATTAGTAATCGGTGTAAAGTGACACTGACAATGTTGTAGGCAGCTAAAACTGTGGGGGCAGTAACAACAGCTGACAGTTTGTTGTTTGTCAATTGTTGAAGGAACTTGCTAATGATTTTGATTAATAATGCTTTGCCTGAACCAGCTTGACCACTGACGTATAGTAGTATAGGTTTGTAGCTTTGGGAGGTACATTCTTTATTTTCATGTTGTACACCATGTGCAATTTCTTTTGTTACTTCTTGAAAAATGCTACGCTGCTCATTGTCAGTTTTGATTGCACTACATTTAAGTCTTCTGTATCTTCTTCATAGTGACACATAGGGCCTCATTACAACCCTGGCGTTAAGGGGTTAATGGCGTCGTAAAAAGCTGTGGCGCCGTTAAACCCTTAACGCCAGATTCACACTTAAACGCCTGCTTTTTGCAGGCGTTAAAGTACAACCCGCTTAGGGACCTTGGTGCTAATTACGGCACCGTAATTTACGGTGCCGTAATTAGCGCCTTCCCCATTCCCATTGAGCCCTATGGGACTTAAAATGGGGAAGGGGCCATGCTGAATGGGGATTTACCGCCCCGCCAACCTTGGAATGGGGTGGTAAATCCGCCATCCACCATGGCAGAATCCGGCATGGACCATGGTGCTAACAGCACCATGGTCCAACGCCAGGGTTGTAATGAGGCCCATAGTGTTTTCTACTTATGTCAAAGCTAATTCTGCCTCATTTGCTATTAGTGGCTGTCCCAGTGGTTCTTGGCTTCCTGTTACAGAAGGTTGACTACTGTCGGAAGTGTCCTTATCTAGTTGGGCCTGGAGTTCTTCTTTGTGTTGCTGTTCATTGTGCAACATTGTTTTGTACTGTGTGAAGTTTACATCGGTTATAGAGCTTTCATTTGCTTTGAAAGCATCTTCTTAGTAGTCATAGATATAGATTAACAATTCTTATTTTCTCCATGGTTTAAAAAGTTGTAGAAGGGACATGTAATATAGTGATTTATGTTGAGGAGTTTTTAATGACAGTTTGATATGATTAATTAAGCTTTGTTTGGTAAGTTTCACTAAGCTGCCTTCACAATTTGTCACTCTGTATCTACCTTTGTTTTCATCTGGTTTTATATTATTTTTGTATGTGAAGTTTTGGGCTATGTGGTATAGGCACATGGTTTCAAAGGTGGTACTCCTGTTTGGAAAGTATGTTGCCAGTAAATTGTTTTTCAAAATGTCTTGGGTGTTGGGATCATTTTTGGCTATTGTTTCTATGTTGTCGTATGATTTGAAAACTCTTTTTCTAGATTTAGCAGGACCAGGATTTAGCCATACTATATTTTCAGATTTTCCATATAAAGCAGTACCGGTTAAACGGTCTGCAGCTTCATAGGAGCCTCATTCTCTGTTACAGAGCATTTTTATGCCTAATCTGTACAATTTCTGAGAGAGTGTTTTGTCTGATGATAGGTCATCACAGAGGTCTTGAAGCTCTGTTTTTTCTGCTTTGGTTAAGTAGGCTGTAACATATTGTGCAACTGCAGTGGAATTGTCTGCAATGTACTGCCCATCTATGTTTGCATTCTATAGGAGGGCAATGATTGCATTGTAATCAGTGATATATTTTGCTTCTTCTGTTCTTTTTATGTAATATGTGTTCTTAGGTGATTTACCTTTAACACTATGTCTTACTGAAGACATGCAGTTGTTTACTTGACCTGTTGCTGAAACTGGTCTAGGGAAACCAAAACAGCATTTGGTGTAGTATTTCCCTTTGTTTTTGTATTTGCAACGACAATATTTCCCACATTTGTGTCTTTAAAATTGTAAAATGTGTGCACCAAGATCACTATTTGTTGCTTCTGAAGGAATTTCGAAAGTGACATATTTTTCGATAAACTGTAAAACAATGGCATTACTGTTTTGACCAAATTTAGGAGCATCTTTAATCCATAAAAGCATGTGGATATGTGGTGCTCCTCTGACTTGGTATTCTTTTCTCCAAAAGAAGTGTTGCACTACTCCGAGGGGAGGATCAGTTTTATTACAAATAAAGTGTAGCATAGCAATGAAGCGATGATGGAAATATCTTGAAACATTAACAGGATCTAGAGAGCAAAGTTCTCCAGGTGTTAGAATATCTATGTTTGTTTTGTTTTTGTTTGATATGCGTAGTAAATCATGTAAATATTCCCATGCATATTCTTCACAACTTAATGTAACAAACCAAGTGGGTGGGCCAAGGTTTCTTATCATACAACGTATATCTTCGAGACGTCGGAACCAGTACTCTTTATTACCACGCATGTTTGCTAACAGATTTGTAATGCTTGTTTGTAAAACCTCATTTTTTCTTGCACTTTTTATAGTAATTGCGTAACTGACATATTTTGAAAATGAGTACCTGATTTCAATGTGTGTGCAACTCCGTAGCATAAAGTTGCTAGTTCACTTTCAAAGAGTAGGTGGAATATGTATTCCACATTTTGTGTAAATCTGGGATCTTCAGAATACATTCGTAACAAGCGGTATTCTGATGCTGTTATCTGAGTGGGTCTATCATTGTACCTTCCTCCTTTTCCAGTAGGAAAGAGTAGAGGAAAAGCATGTGCCTCTATACTTTTTTCCCATATGCTGAATGGTGATCCTTTGGTTTGTCGCATTTGGTATGTTTCTAGTGCATCATCTATGGTGTCTTTAGAGTGTAATGGATGACTTGTATAATGGTCTAACATATTGGATACTGTAGCAGGATCTAGAACTTCAAATTGACCAGTTTCCGGTGACTCTCAAATTATTTCAGTGATTTCCCTCAGGTTGTCTTCAATATAAATTTCTTTTTAGTATTCATTATTGTCTTTTAAATATTGCAAAGGCTTGCCTAACCTTATGTAAGCCTATAGGTTGTTGGCAATTATTTTTTTGTCTTTTGTAAGTACACCATTGTATTGCTCTCCCCAGAGTGCACGGAAAAACATAAATCACCAATGCAATTAGAGAGCAAATACTTTGAACGCAGAAAGACTCAATAACTCGCAACCACACACTATTAGAAGATAATCAGCACTTATACGGCTATTTATTCAAAGTTTAGAAGCAACCAGTGATAACATAGAAATAACTCACAGAAGTAACATAGACATAAATCATAGAAGAAGCAAAGAATTCAAAAGGAAATACATCACCGTGAGCGTAACTGGATTCCTCATCTCACCCAGAAGCGGCTGGAAGACCCCGGGAACAGCCAGGCCGAGAGCACCACAGCTCACAGGAGTGCCGGACGTAAGCATCCTCCTCTGGCTGAAGTCTCACCTGACCACCTCCGGGTTTCTGCATATATGCACACATTCGAAAAGGGGTGGCAGTTCTCAAACCTTCTGTAAATGGCACTTGCGCAGTTGATGAGCAGCCGTCGGTTGCCAGCTGGCTCAATCGACAGCCACCCTCAAGGAGCAGAGTGCCTCCCTCCTCTAAAAGCATGCTCCACGGAGAACAGTAGCAAACCATAACAAAGGTAGCTTTCCCAGCAGAAATGTCCTTGACCGCATACCATGTTTGGAAAGCATGTTTTCTTCAGCACCGTGAATCTAACACTCAGAAAAATGTGTGCAGCTTTTCACTGCGGCATGAAGTAAATATCCATCATGGCTCAGAGCGCTCCCAGAATACACTGCGCACCAGCGCCATTTTAGTTCAAGCATAACAATTCCACCCTTGGATATTTACCTTCCATAGCCCGGTGGCAAAGGAGCCGGTCTCTGAAACCTACGAAACATTAAAACTAAATTGGGAATACATTGAATACAACAACAAGCTATTATGATAGCTAATATAATGAAAATGCAAGCAAAAGCATTACGTAGTGTACCCCCAATATCAGGTATCCATGAAAATAACCAATCCCACCAATTCCCAGTCCGATATTGAGACACTTGAGAAATGAGATCCCTCAAACCTCGAATATGACTTTCAATTGATCGTGAATTGTCACTTAAATTGAAACAACACATACCTTCAAATGCATTACACCCTAAATTATGCTTTAGCAATAGATAATCAACAGCAGCTCTGTTCTGCAAAGTTGCTTTTCTAATAACTTGACTATCAAGGAGTAATTCTTCTAATGCCTGGTAAGTATGATTAAGGCTTTTGACTACCAAACATGCTAATTTCATCAAAGATTTGTAACCCCCAGCAGCTAAACCCCAAACTCCCACTAATGAAAGGTTAGTGCTAGAACCTCAGCTTCTGATAACAAGTGTACATGTGAATCACAATCAGGAGATAGACTCACAGATTCGAAAGTTGACCGTTTACCTCGAGTTATCGCTGGGTGTAAAGGAAACATCATTAGTCCTAATCGAGTTAAAGCACATGGACCTCCGGAAATGTTAGCTGGAATATAAGGGTATGTGAAGTTGCCACATGAAAAGAGCCATCCTGTTGGAAGTTTCACATGATTCAAATGACTGGCAGCTATCACTGTATGATTACAAGACATAGGGCCTCATTACATGGACAGCAGTAAGGGTTTACCGGTACCGGTAAGGGCACCGGTACCGGTAAACCCTTACCGCCTTACTACGAGGTCCATTTGCGGGTTGGTACTTTATCGCCTGCTGTTTAGCAGGCGTTAAAAACCAACCCCCGCAAAGGGACCAGGGTCCTAATTACGGTACCGCAATTTGCGCCACCGTAATTAGCGCCTTCCCCATTCCCATAGAGCCCTATGGGGCAAAAATGGGAATGGGGAAGGGCAATGGGGGAAGGGAGAATTACCGCCCCGCCAACCTTGGAATAGGGTGGTAATTCCCCTTTCCTCCAAGGCGGTGCCGGTATTTTACCGCATTGGACCAGGGTGCTAATAGCACCTTGGTCCTCAGCCTACCGTGTAATGAGGCCCATAGTATTATTTACACTGGTGCATGTGCGTGGCACTCACAAACACAGTCGCTGCTCAACCCTTGTATGATTGTGTTGTTTGGTTAAATCGATCTGTTGGCATTTGCCAATTTCTTGTGCATTGCAGGTCATAAAATGACATACATCACCTTGGGTTATATTATAAGTAATAACACGTGTCAAATTTCTCCATTTGCGATCGGTTTCTTGGCAGAACCTACAGTACTCATAAACGGAAAAATATTGCCTAATATTCGAATCTTGAACCAAAGAATCATTGTGTGTGACACTGAAGATATGCTATAAAACCGGAACAGGCGTCGGCACTGCTACCAAACATTTAGTCAGTAAAGCTTCAGCATTGGGCACATCAGTAAGACAGAAGTGCGATATGTTGAGCACCTGCTGTACCAGATATATCCACATATTCTCCGTCTGGGTGATCATAGGAGAATGTTTTCGCCGTCCTGAAAATGCTTCTAGCATGACTGGCATCAAGGTTGTTTTCACTTGCTCCTGACGTGTTTGCTGCATTTCACAAATCCATGTCTTCGGTCTGGCTGGCTTTTCGGGATCGGCATAAGGCTGCTTTGAGACAACATTATTCATCACTATCAGTATCCCCTTGATCACTGGCACAGATGTGACTTTTTTCTTTGGTAGCAGCAGGCTGTTTAACTCTCCCAAAAGGAGTCCATTTAGTACCACAATTACACCAGCCAGACACAGGATCTACAAGGCAAACCCAGAAAAGAGATATCAGTGTTGCACATCACTCTATCAGGTAACATTTGTCTGCGGGCACATATTGCCATTTCTTTCTACCAGGCTCCATGACTAAAACTACTTGATCTTTGCCTGATAATGACATCTGCTGGCACTGGTGGGCCACTTGGCTTTTCCACACACACCTTTGCACCCGGTACCATACTGTCTGAAGAGCCAAAACCGCGATCCCCACGGGTAGTTAACACTGTAGGAGGCTCCCCATTCTTAATCATGGACAACTTAACGGGAATAATGATCAATTGGGCCACTCGATCACCCTTGTGGATTGATAACCATTGGTCCCCACTATTCATTAGGATGACATTAATCTCGTCTTGGTAATCAACATCAATTACCCCTCCCAACACTTGAACTCCCTTCAATGCTAGGCCAGATGTAGGGGCAATCCACCCATATGCTCTGGGGGAATTTGTACTCCAATCCCTGTTTCAATTACAACCATCCCTCTTGGGTCTAATCTGATTTCTTCATGGGAATGCAAGTCTACCCCTGCTGACTCTGGAGTTGCTCGATAGGGAGCTAAAGAACCCGGAGTAATTTCCCAGTACAATAGTGTTTCTCTGACTGAATTGGGTTGAACCTGTAAAGTAGGAGTCATTAATCGCATCAAAGGAGTTTCATGCTCATTCACAGGTCTATTGTTTAATGCTTGAACCACATCAAACACACGATCATGCCAGCTTGTCAAACTGGCATCTACAGAATTACGCAACTGTTCTTTCAATAACCCATTCATTTGTTCAATTAACCCTGAAGCAGCTGGATAATAAGGTATGTGATACAACCACTCAATGCTCTTTTCCTGACAATACTCCTGGATTAATTTGACTTTGAAATGTGACCCATTGTCACTTTGAATCTGCAAAGGCACTCCATAATGTAGTATGATCTGATCTAACAACCTGATGGTGTTCAGTTGTGTTGCACGTTTGCACGCAAAACCATCAAATATCCTGAGTATGTATCCACAATAGTGCATGCATACTGACAACCCCTACTGATTGGCATGGGACCGATATAATCAATCTGCCAAATTTGACCTGGTAATTTTCCTCTTCTCAATGTACCTCTAACAATCTGAGGGCTAGGTCTATGCATTTGGTGTTGGCACACTGGACATTGCAAAATGATTGTTTTCACTACTTCTAAAGGAAGACTGATTCCTCGATCTTATGCCCACCTGATTGTAGCCTTTTCTCCAAGGTGCCCACATTTCTGATGAGCCCATTTGGCCAAACCCTCCAAATCATCTTCCTGAGCAACTGCATCCAAAGATGAAATCTTGGTGTGTTCGTCTGCAACAGAATTAAACCAATGTTCTAATGAGTTTGTGGCACAATGCGCATCCACATGATATACAGTGACTTCACTTTGTAATAACATTTCTGCAATATCTTGCCACAGTTCCTTTCCCCACAACTCTTTTGAATGAATTTTCCACCCATTCTTTTGCCAGGTTGTCAACCACAATGCCAATCCATTTGCCACTGACCATGAATCTGTGTACACATAACATTGACCAGGGGTCTCTTGTTTCAATGCTTGGTAAACTGCGTAAAGCTCTGCAAACTGACTGCTCTTCCCTTTCCCTGACATTGTCAACATCTTTTTTGTCTTGGGATTGTACGACACTGCTTTCCAGTACTGCTCAATTCCCACATATCGAGCTGAACCATCCGTGAACCAAGCATGCTCTGTTTGCTCCACGGTCAAATCGCTGTAAGGTACTCCCCATTTCACGGGAGACTCACGTATTTCAAGCACTTCCGGGGGTATGTAATCTGAGGGCGGTATGTTGGCTACTTGCTCATGTAATTTTGCCACTCCACCCTTTCCTGATTTGGCTCTGTCTTGAATATACCATTTCCACTTAATTATGCTGGCTTCTTGAGCATGTCCTATTCTATGCGTTTTAGGAGAGCTCAATACCCGTTGTATGATTGGTATTTCTGGTCTCATTAATACATCATGGCCCACCGTCATTTGCTCGGTATCAACAAGGGCCCAATAACACGCCAGCAATTGCTTCTCAAACTGAGTGTATGAGTTACCAGCATCGGGCAATTTACGACTCAAAAACCCCAATGGCACACGTTTCCTGTCTTGTTTCTGCCACACTCCAGTTAGCATCATTGTCTTGTACAGACACATTTAATTCCACTTCGCCTTCCTTCAATGTCCATAAATCAAGCACCTGCTGCACGGTATCTTTCGCCAGCTCAAAGGCTTTCTGCTGCTCCTCCCCCCATGAAACTCATATTCCTTTCATGTCACCTTGTAGAGGGGGGTCAATATCTGCCCTAAATGGGGAATGTGCTGTCTCCAAAACCCAAACAGCCCTATAAACTGCTGAGCTTGCTTTTTGTTCATTGGAGTGGTGAATTCAAGTATTTTCTGTCAGGCTTTTGGCACCATTTCCCGATGCCCATGATGTCACTGAATCCCTATGAATATCACTGTTTCAGCTGGACCTTGAATTTTACTCGGATTAATCTCCCACCCTTCCTTTTTCAATCCTTCCATAATGACATCTAACTGGCTTTGCACACTGTGACCATCCTTGCCCTGAATCAAAATATCATCAATGTAATGAGAGATTTGTATGTCAGGTTTACACGGTATCTTGTCTAAGTGCTCTGCCACCAGCCGGTGACAGATAGTTGGGCTATGTATGTACCCCATAGGTAGCCTCTTGAAAGTGTACTGACATCCACTCCACGAAAATGCAAACTGCTCTTGACACTCTTCAGCAATTGGCACAGAGAAAATGCATTGGCTAAATCGATCACTGCATACCAAGTCCCCTCAAACTTTTGGACATTCTCATTCAAGGTAATGGCATCTGGGACTGCGGGCACTAAGGGAGGAGTGTGTTTATTCAACTCCCTGTAATCCACCGTCATCCTCCACGACCCATCTCCCTTTTTAATAGGCCAGAGAGGATTGTTCCATGCGGTGGTAATAGGGCGTAATACACCTGCCTCCACGTACTCTTTGATGGTGTATGAAATTTCCTTGTGCCCCCCAGGAATGCGGTATTGTTTCATTGCTACCTGCTTGGTTGCCACCGGCACTTGCACTGGGGGCATCTTCAATTTGCCTACGGTAATGGGTGTACACATCAATGCACTCATCCCAAACTGGTACGTTTTACCACCAAGTCCCAAGGTTAACCCTTACAAAATGTCAAAGCCAATTATATATTCAGGTATCGGGACAATCAACACTTGGTATTTCTGCCTATTCAAATTGTCTATTTTTATCTCCACTTTCGTTTGTACTGCGGGGGTATCCTTTCCCCCTAGACCTGTAATAGTAAACTGTTTGCCTTTAAATCGTGTTGGATTGCCATGAATGAAAGAGGCCTCTGCCCCGGTGTCTATGAATGCTCACACCCCTTGTGTATTTCCTGGCCCCCAAAAAATCTTAACATCAACATGAGGCCACCTATCAACTTTAATGCGGGCAGACGCTGTGGGAGCTTGACCGAAGCACTAGTCAAACTTTGAATGAGTGTGACTCGACTCCACCTCTAACATTGCACTCACCACTTTTCTCAAATCAGCGTATGTTGGCTGGTATGGGGAAGGTGTCCCCATAGACCCTTCGTCTTGTTCTTCCGCAGGGGGAGCAGAAGGTGAGGTGTCCCCCTGTGGCGTGGTTACTACCTGTTTCTTAACCTGTTTATAGCGCTCTTTGGCTGCAAGTCCTCGTTTTTTGTATAATTCATACATTACTCTGGTTTCAATGCCATCAATTTCTTCGTGTGGCACACCATCTTTTGACAAAGCCAAAAACGTGTCTTTTCGGGACACTCAGGAGTCTCTGCTATCTTGCCGCCTGCCTTCGGTTCTTCTCTCACTACGCCCCTCTCTCTCCCGTGGCTTGTTATCACTCTTATCCCACTCCCCTAAATCTGCAAGTTGCCGAATGGCATCCGCTACCTCATCAGTAGCTTTGCCCGTCATACCTACGAGCAAAGTCATAATGACACTTTTGTATGTGGGTGGCGCGGTTCTAATCACCATGTTTCGAGTTGAAACTGAGAGCGGCACGGCTCCCATGTGATCAGGAGCATCTATGTGAAGAGCCTCTTTCATAGCATGCTCTCTGACTTTTTGAATTGCTTCTCTCAACATATACCACTTCGTTTCTTCACTAGGCCAATCTGTTGTAATGGGGTATTTACGGTTACATGCTTGGGCTACCAGGTGCAACAAAGACACCTGTGTATCTTGACCATTTGCGTCAGGGGGCGGTCCTGCCCTTAAGACCTCCTGTACATTGGTGTCAATTGACAGGGGTAAAAAATGAGGTGAATCCTTAGAATCTACCAACAACCCTGCAGCACCCCCATCTAGCAATCTCACCATCCATGTCAATAAAGCTTCCTCTGATTTTTGCCTCAAACGGGTAATAATTTCCCCAACCTCCTGCTGGTTGTAATCCTCCAGCGTGGTTAAATCCACCATTCCGCCAGCAGGATTCTGCGGGTGGGGTCCGGCTCACCAACTTCTAACGGGCTTATCCACCACTGTTTTCTGTTTTGCTTCCATTTTAGGGTCAGACTCATTTGCGGAACTACTTTCTAGACTGGTTGAATCAAAAATATCACCATCCCACTTGTCCGGATCCCAGTCCACACCAGCGGTAGTGATTATAGCTGCCACCTTTCTTTTGGTGACCCCTCCCTGTCTTTTCCTATACTTATGCCGGGCTACTCTGACTGCTGCCCTCTCCGCCACAGCCTGATATGTGTCAGCCTTATCTTTAAACAGTTTCATTTGAATCTGTTGCATTAACGCAGTCTGCCTTTCTACAGCCAGCTCTCTTTCTAATCGCAAAACCTCATTTTTCATTTCCACCTTCATTTGATGTATTTTACTGTAAGCATGCAAAAGAACCCAACCTCGCCTACCTAATGCCGCACATTCTCTGCCACGTTCTACTGGAACTTGTTGCAAGCATGCCATTACATCAGCCGGATCAGCATCTCCCAATCCTTGATCCCATGTTTCACTTAGACCTGCACCACATGCCCACGCCTGGGCCAACTTATCATATGGACTCTTAGTCCAGCCTGGAATAACAACATCAGAACAGTCACCGCCAGCGGTAACACTCTTCTTCCTGAACAAACTACTCATTATCGCAAACAAAACAAAACCTCTTTATAGCTATATATGTTTTCTCTCTACACTGCAATCACTCCCATAGGCAGGCACACACCGGCAAAGGAAAAAAAACTTACTTAAAAACTTCACTTGCAAGACAACAGAATCCAATCTGCGTTCAAACAGATTCTTGAATACTCGGAACAACTCATCACAAGTATCCTGTTCGTGACGCCAAAAATGTATTGCTCTCCCCAGAGTGTACAGAAAAACATAAATCACCAATGCAATTATAGAGCAAATACTTTGAATGCAGAAAGACTCAATAACTCGCAACCACACACTCTTAGAAGATAATCAGCACTTACACGACTATTTATTCAAAGTTTAGAAGTAACCAGTGATAACATAGAAATAACTCACAGAAGTAACATAGACATAAATCATAGAAGAAGCAAATAAATCAAAAGGAAATACATCACTGTGAGTGTAACTGGATTCCTCATGTCGCCTAGAAGCGGCTAGAAGGCCCCAGGAACAGCCAGGCCGGGAGCACCACAGCTCACAGGAGTGCCGGACGTAAGTGTCCTCCTCCGGCTGAAGTCTCACCTGACCACCTCTGGGTTTCCGCATATATACACACCCCGAAAAGGGGTGGCAGTTCTCGAACCTTCTGGAAATGGCACTTGCGCAGTTGATGAGCAGCCATCGGTTGCCAGCTTGGTCAATCGACAGCCACCCTCAAGGAGCAGAGTGCCTCCCTCCTCTAAAAACATGCTCCACAGAGAACAGTAGCAAACGATAACAAAGTTAGCCTTCCCAGCAGAAATGTCCTTGACCACATACCAGGTTTGGAAAGCATGTTTTCCTCAGCACCGTGAATCTAACACTCAGCAAAATGTGTGCAGCTTTTCACTGCGGCATGAAGTAAATATCCATCATGGCTCCGAGCGCTCTCAGAATACACTGCGCACCAGCGCCATTTTAGTTCAAGCATAACAACCATTTACTAAGACAATTAAAGATTGTTCTAATGGACGTTGTAATCCTAGAGTGTGTACATTTTCTTTCAGATATAATGGTAAATAAACTTCTTTGCCGCAAATGCCTTTCACTAATTCTGAGGGAGGTAATTTTGCTGTTTTTGGTTGAAGGCGTATTATTGCTTGAAATGGATGCACTGTTTGAATTATGATGCGCTCATATAAATTGAGTTGTTGCAAGGGTTTTGGCAGTGGGAATAATTCCAAGTTATTTGTGATTGCACACAAAGGAGTTTGGTTGTTGTCAAGTTTTGCAGTGCAGTAACTGAAAGGTATTAAGGGGTCATTTATTTCGTATTTGTTTTCTGCTATAAGGTAGATAGCTAATTTATACCATTTCGAATCTTCATTGTCTTCTGTTTTGAATGTTATGTCTACAGTTTTTGTGCTACTTTTATAAAAAGTTCTGCGGTAACACACACACACAAATGGTTTGGTACTTCAGCGGATGTACTTTTAAATTTTAGTATTTCTTTTTTGTGTGTGTGTAGTAGAAGGTTGCCATTTATCGAATTGTTCCTAGTCTGTTGTAAAGCTATTGCATTTTGTAAGTGGCTTTCACTTCCAAAATATTTTTTCTGGATATGCTCTATTTCTTCGAGTAGGTTTTTGGCTGTACTATGTAGAAGATTGTTATTTAAATTGCCTAATGCTAAAGCTGGACTTTTAGCATAGTACAGTTTATGGACTGAATTTCTTATAGTTGAAGGATGTGTTGATATCATTTTGATATGATGGAAGGTGCTTTTTCAATTAGGTCCTGAAATGCAGGCTAATGAATGTCCTTGTGTCTTGTGTGTTGGCACACTGGACAGGTATCCATATTTTGTAGAAGTTTCATTTTGAATTTGTCTTTGCCTTTTACATATTGATTGAGGAACTGGTGTAAAGATTTGAAAGATTTTTTAGTCAATATTACACATTTACGTGCATGACCATTTGTACACTGGATGTTTTGGTTCAGTCTGATGGAGATGTGATACTGAGTTTTCTGGGTGTATTTTCTAAGCAGCATTTCTTGTTCATTATGGTATTATTAAGTTTTTCATACCCTCGTCCACTGCTATGTATGGCAATTGTGTTTGTTTGCTTTTGTTTGTATGCTTCTTCATTGAAATATGGTTCTGTGCTCGTGGTGTGACTCCATTCACCTCCACAGATATATAAGAAGTTATTTTTGTTGACATTCCATTTATTGAGAAGTCTTTTTTGTAATTTAGTAGTTAGTTTTGTTAGTGGTTTCATTCTGTTTAACACTAAAATAAATAACTTCCTTTTGAGAAGGATTGCACTGCCTATGAGAGCTTCTAAAATGAATTTCTACGGTAGGTTTTAAGGGTTGTGCATGATTGCTCTCCTGTATTTATAAGATTCTGAAGGACTCTGTGGCAGAACATTTTTTCTAAAATAGTTTTTTTGGTTTGGTTACTTGCCACTACATCAAGATTTATAGAAGCAGTGTTAGCAGTAGTGGTTTCTGAATTCTTGTTAATTACTTTCTGTTTCGAGTTACATTTTGAAAGAGGAGGCAACGTGTTTGTACTGGATGGAAGCTTGTTTTGTTTCGCTAATGACTCTATTAGATCTTTTGTTTGAACTTTTTGTACAAATTTTGCTAGAGATGAATGCTCATTTTGGGCGCTTTTATTTTCATTTGCTCTACTTCTGTATTGCTTTCCATGGACTTGCTTTTTGGTAGGCATTCTATTGGGTCTGTTGAAAAAAAAAGAAGGTATGGGTTGGGCTGTTCTGCAATGTATGTGTGTTGTGTGCATGAGTGTCTGAGTATGATGCTAAGGATGTATGTGGTGGTGTGTGTTTGTGCATTAGGCAGCTACAACTAGTTGGGAAGGCTATTCTTGTATTTGTGTGTTACTATACTGGGGTTCAGATGACAGTAGAAAGTAAGCTAGTGGTGAGGAGAAACACTTATACTAAATCTAATGGTATAGAATTAAAACAGTACTTTGTTCTGCAATACTAACATTCTAGGTGCTGATTTATGGAATTTGTGCATGAAAAACAGGGATTTTTGTGTCATTCTGCTTGCAAATCCCTGTTTAACAAATGGGGATTTGTGGGCAGAATGGTGCACAAATCTCTGTTTTTCGGCACACAAATTCCATGAATCAACCCCACAGTGTGTTTGAGTAACAGTAAGAATATTATGGTAGTATTGTACTTGGAATGAGCAGGTTTCTTCTGAGTTGTTGTTTGTACTTCAGATGGTGTTGCTTTTCAGGTGAGTGGTCTTCACTGCAATTGTAAAAGAAAGAAGTTAGTAATTTTGTGTGTTTATAGCACTGATGTTAATTTAGATGTTGATTTTTATGTTTTTTGTGGTAGTAATGTTTTTTGATAACTGAACATAGTGTGTGCATGTGTAGAGGAGGTCCCAGATAAGACCTGCACCCCTGCCCCCATTGTGAGCTGCCAGTAAGGTACTCGCCAAGGTATGTGATGTACGAGGAGCAGCTGAACCAACAAAGGGCTGCAATGGGCCTCTGCCCTGTGTAAATTAGAAGATCAATACCTGTTGAAATGCCCATAACCAGGCAACCCTGGGCAGCATGGTACCCAAACAAACAACCGTACCTACCATTGGTACGAAACGACAAGTATTTTCAGACTGTCCACAAGGAGACCTCGAAGGCCTTAATGGAAGGCCAATGGAAATAGACTAAGGGCCTAGGCAGCCCTGAGAACAACCAGAAGTGGCTACTGAAAGCTATGCATACCAGTACCGACAACTACGAGGAGAATTGTAATGGACGAAGGGGAGAGACACTCTGAAAACATATGAGAATGGTGCCATGAGACAAGGTGGAAGCAACCGGCTTATCGAACGTGTGTAAATAAGCTTGAAATGCAAGATGCTAAGTAATCCATACCTCCTGCAATGCTTAAGTAGAAGAATAGAGTGGCATGCGCCAACTATATATGTCTACCTCAATACAGCACAACGTACACATGCAACTCCATTTTGTTTGAGCAGAAGGAAGCCCAGGCGGCCCAGGCCCAACTGGCTGAGTTTCACATCTAGGTCCAAGCTGAGGAAAAGAGCGGGATTGAAACTTAACAAAGGATGGCTCATGCCGGGGAAATCAAGGTCAACCAGAGAAGGGGAGATGAGCATGAACTCACGAGGCTCCAACTTTAGAGCATGCCAGCCGCCCGTGAAGGTCAAGATAAGAGAGGCCCATGCAGGTGGCCAAGCGAACACAGAATCAAATGCACGAAAAGACTGAGAACTGAATCAGATTCACGGTGGACCAACATGTGACCAGACAGGCGCGAAGATGTACCACCGCCTGATGTCATCCAGAACCAGAGGATGCCATTACTTTTCCTGATAAGAGACTGCAGATCCGAGGCCATACCCAGCCAACTAATTGACACATAGCCCTAAACCATTGATTGATGGAAGGGAGGCAGGGTCAATCTTGGAACACCAGGCACCAGGATGTCTATTCTGCATGCTGCTAATTAAAGTGGAGATTTATGTTGACGGGTGTAACTTGCCCAATCACAATGGACCATGTAATCTAGGGTCCTAAAGAGACTGTAACCAATAGGATGTTGTACTTTTAGTGACGTCAATCACGTGTGTTGTTGAGGGATAGGCGTAGACACCCACCCGATAAAAGTTATCCAATACGTATGCCTTATTTTCATATACAGATATAACACCCATACTTAAGTTACCTTTCCCAACCAATTATATTGCATGATGATTTTCTATAGAAGTGCATGTCAATGATGACGAAGTTTGCCCATAAAAGAGGCTGCTGTACTGAAGTTCAGCCGGGGCGAGACAGGTGTTCGTGATGCTGCTGATATCCATAAACTGATGTATGTATCATTAAACGGACTTCCCTTTGCCAACTTACTGAGTCCCTAGTATTGTTTTGTGCTGGAGCATGTAAGTCCTGCACTCTGTTCTCACACGGTGCAGCTACCTTGTATTACAAGTTTTCGAGGGTGAGTGCTGACCAATGGGCCCGTCAGTAATTACCTCTCCTCGTCAACACTTGGTAGCGTGAGGATGGTTTCAGCATTCGATTATTGATAATCGAGTAATATAGTTAAAAGACACCCTTAGACCGACGGCCCGAAGTAACTCTGGGCCTCCAGTGACATTGCGAGTCCTTTCGCTATTCCGGCTGAGTAGGCCGAGAAGCTTCCCATGGACAGTGATAGTATATTTACTCCCAAAAAATCTGCAGTGGGTCTGAAGGAACCCGCTTTTCCAAGCATAACCCTTTTCATTCCCATGGGAAGCAGATCCGATGAAAACTATAAAGCGGGAAGAGGAAAGGGCGGTGATCCCAGAGATCCAGAGAGGAAAAGAGACGATCGGTGAGTGAAACAACAAAACTCGTTACCTTGGCAAATGACTTAAAGGCATTAGAGCAAGTGGGGGAAAGGTAACGGAGGGTGACGGAGAAAGATAAATTAGTTAGAGGTAGAGAAGACGGTATATATATAGTGGATTAATGACTCGAGTATAAAAGGAAGACATATATAATAGAATACCTAGGGGGGCACCTGAGCCAAAACATAATAGAATTCCAGGGGGGCATGTGAGCTAAAACGTAATAGAATACCAGGGGGCCACCTGGGAAAGGTAAAAATGTAAAAGGAATACCGGGGAGGCACCCGAGATTAAAAACGGTAAAGGATACCGGGAGGGCACCCGAGAGAAAAACTGTAAAATTCGCCTTGTTCCTGCGCTTTATAGAGTGATCAGAAGGACCTTGAACCCAGAGCCCACAGAGAGGGGGACGCTAGGCTTCGATGACGTTTAAAGATGTCATAAAGGAGTAGCTCAAATCCCATGATGGGGTAATAATTAGAAGGCAGGTATACGTTGCCCAGCTGGTGTCTGTCTAGTCTGTCAAGCGTCTGTCATAATGTCTTGCTATATGTGAATGCGCAATAAATGTATTGATGCGAAAAATGTGTTGATGCTTGAGTGAAATGCATTTTGGTTTTTGCGATTTTGTCACTGAGAGGGAATCGCCAGTGAATTGATGGTTTCTTTTGAGTAAATTGATGGTATACATTTTGGCGGGAAAAAGTGGATTGGACCTTGCGGTTGTGGTGCTCACTCATATTGGTGGAGAGATTTAGGTTATTGTGTAAACATTGTGGGTATTGAAGTGAGAAGATGGAGGAGGTCACCCCGCGTATGCATCTATGTAAGCAATTGCCTAAGCACGCAGTGAAGTTGAAGAAATATAGCCAAGAATGGGTTGGGGTACTGCCAATAAAATGTTTATGCCTTGGCCCCAGAATGGGTCGTTATCTAAGGCTGTTTTGCAGCACATGACAACCTTCCTACATGCCACGTATACGGGCAAGAAGCTTGAGAAACGCCTTGCCGTTCTCGAGTTATGGAAGATGTTTGAACAAACAAAAAAAGAAGACCCACCTGCAGACTGGATATTAAACGTATGTACAGAGGGGGGTGAGACACCTACTGCGCCACCGGCACCGCCGGAACCAGTCATTGAGGGAAGCAAGTCAGAGGGTCCTTACCCGTTACGAGAGCTCAAAGCAGCCACGGGGTATAGCAACCCCGCATATGAGTCACCTGCATGCAGTAGTGATGAAAATAAACAGGAGGAGCGGGAAATTGTTCCAGCCTCCGCCGTCCCGAGGGACAAGGAGAGGCAGGGAGATGGACGAAAGGATCAGGCACAAACTAGTGCACCTCTCGATAAGGAGAGAGAGAGAAAGAAGCGGAAAGAAAGTGATGAGATGACATTTGCAAAGGACGAATGGATGGGAGGACAGATATTGTTAAAGTTAGATGGAAAGGGGATTGATGATGCAAGGCCAGGAGGAAGGCCTGACGAAAAGCAGAGAAGGTAGAAGGATAGGGAGACAAGGGATGAAATAAATAGAAAGAAGGACAGGCTGAGGTGAGAACAACTTTATCGCGAAGAGCAAGGAATACTGCTCAGTCGCACCCAGTATGCAGCCTACGAAAAATACAGACTGAATATGTTGAAGTTAGAGGAACAATATAGGGTGCATGAAAGGAAGGAAGAGATTAGATAGGCAAAAGAACGTAGAGATGAAAGGATGTGGGAAGTAGATAAGATTAAAGAGTAGGCAAGGAAGCACAAGGAAGCAGACGGTGAAATAGAATGTAAGCATAGACAAAGGGCGCGAGAATTAGAATATTTGCAGCGGGAAGTGAAGAAACCCAATCCTGTTGTAGACTGGGAGGACATAGAAGAGTTCTTTCCAGCAAGTGATGCAGTACCAGGTACAAGCGGGACAATTATTGATGGTGACTTCGACACCAGAAGCATTGGGGAAGCGATTGATAAAATATATGATGAAACAGGACTGGAACGAATCTCCCAAGAGGGAAGGTAAGATGAGCGCTTAGAGAGCACTCAGTTATATGACACTGAGGATGTCACCCAAAGTAGTGGGAGTAGGGGACGTTTCCTAGATAGACTAGAAGATAGGCAGAACGAAGATGATGCAAGAAGTTGTGCAAACTGGGAGTATTCAGAGTCTGACTCTGATGGGGACGCGGAAGAAGCGATGTATGACGAAGGGAGACGGCACGAAAGGGGGCTCCCAGGGAACCGAGGGGTACAATGTTCAGATGCTAGAGGGTCCACAAGTAGGACACCGAAGTCCGCTGGACAGTCCAGCCGACACAATGAGACAACCCAGGGTCAGATGGGGGCATCAGCCCCTGCCTATGTGTACAGGCTAAGAGCATTACCAGGCAGGCGGCAAGGCAGAAACGCCACCCTGGCAAAAAATCCAGAAAGATAGAGATGATTGCGCATTCCAATTCCCACTGCTAGAGAAAGGGGGTGTAAGACCGCAATATATTCCATGGCCACACATGGAGTGGGAAAATGTAAAAAATAAGCTTCCAATGTTGACATCGGGAGCCGGGAAGTGGATACATGAGCTAGAAAAAATGACGGGGGGTGTCACCCTAGCCATAGGGGACATCAAGGGTCTCCTAATTGCTATACTCGGAGAAAGAGCAGACGATGTGTGGAAAAGGGCAGGCTGCCCTAGGGTAACCATAACTAACACCTCTCACGACGGAGCGCCATTTAATAATTGTAGAGCCGTAGTGTGGAAAGCACTGCGTACGCTATATCCAGACACATCCGATATGGGAGCTATAATGACTCAAAAAAAATGAAGGAGTCAGAGGATCCGTTGCTTTATATCCAGAATTTTCAAGATGCGTGGGTACTAGAAACGCATGTGTCTTGGACGAAATCTATCCATGTATTCTATCATACACTGTGCCAAGGGTTACCAGAACTTGTGCAAAAACAACTAAAAAAATTGGTAGGAATAGAAGCTAAACCGTCGGCCGAAATCCAGTTGACAATTGCCCATTATTGTAGGCTGTTGCAAGCAAAGAATCGAAAGAAAGGCAACGCGTAAGGGAGAAGAGGCGAAGCTGGTGCAAAGAAAGCTCTTGAAGTATGCGCTCAAGGGAGCCATGCTAACAAGCGCCGCCGATTTGAGTGCGCAATGTGCCACTAACCCACCGCAAAACAATCAGGGTAACGCGGTATATTATCCGAGAGGAAGGGGATTTGGAGGAAGAGGATGGCAGAGTAATCAGGGAGACTTTAGAGGTAACCAAGGAGGTTTTCAAAATGTTCAAGGTGGTATCCAGAGCGCACCAATGGGCAGTCCAGCTATGCCAGATGGACAGATGGCCCGACCACAGCCAGTGTGTTGGCTGTGTGGAGTGACAGGACATGTGGCACGCATGTGCAGAAGCCAAGGCATGTGGCAAAATAGTCAAGGATCGGGAGAAGGCATGACGAATCAGCCAGCCGCCCCGCAACAAGGCAATGCACAGGGCCACCTAGTACAGCAGCAGGCGGCGAACGCACAGCAAGGTGCACAGCAGGGTGCACAGCAAGAGTTTCAACCCTCGAACTTGGGGAACTTGCAACAGGGGCAACCCCAGCAGGCACCGCCGCCGGTAACACAAGGTATAAACAATGGGGTTGTACCGCAAACTTATAGTGGGCCAAACCTATACAAAAAATAGGACAGCTCACGGGAAACTCGGATGTGCTCTATCCTATCGGTGACACCAGACCCTAATAGGTAACCGAGGGTAAAAGTCACCATAGGGGGAAAAGAGTATTCCTTCTTAGTTGACACAGGCGCGACACGCTCATGCATAAGAGAAAGCAAGTTTTCCTTGTCCGGCGAGGCAATAGACACGCAGAGTTTCACTGGAGCTCATAGCAGAGTTCCCTTTACAGACACTCTCCCGGTCTCAGTGGGAGAGCATGAAATGAATGTGCCTTTACTGTACTCCCGTCAGTCCCCAGTAAACATCATGGGTCGAGATCTAATGACAAAGCTGAATATGTCAATCTCATTTACTGAGGATGGCATAGTGTGCTGCACGCCAGGAATGCATTATTCCAACGTATGCGAAATGATCAGAGCATACTCGGGACGTGCAGCTATGAGAGCTTTACCGCTGGAGCCAGAGGTCTTCGAATATGGCGTGCAAGTGCATATGGCAGGATTGCCGGGCCTCGCGGGCAAAACTATGAGGACCTCTGATGAGTTTCTTTTTAGAGCAAGGATACCCATGCATGAAGAAGATGGACAAATATTTCCTTTGGTAATACAGTTTGCCACAGTAAAGGGGAAGGTGGTTTTAGTAGAAGGATACGATGATGAAGGAAGGCAATGGTGTGCTGTTATCGCCATTGAAGAAGGGTATCGAGTGACTGACGTCACAGATGAGGATTTGTTCGAAGAGCACCCCGACTTAGAGGAGACATGGATGGAAGTAAGTCTCATATTCTGGGTGAAAATGATCAAACGAGAAGTGCCACAGCGAATGGTACGACCAGAGTACTTTGAGGAGGACATGGCCCAGGTGCCAGTCACAGTATGGACACAAGGGCCTTATGACGTAGGACTCCTGAAGGGGGCAAGAGAGGTGAAGATTAAACTCAAGCCTGGAGCGATCCTACCAAGAGCGCTGCAATACCCCATGTCCAGAGAAGCTGATGAGGGGATTGCGAAGACAATCTCTGCCATGATGGAGCAAGGTATTCTAGAATCACCTTGTAACACTGTGATCTATCCTGTCTAAAAATTGAAGGGAGGGTCTTGGCGTTTAATCCAGGTTTTTCGAGCATTGAACGACATAGTCGAAGCCGAGTTCCCCCTAGTCCCTAATCCATCCACCATTTTGTGCAACATACCCACGGAGGCAAAATATTTCACGGTAATCGATTTGAAAAATGCATTTTTCTCGATTCCATTGCACCGTGACTCACAAGACCTGACATAATTTACTTTCAGACAAATGCGCCTGAAAATTACAAGGCTGCCACAGGGTGTATTGTGAATCTCCGTCCATTTTTAACAGAGGCCTGCAAATGGACCTAAGCAACATTGCGGTAGACAGTGTTGTATTATAGTATGTAAATGACATTCTGATCTGCAGCACCACTGAAGAGCAATGCCGACACGACTCTGTTCAGCTACTGACCATATTGGCTGAGAAGGGATACAAGGTGGACAAGGACAAGTTGCAATACTACCAACAAGAGGTGTTATACATAGGGCAACTAATCTCACATGAAGGGAAAAAGGTAACACCAGAAAAGGCTGAAGCTATCATAAGCCGCTCACGGTAAAACAAATGCAGAGCTTCTTAGGCCTATGCAATTATGTCAGAGCATGGGTCTTCGATTACAGCTCGTACACCAAGCCCTTGCTCCAGGCCTTAAAGAAAGCCCAGGCAACAGAAGGAAAAATTGAATGGACTGAAGAAACGGAAAAGGGGTTTGCAGAGCTAAAGGGGGTAATTAGTAAGGCCCCAGTTCTCGGGATCCCCAATTATGCAGAGGAATTCTACCTCTTCTCTCATACCGATGGCAATTTTATGACAGCAGTGGTCGCTCAGTGAACATCGCTGGGGTACAAGCCCCTAGCCTACTATAGTCGGAGCTTGGACCCGGTCATGAGGGGCCACTTCCCATGCGAGCAAAATTTATCAGCCGCCGCGTTTGCCATCGAGAAAGCATCATCCATTGTGATGGGATGCTCAATGACATTATATGTTGAGCACTCATTATTTGCCATATTGGAGAAGCCAAAAGGCACCTTGACTTCAAAGAGAGCATCTGCATATGAGGTGATTATCTCAAATCCATCGATCAAAATAGTGCGATCCAAAACTGTGAACCCTGCTATGTTTATTGCTGAGCCAGTCAAAGAGGGAGAACCTGTGCATGACTGCGCCAATTATGAAGAGTTTTATGATGAGATCCCCAGGGTAAGAGAGAATGCTCTGCCAGGCAGAGAAGTCGTCTTCATTGACGGGTCATCAAGAATTGACCAAGAAGACGGACAAAGGAATACAGGCGTGGCCGTGATCAAACACATGGCAAATGGAGAGTTCCAAGGACTTGTCAGTGCACAAATACCATCCCACTATTCAGCACAGGCTGCAGAACTAGTGGCATTGATACTCGCCATTGAGAATCACGAAGACCAGGAAGTAACAGTGTACAGTGACTCTGCCTATGTGATATCCACCGTGCACGCAGGCCTGGCACGATGGAAAAGGAGGGGCTACCTCCGACGGACAGCATGCCAGTGCAACATGCAGCCTTGTTGGACAAGCTGATAGAAGCACTACAGCTCCAAGTGTGCATAGCGGTCGTCAAGTGCGCCGCTCACACCAAGGGAACAGATTTCGTGTCACGTGGAAACCATGAAGCGGACACGGAAGCCAAGCGCATGGTATCCAAGGGTGAGACAATCATGGACGTGGAGGTGGCACGTACCCATAAAGGAATGATGATAGCCCGAGCCACTCCAGAGGCCTATAGCAATATGGGGCAGACACAGTTAATGGAACTCCAGGGGGAGGCACCTCAGGATGAGAAGAATTTATGGAAGCGAAGAGGGTGTTCTTTAAACCCTTTTGATGGGTTATGGAGGCAGGACAGCACTGGTAAACCAGTAATGCCTGTCACCCTTCTAAAGGTAGCATTAGGACAGCTCCACTACCCTTTCCATATGTCAAAAGAAAATCTTGTGGCAACGCTCTCAGAAGACTGGTTCACGCCGAATCTAGCAGAACATTTTGCATTCTTTATGGTTAAATTGCATAATTTGCCAGCAATTCACCTCTGGGCACACATTGAAAGTGATAAGAGGAATCATTTCCAGACCTGAAGGGCCTTTCCAGCACCTGCATATCGACTATGTTGATATGATCCAGGTTTGTAATGGGTACAGGTATTTCATTGTCGTGGTGTGTCCATTCTCCAGATGGATAGAAGAGGGGCCCTGTACACATCCCGACGCTGCCTGTGCTGCAAAATTCCTGGTGAGGGTGGTTTTCCCCAAGTGGGGGGTGTGTGAGGTTATGAGGTCAGACAATGGGCGCCATTTTGTAAACTCAGTATTTGAGCAGATTAGCTTGTTGCTTGGTATAAAGCACAAGTTCTCGTCGGCCTATCACCCAGAAGGAAATGGCATATGTGAACGGCTCAACGGCCTGTTGAAAGAAAGGATAGCTAAATTGAAGTTCACATTAAAGAAGGCTGCACTGCCTGCCTTTGGCATTATATGCGCTTCGGAACTAGCCAGGCTCTAACCATCACCTCATGCCGCACAATATTATCACTGATAGAAGAATGAGAACCCCTCTTACCACCCGAGATAGGGCTACATGTGATGCCCAGCCTGCTAGAGAGGTTCTGGGAGAAGAAATGAACAATTACCTTGACTGCCTTACCTCTAGTACATCTATCATTTTAGGCCAGCTGCAGCGACGGCGTAAAGGGAACAGCACATCACAAACCACAACAGACAGTGCTGAGACAGGCGCAGCACACAGTCTTTGTGCGCCACTCATCTTCCCTGGTGACAGCGTTTTGGTGAGGAATTTTACGAGGAAGAAATGGGACGAACCACGTTTTAATGGCCCTTTCATCGTGGAGGACCGCACCCCATCCGCTGTTAAGCTCCCAGGAAGAAGAGCCTGGATTTTTCTAAATTATGTCAAGCCCTTTATAGGAGAAGGTGCTCCTGCTGCATCCACCGTGGAATCTACTGGATCACTATTGGGCATGTGGGTCCAAGGCATATATAAGACTACCTATGAACTGGGGAGGCATATGCACACTGGTGAATGTCCATGTTCCTGCACTAGTGATCCCAAAAAGTGAACTGAATTTGGACAGCTTTCCGAAAGCAGATGCTCACCTGAGGAAAAGGAGGTCTGTAGAGCTGAAATCCAGAATGAAGAGAAGAAAACTAAACTACTTTTCTGCCAAATCGGAAAAGGCATTTCATGCGATTCCATACGTTCAGCCTCACTTCAACAGTATTCACCACAATGCTCCTGCCACACATCCAAATTGGAGAGAATGCTACATGGTTGCAGATAACCAGATGGGAGTTACTGCAGACCATTAGCACCACAATAAAAGGATTCAATGCGATCAAAGAAGAGCTGAGAGCGGTTAGACTGATGACCCTCCAGAACAGATATGTGCTTGACATGATCACAGCAATGGATGGAGGTGTTTGTGCAAAAATCGGAGAATCATGTTACACTTTTAACCATCGCATGATGAGGAAAATGAACCCTCACAGAGGCCATACGCATGTTGACAACTTTGAAAAACCAGATGACTGATGAAACGGACGAAGTGGATGATGACAGTTGGTTTGGGAACCTATTCTCATGGGTCCGGCAATGGATGGCCGATATATTCAAGTTTCTGGTAGCCTTGCTAGCAATGGTGCTGCTAGGATTCTGTGTTATCAAGATAATCATCACACAGTGCCAGAAAACTGCAAAGAAGGCCATTGGGATGAAAATGATGGTCGATGTTGAGCCAGGCTGGAAGCCCAGAGACCTGACAGATGAGGAGATGAAGGACTTTGTGAAAGCCAGTGAATTTGCACCAGAGGGAACAAAATTCACTTATCCCAAGAAACAAAGAAGCTATATAGGCAAATGGATTTACTGCAGTCCAAATGGACAATGCCAATTGATTACCTGTACCTGAGCATGTGAAAACAGCAGGGAGTTTGAAAGGAGTGATAAAGATATGGACACCCAAATTGCATACATTCACGCCATCTTGTGTAAATCCAGAAGACGATGAGCAAGAAGCTGAGGAATCAAAGAAACTGAATATAAAGGAGGAAGTAGGAGTGGTTGATGAACCGACCAGAGGGGGATTGTAGAGGAGGTCCCGGATAAGACCTGCAAACCTGCCCCCCATTGCGAGTTGCCAGTAAGGTACTCGCCAAGGTATGTGATGTGCGAGGAGCAGCTGAACCAACAAAGGGCTGCAATGGGCCTCTGCCCTGTGTACATTAGAAGATCAATACCTGTTGAAATGCCCATAAACCAGGCACCCCTGGGCAGCACGGTACCCAATCAGACAACCGTACCTGCCATTGGTACGAAACAACGAGTATTTACAGACTGTCCACGAGGAGACCTCGAAGGCCTTAATGGAAGGCCAATGGAAATAGACTAAGGGCCTAGGCAGCCCGAGAACAATTAGAAGTGGCTACTGAAAGCTATGCATACCAGTACCGACAACTGCAAGGAGAATTGTAATGGACGAAGGGGAGAGACACTGTGAAAACGTATGAGAATGGTGCCATGAGACAAGATGGAAGCAACCGCCTTATTCAACGTGTGTAAATTAGCTTGAAACGCAAGATGCTAAGTAATCGATACCGCCTGCAACGCTTAAGTAGAAGAATAGAGCAGCATGCGCCAACTATATATGTCTACCTCAATACAGCACAATGTACACGTGCGACTCCATTTTGTTTGAGCAGAAGGATGCCCAGGCGGCCTACGCCCAACTGGCTGAGTTTCACATCTAGGTCCAAGCTGAGGAAAAGAACGGGATCGAAACTTAACAAAGGCTGGTTCATGCCAGGGAAATCGAGGCCAACCAAAGAAGGGGAGATGAGCATGAGCACATGAGGCTCCAACTTCAGAGCATGCCAACCCGCCCGCGAAGGTCAAGATAAGAGAAGCCCATGCAGGTGGCCAAGCGAACACAGAATCAAATGCACGAAAAGACTGAGAACTGAAGCAGATTCACGGTGGACCAACACGTGACCAGACAGGCGCGAAGATGTACCACTGCCTGATGTCATCCAGAACCAGAGGGTGCCATAACTTTTCCTGATAAGAGACTGCAGGTCCGAGGCCATACCCAGCCAACTAATTGACACATAGCCCTAAACCACTGATTGATGGAAGGGAGGCAGGGTGAATCTTGGGACACCAGGCACCAGGGTGTCTATTCTGCATGCTGCTAATTAAAGTGGAGGTTTATGTTTAGGGGTGTAACTTGCCCAATCACAATGGACCATGTAATCTAGGGTCCTATAGAGACTGTAACCAATAGGACGTCATACTTTTAGTGACATCAATCACGTGTGTTGTAGAGGGATAGGTATAGACGCCCACCCGATAAGAGTTATCCAATCCGTATGCCTTATTTTCATATACAGATATAACACCTATACTTAAATTACCTTTCCCAACCAATTATATTGCATGATGATTTTTTAGAGAAGTGCACGTCAATGATGACAGAGTTTTCCCATAAAAGAAGCTGTTGTACTGAAGTTCAGGGAAGTCGGGGCAAGACAGGTGTTCGTGATGCTGCTGATATCCATAAGCTGATGTATGTATCATTAAACGTGTAGGTAAATAGATAGAAATCAGGGTGAGAGATCCGAAAGTACAGGTAGGTGATGACAGAGGGTGTCAACTGTGTGTAACCCAGGACTGTGATAGGTCCGTGGGTACTAGAACAACAATAGTGAACACAACACTATTCTACAAACACATATACACAGGGGTTGTGCCACAGAAAATCGACACAACAGTGTTTCGGCCAAGCTGGGCTGGGTTTAAGCCCGAGGTTGTAGTGGCCTTCATCAGGATGGTCTCTTAATAAAGGTTCTGTCCTCCATTTTGGTTCATTGTGGACATTTCGGACACCGAGTGTGTGCTAAGAACAGTTCCATCTTGCTTGCGGACATTACGGACAGGTATAGTGTCCTTTGGACACCTCCATTTTGATTAATTGTGGACATTCCAGACAGCGAGTGTGTTCTAAGAACAGTTCCATCTTGCTTGCAGACAGTACGGACAGGTATAGTGTCCTTAGGACACCCCCATTTTGGTTAATTGCGGACATTTCGGACACCCGCACTGTCCGCGGACAACCTAACTGGTTTTTCAAAAAAAATAAGACACAAAGATCTAAATTAAAACACACATAATATTTGTTTTTAATTTTATACAGATATAAAGATTATGAAAGATAGGGGGAAGCAGAAACTGACACAAATACTGGGCAATTAGCGGTTTGGAGAGGATGGATGGGAGGGGATGAAGGGATGGAAGTCTCATCATAACATTTTTCTAGGTACTGAGGGTTTGTGGATGGTGGACGGGGACATGGAGCGAGGGAACAGGTGCATGTGAAACAGTGATATTAAATGTTTTCTTTTATGTGGTCCTCCACAAAATATTTTGAAATATTGACATTTTCCATAAGCATATCCATTTTTTATTCCATGTGCTGCAGAGTATTTTCTAATGTCTCTTTTGCTATATTATTTTCAATGTTTGTATGGTCTGTTAATATATATATATATATATATATATATATATATATATATATATATATATATTCAGTGAAAAAAACTTTGTTAAAGGGACGTTATGGTCAAGTTGCGCTACTAAAAACCTATGAAATTCAGTGAAAAAACTTTGTTAAAGGGACGTTATGGTTCCAAGTAAAACCGAAAAACCCTTGAAATTCGCCAGTTATGGTAAGCTAAGCAACCATAACTCGCGCCACCACCGTGCACTACTAAGACTAACACCCATAAAAAAAAACAACAGAACTATCAGAAAGTGCTCATAAGTCTAGTGATTATCTTTATGCACAAAAAGGATTGCTGTCTTTCAAGCTTGTGTTTTCCCATATGTATATGTTTCATATGATGTGACTGTACTGTAAGGGAATTACTGTAGGAACCTACTAGAAGGATGCGTCTACAAATAAAATAAAATGTTTAGTTTCTGACTGTTACTGAAGAAAACCATGTGGCCTAGATATGTCAGCAAAAGAAAAAAGAGTGAGCCAGACATGTGATGTCATCAGTGATGTCATCAATGACATTTGTGATGTCATCTTTGATGTCCTGGGTGTTAGTCTTAGCAGTGGACGGTGGTGGCGCGAGTTATGGTTGCTTAGCTTACCATAACTGGTGAATTTCAAGGGTTTTTCGGTTTTACTTGGAACCATAACGTCCCTTTAACAAAGTTTTTTCACTGAATTTCATAGGTTTTTAGTAGCGCAACTTAACCATAACGTCCCTTTAACAAAGTTTTTTTCACTGAATTTCATAGGTTTTTAGTAGCACAACTTAACCATAACGTCCCTTTAACAAAGTTTTTTCACTGAATTTCATAGTTTTTTAGTAGCACAACTTAACAATAATGACTTTGACTTTATATACATGTCATATGGAACTGACTAGATCTCTTCTTATGAACGTGATGTCCGCAAACTTATTTAATGTTCGCAGACATGTTCGGAGAACAGTACCACTACCTAAAAACTGTGGGGAGCGAGGGGGGTGGTGGGGTATGTTTGATTGTTATATCATAATATAGGAACATTTAACAAATTCAAAAAGCAGCACACAAACACATTATATATAGTAATACATAAGAAATGTAACCCATATATGTAACACACTAATTCATTTAAATACAATATGTTCAGAAATGGAATATACCACAAGAACATAAATAATTACCTCACAGACACAACAGAACTGAGAACAAGACCAGACCCACTGAATACAAGGGACTTATCTTACCAGAAATAGTAAGTGTACTTCATTTTACTCATATATTTATAAACTTTCTGTATTAGATTAAAAAATATATTATCTTTTTTTTTCTCACAGAAATGTCTACTACTCTGGAATGGCTAGAGAACAATTTCCGACATGAAGAAATGTCACAAGATAGTGAAACTAATGGTAAACACTTTATAATATAAACCGTTTAAATATTATTATTTTGTATACATTTAACATATATATTTTTTTTTTGTACAGAGCATAACAAAATAGAAACTACCTCTGAAGAAGCTGTTATGGAAAACACGCTTGACAACATAAAAGAAAAAATTGATTTACTGTTGACCAATTTTAATAATTTGAAAACGTTTGTTGAAGATCATTTTAAAACAAAAACGTCATACCATTGCCCCACATGTACTTGTCCCTCTTCACCATATCCCAGTCAATTATCCCCAAACCCTCTCCATAATCCAAAACATTTTGATGAGATTTCCATCCCTTCTTCACCTAATACCAATCATGTTGAAACCCCAAATTCTCCTGTTTTTGTTTCTGTTTCTGCCTCACCTTCTCTGTCATAAATTATTAATATATGTTAAATAAAGTTTAATTTTTATATTGTATTGTGAATAGTTTGTTTTTTTTTTAAAAACAATAACAGTGTCCGCGGACGATGCGAGTGTTCTGAAATGTTCGTACATAAACGAAAATGGAGGTGTCCTGAAAAACACCACACCTGTTCGTACTGTTCGCTAGCAAGTTGAAACTGTTCTAAGAACACACGTGGTGTCCTGAAATGTTCGTAAAGAAACAAAAATTAAAGTGTTCTAAAGAACACTATATCTGTCCGTAATGTTCGCTATCAACTTAAAACTGTCCTAATAACACAATTGGTGTCCTGAAATGTTCGTAAATAAACGAAAATGATGTGTCCTGAACAACAGTACAACTGTTCGTAGTGTTCGCTAGCAACATGAAACTGTACTAAGAACACATGCGGTGTCCTGACTTGTTTGTAAACAAACAAAAATTAAAGTGTCCTAAAAAACACTATACCTGTCCGGTACTGTTCGCTAGCAAGCTCAAACTGCTCTAAGAACGCTATTGGTGTCCTGAAATGTTCGTACGTAAACGAAAATGGAGGTGTCCTGAAGAACACTATAACTGTTCATAGTGTTCGCTACCCAATTAAAACTGTTCTAAGAACACAATTGGTGTCCTGAAATGTTCGTACATAAACTAAATTACACGTGTCCTGAAGAACACTATATCTGTCCTTACTGTCCGCTACCAAGTTTAAACTGTTCTAAGAACACACGCGGTGTCCTGAAATGTTCGTTTCACATGTGATGCACTTTTAATTACTTCAGAACCCGAACAGTGTCCATAGGACATCAATGCGCATGCGCTAACCAATCTCCGTGCACTTGGTGTCCTGTGGACAGGCGCTTCCTTCACGGACTAGTTCGCAAACGGATCATATGACCGCGCCCACGCTCATCGTGTGTCCTGAAATGCGGACACTGTTCGTGTCCCCGAACAATTTCAAAGTACATTTTCAGTTAATCCATAATATTTTTCAATACAATCTCACCATGCCACAAGTCCCACATAGCAATCTTGAGTTTCTATATACCTTTTGAAACTTTCCGATCCTTTTTTTGTGTTCGATCTGTCCGCGCACAGTGCGCATGTCCGCGGACCGCGCACAAGCACCCCTATAAAAGACCACGCCCAAGAGCTTATTCCCATTGTGTTTCTGGCTATTCCTCAGAACACAGTGATTTTTGCTGCCACCTGCAGACTACACCATCATCGAGATGGCATCCTTGGCTGCTGAACTGCCACTTGGTGCTGCACCAGCTTCAGCACCACCACCACCCCCTCCACCACCACCACTTCCCCAAGGGCCTGAAGAGGGGAACAGGACTGAGGATGCGGAGGAGGAAGAAGAGGATGATGAGAATGAGGCAGAGGAAATCCCTACTACCCGCACTAGGCGTGAGTCTTGGGTGTGGCGGTTATTTACCATTCATGGGAATGGTCCTAAGGCTCGTGCGAACCATGTTACCTGCAATGAGTGCAAAATGATACTCAGTCGCGGGAAGCATGGTAACTACAGCTTTGGGACCACTACCATGAAGCGACACCTGAGGTCATTTCACTCTGGGGCTATTCGCAGGGTTGTAGGTCACAGTTGTATGTATGTACTGTGACACAGTACTCTGCAGGGGGGAGCGACTTTGGAGTGCTTTTGAGACTATCGTCTCAGAGCACGAGAAGACCTGCTCACTACCCAAATAAAACCCACTCTACATCTTCCGCTCTCAGCTCGCCCTTTCTTATCCCTGTGGTTGGTGTCCCCCCTTTACCCTCCTTTACCCCTCCTCTCCTAGTGTGTTGTGTCTGAAAAACCAAAAAAAATACAAAATTACAAACATAAAAAAAAAATAAGGCTCTTTTCAGAGCCGCCTTTCCCAGTTAAAAAATAGAAGTGAAAATAAATGAAGCAGGGCTCTTGGTATTTTTTAGAAGTCCGCGGACAGTTCGCGAACATTAAAAAAATTGGGTTGCTACTCCATCACAAACATTGTAATGTTCTCTGGAAAGAAGTGGTGGCTCTGAAAAGAGCCTTTGGGTGGTGTTTGTAAGTCAAAAATTGTAAATGCTTAACATCTACTTCAAAATCGTTGTAATTCCAAAAAAGGTCGCAATGCATTCTGTACATTTCTCAGAAAAATCTGATTGCCAGCATAAGTAAGATGGACTCCATCTCTGCGAAAAATGTATGTACTACAAAACATAATATTTTCATTGTGAAAAGAAGACATGCCAAAATCTCTTAGAAAGCCACAGATAGCCTTATTAACATTGCGCCTTGCTTTTTCCATTTGTGGACCAAATGAAGAAGAACGAAGCCACATTTGTCTCTGCGCAATCCGTGAAAATATCACTTGAGAATTAGGAAACATGTCCCTAACTTTCCTAAATCCTTCTTTCATAGCAAATTGCAAAAAAATTCCAGTCACATGTCCTAAACTGTTCCCTCCACAATGAATTACAATTATGTCTGGATGTTGCTCTGTCTCCAAAGTAGCACAGAGAGGTAGCAAGTCCAACCACTTCATTCCACATACTCCATGCCAGTGTACTTCCACATGTCAGAATCCAAGATCTACAGCTACTCCACAGCTTTCTGCATGCACCTTCAACCAATGTATCCACGAATCTCCTAAAATCCAAACAATCTGTTTTCTGAAACACACAGCCATAGCTACCTTTTGTTCTCTCAGCAAAAAGAGTATCTCAGAAAATCTCTCCTGGCACAACACACCCACCAAACTTTCCTGACCAATCCCTTTCAGTGCTTATTCTCATTTGCATGACTTCTGAACCCAAAAATCTCCAGATGTAACTCCCGATGTCCGCGAACTACCGCCATGTCCGTGGACATATCGTAACATGAACAGCCCTTCTACCATTTCCACTACACTCTCTCTGCCATTCCCTCATTGGATGTACCTCAAAAATCACATGACCATGCACCAATCACAATCAAGACCTCTACATCTAACTGCATCATCATAGATCAGCACTGCAAATGTACTCTGAATCTCTCTGAGTACAAGTGTCATATCATTGGCAAGCAGCATCTACCAGAAATGCTGTACAAGTCTTCAAGATTTCTACTTGCAGCTCCATGCATATCCATATGCATGAACACAAACTTCAGGTATGCATATTTTCTGTATAGTGGATGACATAGCTCTCAACCATTTTTGTTTTATAGGCGGGTGAAATCACCCGATTTTGTTTTTGGCGGGTGAGAAACCCATTGGAATGAATGGGCGTGCAGGAGGCTTGGCGGGTGAGTCTGCCCTTTACAAGGCGTGTGACACCCGCCAAAAGCGTGTGAGTTGAGAGCTATGAGATGAACACATTTTCAAACAGACTTTTGCCTTGTAAAATCTGTAAAATGAATTTACTGTACTTTTTTCAATTTCCTAAAATCAACTATCACTTATAAACCTTTATACTTTTTACTTTCTTTATACACACACACTCAAATCATGTTAAACTGAAATATATAGACTACATATATTCAAACAAAATTGCATGCAAACACAATCTATGTTTAAACCTTTATAAAAATACTTATACAATTTCATATTTTTTGTTTTTATTTATTTATTTACTTAATTACTTTAAATTAGACATGACATTGAGGCGCTATTACCTAGAACAGTTTACTTACAGAAATAGTGGTATTCACTAATATATTATAAATTTCACAAGACATAGTAAAGATATTTTGTTTTTGCTACAGTTAGTCATTCAATACAATTTGTTCATTAAGAACATATCATATGTACTGAACTGATGCAATGTATCTTATGTAAATAAATTAGTTTAATGGTTTTACAGAAGGCACTGAGGATTTCAATGAAAAAAATCAATATCTAAGTTAAAAACAGTGCTATGTACAAACAAAGTTACTGATTTGAAGCTTTTACAATTGCAGTGAAGACCAGTTTCCTGAAAAGAAGCAGCCGAATTCGAAGAAGAAATAAAAACTAAGAAGTTACCTGTTAATTTTAAAAAAAAGTAAGTAAAATATCACCATAATATTTGTATTATTAATCAAATATACTATAACATTAATACGAGCTATTTTGGTTTCTTAAAATAGAGATTTTGTACCATTTTGTCCAAAAATGTCCATGTCTTAAACAGCGATTTACAGCCAGAATGGCCCACAAATTTCTATTTTGGGACACACAAATTAGCCAACTGAACCACTACAAATTTCATATTATAGAACAAACAACTGTTTTAATTGTATACATTAGATTTACTATTTCTACTTTTCCACACCACTAGCTTACTTTTTTTTGGTCATCTGAACCCCAGTTTAGTAACACATAAATTCAAGAATACCTATCCATACTAGTTTTAGTTCCCAATGCACAATCACACACCATTACATACATCTTTATCATCTTACTCAAACACTCATGCACACAGCACACATACATTCCAGAACACCCCAACCCATATCTTCTTTATTTTTTTCAACAGACCCTAAAGAATGCCTACCAAAACACAAGTCCATAGAAAGCAACGCAAAAGTAGAGCAAATGAAAATAAAGGTGTCCAACATAAGCATCCATCTCTAGCAGAATTTGTAAAAAAAAGTTGAAACAAAACAGCTAATACATTCATTTAGTGAAACACAAGAAGTTTCAAGTACAACAACTTCGCTTCCTCTATCAAAATGTAAAACAAACCAAAAAACAATTAACAGAAAATCAGCTATCAGTACAAATAAAAATACTTCTTCAAATTTTAATATAGTGCAAAATAAGCATCCCAAGAAAAGTATTTTAGCCAAAATATACCGTCGCAAAGTCCTTCAAAATCTTATAAAAACAGGAGAGAAATCAGGTTCAAAGCTTAAAACCTATCCTAGGAAATTAATCTTAGAAGCATTGATGGACAGTGCAATTCTTCTCAAAAGAAATTTATTTATTTTACTATTAAACAAAATGAAACCACTAACAAAACTAATAACTAAATTACAAAAAAGACTTCTCAATAAGCGAAATGTCAACAGAAAGAACTTCTTAAGTATCTGTGGAGGTGAATGGAATCACACTACGAGCACAGAACCATATTTTAATGAAGAAGCGTACAAACAAAAGCAAACAAATACAATTGCCATAAATAGCAGTGGTCGAGGTTATGAAAAAGTGAATAATACCATAATGGAACAAGAAGTACTCCTTACAAAAATATGCGCTGAAAACTTAGAATTACCCCTCCATTCAACTGAATCAGAACGTCTAGTGTACAAATGGCCATGCACGTCAATGTGTAACATTCCCAAACAATGTTTCAAATCTTTACACCAATCCCTCAATAAATATGTAAAAAGCAAAGACAAAATCAAAATTAAATTACTGAAAAATATAGATACCTGTCCAGTGCGCAAGTACACAGGACTACAAGGACATTCATTGGCCTGCATTACAGGACCTACTTGTAAAACCACTTTCCATGATATCAAAAGGATATCAACACATCATTCAACTATAAGACATCTAGTCTATAAACTGTACTATGCTAAAAGTCCTGCTTTAGCACTAGCAAAGTTAAATAACATCCTTCTACATGGTACAGCAAAAGACCTACTTGAAGAAATTCACTATATCCAGAAAAAATATTTTAGAAATGAAAGCCATTTACAGAATGAAATAGCTTTAAACCAATTAAGCAACAATTCTACACATGGCAACCTTTTGCTAAACACATACAAAAAAGAAATACTAACATTTAAAAGTACATCAGCTGAAGTACCAAACCATGTATGTGTATGTTGCCGTAGAATTTTTTATAAAAGTAACACAAAAACTGTGGACCTATCATACAAAATAGAAGACAATGAAGATTCTAAATGGTTTGAATTAGCTCTCTACCTTCTAGCAGAAAACAAATATGAAATAACTGAGCCCTTAATACTTTGCAGTTATTGCACTACAAAACTTTACAACAACCAAACTCCTTCACGTTCTATCACAAATAATTTGGAATTATACCCAGTACCAAAACCTCTACAACAACTTAATTTATATGAGAGCATCATAATTCAAACAGTACACCCATTTCAAGCAATAATACACCTTCAACCAAAAACAGCAAAATTACCTACCTCTGAATTGGTAAAAGGCATTCGTGGAAAAGTAGTTTATTTACCATTAAATCTAAAAGAAAATGTGCATACTCTAGGAGTGCAACGTGCAATGCAGCAATCTTTAATTATATTAGTTAATGGAGTACCTACAAAAGACAAAAAAATATGGCAACAGCTGGTAGATTTATATAAAGTTAGACAAGCCTTCCAATATCTTAAAGAGAATAATGAATATTACAAACAAATTAATATTGAAGAAAACTTGAAAGATACAACTGAAATAATTCAAGAAACACAAGAAGCTGGTCAATTTGAGCTACTAGATCCTGATACAATATCAAATAATTTAGACCATTATACAATTCATCCTTTGCACTGCAATGACACCGTACAAGATGTACTGGAAACTTACCAAATGCGTCAAACAAAAGGATCGCCAATCAGTATATGGGAAAAAAGTATAGAAGCACGTGCTTTTCCTCTACTCTTTCCTACTGGCAAAGGAGGAAGGTATGATGATAGACCTATTCAAATATCAGCTTCAGAATACCGCTTATTACGGATGTATTCTGAAGATCCCAGATTTAGACAAAATGTGGAATACATATTCCACCTACTCTTTGAAAGTGAACTAGCAACTTTATGTTACGGAGTTGCACACATATTAAAATCAGGATCACCCTTTCAAAATATGACAGCTACACAATTATTAGAGAAAGTGCAACAAAAGGGTGAGGTTTTACAATCAAATATTACAAATCTATTAGCAAATATGCGTGGTACTAAAGAGTACTGGTTTCAACGTCATGGAGATGTACGTTGTATGATCAGAAACCTTGGCCCACCCACTTGGTTTGTTACATTAAGTTGTGCAGAATATGCATGGGAAGATTTACACGATTTCCTATGCATATCAAATAAAAACAAAACAAACATATATATTCTAACACCTGGAGAACTTTGTTCTTTGGATCCTGTTAATGTTTCAAGATATTTTCACCATCGCTTCATTGCTATGCTACATTTTATTTGTAATAAAACTGTTCCTCTCCTTGGAGAAGTGCAACACTTCTTTTGGAGAAAAGAATACCAAGCCAGAGGAGCACCACATATCCACATGCTTTTATGGATTAAAGATGCTCCTAAATTTGGTCAAGACAGTGATGCCACTGTTTTACAGTTTATTGAAAAATATGTCACTTGTGAAATTCCATCAGAAGCCACAAATAGTGATCTTCGTGCACAAATTTTACAATTTCAAAGACACAAATGTGGAAAATATTGTCGTCGCAAATACAAAAACAAAGGCAAATACTACACCAAATGCCGATTTGGTTTCCCTAGACCAGTTACAAATACAGGTCAAATAAACAACCTCATGTCTTCAGTTAGACATAGTGTTAAAGGTAAGTCACCTAAAAATACATATTACATAAAAAGAAAAGAAGAAGAAAAATATATCAATGATTATAATGCAATCATTGCCCACTTATGGAATGCAAACATAGATGTGCAGTACATTGCAGACAATTCTACTGCAGTTGCACGATATGTCACAGCATACTTAACTAAAGCAGAAAAGACAGAGCTCCAAGACCTCTGGAATGACCTGTCATCAGATAAAACAGTATCTCAGAAATTATACAGCTTGGGCATAAAAATGCTCACCCATAGAGAATGTGGATCTTATGAAGCAGCTGATCGTTTAACTGGTACTTCATTGTATGGTAAATCTGAAAATATAGTATGGCTAAGTCTTGGTCCAGCTAAATCTAGAAAAAGAGTTCTAAAATCATATGAAGACATAGAAACAACAGCCAAACATGATCCCAACAGCCAAGACATTTTAAAAAACAATTTATTGGACACATACTACCCAAACAGAAGTAATACTTTGGAAAACATGTGTCTATACCAAATAGCCCAAAACTACACATACAAAAAAAGGAAACCTGATGAAAAAAAAGGTAAATATAGAGTGACAGACTGTGAAGGCAGCTTAGTTAAACTCACTAAACCAAATTTCATTAATCATATCAAATTGTCATTGAAGACTCCTCAACATAAAGAAGTATATTACATGTCCCTGCTACAAATCTTCAAACCATGGAGAAAAGAAGAACAATTACTAGATAACTATGACTCATATGAGGATGCTTTCAAATCAAATGAAAGCACTATAACTGATGTAAACTTTACACAGTACAAAACAATGTTGCACAATGAACAGCAACATGAAGAAGAACTCCAAGCCCAACTAGATAAGGATCCTCCTGACAGTAGTCAACCTTCTGTAACAGGAAGCCAAGAACCACTGGGAGAACCACTAGTAACAAATGAGGCAGAATTAGCTATGATAGAAGTAGAAAACACCATGTGTCAGTATGAAGATAAGGAAGACTTAACTATACTACAATCAAAACTAAACAATGAGCAAAGTAGCATTTTTCAAGAAGTAACAAAACAAATTGCACATGGTGTAAAATATGAAAATAAAGAATGTTCCTGCCATAATTATAAACCTATACTACTGTACGTCAGTGGTGAAGCTGGTTCTGGCAAAACATTCCTAATCAAAATCATTAGTAAGTTCCTTCAACAATTGACAAACAACAAACTGTCAGCTATTGTCACTACCCCCACAGGTTTAGCTGCCTACAACATAGGTGGTGTTACATTACACCGATTACTACTATTACCAGTAGAACACCAGAACAAATTAGACTATTACAAACTTTCTGCAGAAGCTGCAATGGAATTACGCAGAGTATTGAAACAAATGAAAATGCTACTAATAGATGAAGTGAGCATGGTCTCCAACCTGATGTTAGCTTTGATTCACCTCAGATTACAAGAAGTACTCAAAACAGACTATGAAGAGCTCTTTGCAGGAAAACACATTATTGTTTTTGGAGATCTGCTTCAATTAACACCAGTAAAAGGTGAACCTATTTTTAAAACATTAGGGCACAAACTCTGCCGTAAAACTGTTGGCAGCATTGGAAATGTCAACCTTTGGCAACATTTCCAATACAGAGAATTAACAGAAAACATGCGCCAATCTGCAGATCTAACTTATGCCAACATTTTAAAAAGTTTGAGAGTTGGTATACTTTCTAAAGAAGCAGAAGCAACAATGAAAACCCAGCACATTAATGCACTTTATGGCGATAATGCATGTGCTACAGATGTTATGGAACAATTAGCCCACAAAAATGTCAATTGTATGGCCTTAATGCCAACTCTTGCAAGCTGTCTCAAATTCAATGAAATTATGCTAAGTAAAGAAATGCAACCAATAATGGAAATTAGCGCCACAGACAAACTAGATGTACATGATATGACACTACCCATCTATTACCAAGCCACAACAAGACTAAATAATTTAGAAAAATCAATCTCAAACACAGCAGGCTTAGAAAAGATGTTAAAATTATCCTTAAATTGCAGAGTAATGCTTAAACGTAACCTTGACGTGGACCAAGGACTAGTTAATGGAGCACTGGGTACAGTTGTTGGCTTTCAAACATACCCACGTGACAACAAAATTCAGTTTGTCAATATACTCTTTGACAAACTTTCAGAAGTAAAACGGATAGGACGCTCAACAGCTAGATTCCTTCTCTTCAAAGATATGTATGTACGCAGAGAACAATTTTCTCTAACTCTTGCCAGTGCAGTCACGATTCATAAATCACAAGGTCTTACCCTAGACAAAGCAGTGATAGATATTGGTAACACAGTCTTTAAAGAAGGCATGAGCTACGTAGCACTATCACGCTTACGTACACTTGGCGGTCTATTTCTAATCAACTTTGATGCAAGTAAAGTAAACGCTGATATTCCTTGCATTTTAGAATATAATAGACGTTGCTCACTATACACTCCCCATCTAAACACATATTCTGTTCCACAAAAACTAAAACGTTGTAAAAGAAAACTAAATCAAACAGAAATGCAACAGGACGTCACTGCAAATCCTCCAAAGAGAGTAAAAGAAACTAATACTTCATCAAGTACCACAAACAAAAAAGAATCAATTAGAGAAAGTAAACCAGGTACTTCTTTAAAGAAGGAAGACAAACTCCAAAAAAAGCAGTTAGATACAGAACTACCTGGACCATTTAAATTCTCAAATATAGTTGGTGTAAGTTGCTATGCAAATGTAGCAATGAATATTCTATTTCAATTACCACCAATTGTTGACAACATTTACTCACACAGTACAGACCCATTGTGTTTGCAAATGTTAGTACTTCACAGAAATGCAGCAAACAATCCTGACAACACATATAGTGTTTTTGGAATAAGATTGACAATTGGACTACTGTGTTGGAATGGTGATATTCACTATAAACTCACAGGAAGATCCACAAGAATTTCTAATGTACTTACTACAAGTACTGGAAAACAAAAACATACCTATAAATGAAATCTTTCAGATTTCATACATGTGGAAACATACATGCACTCTCTGCAACAATGTGACACAAGAAGAAATCCCCAATGAACGCTTCATATATATATCAATACCAAATTGTGAATCCCTTCCATTTCAGCAACTTGTACAAAATGCAAACCATGGTAGATTATGCTCTACCTGCAATTCAGATAATCGCTCCACGTTAGTAATACAAACACATAGTAAATACCTAATACTAATGCTTCTACGTTACAATGCAGATGGTACCAAAATCAACTGCAAGCTGACTGGATTCACACATGGTCAAATGTCGCTTGGTAAGAAAACCTTCACAACAATAGGTATAATCTACCACGTAGGAGCCACAACCAATTCAGGGCACTACACTGCATATATAAAAAAGAAATGTGGATGGTTTGAATGTAATGATAGTACCATTACTCTAAAGCAGAGATTACCAGCAAATCTTACAAACGCTTATTTGATGTTCTTAAAGCAAAATTTGATAAATAAACTGTATTTGAACCTTTAAGTAAATTTGTGTTACAACAATATAAACTGTTAGAATACTCCAAAAGCTATCTAAGTGCTCAAATATTCTACAACAACTAATCAGATAAATGAATACCACTAAATTAGACCAAAGAATACACAGTTAGAATATGCCAATTGGTATCTAACTGTCCCAAAATTATAAATTTGTGTTAAAATAATATAAACTGTTAGAATACTCCAAAAGCTATCTAACAGCTCAAAGATTCTACAACAACTAATCAGATAAATGAATACCACTAAATTAGGCCAAAAAATACACAGTTAGAATACGCCAATTGGTATCTAACTGCTCCAAAATTTTATAATATCAAAACAAATGAAGAATATGTTACTGCTCAAAAATACAACAAAGCAAAGTATAAAGCATTAGCCAGAAAAAACAAGTGAACACTGAAAACAAACAAACAAATAAACTGTAGCATAACAGAAAAAGGTTTTTTTTTTAATCCAACATGGATTTTTTTTTCTCCCACAGACCCAATGATTTTAGCAACAAATAGAGAAACTGAGCAAATTGCACAGTACTCTGATTTGTACTCTACTAAATATGAGGGTCGAAAAAAAATAAAAGTATATTGCTTATACAATGTAATAAGTCATTACAAAATACTAATACTAACATGCTATTTTCTTTTATCACAGAAATGAAGAAGAAAAACATGGACTCCCATTACTAGACCAAACAGTAAGTATACAATAATAAGGACAACCATAGCAGCATATCACATCCATAGTATCTAATACCTTTGTTCCTTATACATTTGTTTTTCACCCAAAGTTATAAGCAAATATGAATGTGATATGCTGCGGTGGTTGTTGCCAGGGCATACAATCTTGGGTGTATGGCCAAATGGCCATGCACCCAAGACTCTATGCCCTGGCAACAACCACCGCAGCATATCACATCCATAGAGTCAAACATTTCAACTATGATCTATGGGAAACTTTTAATGTCCGCGAACAATGTGAGTGTTCTTAGAACACTTTGAACTTGCCAGCGAACAATACGGACACCGTTTTCAGGACACCCCCTACGAACATTTCAGAACAACGCGATAGTTCTTAGAACACTTTCAACTTAACAACGAACAATATGGACAGCGTCCTAAGAACACCCCCTACGAACATTCCATGACACCGGGAGTGTTCTTAGAAGCATCTTCAGAACACCACCATCTTGTTTATTTGCGAACATTTCAGGACACCGCGAGTGTTCTTAGGACACATTCAACTTGACAGAGAACAATACGGACAGCGTCCTCAGGACACCCCCTACGAACACTCCCCGGACACCGGAAGTGTTCTTAGAAGCGTCTTCAGAACAGCACCATCTTGTTTATTTGCGAACATTTCATGACACCGCGAGGGTTCTTAGGACACATCAACTTGACAAAGAACAATACGGACAGCGTCCTCAGGACACCCCCTACGAGCACTCCCCGGACACCGCGAGTGTTCTTAGAAGCGTCTTCAGAACACCTCCATTTTGTTTATTTGCGAACATTTCAGGACACCGCAAGTGTTCTTAGGACACATTCAACTTGACAGAGAACAATACAGACAGCGTCCTCAGGACACCCCCTACGAACACTCCCCGGACACCGCGAGCGTTCTTAGAAGCGTCTTCAGAACACCACCATCTTGTTTATTTGCGAACATTTCAGTACACCGTGAGTGTTCTTAGGACACATTCAACTTGACAGAGAACAATACGGACAGCGTCCTCAGGACACCCCCTACGAACACTCCCCGGATACTGCGAGTGTTCTTAGAAGCGTCTTCAGAACACCCCCATTTTGTTTATTTGCGAACATTTCAGGACACCGCGAGTGTTCTTAGGACACATTCAACTTGACAGAGAACAATACGGACAGCGTCCTCAGGACACCCCCTACGAACACTTCCCGGACACCGGGAATGTTCTTAGAAGCGTCTTCAGAACACCCCCATTTTGTTTATTTGCGAACATTTCAGGACACCGCGCGTGTTCTTAGAACACATTCAACTTGACAGAGAACAATACGGACAGCATCCTCAGGACACCCCCTACGAACACTCCCCGGACACCGCAAGTGTTCTTAGAACAGTTTCACTTTGCTTGCGAACAAAACGGACACATATTGACTACTTAGAACACCCCCTAGTCAGTTTATTTAGATCATTTCAGAACACCTGTGATGGCCGCAAACAAATTGAACACAAAAAGAACGTCTAACACATAAAAAACACACCTTTCATACTATCTCATACACTCCCACCCTCCCCAAACACTCCTACACACCAACACACTCTACAAAATACACATTTTGAACAAAGTTTCACTGCGCTGTCCGGGGACGTCCGTGAATCCAAGATGGCGGGCGCTACCGAAAAATCTGACGCGCTTCACGCTCCACGCCGTCCAATCAGCGAACACTTTGCATGTCCGCGAACATTACGCAAGACGATTGGCCAATCAGGACACTTTCCGCGGAGCGAACAGGGAAGTGTGTCCGCAAACCCAACACAGATATCACTAATTTATTTTTACCTACTTTTTGGTCATTTTAAAAAAAACTACTGGACGAATTTTCACCAAATTTGCAAAAGCACGCTTTCGGGACCAAGCCGCTGCTCCTGGTCCAAATTTGGTGGAAATCCGTCCAGCGGTTTGGACTGTAGGCGCGAGCAAAATTTTTTTCCCCATTCACTCTATGGAGTGTGAGTATAATGTATACAAATATGAGCACATAGAGGGAAGGTAGAGTAATAAAAATAAAACTATAAGAAAGTGCTGATAACCATAATGATTATCTTCATGCACAGAAAGGATTGCTCTCTTTCAAGCCTGTATCTTCCGCTATGTATATGTTTCATATGATGTGACTGGACCCTAAGTCTACAAATATAGTACCTTTTCAATTTTTACTTCCTGACTGTTACTGAAGAAAACTATGTGGCTTCGATATGTCAGTAAAGGATAAAAAGGGAGAGTCAGCCATGTGATGTCATCAGTGATGTCCTGGGTGTTAGTGTTAGCAGTGCACGGTGGCCGAGTTATGGTTGCTTATGTTACCATAACTGCTGAATTTCGGGGGTTTTTCGGGTTTACTTTGAGCCATAACGTCCCTTTAACAAAGTTTTTTCACTGAATTTCATAGGTTTTTAGTAGCGCAACTTAACCATAACGTCCCTTTAACAAAGTTTTTTCACTGAATTTCATAGGTTTTTACTGCACAACTTAACCATAATATCCCTGACTTCATATTCATGTAACATAGAACATACTAACCCCCTCGTAGTGATTTTCATATCCGCGGACTACCACCATGTCCGCGGACACATCGAAAATCTGAGCGTGGTGAATGTAAATTTAAATAGTGTGCCCCATTTCCCCTTTGAAGTTGGCTCTGAAAAGAGCCGTTTTCTTTTTTTTTTTTTACAGATGCTTTACAGACACCTGTTATTTTGTATTTTTGTTCTTGTTTCTTTTCTTACTTTACTCCTAAAATCTTCACATAACCTTCTCCAAAGCAACCCTTACATTCCAAAATAGAAAGGCATTTCCCGTAAAAGATAAAGAAATGCCATCTTCTTTAAAATTAACAGCATTACTGGCATCAATATTCTCATTGTTACAGAAGAACATACCAGCTCTAAGCATGAAGGCACACATGCCTCGGTTGATGACACACCTAGCAATATTTTGCTGAGGACAAAAACTGAACTATTGTCCCATATTGCCCTAGGTAGTAATCCAGAAAAAAATACTTTTGCATTTGGAAGGATCTTCATTACTGCTTGAACCAAGCGTTCCAACTCAGCCAACAAAGTAGGGGCACTGACGTTGCCCAAATGGAAAGCACCATAGTGCAAAACTACCACATGTGGACTGTTCATCGTGGCCATATCCTCACAAACTTGTACAATTCCCTGTACATTGCAATCAGGCACACTGCTCCACACCGCTTCCACTCCTTTCACATCAAAGTTCTTTACAACATGCCTGAATTCAGCATACTGCTGTAAACCATGCACAAACATATCTCCGAGCACCAACACCCTGACTTTCTCCACTTCTGCCATCTTCACCACGCACAGTCTCTTTCAACACAAATCCACAACCTCGACATCTGATTGGCTTATCCGTACAGTCTTCTTTCCATGTTGGATTTCCTGGAAAAACCCGGATGCAGCACGCCCTGTCCACAAACAGCCGCGGTGTCCGCGGATGGCGTCCACTTTACTCTCTGTGCCATTCCCTCATTGCATACAGCTAAGCAATCACACAATACCAATAACGTCCTCAGAACAACCCCATTTTGTGAATTTTCGAACATTTCAGGACAATTATTATTTCATTATTCAACATATTAACATTACACATATTATACTTTCATCTTGTACTCTGCACACAATGCTATGTTTCTCCATTAGTAGCTCAGTATACTAGATAGAATCCCATAATACAATGCTATTTATATCAATGCATCGTTCAAAGCACTAATAACGGTATGATATTTATTGCAATATCCTTGACACTTTTTTCACAACATTATAATAAAAATCATCCCTAGTACACAAATTCCATGAAAAGTACATACACACGTGATGTCACCAGTGATTTCATCAATGACATTTGCGATGTCATCTTTAATGTCCTGGGTGTTAGTCTTAGCAGTGCACGGTGGTGGCGCCAGTTATTTTTCAAAGCTTACCATCACTTGCGATTTTCAGGGGTCTTTCGGCTGTACTTAGAACCATAACGTCCTTTAAACAAACTTTTTTTAACATCACGCAAACAATATACAAACATGGCGTGCAAAAACCAACTTCTACAGATGGCTTTACACAGAATGTTTCAAAGTAAGAATTTATGCTCGTTCACAGTGAAGGTCAGCTGCTTCCACAACTTCTACAGATGGCTTTCCACAGAACGTTGCAAAGTAAAAATGTATGCTCGTTCACAGTGAAGGTCAGCTGCTTCCATTTTTTTCTCGGGCCCCGGAGAGGCTCACGAAGCGGACTATAAGGTTGTATTGTGTTTTGACCTTGACAGACAGAGATTTTGATGAAAGACTTCTCTTGAAGGGGTGTTGCTAAAACGTAAGAGAAGATAAAGATGAAATTTCTGAAACGAAACCACTTTTATATATTATATCACTATGCGAAAGATTGTTGGCACACGCGGAGTCGTATTTTGGGACTGCACTACTCGTAGACAATGGAAATTGCAAATGTACTGTAAGTAACCCTTTAGATTATTTTATACCAAATATAATTACAATAGCGTAGCATTAAAGACCGCTCAAGTTGAACTTGTTTGTTGAAAATGGCATAATGTTTTCTACCGCTCACTATCACCGCCGAATTGATCCCCTGTCGTTTAGAGGGCTCTAAAAAAGGCAGACGACACAGGGTGGGTTAATAGAAATAATTTAACCGGTCTATAGGCGGTGAACCGCTCTACTCGCTGTGCCACTTCACTGTAGCCTGTCAAGTGGCACAGCGAGTACAGCGCTCGCTTTGACATCCGTGCACAGCTTGCTAACGCAAGTTTGAATCCCAGCAAGGCCAAACTCAGCCTTTCATCCTTCCGTTGTCGATAAATGAGCACCACACACCGTGGTTAATAATAAGCACCGCTTAGATACCTCACGGTTCTTAGCGCTATATGAATGGGAAAATATTATTATTTTATTATTAACATACTCTGTTGCACTATCTTCGATAGCAAATATTTTCACGCCCTAATAAATAAAATCATGATTTTTAATGAAGATCGGCTGGTGATACTAATTTATGTTTTTTAAAACAGGTATGTGGCTCCATTTTGCCTATGTCACGATTTACAGACTCCAGCGGATGGCGTCTTCAACTGCCAGGTGCAGGTCCAAATATGCAACTTCATGACCCTCACCATTTTATGGGACAATCGCCAAGGTCCAATATGCCCTTACGCAGTACTAGCGGCTACAAACAACATACCAACCAATAGGGTGGTCTAATGGCTCGTTGTTGGAGCAACCTTCCGATTATCAGAGCAACCATTTACTGCTTTTATCATAAACCAACAGCCTACCTACCGCAAAGGAACAACGCGTGGCTCCAAATAAACTTTTGCTGATCGACAGCAGAGACAATAGCAAATCGCTGAATATTCACTAATGTGAAATAAATGTACTTTACCAAATGTACAATCCTGCTGTTTACTTTTAAACCACAGTTTCATATTCCGAATTGTGGCGCACTGAGTTGTAAGCTGATCTAACACTCTCTGTACCGCAAAGGAACATCGCGTGTCTCAACATGAACTTTTGCGGATCGACAACAAAGACAAATGCAAATTGCTGAATATTCTCTAAACATTTGATGTCAAATAAATGTACTTTACAACATTTACAATCTTGCTGTTTGCTTTTAAATCACAGTTTCATATTCCGAATTGTGGCGCACTGTGTTGTGACATAATGTGTGTTGTCTTCCGGGTTCTGTGTAAAGTTGCGTAGTACTGGTGACGACTGGGCGCGTTTGATTACGCACCCTGTAACGTCACGGAGAGAGGCGGGGGATATGAATGCTTTGATAATATCAGGCTTAGGGGCGGGAGATATGATTTAGTGTCGCAAAAGCAAGTCAGCCAGGTCAATAGCGCCAGTCATAGGATTATCACATAATGTCGGCGCACACCAGCCGGATTTATCATTTCTTTAGTGGACAAAAAGTCAGTTGACGCCCATAGGAAATTGTACTATTAGCGAACAAAAGGAGTGCTCTTAAAACACTTTCACCCTGATAACGAACAATACAAACAACGTTCTCAGAACACCCTCATTTTGTGTAATTGCAACCATTTCGGGACACTGCGAGTGTTCTTAGAACACATTCAACTAGACAGATTACAATACGGACAGCTTCGAGAGGACACCCCCAGTTTGTGTATTTACAAACAATTAAGTACACCGCGAGTGATCATAGCTCATTTTTACCTTCCTTGCGAACAAAAATGACACATACTCCGTCCTCTAAACACCTCACCATTTAGTTTATTTACAAAATGTCAGAACAGCCGTGTTCTCCGTGGACAAATCGAATGCAACAAAAACGTCTAGCACATAAAAAAACAAAATATTGAACCTATCTCATACCGCCCCACCCTCCCCAAACACTCTTACACACCAAAACACGGCACTAAATACAATTTTTTATCCACGTTTCACTGCACTGTATGCTGTCGACTGCGAATACAAGATGGCGGGCGCCACAGAAAATCTGACGCGCTCCACGCCTCTCGCTGTCCAATCAGCGAACACGTCGCATGTCTGCGGACATGATGCAAGGCCCTGGGCCAATCGGGGTGCTGTCCGCGGAGCGAACAGGGAAGTCCGTCCGTGAAGCGAACACAGATATCACTAATTTTTTACACCAAATTTACAAAAGCACGCTTTTGGGGCCAGGCCGCCTCTCCTGCCGCAAATTTGGTGTAAATCCGTCCAGCGGTTCGGGCTGTAGCCGTGCGCAAAGTTTTTTCCCATTCAGTCTATGGGGAAAAAAAAGTTTTGGGACCCCCCCTATAACTGTTCCCCCCCTGGACGAATCCTCACCAAACTTTGCAAAAGAATTCAGAGTGACCCAATTACTTTTTTTGCAAAGTTTGGTGAGGATCCGTCCAGGGAGAGCGAAGTTATAAGCCACCCAAAAAGTGCTCTTCCTATGGAAACAGCAACTTAACCATAACTATATGGCCACTACCGTGGCCATGTAATATATATGTTAAGTATACATAAAGTAATGATTATTAATTTGCATATACAGCAAAGTGTCCACCATTAGTATCACTGTTTCAGTCATTTCCTCACATGGGAAATTTTCTTCAAGCCATTCCAAAGTACTGGACATTTCTGTGTAAAAAAAAAAGATATTACTTTTACTGTACCTAATACAGAAAGTTTAGAAATATATAAGAAAAATGAAGTTTACTTACGAGTTGCTGGTAAGTTTTGTTGTTACTGTTGTGTAGGTCTGCTGTTGCTTCTTGCTGTGCTGTTTCTGTGAAGTAATTCTGTTGGAGGCATATCTTTTTTGTTTTGGTATATTCCATTTTAGTACATATGCTATTTAAATGGACGGTTGATGTGTTACATATATAGGTTCCACTTCTTATTTATTATTACATATAATGTGTTTATGTGCTGCTTTTTGAACTTGTTCAGTGTTTATATGGCATGATAGAACAATTTAAGATACCCCCTGAGTTTTTCGGTAGTGTTGCTGTTGTCTGCGTCCATCCGCAGACAAACGGACAGTCCGCAGACATCAAATCACTACCAGGGGGTTCAGTATATTCTATGTTACATGTATATAAAGTTAGGGAATCCTAGTAAACATCTATCAAATTCACACTATGAATATGTATAGTCAGTAAAAAATCTTTGATAAAGGGACGTTATGGTTAAGTTGTGCTACTAAAAACCTATGAAATTCATTAAAGAAACGTTGTTAAAGGGACATTATGGTTAAGTTGCGCTACTAAAAACCTATGAAATTCAGCAAAAAAAACTTTGTTAAAGGGATGTTGTGGTTCCAAGTAAAACCGAAAAACCTGTGAAATTCGCTAGTTATGGTAAGCTAAGCAATCATAACTCGCTCCACCACTCTGCATTGCTAAGACTAACACCCAGGACATCAAAGATGACAACACAAATGTCATTGATGACATCACTGATGACATCACATGTCTGGCTCCTTCTTTTTTCCTTTAGTGATATATCTTAGCCAGTAATACTTAGGAACAAAAAAATCAAAAAGTACTATATTTATAGACTTATACTTCAAATATGTTCTTCCAGTAATTCATTTGGGTTTCACTCACAGCATATGAAACATATACATAGGGAGAATACACGCTTGAAAGATAGCAATGCTTTCTGTGTATGAAGACAATCAGTAAGGTTATCAACACTTTCTTATTGTTCTGCTGTTTTTTCTATTACTGTACTTTCTCTGGATATGCTCATATGTATATATGGTATGCATCTCAAGGACCTGGAGGTGAAGCACTGGGCGTATACGTTCCAGGACCCTCATCTGGTCGTTGGTAAGGAGGAACCCGCACCCCTCTGCATCCGCTGCCTCCAAGAGGCGCCGGGCCTTCCTGAGGGTCCTGGACCTGAAGTCCTCCCAGCGCTTCCGGACGTGTCGTATGTCATGGGCTGCCACCCCCTCCACGTTGATGGCAGCCACAAAGTTCTTCCAGATCCTCTTCCGTCCATCATTGTCGGCGCATGGTCTTCATAATGCACCAAGACTTGCTCCACCAGGATACCAACTTCTGCGGTGCTGAAGCTGGTAGCCCTCTGCTTCTCTGGCTGGGGGTTGCCAGTGGTCCCCATGGAGTATGCCCCGACATGGCAACACCCGAGGGAGGTATGGGTGGGCAACTGTGACCTGGTGCTGCGCTGTGGAGCAATGGAACTTCAGTCGGGAGTCTTCTGTTCCAGCAGGGGTGATCACAGCAACTGGACCCCTGCAGATGGCTGACGTACAGGCACCAAATGGGAGGGCACATGGCCAGCAGGCCAGGCAGGCAGGGAGCAGCAGATGGCAGGTGGGAGTCTGATTGCAGGTGTCCTTATTCGCACGTGCTTTTGGCACTCCACCAAGAGTGATAAACAACAGCCACACCCAAGACTCACGGCGAGTGCTGGTAATAGGGACTTCCACTACCTCATCCTCTTCATCCTCCTCATCCTCCTCCTCTACATCCTCACGCCTGTTCCCCTCTGCAGGCCCTTGGGGAGGTGGTGGTGGTGGAGGGGTGGGGGTGGTGCTGAGGCAGAAGTAGCACCAGCTGGAACAGCAGCAACCATGGATGCCATCAGGTTTGATGTCGCAGTCGCAGCAAGAGCAGCAAAGGCAGCTTAAGCAGGTCAATTTTCAATAGTAGAAAGACATAATCAAGTTGAGCTCTGGGGTGTGGCCTTTTATAGGGGTGCAGTTGCTCACTCTGTGGACAGAAGCACTGTCCGTGGACAGATCGAACACCCAAAAAAGGCTAAAAAAGTTCCAAAAAGTATGTTGAATGCCAGGGACATTGTCTGGGACATGTGCAATGGTGAATGTTTTTACTGTAAAATACTTTGGATTGTCCAAAAAAGTACTTTTAAAATGTCCGGCAACCCGGACAGTGTCCGCAAATCAGGACACACACTCAGCGGGGGCGCGGTCACATGATGACATTGCAAACATGTCACGAATGGGACGGGTGTCTGCAGGACACCAAATGTGCAGGAACAGTTGTGCCTATGTGCGCGGGTGTTCTACGGACAGTGTTCGGGTACTCAAACTAATTAAAAGTGTGACACACGTGAGATGGACAGTTACGGACAGGCACAATGTTTGTAGGACCTATGGGTGTGATGTGCATGTGCGTAGCTGTTCTACGGACAGTACGGACAGGTATAGTGTCCTAGGGACACCTCAATTTTGGTTAATTGTGGACATTCGGGACACCAAGTGTGTGCTAAGAACAGTTCCATCTTGCTTGTGGACATTACGGATAGGTATAGTTTCCTTAGGACACCTCCATTTTGTTTAATTGTGGACATTCCAGACACAGAGTGTGTTCTAAAAACAGTTACATCTTGCTTGCGGACAGTACGGACAGGTATAGTGACCTTAGGACACCCCCATTTTGGTTAATTGCGGACATATCGGACACCCGCGCTGTCCGCGGACACCCCAACTGCTTTTAAAAAAATAATAAGACACAAAGGACTAAATTAAAACATACATAATATTTTTTTATTATATAGAGATATAAAATGTATGAAAGATAGGGGGAAGCAGAAACTGACGCAAACACAAGGCAATTAGGGGTTTGGAGAGGATGGATCGGAGGGGATGAAGGGATGGAAGTCTTATCAAAACATTTTTCTAGGTACTGAAGGTTTGTGGATGGTGGACTGGGACATGGAGAGGGGGAACAGGTGCATGTGGGACAGTGATATTAAATTTCTTCTTTTATGTGGTCCTCCACAAATTGTTTTGAAAGATTGAAATTTTCCATAAGCATATCCTTTTTTTGTTCCATGTGCTGCAGAGTATTTTCGAATGTCTCTTTTGTTATTTTATTTTCAATGTTTGTATGGTGTTTTAAAGAAAATATATATATGTTAAGTACACATAAAGTAATGATTATTGATTTGCATATATAGTGACGTGTCTACCATTAGTATCACTGCCTTCAGTCATTTCCTCACATGGGAAATTTTCTTAAAGCCATTCCAAAGTATTGGACATTTCTGTGTAAAAAAAAAGATATTACTTTTACTGTACCTAATACAGAAAGTTTAGAAATATATAAGAAAAATGAAGTTTACTTACTAGTTGCTGGTAAGTTTTGTTGTTACTGTTGTGTAGGTCTGCTGTTGCTTCTTGCTGTGCTGTTTCTGTGAGGTAATTATATTGGAGTCATATCTTTTTTGTTTTGGTATATTCCATTTGAGTACATATGCTATTTAAATGGATGATTGATGTGTTAGATATATAGCTTCCACTTCTAATTTATTATTACATATGATGTGTTTATGTACTGCTTTTTGAACTTGTTCAGTGTTTATATGGCATGATAGAACAATTTAAGATACCCCCTGAGTTTTTCGGTAGTGTTGATGTTGTCCGCGTCCGTCCGCTGACAAACGGACATTCCGCGGACACCAAATCACTAGCAGGGGGTTCAGTATATTCTATGTTACATGTATATAAAGTAAGGGAATCCTAGTAAACATCTATCAAATTCACACTATGAATATGTATAGTCAGTAAAAAATCTTTGATAAAGGAACGTTATGGTTAAGTTGCGCTACTAAAAACCTATGAAATTCATTAAAAAAAACTTTGCTAAAGGGACTTTATGGTTTCAAGTAAAACCGAAAAACCTGTGAAATTTGCTAGTTATGGTAAGCTATGCAACCATAACTCGCTCCACCGCTGTGCATTGCTAAGACTAACACCCAGGACATCAAAGATGACAACACAAATGTCATTGATGACATCACTGATGATATCACATGTCTGTGCTCCTTCTTTTTTCCTTTAGTGATATATCTTAGCCAGTAATACTTAGGAACAAAAAAATCAAAAAGTACTATATTTATAGACTTATACTTCAAATATGTTCTTCCAGTAATTCATTTGGGTTTCACTCACAGCATATGAAACATACATAGGGAGAATACACGCTTGAAAGATAGCAATGCTTTCTGTGTATGAAGACAATCAGTAAGGTTATCAACACTTTCTTATTGTTCTGCTGTTTTTTTATTACTGTACTTTCTCTGGATATGCTCATATTTATATATGGTATTCCTCTGAAGGACCTGAATGTGAAGCGCTGGGCGTATACGTTCCAGGACCCTCATCTGGTCGTTGGTAAGGTGGACCGGCACCCCTCTGCATCCGCTGCCTAGAAGAGGTGCCGGGCCTTCCAGAGGGTCCTGGACCTGAAGTCCTCCCAGCGCTTCCGGACGTGTCGTATGTCACGGGCTGCCACCCCCTCCACATTGATGGCAGCCACAAAGTTCTTCCAGATCCTCTTCCGTCCATCATTGTCGGCGTGTGGTCTTCATAATGCACCAAGACTTGCTCCACCAGGATACCAACTTCTGCGGCACAGAAGCTGGTAGCCCTCTGCATCTCTGGCTGGGGGTTGCCAGTGGTCTCAGATGGTGTTTGCCCCGACATAGCAACCCCTGAGGCAGGTTTGGGTGGCCAACTGGGTCCTGGTGCTGGGCTGTAGAGCAATGGAACTTCAGTCGGGAGTCTTCTGTTCCAGCAGGGGTAGTCACAGCAACTGGACCCCCTGCAGATGGCTGACGTACAGGCACCAAATGGCAGGGCACGTGGCCAGCAGGCCAGGCAGACAGGCAGCAGCAGATGGCAGGTGGGAGTCTGCTCGGGGCTCTGGGGGGCAGGAGCGTGGTCTTCTGTGTGTTGTCACGTGGCCAGCTTGATACTGAGTGATTTGGCACATGAAAAAACAGCATGTCAGCGTGTAATTCGAGGAAAGGCCCTTAGCGCGTAAGCGCGTCTGTGACGTAACGTGCGCGCTGCATTTCCCTGGCATGGGTTGAAGGTCCCACGTGGGTTTCGATCGCTCTGTACGTGCTTTTCGTGGAAAGAAGTGCGTGTGTTTTCCAGACGTTGGGGTTCACACGCGATTACTTCACAGTGGCTACAGTGTGACTACAGTGTGTACTTCTTCTTTTGGCCTGGGTGTTGGCTATGTGTTCTTCTTCTACACGCAAGGCAGACGGTGAGATGCACATGCTATTTTTCTTACTGCGGGTGTCCGTGTTAGTCGCCTACCCCTATTTTTCAAGCATACTAGCCTGCATGTTGATCACATATGCATTGTTTGTGTTCCTGGCTGCCACAGCGTACTGCGTGTGTTTTTTTACACGCATGTGGGCTACAGGGGTCGCGTATCGCTTTTTCTTGCTTTTTTGGGACCTGAGCATTGCGTTACACATCATTTCTCCTAGGGGACCACAGAATGGGACATTCATCGTAGCTGTATATATGTGTTTGCATGCACTTTTGTAATGCGCAGGAACGCTACCGCCTGGCTTTGTGTGGAGGCCTGTGCATGTCTTTGGCCATGCATGGATTTCCCCTATTCAATTCCATGAATACATGTAGTTCGCGTGCGTGTAGGCGTTCCGTGTATTTCCCTGCAGTACTTCTGCAGTTACGCATTCTTTTTCATGCGTTGTTCCCCGTTCCGCGTGTTCCGCCCCTGTTCCCTCCCCTTTTTGGTGTGTGCGCTGACTTTGTGCACGTCGCACACAGCGTTCTGGATGTTGCAATGATGTGTGCGCCCATGTGCACCACGCGCAGATTTGGCGCACATCCCAGGGAAAACACACGCAGGGCCTCCCAGGAATCGCACACGTGCATGTGCGCTTGCTTTTTCATGCTTGCTCCAGCTTGTGCCACGATTTTCGGCACACATTTGTTCCATGAATCGGCCCCCGTATCTTTATAAAACTGAACCGTTGCTTCATGTGCAAAATCTACATTAAAGTAATAATTTCATGTCTTTCCACATATAATAAACAGTAAAATTAAACACAGTGTTTCTGCCTTCATAAATCACAGACCAAAATTGTTTTGTGTGAATAAAATTAATGTCATGGACCCCCATTGAGTATCCTTTCTCGTGAAAGGATTTAGGCCAATATATTCAGTCTGCAGATGTTATTCCCCACATATTCTACAACCTTGTTCCTGCATTTTGGTGTTTCCCCACATACCCCTGTTCGCCAGCATGGGGAGAAGATTAAGGCTTAGTAGAAGGCTAAACCTCATTACCTTCGTGTTTTGCAGGTTAATGATATAGGAGCATGCAGTGTCAGGTTGGAACGCATGCACAGAATATAATTTGCAGCTGAACTCACTGGCAAGGTAGGTAGTTCACATATCCCTATCCCGGATCATTGCCTTTTGTTTTTATTTGAGAGAATTTTGTGGCTAGGTTGTCATTTGACATAAGTGCCCAACCTATATCCTGCAAGAAGTGGTCAATCTCACTGTGCCATATCTTCAAGGCAGGAAAGGTGCACAAATTGCCATTTTAATCACAGAAATAAGAATTCATGGAATCAGAATTACCTGCGTTAACCTTATTTTAAGATAAAAATTGCATGCTGCAATCATTTTCCTGGTAGTCAAGGAGATCAAGCCTAACTCAATGCATATTGCTTCCACTGGTACCAAGTGAGGCAGACCCAGTGCACTCCTCCAAAAGTTCCCTTCCAATTGCTTCAAGCAATCAATCCATTTAGCAGAGAAAATTTCAAGACCAGAATCATACAGGTGTTAGATAAATTCAGTAGGCCCTCTACAGATTACCCACCAGATTCGGAAATAAAATACATGGTTGCCTTAAACTTTGTGGCAGTCTTACTGACTATATTTTTAGATATAGGGCCTCTTTACGGGTCCGTCGGTAACTCCACCGGACCCGAAGAAATTACTGGCACCTGACTTCCCAGTGCCACCGGCTATACAAGTCTGGCAGCCGGGAAGTCAGGCACCATTCATTTTGTTAATTCCCATTCCCATAGAGTCGGATAGGATGGGAGTGGGGACACAGAAGCACCGTTAACGGTGCCGGTGCTTCCGTGACGGCTTTGCCTACCATGACTTCTGTTCCCAGCAGGGTTAGACCTGTCGGGCACAGTGGCTCCAGCAGGTAAACCCGTAGTTTGCCGATCTGGCAGCAAGGGTGCCAGTGAGCTTACCGTCACTCATATTTCCGGACCGGCAAACTCAGCATGAGGCCCATAGGCTCCTTATTTAGGTTATTTGTGATGAGCATACCAAGATATAGGCAGCTTTCCACTTCTTCTAGAGCGTTATTATCAATTGTCCATCTAAATGTATTTATGGTTTTATGGTTCAATTTAATCGTCACGCCTTTAGACTTGGACAAATTAATAACCAAACCATGCTGTTCAGAATAAGTTTGATTTCTGCTTGATAGATACCACACATGGCTATTCTAAACCAGTCATCATTCTATAAATATTTGAAACATGGCCACGTGATATCAATGTGCACCTTTTTTACTTTTACAGTTGCCATTCAAAAGGCCTTGTTTTCATCCTTAGTGTATGAACTTATGTATAGTATGTATAGGATTCTTATAACACAAACTTAGATAATGAGCAAGATGTAGTGTGTGAAATCAGACGTGTTTCACTCTTACTCTAAGCCGAACTTCAATCAATTTGTTTTTATTGTATTTAAAGCACTTGATAAAGTGTGACCCTTGCCCTAAAGTGCTAATGGTTCACCGAAGCAAATATATTGTACCTAAAATTAGCTTTAAGTGCAAAATAAATGCCTAGACAAAGACATGATACAAGTAATGGATTTGGTTAAATGTTCTAAGTATTCTTTTAACCTTGAGAACTGTAGTTCTTAAGGAAAATATAATAATATAAAAAGGGGAGCCCAAAGAACTCCCCGCAGCATTGCACGAAGTGTGCTATGTGCTGCAAAATTAAATTACAGATGCTTAAAAAGTATGGAGGAAAGCAAGACTCTGTAAAAAAAAAAAACTAAATCAAAGCGGAATGAACAAGGGTTCCAAGAGTCAGAGCAAAAAGAATGAATAAGGGGGAAAAAGGCTCCCCTCATTCAGTAGACTAGGAAAAAGGCCCAAGAGATCACAGATAGAGGGGATTTTGCATACAAATGAAAAATCAACCTAACACATTCAAGCACACATTCAAAACAAGCATGCATTCGAGACACACTTTTCTAAGGTATTTTATGCAGACAAAAGGCACTGGCAGGTGAGGTGGGAGTAATACCAAGTAGCTCAGGCACACCCAGGATGGCTTAGAAAACATGGGGCGCACCAGCACCATTGATCTACATGGCTGCTAGACAACCTGTAGCAAGCACGTCACTCACACCGTTGCACTTGCCAAATCAGGGCTCATGTTCACAGCAGCTGATTTGGAGATGACAAGGGGGGGTGAGCCTGCCACTGATGATGGACCCGGAGGTTGACTGCTCCTCCTCCCCAGCATGGCTCTGGCACTGGAAACAAGAGCATATTTCTGAGCTCAATTATCTAGTGGGCAAATGCATGAAATTCTCACTATAGAAGACATACAAGTTCTTTTGAAACCTGACTCAGCAAACACATTCCGAATCAACAAAGGTGTCTATAAACAATAAAATGATACAGCTCATAGGAAAATATGAAATACAAAATAAAAACGACTAATTTTCGTGACAGATTCTGGTGACATTGTGATAACGGGGTTCTTTATTGTTTGTCCTGTAACGGAAGCAGTGATTGACTGCTGACAGTATGGGCTTGATATCTTGGTGGACTTAAATTGGCAGGTAAGAGGGTATCACATGAGAAGATTTTTCTGGGACATACAAAAGAAATTCCGTTTTTAAGGTGTTCAGTTTAAGACTGGCTTAGAGTATCCATTTCGCTGCTATGAATGGATCATTCTCGATGCGGGGGAGATCGGAGGTCAATGATACTTGGAGGTATATTTGCGCATCTTTGGCATGCTGATGATTGGAGATTCCTGCCGCATCCACCGTAGCCCCATGTACAGATTGAAAAGTACAAAAGAGAGGATGGAAGCCTGCAACACTCCACACTGTAGAGTTATTTGGGAGGATCTGGTGGTATCCATTCGGTCAGATTGAGATCAGTAGTTAGTACAAGTCAAAATTCAAGAAGATGCACAAAGGAAGCGTGTATCTGAAAATAAGTTTTTTGAAAATATGTGTATTTATTTACAATTCAGTTGGATATGTCTTATGTGGCAGTGTCCCAAAGAAGTTACTCTGAGTAACAACCTTAAAACTCAAGATGGTTTTTCATTTCACAAAGAAGTTATGATGAGTAACTCTGCTGCAGTTTGAGTATAAGTCATGTAGCATGTTAACCAGTGTTGTCAGGAAAATATATTTCATATGTTCTTTAATACAAAAAGTAGTTATTACGGAAATATTTGTTAAAAAATCCTAACATTAACATCATCAGGGCTCCTGTGATGATCCGGGAATATTCTTGTAAGGAATCCTTTAGCTTGTGGACTGGAGCGCCGAGAACGTGGGGACATTATCCATAAAATCCATGGGTCCTGATGAATGATTTTCCTTTGAGTGGCAGAGACGACGTGGGCTGCATTCTACTGCTGGCATATTGCTAAGCGTATCCCCTCAAATGTGGGCTGGATCGCTGCATGACCATGCTCCTGAATGACCCTGCCAAGCGTGTCAGCTTCTCGCGACCTCTGGGGCCCTGCATGTAGAGACAGCTGTTGCTGGGTCTTAGCCTCCCACCCCACCCGGGAGGCACAGGGACAGCAGAGCAGATCCAGACCTGGCAGCTCTGATACATGGGAGGAGAAAGGCTGCAACCAGAGGGATTGGCCCTGTGGTTCTGCCGTGATCTGAGCTGCGCTGTAAATGGTGTAGCACCAGAAAACCTACTTGTGAAGTCGTAGAGAGTGCTGGTGGCGTGTGCTGCACAGAAACCACTGTGGTTAGAGATACAGAGAATATCCTCTCCCCTGGACTGTGCAACCCCTTCCCATATCTGGTACAGTGTCCCATCTCCTGAGAAATGGAGCTGCTCTCCAATGCATATACGATCCCAGCTGTCCCTCATTGCACACATACTGCCACGGTTGAGGCAGCATTAACTGAGGAGAACTTGTAGCTTTGCCATATGCAGCACAGTCTACATGCAAAGAGAGGCATATGGCGCTTGCCTTGACAGTGAGGAAATTATAGTGCAATGCAGTAACTTGTCTTACTCCCTGGACTATTTGAACTCTTCCCTGGCTCAAGATCCCAGGTATTTGAAGATGTGGTGAGCTGTGCACTGTTCTTTAGGGCTGACTGTGCGTTCTAGCTCAGCAAGGAGATTCCCATTGACAGAAATGACAGGCGCCTTCGCAAATGGAAGCATTTGCGAAGGCACCTGTATTGACACCCAATCTGAATGGAGCAAAAGATGCCCCACCGGCATTACAGCAACTAAACCTCACCCTGGATGCTTTTAAGGACAGTATGGACAGGTTGGGACAGAAGATCAAATCCCTGACCCACAAAGTTGACACTTCCTGCAGACAATTGGAAAAACTCTTCGGATGGGTCATGGAGGTGGAAAACCGCATGGGGGCAGCTGAGGATCACATCACCAAACTACAAACAGATGGCATGCTACTACAAATGGCACTTAACAAGGTAACGGCCAAGAATGAGGACCTCAAGGGGTGCTCCTGCCGAAATAATATTAGAATAATTGGGGTGCCTAAATCCATGGCCATCAACAAGATGGAATCTTTCCCCAAACAGCTGCTCCTTGAACTGCTCAGCAGACCTGACATATCACCAATGTTTCTAGTGGAGCGCACCCACAGGTTGCTCGGGCCAAGGCCCCCCCGGAACACCTGAACACCCCATCAACACCTGCATTTTCAATTACAGAGACACCATCCTAAGGCTTGCTTGAGACCATGGGGAATTGAAGTTCGGATTCTCTGTCATATGCATCTTTCTGGATTTCAGCCCACAGGTGCAGGACTCCAGGCAGCTGTTTTTAATATGTCAAGGCCACGATGCGCAAGCATGACATTAAGTGTGCCATGCTGTACCCCAACAGAAGAATACATGAGGGTAAAACATCCCTTTTCACAGACCTGAAAGCAGCATCACACTTTGTTGCTGATCTTGTTGGCAGGGGCAGGAGGAGGCCCGAGAGTACACCGCCATCAATGAGTTAGGAGGGCTTTGTAGCCCAACCTGAAATGCTCATCCTTACTGCCACTAGATGAAATATATCGGCACCTGGAACACTATGTACATTCCAAGGAACTCCTTCAGATGTGATAGTGCCTGTGAACATTTGTAAGGGGTCATTTGCCAAGTGTCACCCCTTCTCTGGTCCTCCGGGCTTGAAGACTCTGCGGAGCTCTGTAGCTAGTGGTTAAATGGGCTAATCCACAATTTGGTTGGTGGTGGTCTGTGGCTGACCCCATGATTGATGTGGCACCCCGCTCCATGGACTTAGCGAACCTACATTGTCTTCCTCTGTTCCATCTAAAGGGAGTGACTGTGCTAGTCCAACAGCACCCCGGCAACTGCTTTACTTCTGGTTATTTACGTATAGGTTGTTGGGGATGAAGGACTGGGGATGGCATCAGCCAGTACATTATAGTTCATTTCTGCCGTGGGAGGATAGTGGGTTGGCTGTTGGGGAGAGTTTTCAGCTGTTCACATTCTATACCCCAGACAAAGTATGGTTATGAGGTGGGAATTACAAGTCTGGTTCCCCATCCATCACACTAAGGTCCTAATATCCGTACACAGAAGCCAACTCTATTCATGCTATTTCTTCAATATTACATGTACTGCAATTTTTGTATATCTACTATGTATGTAACCTAAGCCTAAGTATTCTTGCAACTGCTGCGCCCAGCTACCCCTGGGTTTGGAGCGCATTATCAAATAATAAACTAAACTATAAACTAAACATACCAATCCTACCTATATTACTTGAGAGAAAAAGGGGGTTTAACCTGGATACCTCACATTTGTTTTTGGAAGAAGAAATAGATTTTCCACGCAGTTTCCTCGCGTTTTGTGCTTGGTGAAAACAAGTTTTTGTTTTATTTTCTCATGTTGTTTTGACTTTTTTATAAAATAAAAATCTTCTTATAAATACAGTGTGGGCTCGTATGTCCCAATTGAGGTCAGCCGACACATGTTTCGACCCGTAACAAAAACTTGTTTTCACCAAGCACAAAACGCAAGTAAACTGCGTGGAAAATCTATTTCTTCTTCCAAAAACAAATAAGAGGTATCCAGGTTAAACCCTCTTTTTTCTCTCTACTAAACAAATGAGGTGTGGGCTTCACCTCAACACAAACCTGTGACGTTGCCCTCCCTATTTTCTAGATACAAGCATATTAAAATAGAGCTCAGCAAGGTTGGTTCCACTTCAAGGGCCCCTCTACTGTTTTACCTATATTACTTATCACACCATCAGACATCAATCACTATAGGGGCCCCCTACGATAGGATTGCTCTAATGTAACATGAGAGGTCTTCAGAATCATAAAAATGTAGGCAAGTGGTGCATTGCAACAACAGACACCGGATAAACAAACGGATGCTTCAGGAGACACACCTATGGGCAGGCATGTGGGTTCCTGCAGCACAGGGGTAGGGGACACATCGCCATGGGGCGTCTTTTTCTTTGCATACCCAGGGGATCGTTATATACATTCTTCCCTCTGATAAGCTGCAAAAGGAAATAGCAGATGCACAAGACCATTTCTTTCTCTTAGCCGGGGAGATTGTGGGATGCAAAATAATTCTCATTAATATATATGCCCTGAATCTTGATACCCCTGAGTTTTTCAAGACATGTGCAAGCCACCTTGAGACGCTTGAGGGTTATGAGATTGTCTGTGCTGGAGACTTTAACCTGCCAATAACCCTAGATTTAGACAGGGCGTGCACTGCTCAGCAGGCTCTTCCCAAGTCAGTTACACAGTGGGGGAAAAATGAGAGGAGCTTCAGTTTTTCGGATGTGTAGAGATTGGCGCACCCTGTTGACAGGGAATTCACATTCCATTCCAAGTGTATGGGTCATCTTCCCGCATTGGCTATTTGTAGGCGACACCTGCCTTTCTGCACGGTCACTTTCGTTGTGATATACTGCCCAGAATTCTTTCTGACCACTCTCTGGTGCTGTTAACATTCCCATGGACTTCACGTGGCACACTAAGGTATCATTTGCCCTTTAAAGTGAAGACTATCCAAGACCCTATAAACTACATGAAATAGCACAGGAAAGAAGTCAATACTTTGAATGTAATATATCATCCGTTGATTTTCAACCAGTCTGGGAAGCGTTCAAGGTGTTTATAAGGGGCAGATACATGACCAAAGAGTTTGGAATTCTGAGTGCCATGTGGGCATCTCTCTCCTGTCTTGAGCAAGAAATAAAAGGTATGCAGGTAATACTAGATTAAAAAAGTGGATAAGGCATTGCATAAGACTGACCAAACAGGAATTTGCAGACACGGCTGCTCGGAAATCCCACCTACTAGATGACCCATATAGTGCCAGGTAATATGGAGAGCGGGTTATTCTGGGGAGATCGCTGGCTAGAGCCATATGCCAGGAGAAGGGACACAGGGATATTGTGGAGGTACAAGAGGACAATTTTAGATCAAATCGGGCACAGCAAGGGGATTAACGACACATTTTCAAGTTTCTATAACCAGCTGTACTCAGCGCAAAGTACAGCGTCCCCATAAGCCATTGCTGACTTTTTTTGATTGAGTGGCACTGGGATGGATTGATGAGACCATCGGTTCGTATCTTAAACTCCCAATCACTGCGGAGGAAATGCATGCTTGCCTAAAAGTGCTCTCCTCTGGCAATGCTCGGGGTGGCGATGGGTTGGCTGGTGAATTTCATTAAGAGTTTGCTACAGAGGTTATGCCTTACTTAATCCACCTATACTCATGCTCACTCGAGAGGGGGCTACTTTTGGTACGGATTCTGTTGAATTGTTCCTCCTATCACACGTTGTCCTTAATAAACTGCCTGACACCTCGGGTGTGGTGCTTTTAGTGTTCAGGTTAGGAAGACAGGAGGAATGATGATTGAGGTGACTGCATGACCGGATTCCAGGCGGTAGCTTTGGCAGTATCTCCAAAGGAATACTGGGCCTATAGATTTTCTGGTGCAACAGATGCAGAGTGCCATATATTGCACTCACCAGATGACTGCTAGCCCTTGTTAAAAACTGCTTCAAGGAGCATTGAACATGTAGAACAGGATAAGCTGCTAAAGAAAAGAAAACGTCGCATTTATTTCCCATAGCATAAATGTCCATATCCTCTGAGGGTTTAATACAGAGCCAAATGTAGTCCTATTGAAAGGGATTAGTCATGACTGACAGCAATTACAAACAATATGCTGACCGCCATGCCATGCATTTTTCATTGTACCTTCCAAACTAATTGCTAAACTCATTTTGTTTTGACAGTTTTAAACAGATCAGAGATAGAACTTAAGAAAAAAAAATGATGAAAAGTGTGTTTTCATTGATCTGTTTGAGCATCTTCGTCCTCCGCTATAGGCAGCGGAGGAATTGAAACCGACATCTAGATCCCCAGTTAATTCTTTACTTAAGACGTGTGAAGTGATGAAGGCAAGAGACCCAACTTACCAATCTAACCTTTTCCAACCTGCTCTGTATTACACTTCACTGCTTCTCAACAGCACAGCGATCAAAGCAAAAGCAGCAACACAGAATCACGTCTTTAAATCCCAGCCCTTGCCCGTGTATTCCCGGTGTGGAAAAATGATGTGTCGAATTGGGAGACATGAGTGATGGAGACTGGGCAGAATTTGAAATGTAATTCTGCTGATGACATTATTGATTTTGCTAGATACATTCTAAGGCAAAGGCATTTCACAGAAAGAGGAACAAAGGTCTGTGAGCATCTCAAAGAAGCCTCCTGACACAGCTGCACTTTTTTAAAACATTTTAAATGTTAATAGTGACAGATCATAGCAGAATGTGAGCCAATTTGCTGAATGCAGTTGATACAAGAAACAGGTAGACCAAGGCGGGTATGCATGGCCTTAAATTCCATCACATTGGACCGATGCAAATGCTCTTTGTCAGGAAGCATATACAGTTATAGCGAAGTGGCATGTTTAATTACGAATCATGCAAAGGATTTAAAAAAATACATTCTTCATTTGCAGAGATCTCGCATAATGTATATTCTTTAAAAGACATAAGCCTTGCTCGGTTGGTAGCTTTTTAATCCAAAATTATTCCAAGGGTACTGATTAATTTGTATAAATCACTTTTGAAATCTGTTTATTTTTTTTTACAAAGATATCCTTATTATGATAATGCCGAACATGAAGCTCGCTGAGGAGTAAAAGGCGCTGCTGTTTTCCGCTGTAAGCAAAGTGAGTCATACCTGGAAGAAGCTCCTGGTTCCACTCTGATTTGCATCAGTCTGCCGGCAGGAGCCATCAGCAGTTGAAGCGAGCGAGGACCTGCTTCCCATTGTAATTCAACCCAGCTGATTGACTAGACATGTGACAAGCGTCAAGTGACGCATCCAAGCCACGCCCACAGGAAGAGGACCATAAAACCAGTACCTCGCAACCCTCGCGGCATGATGCCTGCTGAGGAGTAAAGGGCGCTGCTGTTTTCCACTGTAAGCAAAGTGAGTCATACCTGGAAGAAGCTCTTGGTCCTGGTCTGATTCGCATCAGTCTTCCGGCAGGAGCTGTCAGCAGTTGAAGCGAGCGAGGACCCGCCTCCCATTGTAATTCAACCCAGCTGATTGACTAGAGACGTGACACGCGTCAAGTGACCCATCCAAGCCACGCCCACAGGAAGAGGTCCATAAAACCAGTACCTCTCCGCCCTCGTGGCGTGAAGCCCGCTGAGGAGTAAAGGGCGCTGCTGTTTTCCGCTGTAAGCAAAGTGAGTCATACCTGTAAAAAGCTCCTGGTCCTGCTCTGATTCGCATCAGTCTGCAGGCAGGAGCCGTCAGCAGTTGAAGTGAGCAAGGACCCGCTTCCCATTGTAATTCAACCCAGCTGATTGACTAGACACGTGACACGTGTCAATTGACCCATCCAAGCCATGCCCACAGGAAGAGGACCATAAAACCAGTACCACGCTGCCCTTGCGGCGTGAAGCCCACTGAGGAGTAAAGGGCACTGATGTTTTCCGCTGTTTACGGCTGGACACGGCAAGGACCTTACACCTCACCCCTCCAACAACCATCAAGGATCTACAGTTGCTGCAACCCCTCCAGAGATGTCGAACTAGACCAGGAGATCTGGACTTGTCTCCAGACCCTTTGCCCGAGGAAGAGACCTTGAGCCACCTACGCAGTGGCTAATTAATGAAAGAGAAGACGGGCCCCCCAGCTCCAACAGAACTGGGCTTAGCCCGCTCTCAACAGGGAACTCCAACTCCTGCTGAAAGTATGGTGCCTCGTCCATCGGCCAACTTTGCCCGGAAATCGCAAGGAAAAGAAACATTAAACCTATACTTAACTGATGGACATGTCTTGCTGCCGCCCACGACGGACTCGCAGGGCCGAACAAGGGAGGCACCAGCCTCAGCTCCGCCCAGTCTGGGCACCAGAACGGGACCTAGGCAAATTTTGCGCTTGGACCACATAGCTCCCCCAAACCCGCTCGAGGATTTCAAACCGCAGGAAGATAAGGTAGGGGGAACATGCAGAACAACTGCAAACCCTGGAAATGGCAACACCCACAACCCCTCGCTCGAGTCTGCCCACAACGCCCACGAAGCTGAAACATTAATGTTCCCAGTAGCAAAGCCAAACAGCCCACTGCAGTCTGGGCATCCCGCCTTAAAAAATTCCATCTGGAAAACTGACACCCCGACCTTAGCGACAGATGAACAAAACCTCAATTTTTCATGGCACCTTACCAGGGAACAAACCCGAAGTAAAGAACAGGACCCCCCCCCTTAAGTTCTGAGCCTGAGGGACCCAAAACACCCTCAACTCCATCAACCAAGTCAAAGAAAACTGTGATTGAGTTGCATCCAGTCATGGCAATGGCGGACTTAACTTCGCCCTTACAAGACCCGAACAATTTGATAACATTAATTGTACACCTAATACTCATCCGAAAAGAACAAGATACTTCAATGACAAACCCTATTCTACAGGTAGAAGCCCCGGCGCACAAAATCAAACCTCACTCCTGTAGTGAACATAGCCAAATCAACTACCACCTGCTTAAAAAAACGAACAGAGGCCCAAAGACTGGGAGGGATTTCAAAAGGTAGAGAAAAGCAAAATCTTTACCGCCCAAGATCCTGTGCCAACACATGAAACTGAGCAAAGCTACAGAGGACCTGGGACACCCCCCCCCCCTCATAGCGCAAATAAATAACAAAGAGGCCCTCTAGCCCTCGTGATGGGCAAAACTTGATCAAGACACTAGGAAAAATATTAGGACCTCTTGACAACTTCTTTTACAAAGCAGAGGACAACGTCTTTATACAAGCTATCGGACGCAGACATTCTTGAAGGTGCAAAGGTCCCCCCAATGAAGCTACCCATCCATCTTAACTGAGAGCAGGATTAAAATCACAAAACCCTACCTCAACTCGATAACACAAAACGGATAAACTCTTCGACCCCAGTTAGATGGCATTTTGGGCAACCCCAGAGACCGGTTTACATCATCAAGGCCGATATGATTCACAACCCTCTCCCACCCAAACCAGACGATTTGTCCAGTCAACAGGGGAGAGACTCCAATTCACCAATACAAAAAAGCTAAAATAAGGAGGAAAGGAAGAAAGCACAATAAACTAACTCTAAGGATTCCATAACCTACAGCCCCACATACCAAATTCAAAACACAAACTTAGCAAAACAAGGCATGAATAACTACACCAACAACACTCTATCAAAAGCAAGAGAGAATGATATAGTCAAATTAGACCGTCACGATAGGATCATAACGGACTCTCAGGAAAGACCTGACGACAAGCCAAAAGACACCACTACATCATCTCTACATCTTTCGACCACACCTCTGAAAAACAAAAGAGTGAGTGGAATCCAGCACCCAGTCTCTAAAGAATCCTAAAAAAACCTGATCTACTGGGGGTTATGTCTATGGTCACGATAGCACTGGCTCCCTTTGGTAAATTATATGAATCGATTAACGACACTCTCAAGGATCATATCACAAAGGTAGCCTACATGGAAAACCAAACTATCCTACTTGGAAGGCTATTTAATGTCACTCGAAGCCTATAAACACAACACAAGAGACTGTGGGACACAAACTTTTGAGGAAAACAGAAAAACGGCCGCGGCTGCATCTCAGACAGACAATCCACTCAACATCAACAACACGAGATCCCAGGAGGAAGAAATAGCAATCCCTGCTAGCCCCACCGTGGTTGTAGACTTAACCCAAGAAAACATAACTAAACGGAAAAGCCCAAGAAAATCTGTCCAAAAACTGAGAAATCAGCACAGACAACAAAGTCTGCACAACCGACTGCGGTGCGGAACCAGTCCAAAGGGCCACAAGACGTAACATCTAATAAAGACAACAGCCGGAAAGGAGGCGAAAAAGCCATGGGCGCCAGACTACCACATCTCCCATCACCGCACCCAACTCCGGTTTTGAAACTATTCAAAGAGGTAATTCAGAGCAAGTCTAATGAGGGGCAGAAAGCTCTCCCACCGACTAAACAACAGACAATTCAATGGCAGAAAAAAACAAACAGCACCGTGCGATACCCCAATACACAAATACAAGGAGGCCCAAGATCCATTCAAAAGTTAACAAAAATAAATGAAGTACCGGAAGAAAGTTCTACGCGACCGCACCCACAAGGAGAAAAGGACTTTTCCCCCAATTGACAAAGAAGGGTCGGTCTCTGACCTATTGGACATCAGTCAATATTCCATGGAATCGGCTGAAAATGATGAACAACACAAAAATGAGGAAAAGAAAGAGGCTGAGACAACTCAAAAAGCCCACATCGGAAAACCCATTGAAAAAACCTGAATTTGAATCTCCTCCTTTTGACTATCGAGGACAAGCTTAAAAGAACAAAGGGATTCAAAAAACCTGAAGGACTCGAGGGAAAATACAGAGGGCAAACCACAAGAGACCCATGTGGCATAACAAAACCTACCACACTTCCACACTGGAAATTAAAGACTGGAAAACACTGAAACAAAATGCAAACGGGATCTTGCACACAAAGAACTACAAATCATCTAACTTTAGAAAACGTTCACTCAACTGCTGCAGCTAAAGAGAAGAGTTTAAACAATAACTGGAACAGACATTGAACAAGCCACAGTAGAGATACCAAAAGTTCGCAAATGACCAGTACCTCAGGACAACAAACTCTCGCTCCTTCAAACTAGAAACAGTCCTAGCAGAAAGGGACAACGTCATACTCAATATGAAAACAATAATGAAGCTTTTAACCCATATCCAGACACTGAAGCCTATCAGTTCGGACAATCTCGATATAATTGAATTTGTGGACAACAACCACATGGACAGTGTCTACCTCCATATTTCCTCACTGAGGGTGAGATGAATGATGTCTGCAGCAACAGACAAATTAGGAACAATGGGCTATGACCTTAGCCCGATGTCGAACCCTAAATTCAACCTGGAATGTGAGACAGAGTGCAAGTCCCGGAGCCAAGCAAGTCAACACAACTCTAGAAGTGGAAGAGAACAACACCACACCCACAAAATAAGGGTAAACATGCATAACCAATGTGAGCAAGCATGTACAACACTCCGACACTCACTCAATAAGGAGCAAAACAACAGAGACAATGATAATAACCACCGCTCGGCACAATGTTATGACAGAGACATTGAAACTAACCACTTCAGATCCTCAAAAGAATACCCATCTCTCAGAGGAAAGGAACATGAAATCAAAAACACCAGCACCCCAAGGGAACACTCACCACTGAGAAGAAAGGAGTACAATCAACCTTCTAGAATGGAACAGACACGACAACAGAGATCCGCCAAGAACAATTACAATAGAGACATTGAAACTAATGACTCTAGAACCTCAAAAGAATACCCATCTCTCAGAAGAAAGGAACATGAAACCAAAATCAGCAGACCTCCAAGGGACCACTCGTCCCTGAGAAGAAAGGAGTACAATCAACTTACTAGAATGGAACAGACATGACAACAGAGATCCCCTGAGAAAAATATAGAATCTAAACACAGTATACTGATAAGGATGACGAACGGCTCCCCTGAGGGCCCCTCCCAAACTGGAACATTACCATCACTCAAGATCAACAGAAACTAAGAACTACAGAAACTAGTGAGATCAACTTGAGCAGTTAAAAAAAAACAAGCTCAAATCATGGGCTTGGATCCCGGAAGCTTTATCAAACACGGATTGATCCTAGCCACGAAAAATCAGATCAGGAAATGACCAAATCGGTTTAACGAAGCCTACAGATCCATCACTGCCTAGTACGGTCAACCTGGGATCCTGGAACACTCGAGGGTTCGTACACCTGACGCAACAAGATGATGTAAACCTTGGAGCATTTCATCTACTATGCCTTCAAGAGACATGACTTTTAGATCCACCTATCTTAGACGGTTTTGAAGTCACTACCTCGCCTGCAATAAAATATCCTAAAGGCAGACCATCTGCAGGCCTACTCATGGCCATACGCTCAAGCAGTGGCTTTCAGCTGGACTCAGTCCTGAGGAAAGACACTTTCATCTTAGCCCTGACGATCTCAGGAAACCAGACAAAAAGCACGGGAAGAAGGGAGGAAGAAGCTTTCCTGCTGCAAATTAACAGCTACTGGACCCCCAAAGCACAGCCAGATAAGATCTTTTTGAGAGAAATAGAACAAACCATCAATGAAGCCACTGCAAAGCATAACACATCTCAAATCCTGATCTGTGGCGACCTGATTGCAAGCTGCCAAAACTTAAGAAGTGGAACGAGACAGGAGACTCTGTGCGAAGAAACAACTGGCTCTCACAGCACAAAAAATCCATCCAAGGCAGACAGAAGAGGCACACTATGGACCACCTGATGGGCTCAAGAGACCTACACAACCTTCACATCACAAGAACTAAAGAGAATTTAAACATTCCGACATGGGAACAGGAAGGTATGAAAGAGAATATTGATCACATCTACGCCTCCAGAAACCTCCTTGCAACAACCACTAATTTCGAGGTCAGGCGCACTACAAACAGTGACCACAACATCCTTGCCCTAGACTTGGCTGTACCAACAAAAAAAACAAGTCAACACATGGAGCACCAGATTGAACTTGAGACACAGGGTGCAAGGCTAAAATTTACCAGCATGGCAATAACACAAATAACTGCCCAATACCATAAAATAGAATGTGACACAACAACCAAACCAGACTTAGCAAAAATAGACTATTTCCTGCAACTTCAACCATTTCAACAAACAGGGCGGAAGGGAAATCACAATATCTACATAACAGGAACTAGACACTGGTGGAAAGACGCAAAATCATGAGACAAAAAGAAAAGAATTGCAAAAATACGACCAACTGAAGAAAACAAGACTATTGCAAAAGAGGCAACCAAATCTTACAACTCCTGGATGAGACACAATAGACAAGCTTTATACCAGGAAGATTCTGAGACCATGCTTAGAACACTATGTGGAAAGAAAACAAAGGACTTCTGGTCTTTAATTGACCTAGCAGGAAAAGCCAGCCAAGACGCTCTCCTAAACAACATAGGAGAACAGAGATGGATAGAACACTTCTCGGAACTATTCAAACAACCTGCAAGCGAAACCATACCTCACACCTCTCTACTCAACACAAAATGGAACCTGGATTACGAGCCAACGACTATAGAAGAAAAAATCAGGAACCTAAAACCCTCCCGAGCTCCTGGCCCAGACGGGATAACCAACCAAGACCTAAAAAAGAACACTCAACTATGGGCCCCATTGATATCGGACATTTTTGATACCTGTGTCAGAACTCAGTCGATTCCACCCTCCTGGAAAACAGCACATGTAGTACCCATTTACAAGAAGAATGAAAAAGACAACCCGGAGAACTACCATCCTATAGCACTACTAGACGTGCTGGGAAAACTGTTTGGATATCTCCTCTTGACAGAATTCCACTCATGGGCAAGATCTTCTGGACGCATGGACCCATTCCAGTCGGGATTTTTGAAAAACGCAGGAACTCAGGTCAACATCTTTGTGATAAGCATCATGAAGTCAAGAATTTTGAATGGCGGACCAAGACTATATTTAGCATTTGTGGATCTAAGCCAAGCATTTGATTGAGTGAACAGGGACAAACTATGGGACAAGTTATCTAGGTGGACTTGCCCAGACTCAATCTTAAACCCAATCAAGAGTCTTTACACTAACACATCTATGCGAGTGTGCCTGAACGGCGTGGGCCAACTATCGAAGGAAATAACAACCTCGCGAGGCATCAAACCGGGCTTCCCGCTGGCACCTGCACTATATAAAGCCTATACGGGAGACATCGGAGATCACAAAACCACAATAAGAGCATTTCCACCCAAGCTTGGCAATAGGAAAATCAGCTGCTTACTCTATGCAGACGACATCATCCTGCTTGCCAGACAGCCATTGACCTCCAACGCAGACTTGACCTACACAAGAGAAAACGATCTGGAGATCAACGTCACTAAAATGAAAATTATGATCATGGAGAAACCCTGGAAACATAATGAAACCGGACAATGGCTTATCAAGGGGAAGAGAGTTGAAAAAGTAACATCTTTCACGTACTTGGGAATAACTGTGAACTGTAAACCGAAAGAAACAGCCATCCAGGAGACACTCTGGGCAAAAACAAAATGTTTGACCTCGCAAACAAAGATAATCGACAGAAAATATGGCCGCTTCTCCCTTCTACGTGCCATTAATTTTTACAAAGCAAAAGCTATGCCGGCTATCGCCTATGGTACAGAAGCGATGCTGGCGATCCCACCTTCTTGAACCTACCTTCATCCACGCCAATGGCCTCAGTGAGGAGAGAACTGAGCCTAGTATCATTAAAATCAATGGTGTTGCTAAACAGATTGATGCTTTTTCACAAAACTCAAACTTGCAACCTCAAACTGTTTGAAATAATCTGCAACAAAATGAAAAAAGAATCCAACGAGATGCTGAATGGGTGGATGCGGAGACACAGGGACCTGCTCGAAACGATCCGAAGTTCGGACAAAGAACTCGAAGAAAACCCAGACAAAGTGAAATCCCGACAAAAAACTTGGGATTGGATACAAACTCTGGAGGAGGCCGGAAAAAACAAATTAACTCTCCACCTTCCAGTGAACATCCAAAAGGTCAACATGACAGTAGAATACCTGGTTAAAATTCCAAACAAAGCTACCAGAGCAACTTTCCTAAGAGCCAGACAAAATTTGCTAAAAACAAATAAGATACTAGCAATAAGAGGAAACTCCCCCACAAACTCGTGCCATTTCTGCAAATGAGTAGACACAGTGGAAACAATAAGACATTGGGCCTCATTACGAGGTTGGAGGTAGCCATGGTGCTATTAGCGCCATGGCTGCCTCCAAACTCGTTCCGACTCCACCCTGGTGAATTGAGCAATTACCGGTCCATTCCAAGGTTGGCGGGGCCGGTAATTCCCCATTCACCAGGGCCCTCCCCATTCCCATTTCAGCCCCCATAGGGGGCAAATTGCGGTACCTTTATTAGCTCCAGAGTCCCGTTGCGGGTCCTGTCCTTAATGCCTGGAAAAGACAGGCGTTAAGGGAGGACCCGCAAAGGGAACTCGTAGTAGCGCGGTAAGGGATTACCAGCACCGGTGCCCTTACCGGTGTCGGTAATCCCTTACCGCCCGCCTCGTAATCAGGCCCATTTACTACTGTCATGTAAAGGCACAACCTCAAACAGACAGATCCACATGGGCCATTTATTCAAAGACGTTTAAACCCTTGACGAAACACACTGGTGGAACCACTTGATGAGCGGTAAATCAACAAAACTAGTAATTGCAGTTGTGGGCTTTTTCTAAAGCCTTGGACTCGAGTCTTGGCCACTGAGTCCAACCACAACGAAAAGATAACATAAACTGGAAGAAATTGGTTTATCCAATTAAGACAAGAAAAAAAATAATACAAAAATTAATGCCGAGCATTGTTTATTTCTCTTATGAAAGTTCTTGTAAAGAGATTAGCTATACAACATTAAACGATAATAGAAACTTTCAAAGCAAGTTTGGCGCATTTGGCATTTTCAGAGAGAGCTCAGATTTATTGAAACATGGAAGGTTTCCTCACCATCTCTCTAGACCAAATGACTTTTGCAATATATAGCATGCCACAACCAATGACTGGGAAATGTACAGGATTGCACAAATGATGGCATGTTTTTCTTGGGGGAACAAATACAGAGGCATGTTTTTCTTGGGGGAACAAATACAGATGCAATGGGTTTTCGTGCGTTTGTTTTTTTTTTTTAGATTGTTTTCCATAGTAAGAGAGACTGCAGTTTTAAATATGAGTATGAAACCCACTAATAGTAAGGGCCGGCTATCAAATTATTTGCCCACGGCTGGGAAGGAATCAATTTGAATGGAAGCCTGCACCAACAAATCTGCCAAACCTCCTGTCACCATTGATATTGAATTAAAAACTTTTTATTACAATGCAGGCAGTTAGAAAACTAAAGACTGGAAGAATAAGACCCGATTCTTACTAGTCTTTTTCTGAGTCATTTTCTCGGGGGCAGCTGGGAGACCTGTGGAACGTGAAGGGTAACAAAGTACTGTAGTTGATGGCATGTCGGGAGCGGCCTCATTGATTGATTTTGTAGTTGCGGGGGCGGAGCCAGACTCAACATTTTGGAGGATCTGGATGTTAGCTTTGAAAGTTAGTTATGAGTTGGGCCGTTACCACCATGCCCTTCTTCCTCCATCCCAGTACTTACCTTTGAGTCCCCGCCTCCTATTCAGGAACCTTCTTCCAAGCTTTCTTCTCATAAGCCCTGCCCCTCCTGCAAGCAATAATCTCTCTACTACCCATGACTGGTCAGTTTGTTCATTTCCTGATGGTGTGTGTACACTGCACACATGATCCATGCTTCCATTTCTTGTGGGGCACTGAGGGGCAATGGCTGGTTCCTTTACTGTCAGACCTCAATGAAATCTAATTCATCCTGATTTCTTGGTGAACAATGGAAGGGCATGTTCCATAAAGGAGCCCAGATCCTCTTCCAACAGTCAGACGTCCTGAAAACGACAGTTGGCTTGTGGGAGGCAGATCGACTTGCTTTTTCAAGATTTGGGACCAACTGGCCTACAAGATAAAGTTGTCCTCCCTCCCTCAGGAATCACGCAAAGCTCTGATTCTATTTCCAAAGAACAATGTAAAGAGGAAAGCCATGACATGAGCCATTCGGTAGCTGTTTCAAAAGATGTGATATACTCATTGTAGAGGAGGCAAAGATAGCAAGTTCAGGATCATCATAGTGCTCAAAGATTTGAGTTTGTCTCCCCGATCATTCAAGATAGAGGCTCCTCACAGAATCACCCATGGTATTCTGAAGTGGGTTTGACTGACGTCGGTGTATCTAAAGGACACTAATTACCACCTTCCGATTCTCCAGAAACATCAACAATCAACAATCAACAAAAAAGGTTTATGGTGGTACACAACCACTTCCAGTTCTTGTTCTGCCGTTTGGCCTGAAATCAGACTCCACAGAGTGTTTATGAAGCTGCTGGTCCCTCTGGTGGCAAGCCACCATTGGGATTGTTTACAGGTGTAACCCAACTTGGCGATGGGCTAATCAGGGCTCCGGACTGAGTGGGGATACTCAGAGATCCTCAAAGTGTCTGTTACCATCTTCCCTGGCACAAAGCGCATTCCAACTTGGGAAGGACATACCTCATCGTAAAAAATTGATTACATCTTTGCTTCAACGAACCTTCTGATGACCATCTCATCGTTTACAATCATCAAAACTAGGGCAAGTGACCATAATCTATTATGCATAACTTGGCCAGTCTCCTCATTTGAAAAGGCGATGTTCAAACCGAACATGGAAGTAAATCTGAAAGGCAATCGCCTATCACTGAGTCTAAAAAACATCAACACTCTAACAAGCAAATATGCTCAGTTAGGGACTCAGGGAGTTGCTTGGAATCTACCTGACTATGGTGCCGTACTAAACACCTTTAAAAAACAAAGTCAGAACTGTGCAACATCTATCGAAAAACCAGTCCACAATTACGCTCAGGTTCTGGTTGCTAGAAGACACATACTGAGGATACTCCAGAGAGCTTTTACAAGAGACAGCTCTGAGGTCAACAAACAAGCCCTGATCCTGGAGAAGACGAAATATAAGTCATGGCTAAAAGATCACCGCCTCTCCTTGTATCAAAGAGACTAGGAGGAAATGCTAAGGCTTGTGTGTGTTAAAAATCCCTGAAAATGTTGGGCCCTGATTAACTCAACAGAAAGAACCACTACAGATTCTCTAATCAACGGCATCAGAGAAGACACCTGGATAACTCATTTTAAAAAGCTTTTCCACAATCCAATTGCTCCACCAACCATCATACAGAACCACAGTACGCAGCCCTGGGTGGAGCTCCACGACCAGGAAGACATTGTGGATATCCTAAAAAAACAAACTCAAAGGCCCCGGGCCTGGATGGCCTGACAAACATGCACCTAAAACAACATCCTGAAGCATGGGCAGGCTTTATTAGCTAAGTTTTCCGACGATCAACAGCAGCGAAGGTACTACCGAAATCTTGGACCACCGCTGTAGTAGTGCCGATCTACAAGAGAGGAAAGAGAGACGACCCAACAAACTTTTGTCCAATTGCTCTCCTAAATGTGATTGGCAAAGTCTACAGATCACTGCCCCTCCATCACTTTCAAATCTGGGCAAGTGGGGCACCTTGCAACGACCCGTTCCAAGCTGGCTTCAAGAAAAACGTGGGGACCAACATAAATATCTTAGCATTGAGTGTCCTAAAAAGCAAGTCTTGTGCGGGGGGGGGCAGAACATACATGGCCTTTATCAACTTAAGTCAAGCATTTGACCAAGTCGATAGAACAAGGCTTTGGAACAAGCTGAGAAAGTGGAATTGCCCAGCGGCCTTATTACATCCACTCATCGCCCCCCACACGGCCACTAGTATACAAGTCAGGCTTGATCATCAAGGGACCCTATCTGAAGAGATCACGACAAACCGTGGGGTTAAGCACGGGTGCCCACTGGCCCCGGCGCTCTTCTTGAGCTTCATAGGTGATTACAAGGACACAGAGCATTTGGTCAGGGCTTTTCCACCACACCTTGGAAATACAAACATTTCAAGAATCCTGTATGCAGACGATGTAATCCTGGTTAACCAAACAGCTATAGGGCTAAAGCGCCAACTTAACAACTTTGCCAACTATATCTCTGAAAACTGCCTTGAAATCAATAAGTCCAAAACTAAAATCCTATTCCTTGGAAAGGGGAAAGAAAAAAAGTGACATCTTTTTTTGGAACCTAGTAGGTGAAAGGATTGAGAAGGTCGCTGAGTTTAAATACTTAGGCATAATGATCGACAACTCCACTCATGAAGATGCCATGCAAAAACAGCTGCTGGTTAAAGTTAAGAGCCTAACTTCACAGGCAAAAGCGATAGACAGGAAGTATGGTCACTTTTCTCTAACACCCACAGTGGACTTTGTCAAAGTTAAGGTCATCCCCGCACTGGTTTATGGTGCTGAAGCCATGCCAGGGATACCTAAAAAAACTTGGCTTAAGCTAGAAAGTCATTTCTGGAGGGAAGTATTGTATCTTCCCAGCACCACGCCAATGGTTCTAATGAGAAGAGAACTGAGCCAGCTCTCACTATCATCAATCGTGGCGAGAAACAGTATGATGCTGTTCAGGAAGATGCTGCTGGAAAACCGCCCAAAACTGCTTGATGCAGTAAACAACGAGGTTGAGGGAGGCTGATGTTTGGTCATAAACCAGTGGTATGAAGATCAAGAAACAAAATTGAAATTGATATTGTGCTCCAAAAAAGAGCTTATGGAAAATCCCATGAAAATTAATAAAAAGTTAAACGAACTAGACTGGGCTAGCACCTGCGATAAAGCTGCATCATACAAGCTGGTTGCACATTTACCGCCCATGCACTACAAACTCCACGTCCTTCAACCATTTGTCGAAAAATACCCAAACCGGAAGATGAGGAGTACCTTCCTAAGAGCTTACCTCAACTTGATCCATTCAAATGAAATTCTGATGATACGCGGCTTGGCACTCTCTAACAAATGTAGATTTTGTAAAGACCCATCTGCAGTTGAAACACTGAGGCACCTCCTCTTAATATGCACAGGAGTCGAATCCATCATAAAACCATACCTGAAGTCAGTTCTAGCTGTAGCGCATACTACCGACGAAGACCTTTGGTGGTCAAGACTAATCGGCGGTGGGCGAACCACTTAGGTAACTGCCACACTGCCACAGTGAAAATTTTGGATTCAATTCTTACAATATCAGATAAAGAATACATAGATTAAATGGAAGGGACACGATAGACAGCAAAATTCAAATATTTTAAAAACCTTCAGGTTAAATAAAGAAAAATAAAAAGTGTCTGTTAATTCCTGATCCGGTGGGGATTATTGTTAAACAACTCCAAGTCACATCTGATTCCTTCCCAGACTCTCCGGTTCACTAGGGCCCAGTTCTGTACCAAAGAAGGGAAGGATAAACTTCCTTTGGACAGGGTCCTTCAGCTTCAGGACTGTTATTCAAACTCCTCAACAGGGGCTGGGTGATGGCATGGGAATTGTGCACACTGCAGGGACACATGGCTTCATGTTATTGTAGTCCTTTGTGCAAGACTCCATCTGAACCCATTGATAGTCTACCGTCACTCATTTTGGCACCAGGTGGTACAGTTCTATGACTGCCACATCACAATTACCAATTGTTTGAGGAGAGATCTCCAGTGGTGGTTCTCTCTGTCTCACCTTCACAGGGGTGTAACCTCATTTATATACAGTCAGATCACCCTTACCACAAATGCCAGCAGGTGCAGTTGGGGTATGACTCTGCAGGGCAGGGGTAATCAGGACAGGTGGTCTTAGGAATAGCTGAGGCACTCCTTCAACTGCAAGAAACTAGCTGTCATTAGCAGAGCCCTGATAGTCTTCGAGACCATGTTATAGAACCAGGAGATGGTGCTAAGGACAGACAGTACCACATCCCTGTTATACATAAATTGTGAGGGCGGTACAAGTCATTGGGCAAGCTGGCAAGGCAGATTGGGTTTCTGGGTGGATGCCATCTGTCTTCCCTGGAGGCAGTCCACACAAGAGGCATAGAGAATTCGACTGCATACCATCCATGCAGCATGTTTCCGGTGGCCTATGAAGAAAGGTGTTTGGAGAAACCTGCAGAAGGTTTGGGAGTCCAGTCATATATATGTTTGTGTCCCCTCACACATTCCTGACTCATCCAATGGGTGGTTTGAAAGTTGAGAGGAGTGGATTGTAGAATGTAGTACTATCAGGACAAGCAGCAAGGGTGGTGCAGGGGGCCTTCTAGAATTACATCTTATGACCTTCACCGGGTGAACTTTGTAGGCTAGTGCGGTTGAAAAGACTTACCAGCTTTAAACTGTAGTATTCGATTCCTCCATGAGGGGGCCTGAAAAGAGCGCAATGGGCAGCCATTAAAGCCTTTTCAGAATATTGGTTGCCTACTCTGGGTGGAGGAGGCGGGGGAGGGGTGGTTGGGAGTTGGTTTACGAAGAAGTTCATCTAGACCTGTATATTTGACTGGTGAACCTCCTCGGGATTTACCGTTAGTTCTGGACCTGCTAAAAAAGGTATTACTCACTTTACTCGCAGGCCAAATGCTGAATGCTGTTTCCTCGCAATTTTCTTTACTGAAAAATGTAGATGGGGTTTGGGTAATGTGGAGGCAGGCTGTGGGGGGAGGTGCAGAGGGTCTCCCCCACAGTTTTGCAGTAAACAGAATTCAAGGAAACAGGATTCGAGGAAATGGGGTGCAAGTAAATGTCAGAGATACCTACAAAAAGGTTCCCTTTGGCCCAGTAGAGCCTGTTGAGTAAAAACGGTAATGCTAAAAACTATATTTCTGGTTGCTGTCACTTCAGCTAGAAGGTTGGGCAAGATGGGACCCACATTTCTGAAAGTGCTGACGTACTTATACTAAGCTGTAACCCTTCGTTTATCCCAAAGGTAACCTCAAGTTTTCACAGTTCCCAAGAAATAGTGTCACAGACATTCTTTCAGGATCCCAGCTCTCTTGAAGAGGCTGCCTGGGACTGTCTGGGTGGTAAAGGGGCTGTTCTTGAATGCCTAATCCTCAAACAGTCCCTCAAAAACACAATGTATTAGCAACGTTTGCAGTTAGGAGTGTGGGATAAAATGCCTCCAGTAGGTGGATCAGAACCACCATTCTTATGGTCTATGAGATAGTGGACCTGCAGCGCAGGGACCCTATTCACGGTAGATCTGCAAGGGAGAAAAGGGAGGGGGTAGCACCCATGTGGGCCAACATACAATGTGTATCAATGCTGGGCATCTGCAGGGCATCTACATGGGCCAGTTCCAATATGTTTATTCAGCACTTTAAGTAGAATGTAGATGATCCGAGGTCTGCCTCATTTGGTATGGGGTTGCTGCAGTCTGGGGCTCGCTGAATCTATCTTCATTGTTCCTTTGAAACTCAACAAAGTGGTGGTGGTTGGCTACGCATTCTATTGGCATGTCCAGGGTGTTTGTCATAGGCCTCTTCCCCATTAGCTAAGCTTTGGTCATTCTCAAAGGTAAGTATTGGGATGAGGAAGAGCGAAGTGGAGGTAATGCTTAGATTACTTCTAGTCCTACACTTGCTCCTCCCAGGATGGGCGTCCATCCACTCGATCCCCACTGAGGGAAAGTTCACATGATTTGGCTTGATATTATAACACTGATTATTCCTGGGTAGCAGGGAGGTTATTCCTCCCAAGGCGGCCAGGTAATCAGAAGAAAGCTTGGAAGAAGGGTTCCTGAAAGGGATCCCTCAAATTTAAGTACTCGATGAGGAAGATTAGGTCTAGTAGTAATAAAGATTACCAGTAATTTATGCGATATTTAACCCATGACATTATTGACTTCACATATCACCTTTGCCCCCTGCCCCAGAACTCTCCTCCCTCTGAGCCAGGAGGATGGGAAGCAATTTCAACTTCCTTTGACCCATCAGGTGCATCTTTCACCCCTATTCAGTGGCTATTTAATGTCACAAAAATGCTAATCTTTGGAAGTGAGGGCCATCAAAAACCTGAGCTCAGCAGTGAACCCATTGGCTTCATCATAGGGGGTCTATTTATATTACTTGAACAGGCTTTTGTCCTCTGCCAGTGTTTACAGCTGCTGCCGCCATCACATTAATGTAAGTAAATAAACCTGCTGAGAGGAGAGAAATTTGACAGGCTGTTTCTAGCCTGGCACCAGACTGGCCGTCAAAGCAGAGTGATGCCTCTGCCTCAAAGTGGGAGGGCTTATGCAGGCGACCCCCATGCATAGTTGAGGTGGAGTTTGGAACATTTCATACGCCTGGAGGTTCTTTCCCATCGTCTTCCATTCCTAGACTGCGTTGAAGCTAGCGAGAGACGCTGAGAGGCAGCAAGGGCCGGATCCGGGGGCCAGTGGCGATACTTGTTATCGTTTGGGGCCGTTATTACGGCTATGTCCCGTACCCTACAGTACAGGGCTCCTGTCAGTGGAGCGAGGTGAGGGCCACGCTTGATTGCAGACCCTGGGGGTGTGCCCGGAAGAAGCTTTAGCTGGGATTCTGAGAGCCTGAACCATTACCGCCCTAGGAATTCGATATCTGTGCATGTTTCTTTCTTCCTCCCTACTCAAAGGGGCTGAGTGTATTCGTCCTGCTCAGTATCAGAGTAGGATTGTAAGTGTGCGTGCCCAGTAACATCGCTACTGGTGTGCACAGGTCATACATAACCTGTGTGATACTGGTACTGGCAATATTGGTGGGTACGCATTGCCACCTAAAATAGGTGTAACAAGTGGCGTCGCTAGGGGGAGGCCTGGGGGGCTGGGCCTTGTATCCCCCTACCTTAGACGAGCAGTGACCATGTTCTCCCCCTACTTTTGTCTGTGCCTCGCCTACTTTTGTCTTTGGCCCCCTCTGTGCCCCTCCTACATTTGATTCCTGGCGACGGCACTGGGTGTAACACCTTACACTGCTGCTCGAGTGAACTTTGAACAGTAGGGAAAGTTTACGGTAATCAGGCGCGTGGTTTGCAGCTTGTCTGCATGCTCTTCTATTTGATGATTTGAAACGTTTTTTGTAAGGAGCTAAACCCCTTTGGTGGAGTATAAAATCTGGGAGTGGGTGCATAGCAAGTGTAAGAAAAGCACAATTTAGCTGTTATGCAGCTTATTGGCTCCATCCTAGTCTTCAAATTTAAGTGAGTCTGCCCTATCCATTGGTTTGAACAATTCTTTCTGGAATTGAAATCTGCAAAAACAGGGCCATACGCCTTCAGGAGTAAAATAGGGTACCAAAATAAAAGGAACCGCAGTCAACAATTGATAATAACAACTTCTTGTTGAATTTATGTCTGAATTTGCAGAGCGAGTTGTTTGGCGCTCCAACTACTGAAAACATTACTACAGATCCTAATGCGTATGATAAAATCATAGGAACAAATGTGTTGGCTTCACCTGACTTAGAACAAATTGCAGCTCAATTAGAGGAGTCTTCAAGTGATCTTGACACCTCGGTTTGCTGTAAAAAGTCTATGGCTACTGCTGAGGATTCCCCCTCAAACTCGGATGCTATTGCAGTGACAGTGATGGCATTTTTGGGCTTTGGTCAACCCTGGCAAAATATAGTAGAACTAAAAAAAAAAAACACAGTAGCCAGGCTAGTTGGTATTATCCTTGCAAATGACTGTGACAACATCAACGGCAATTTGGACTTTTCTGAAATGTAGGGGGAATTATTTTCATCGCCTTCCCCAGGCCCTCATCGTTTATCATCTGTGGTATTGGTCACTGAAGCAAGAGGACAGTATTTGTGAGTCTGCTGATACACCAACCCATGGAGACACAGGAAACACATTTTTGAGTATGTCAACAGAAGAACACCATGCAGAATCAAGGTGTGGTGAACGGAAAAGAAGACGCAGCTAACATTATAAAAAGCAGAGGCAATAATACAGACTAATTAAAGATTGATAATAGACCTATTGCCAACAAAGGAAATGTAAGGAAGAATGCAGGAGCAATGGCTGAGATCAGCAAGGAGAATATAATATGTTTTTCTGCTGAGAAGCAATATACTTTGGCTGAAATAGACAATAAATGATTGGGGGCCATTGAGGGCAATAATGGAGAACGGTTACGCCAGGGTCCTTTGGACAAATGACTTCAATGACTGAGATAGGGGCAGGTAAAATAAAAGAACGAGGAGTTCAAAGGCCTATGCCGAAGAAATCGATTGAGAATTGTATACCTGTAAGATCCCCCTTCCTGATGACTCCAGATTATGGTAGTGAGTGTCCTGCCATACAAATCACAGGATGTTATAGAGAAATGTAATTGGCTATGTCATAGTACAGAGAGATTAAGGGCCTCATCAGGAGTCTGGCAGTATCCCATCGTTAATACCGCACAGCAGAATTAGCGTTACCATCGTGTCTTGCAGTGCAACTAGCAGAGGATCATAGCATGTCCTGAATGCGCACACCACATCGACAGTAACGCAAATACCATCCAGCGAAATTAGCACCAAAACAGGGCACTATGCCCACAAAGCTGTGAAACCTAGCGCAATTACCGTTACCACTGGACAGTAGACGGCGCTAATAGTGCCAGCGCAATTAGCAGCTGTAGAAAGAGCATCATCGCCGGAACGATAAGCATGGTGGTGGCCATCTTTAAAAACAGAATACACCATGAATCACCCACTTCCAGCGGCCATCTGGCCTTAAAACCCACTGGGATCCTCTCACAGGAGAGGACCCGAGGGGAGGTGCCTGGAAACAGGCTCAGGAAGCCTAAATTCAGTGACGGGGATCTACAAGTCCTCACTGATGAGGTGGTGGGACATTGTGATGAGCTATACAGGAGCATGCAGAGGAAAACATCGGGGCAGCGCAAGACTGCAATCTGGCAGGCAATATGCCAGAAGCTCATGGCTGTTGCCATGGTTCCCGGGATGCTGATGACTGCTACAAGCGGTGGAATGACCTAAGGGTCAGAGTGCAGTGTCTCCTCTCCCAACACACGCAGGAGGCCATTGCCACAGGAGGCAGCACCACAGAACTCCTTGCCATATCATTGTGGGAGGAAAAGACAAGCAGCATCCTTGATATGGTGGTCATTGAGGGATTCGGCAGAGAGGAGGCGAGTGGCAGCAGCCAAAAGACTGGAGGTGAGTCATCCCCCATGCACATTGCAAATGACCAACCAAATAAAGTGTCCCTTAGCATAAAATGTGCCAACGGACAGGGATACATGTCAGCAGGCCCAGCAGCTGGCTGGTGAAGTCAGGGTGACCTGATGGGGTGCTAAATCAGCCCCCCTCCACAGCAGCTTATCGGGAGGCAACCCTGAGCTAGTTTGCAGTGTGTTAGGTATGGCAAGCGGCCTATGCAAGTGCAATGCACCCCACTGCCCTGCTGGCCATCTCGGTGCCAGCAGGAGTGTAGCGTGTGAGTATCCACAACACTGCACAGTCATCACACCAACATATGCTCGGCTCTGTCAGGCAGCCACATGCTGGTATGGCTTACGAGCTGCATGGCAGTGTTGAAGTCCCTGCACCTACATTGGTGCAGCAAGCCCAATGCAAAACCAAACAGAGGACCACTGCTGGCTGCACAGCAGCCTCCCATTGAGCCATAGCAGTTCCTTGAACGATACACCTAAACCCTGTCCCACCAGGCGTTTGTCGATGTCAAGGAGGGGCTTTCAAGACATGAGCACTTACCTCATCCCATGAACTGCTAAACCAAAGGCTAGGCCTGGATGCCAGCACATGACCATGAGATATGCCACAATTCCTGCTCCCACCTGCAAGGCGAAAAACCTCGGGGTCATCTTCGACTCCACATTCTCCTTCTCTCCTCACATCTCTGATGCCTCTAAGAAGTCACACTACCAGCTGCACCTCCTCAGAGGCATTCTTCCTTTCCTCTCCTTCCCCCAGAAGCTCACTGTCTCCAGAGCTCTGGTTCTGTCTAGGCTGGACTATTGCAACAGCCTTTTTCTAAGTCTGCCTGCTTCTACTCTCTGCCTTCTGCAACTTATCCAGAACAGGACTGCAAGACTTGTCCTTGGCCTCAAGCCCAGGGATCGTATCTCTCCAGGACTGAAATCTCTGCATTGGCTTCCAGTAGCTGTGAGGATTAAGTTCAAAACCCTTTGCATCATCCACAAGGCCTTCTGGGCTACATTGCCAGCAGGTACGGGTCTCCTTGTTTTTTCAGTCCCAGTTCACTGCATAGCCCCCAGCCCATTCCCCAGCCCACACTTAGCCACAATATATTGTAGAGGCTGGATACCATAGAGAGTTGGCAAATCAAAATGGAGAATATTACCAATACCCACTCTCTCCACCACCAGGCCATATAGGACTGCATGAAGGGTGTTGCACACAGGATTGTACAGAGAATCGAGCACAACTGGGTGCAGGCGGCTGATAGAACTGCTGCACTGACAGTGTACGGCCAGCGTGTGAGGGAGCTGACAGAGGGTATCTCTGCCTTTGCGGAAGCCATGCAGCAGAGAATGGAACTCACTCTGAAACATATTTGAGGGCCAGGGTCTACTCCCTCCATTTCTGCGACACCTAGAAAAGTGTCATTACCAACCACCCCAAGGCACCAGACTGAACGTAATCTGTACCTTATGTCATTTGGGGCAGCCCTGAGGGGGAAGAGGCCAACCAAGCAAGTGCCTCTGTCCTAGTTGTTTCCCATAGTGGGCGTGTTGGGGTGGTGGTGTGGATGGGGGCTGGGAGGATAGAGTGTTGGGGTAGTGTTGTGAGGTGGGGAGGGAGAATAGTGTGTTTGGGTGGTGTTGTGGGGTGGCATGAGGGAGATAGTGTGTTGGGATGGTTTTGTGGGGTGTGGGGATTGATTGTGCAATACAACATTAAACCATTGTTCAACTGAATCAATGCAAGGACATTCCTTATTGTGTCCATGTGTCTAATCATAAATGTGTGAATCTGCACAGTGGTGCATGGTACCTGCCATTTCAGAACATTAGAAAAGATAGTCCATCAGTTCCTGGTGAACCACTCGTCCACCTCTGATGTCATCTAAGCAAATGCATACAGATGCCTCTGCCACAGGCACTGTGTCCTAATCCTCTGGGGTGGCATGTCCACATCAGTGGGTAGAGGAAAATTCCCCTGGAGTCATATACTGTGCACTATGACACATACCAAATTGTAGCAGATCCTTACAGGGTGTTCCTACTAATCAATTTTGGGCAAGTATTGATTCTGAAGAATCGCTGGTTAAAACTGCTGCCTCTTATCAGATATGGCAAGCTGTACTCATACGATTAAAATAAACTGAGTTTGAATAAAAGGTCAGCATGATGTAGTGATATATGAAATGCGTTATAAGTGTAACATGTAAAAGGATGCATTTCTTGGAAATGTGGTTTTATGATGTGTTGGGTTTTATGATGAATTGCAAAATGTTGGTTCTTTTAGGTGATATAATGTGTTGGATGTTTGTATATCTTTTTACAGATTAAATAGGAGGTCTAAGTAAGGGAATATGTTTATTTTAAGAATTATGTTATTTAATGTTGACGTGTAAAAGGTTTATCAATGCTTCTCGAAGCAAGGTCCAGGCTTAATAAATGCCATAATAATAATAATAATAATAATAATAATAATAATAATAATAATAATAATAATAATAATAATAATAATAAACCTTTATACACAATAGTAATAAAAAGGACTGTACTCCCCTCCCCCTGAATATGGTTTCACAGATTCTCATTTCAAAATTGTGGGATTGGGCATCACATGAACTCCCAATTCTACCCACTGGAGCAATGTCTGCTCAGTAATGCAGTTGTCCACTAGACAGAAATATCTAGGCACATGCAGGAAATATTTATGTCTTTAATATGACTACATTTGATCATTACAACGTAGACATTTTTACTATACTCCAAAGTGCCAAAGATATTCATTCATATACTGGCCTCGTCATGGATTTAACACTCCCTATACACAGTTATATCCTACAATTCTAACAATTCTAGGACAAGAAAACAAACAGGGTTTAATGGATGAAACTCAATTGTATTCAAACAAAATGGAACTAAACCGGGTATTCTGGCCTTTTACAGTGGACTACACCACGGTCAAATATATGGATATGAGAACGTCCATATACAAATAGTTTAGGCTTGGCACAAATACCAAATCTTAGGAACATTTCAGCAAGATATTAGTTAATACATTGGTCTTTGCATTAAGTGGCTATCACCAAATTAATGCCTCCCTGATATACGGTCCAGCCTCACAATTCTGGGACAAGACATCGTGCTGTGAATTATGGCCAAAATTAATTAAATCAAAATTGAATCAAAGGGGTCTCCTTGCTTTAAGCCACCACAATCAAATATATGGCTAGAAGAACTTAGTTATAAAATTAGAGGAGGCTTGCCTGCAACATTATCCCTACGAGCTGGCACACACACATACAGAATCACTTCTTAAATCAATTACATATTTTTGTAATATTTATCTTCATATTTTTGTAATATTTATCTTCAATAATACCATTGTAGCTTATCGGACAGAATATTAAAAAACATTCTCTTCAATTCAAACGTTGCGCTCCACTTCATGCATTGTAACAACATATTCAAACACTTTCACTGACATTGTTATAACCACATCTAAATGTATGACCACCTTCAGCGTACATGGAGGGTTGTGAGTTTCTTGCATATATGCATGCAATTTATATGCATGATAAAATGAATTGCATCAGAATTCTGTAAGCTTGGGGTTGAAAAGCAATGCTATCAATTTTAGAAAGCGCAGGAAGTCAGTCCATCCATCCACTGAAGATAAGACAATAGTATTGTGGTTTTCTAATAAAAGGATGAGTACCCCTCAAACTTCACTTTGCCAATATGGTCTCAATGATGTGAAGCCCTTTCCTTAGTGAGAAACATCAAGAGAGAGAAGAAAGTGTGTTAATATTGGGATTATTTTTCCATGGGTATAGAATTAGGACAGCTTTCACTTGACATTTGTTTAAAAATATCTATTTCTTTCACATACCACACACTGTCAAGCAATTCTTCATTAGGCTTTGGTGTGGGACACCTTCAAATCACAGCCCGATGTTGACTATATCTGAAAACCACAAGGACTCTTCTTATTTCAACTATATTTTACCACATGCTGCATTGTCAGTGCTGGAAAATACTTCAATTTTTACACAGTACACAAAGCATAGAAAATGCATTCTTGTGCTCTTTATTTAAATGTAATATCCCTCAGCTTTAAATCGATGAAAACAGGATGCAGCTCGCACTAGTAAACTACAATATAATATTCTCGTGTCATGAATAATAATATGCCAGACCCTGTGCTCTCTGTGCATAAAATGCCATGTTTTCTACATGCAGTCAAATCGCATTATGCTTTAAATATAATAAGAAGTACCTTTGCATTTCACAAAAGAATTAACCCGAAAGTGGAAATGTCCTCCGTAATTCCTACACACTAGTGGTATTAAGTAGGGCAATGATTCCAGGGGGTTCATCTATTACATTTGGGGATTTTCCCTATCACTTTCAATAATTTTTTGATGGCACAAACCCAGCAGAGACCCTCAGCTCTTCCCTTGGAATTCTCGGCTAGAAGGTCTCTCCTGGTTCCCTCCTCTGTTTTCATGAAATCAGGTCTGCCTTAAGATTAAGTTAGTTCAGAGTTCCTCAAGGACAAGAACTGCTCATCTCCAGATATCATCCCATTTCATATCACAGCCATTTGGAGCAGGTTTTTGTTCCCTGCAGCTTTTAATTCCAAAGCCAATCGTATTCCCTGTGTGCTCCTGTTTTTTTAAAATGTCAATATTGCAACAATTATTTCACATAGCATCATTGGTCAAATGTTCCTGTTGACTTGCCTTATATCAGGCACTCCTATAGAATGCACACCTCCAATATTAATTGGTTGATTATAATGTCTGTACATGTAAAAAAAAAGGTGAGGGACCAATCTGCTGTTAATATTTTAAAATGTAAAATGCATTGTTAGCTATATTTTCCTCATAGCAACATGCCACATTGATGAAATATTGATTTCTGTAATTCACTGACCCATCTACACATCTGGATATTTGGCATGAAAGTGTAGCATACTTATTCATAAAGTTATCATTGTTAGTATGTGTATTAATTATTAGAATGATTAGAACGTGTATACCATACAAATTCAGTGTCACGTGAAAGAGGACTATCTCAGACTTAAAAAACAGTGTTCATCTTGTTTGTAACTGGTATGGTTGTAATTGCATGAGTAAAATCTTGCAATATGTGCTTTTAAATTAATGAAAATCTTACATGTCTAGGCCTGCCATCAGAAAATAATGAACACAGGTTTGAAAACACTGTTATTTGTATATCCATTAGGTTAACCACCTGGTTGGTTTCTTGCCTTAAGTGTTGATAATGGTGGCCCATTAAGTGCAGTATGATCTGTTTGAAGCTCACATTAGGAGAACAGAGTGGGTTGTCATGGGGGAGGGGGGCTATCTGATTCCTATCATGTCATTAAATGGAATTGCAATGGCCTGGGCTTCTAATTAACTATGTGGACCTGTTCATGTGGTGTTTTGCTATGGGAATGTAATGGGTTGCTCTGTTGTGAAAAAAGAGCCTTCCTACACAGTGCAGAAATGTCATATTACAGCCAGATTTAAATGCCACCTTCGGTTAGGGAACAGTTATACCTATTATTCTGTTAACTGTAAAATCCAAAAAGGGATATAACATTGTCACAGCCACATTTTGAAACCATTGATTTCTTACAAACGTTACTGTAATGTATCCAATTTAAAGTGTACCACATTCCTATAAACATTGTACAGTAATCTGTTATGTTATGTTACTTGGCATTTATATAGTGCTCTATATATCATAGTTATGACCTCAAAGCGCTAGTAGGTAGAACGCCCTCGGGAACCGTAGTTCTGGTCTGTAGCGAGCGAGAGTGTTGTAGGTTGCATGGGTGCACCAGATATGTGTGCAGCTGATGTAATTGCTGGATGGTAGCTACACCCTAGCGTTAGGTGTGGTGCTGAAGATATGAGATGGATGTGTGCAGTCTGGTGGGTGGACACCCAGACTGGGTTCTGGTTGCGTTAGGCCTGAAGGATGCATATGTGAGCGACTAGGCCGAAATGTGTTCGGCTAGCTGTGTTTTATTAGGGTGATCAGGTGTTCATGGGGTCATATTCGTATGTGACCAGCTAGGCCGATTTGATCAAGGGTATAGCTGTGTTCTAGTTGTATGATGGTGTACAGTAGAGAGTATAAGCGTAGTGATGTGATATGATGGTTATCTTTAAAGCGCCCAAGACCAGGCACGTGAACACGATGGCAGCGAACACAGCGACACATGGACACATAGACAGGGGGCTGGGTTTATAGCGACAGGATATATAGCAACAGCATGGGGAGCAGGAAAGCAGGGCACACAGTGATACACGTGTGGGGCATGATAACATTTACATTCGCATTTCTATCTAGATGCGATTCAGGCCGATGTTCACAACTCATCTCAAGTGTGGGACACGCTAACATTCGCACTTCCATCTAGAACCGACTCAGGCTACGATGGGCATTCCATCCAGAAGCGACTCAGGCCAACATTTGCGATTTCATTTAGGCATTGCAGACACCAACATTCACAACTCCATTCAACTGTGTGACATGCCGACATTCACAGTTCCATCCAGGTGTGGTACATGCTGGGACTTGCTAACATTCACGTCTAGCCTGATGTGACTCAGGCTAATGCTTGTGATTTCATCTAAGTGTGAATGAAGTGCAATGGATCAAGCACCTGGGAGGGTAGACATCAGATCAGATACAGCCTAAGTCCAGAGTAGTGGAAGCATGAGTCAGAAAGATCATTTCAGTATTGATCTTGATGACATAATATATAATGAATGTTTAATCTGTCTGGGTCTGCGGCAGGCTAATATGCACAATTCTGACCGAGTGCAGCACTGCCAACATTCACAACCCCTCCGGGGTCGGCCTCAGGCTAATGTTCCCAATTCTAACCAAGTGTGGCATTGCCACCATTCACATTCCGTCCGAGCCCCACACAGGCTAATGTTCACCGTTCTAACTAATTGCAGTATTGCTAACATTCACAATCTAATATGGGTCTGGGCAGGCTAATATTTGCAATTCTAAGTACGGCATTGCTAACATTCACAATTCTGTCTGGGTCAGGCGCAGGCTAATGTTCACAATTCAAACTAAGTCCGCCATTGCTAACATTCAAAATCTAATATGGGTCTGGGCAAGCTAATGTGCACAATTCTAACTAAGTACGGCATTGCTAGCATTCACAATCTAATATGGGTCTGGGCAGGTTAATGTTCACAATTCTAACTAAGTGTGGCATTGCTAACATTCACAAATCTTTCTGCGTCAGGCACAAGCTAATGTTCACAATTCTAACTAACTGCAGCATTGCTAACATTCACAATCTAATATGGGTCTGGGCAAGCTAATGTGCACAATTCTAACTAAGTACGGCATTGCTAACATTCACAATCTAATATGGGTCTGGGCAGGTTAATGTTCACAATTCTAACTAAGTACGGCATTGCTAACATTCACAATCTAATATGGGTCTGGGCAGGTTAATGTTCACAATTCTAACTAAGTGTGGCATTGCTAACATTCACAAATCTTTCTGCGTCAGGCACAAGCTAATGTTCACAATTCTAACTAACTGCAGCATTGCTAACATTCACAATCTAATATGGGTCTGGGCAAGCTAATGTGCACAATTCTAACTAAGTACGGCATTGCTAACATTCACAATCTAATATGGTCCTGGGCAGGTTAATATTCACAATTCTAACTAAGTGCGGCAGTGCTAACATTCACAATCTAATATGGGTCTGGGCAGGTTAATGTTCACAATTCTAACTAAGTGAGGCATTGCTAACATTCACAATTCTGAGTTAAGGTAATGTTGAGTGGTAGGGCTTTCTGGAGTAGAGTAATTGTTCTATTCCCCACCCATGCCACACTTACTTTTGGTTGCTGCTGGTTGACAGCTGGTCACTGGCTTCCCCTGCGGACACCTGCTGACACTTTCTGGAGCTGCCTCTGTTGGAGCCTCCCTTTGCCTTGGGGCCCTTAGATGTGGAGGCAGCCGGGCAGGGGGCTGCCATGGGGAGGTCAGTTATGACCTTGGAGGGGAAGCTATCATGAGCGGTGGGCGGGATGGGAGGCAGGAGGGAGCAGGAGAGACACAGGGAGAATTGCGGGAGTGGGTGGGGGCATGGAGAGTTTTTTTTTAAACCAAATGTCCCTGAATTTCCCAAGGGCATGCTACTCACCTGCATGCTGGATTTCAGAAAATAGGCAGGGAATTCCTCAGTAGAGTAGGGATAGTGAGGCATTTGGATATATTTTCTTTAACAAAAAAAAAGGCATATTTTGAAAGATCTTCAAACAGTTGTCCCCCTCGTATTACTGACCCCTCACAGAGGACTGAAGGAGGGATAGCGACAGAGATGGCAAGGGGAAGGGGAGGGTGAAGGACTAGGTGGGCAGAGGGAGGGATAGCGACAGAGATGGCCAAGAGGAAGGGGAGGGTGAAGGACTAGGTGGGCAGAGGGAGAAATAGAAACAGAGATGACAAGGGAAAGGGGTGGGTGAAGGATAAGGAGGGCAGAGGGAGGGATAGCGACAGAGATGGCCAAGAGGATGGGGAGGGTGAAGGACTACAAGGGCAGAAGGAGTGATAGCAACAGAGATTACAAGTGGAAGATGTGCATGAAGGACTAGGAGGGCAGAAGGAGGGATAGCAACAGAGATGACAGGGGGAAGGGGTGGGTGAAGGATAAGGAGGGCAGAGGGAGGGATAGCGACAGAGAAGGCCAAGAGGAAGGGGAGGGTGAAGGACTAGGAGGGCAAAGGGAGGGATAGTGACAGAGATGTACAAAGGGATGGGGTGGGTGAAGGATTAGGAGGGTAGAAGGAGGGATTGTGGCAGAGATGGATAAGGGGAAGGGGTGGGTGAAGGATTAGAAGAGCAGAAGGAGGGATAGCAACAGAGATGAACAGGTGGAGGGGGAAGGACTAGGAGGGCATATGAAGGGATCCTGACAGAGATAACAAGGGTAAGGGGTTGGTGAAGGACTAGGAGAGCAGAAGGAGGGATAGCGCCAGAGCTGACAAGGGGAAGGGGTGGGTGAAGGATAAGGAGGGTAGAAGGAGGGATAGCGACAAAGATGGCCAAGGGGAAGGGGAGGGTGAAGGACTAGGAGGTCAGAAGGAGGGATAACAACAGAGATGTATGAAGGGAAGGGGTGGGTAAAGGATTAGAAGGGCTTTAGGAGGGATACCAACAGAAATGACAGGGGAAGGAGTGGGTGAAGGCTAAGGACGGTAGAAGGATGGATAGTGATAGAGATGGCTAAGGGAAGGGGAAGGTGAAGGACTAGGAGGGCAGAATGTGGGATAGTGACAGGTTGGCAAGAGGAAGGGGTGGGTGAAGAACTAGAAGGGCAAAAGGAGGGATAGCAACAGCAATGAACAGGGGAGGGTGAAGGAGCAGGAGGGCAAAAGGAGGGATAACGACAGAGATGAACAGGGGAGGGTGAAGGACTAGGAGGGCATAAGGAGGGATAGCGACAGAGATGACAAGGGGAAGGAGTGGGTGAAGGATAAGGAGGGTAGAAGGAGGGTTAGCTGCAGAGATGCACACGGGGAAGGGGTGGGTGAAGGATTAGGAGGGCAGAAGGAGGAATAGCGACATACATTATTGTATAAAAATACACTGTTTTGATGTGCCTATTTCACTTGCCGTACATAAAATACATTTGCCTCATTACACGTGCGCCATTCTGGATAAAATGTTGGTAATTCCAGCTCTGGCATTTTACTTGACCAGCACTTCACTGGTGGGGGTGGCGGATTTACCGGCAGGCCTGACCCTCCAGTAGATCAGCTTCCTACCTGCAAATATTTGCCGGAATCACAAGCACCGGTACTACCAGTGCTGGTAATTCAGGCAATCCCATCCCATAGAGTCCTATAGGACTTCATGGCAATGGGAACTTACCGGCACTCCGCTGCTTGTAATATCCTGGTAATACCGGGATATCGGGAGGCAGAGACTGTAAGGCAGGTTTGCGCTATCCCGCGCAAATTACCAGCGAGATACCGGCAAACCTATAATGGGGGCTATTGTCATATTAAAGGAGCACTTTATATATAGTGATGGTTCATTTAGATTCTTTTGAGGCTACAGAAGTAAAACTGCATAGGCACTCCATTCCAAACATTGTGATACCCTATAAAATTACATAATGGTTCACTTGACATTTATAACTTTCAAATAAGTGCCTCAGAAACACAAGCCACATTCTCTTTCTTCCTTAGATACATTCATGACACACATTTGCCTTGATATCTTTGGATGTGCAGTTCCATGACTTGTACGAAATGAAGCAGCATCTGTTGAGATATAATGCTGCTCTCGATCTCACCAATAATTCAGGTTTTTATATTGCTATCAATCACATGGTTCCAGAGGGGCAGGCACAGTTCACAATTAATAAAGAATGTGCTCTTCTACTGGAGCTTTAAAAATGTCCGCTCTGAATTCAAAACTGTTCAAAACCCAGTCTTCAGGCCAGTTCACGTGAGTGTTCCTGGTATGTTTGAAACTCTGTGCCATTTGTGTGGTGCTTTTTCTCAGGGGAGCAGGTACATCCTTGTTGCGATAGCTGCTGAAAAGAGCAAGTTATGAATTAAGTAATGCATTATTCTGGTGCCTCTCCACTTTAAATTGAAGCAGTCTCCATTTGTCGGTGAACATCTTGCAATATGTAACGTATGTTTCTTAGTTGCATCTGGAAAATATATAGTCATTCAAACGAGATGCCACTACTGGAACAGCAGTATGTAAGAGACATGCTGTTATTTAAATCTCACATGCATATTGCAATGATCAACAGAACAAGCCTTCTAATATATGTATTCTGAAATCTGGCTTTGAAACTAGCATTTTGTTCACCCTCTGCTCAAACAGCCTTCTGCCAACCCCTCCGCCTGGCTAACTATTGACCTATCTCCATTACCCCTTTCCTGGGCAAAAACTCTAACTGCTATTCAGACATGGTGTGCTGCTAACAATCTCTGCCTTAATGACAATCTCTCTCAATCTCTCATGGCATTGTGGACCTTGCCAAGAAGGCCCACATCAACTTCACCTCCTTAGAGGCATTCTCCCTTTTCTAACCTTCCCCCAGAAACTCATTGTCTCCAGAGGTCTGGTCCACTCTAGCTGGACTACTGCGACAGTATCTTCCACAATCTGCCAGAATCCTCCCTTTCCCCCCTTCAACTAATCCAGAATAGGACTGTGACACTTATCCTTGGTCTCACACCCAGGGACCGCATCTCTCTAGCCCTAAAATCCCTCCACTAGCTCCCGGTTGTTGTGAGGATCAGGTTCAAGACCCTATGCATCATCCACAAGGCTTTCTGGGACCTCCGACTCACTCCCTCCAACTCTCTCTCCTTAAATACCTCCCTGCTAGAGCGCTTTGGTCTGCTAGCTCCAACTCTCTGCAGTTCAGACGCTTTTCCAAGGAGAGAGTGAGGGTAGATCTCTCTCTTTCGCAGGAGCCTCCCTCTGGAATGGCCTCGTTGGCCCCCTCCGACTTGAGCCGGATCTCCTTAAGTTCCAGAAACTTTTCAAGACCCTCCTTTTATCTTCTTCCTTCCCTCTCCCTTGCTAATGTCCCCCTCTGCCACATTTTTGACTGGCTGCCTGGTGACTTCTGATTCTTACAGGACACCAGGCCCTCTTTGCCAGTCTACCCAAGCACTTCATTCTGCCCTGACCCCCCAAACCTGCACTTGCCCTGCCGGGCTCCCTGCCCCTGAACTAACCTGGCATGGCCTACATCCCAACGGAGCCTGATCCTGCCCCTCCCTCGCACTTCTTGGTACTGCACTGGCATGATCCAAATGACATAAAGCCTACTAGGACTGTTTTTTGTTATTTTTCATCCCAGATTCCTTCCCCTCTTTTGTCTTGTGGCACCTTGAGCCACCATTTGCTATATAGGCGCATTATTTCATTTATTTTATTTGCGTCATTTGTAGAGCGTGCTAAGCTATAGGGCAACAAGGCGCTGGATCATACATTTAAGACATGCATAGTAAAAGAGGTACAGTAAGGCAACAGTAGAAACATCGGGCCTCATTACAAGGTTGGAGGTAGCCTTGCTGGTTTTACCGGCAAGGCTACCTCCATACCAGCATGAAAATCCGGCACCCGCGAATGGGCAATTAGCGGGCTATTCTGGTCCCGCCGGACCCTGTAATTGCCCTTTTGCGGGTGCCGGTGCCGGTATATCCTCATTCCCATTTCAGCCCAATAGGGCTGAATGGGAATGAGGATGCCTGTAGCACAGGCACCGTTCATAACGGTGCCGGTGCTACATGATTGCTGTGCTCGCGGGTGTCTTCCATTCCGCCAGGGCAGACCTGGCGGAATGAAAGGCATCCGCCAGCACAACGCAGTGTTTGCCAATCCGGTAACAATGGTACCGGCAGCATACTGGTACCGTTGTTACCAAACTGACAACCTCAGAATGAGGCCCACTGTCATTGGAGCATGAGAACACAATAACAGTAGGTTTGTGGAAAACAGCAGAGTCTTAAATTGTTTTCTAAACACCCAGTACGATTGTTCAGCTCAGAGTATAGGGGGTAGTGTGTTCCAAGTCTTAACCGCTGTAACTGGGAAGCTATATCCCCCGGCTCTCATCTGCCTAAAACATGGGGTGGTAAGTTGATGAGTGTATGTGAGTGCCTGGGTCTGGTCAAGGTCTTTTTTATAAAGTTATGAGAGAGATAACTGGGGGCTTTGTTGGCAAGGCATTTTTGAATGATGGCTAAGGTTTTCAAGGTGATATGCTCACAAATAGGTAACCAGTGCAGCTTTTTCCTTCCTTCAGAGATGTGGTTGCACTTTGGGATGTTAAAGGTGGCTCTGAGAGCATTGTATTGAATGATTTGCAATTTATCCAACTTGCACTGTGATTTCATCCAGCTGAATCTTCAGATCCAGCAGGGCAGTTTCTGTGCCAAACCCCAGGCAGAAGCCATATTGGTGGGAGCCCAGGAGGTTATGACATTTTAAGTATTCCTGGATCTGTAGATAGGCTTCCCGGTCAATAATTTTCAGAAGGAACAGAACCATCCTAATGAGTCCAAGTTCATTTTTTTGGTAGGGGGAGGACCCAAGCACCCTTGAGGGTGGATGGGACTGGGCATGAGGTGAAGGAGGCATTGATTAGGGAGGCAATGAAGGGTGCTAAAGGATCCGCACAGTCCTTGATAACGGAGGCTGGGCAGATAGCTCAGTGGCATCGGGGGGGCTTGAGACTGTTGACAATTTTTATAGCCTCAAACTCTGAGATGGTTTGAAAGCTGAATTGATGTATGTTTCATGAGTGGGCATGGGGAACAGTGGGCAAGTAAAGGCCTTTGCCCAGCAATATATGCCTGTTGAGAATCTTTTGCTGGAATATTTATATTTTCTGTAGCATGGCGTCTTGTATATTAGTACACCAAAGTGGTGTATTTTATGCAGGTGGAAGGGGGAGGGGAGAGTGTGTCCAGCTCCCACAATATGGCGAAGAGCTCCTTAGAGCTAGAGTTTGCTTTTTCTATTCTAGAGTTATTGGAGGCTTTCTATTCACAAAGTATCGCTAACTTGTAGTTCCTGGCTGCTTGCATGAAGTTGCCTTTGTGTGGCTTAGTGGGGGAGTGCCCAGATGTTTTTTCAGTCTGGTGTTTCAGAAGGTGGAGGGCTCTAAGGTCCAAGGAGAGTCATCCATTGTTGTGGGAGATAGCTTTGTCATTCTGCTGGATAAGTGGGGCCAGGAAGTTGACAGCATGTTTAACAGCAAGGTTATAATGGTAGACTAAGGTGGCTGGGTCATTGCTTAACAAGTGTGTATGGTTTCAGTCATCCAGCAAGGGGAGGACAGAGGTTTTGATGATGTTTTTAATGCTCTGTGTAGCTGCAGGTGGTAGAGAGGAAGCTACATGAGGGTGGTGGGCAGGCAGAGGAAGAGTGAATGCAATGATTTGGTCAGTCCATGGACAATGCTGGTTACTACATATGCCAATGTTGCAGTTCAGATCAGACATCCAGTTGAGAATTCTGACTTTGGAATGCATAGGATTGTTGACCTTCTTTATGAAGCCTAAAGCTTTGAGGAAGCTGGAGACAGCATTATGGTCAGAGTGTCCGTTAAAACAAAGGTTGAAATATCCCATGATGAAAGATTTGGATGAGGGTTTGTAGGAGGATAGGAGGTGCAAGTAATCCTGCTCGAAGGAATGGGTGGTTCCAGGTGAGTGGTAGAATACATGAATGGAGACTGTGGAGGTGTGGGAGAGGTTGAGTTTGGTTGTGAGGCTTACTCCAGAGGTGAGGGCAGTATTTTTGATTTCTCTGATATGAAGTTATGTTTTGGCTGTAAGGGCAACACCCCCGCCTCTTGTGTTCACCGTCTTTATGGTAGATGGAGTACATCAGAGGTATGACTAGTGGAAGGCAGGGGCCTGAAGCATCATGGAGCCAAGTTTATGTGATAGCTAGCAGGTCCAGTTTATTTTAGGTAATAAGGTCAGCAATATCAAGGGTGTGCACAGAGATTGATGTTGCCTTTACTAGGGCACATTTGAGTAAGGGTGTTGTAGGGGTGGTTGTGTGTTTGAGGGTGAGAGTTTGCAATGGTGTGGATTCAATGTTTAGAGGCGTGTTTAAACGCACCTAGGTCGGGACACCACCTGGGCCGGGACACAGCGCAGAGCCTGGTGTGTGCTTTGATTGTTAGTTAAGTGGTCTAGCGGTGGATCAAGCAGTGGCGTGGCAATTTGGTCAATACACATGTGAGACTGGCTATCATCAGAAGAGTCTTGAGTGTGGGACAGTAACTCTGTGGATGAGTTGAAGCCTCTGGAGTCAGAGGTATTGGTACTGTTGGAGGGACTGGGAGGCCTGCAAGCTGGGCTGCTCTAGGAGGACAAGTGTCCCATGTCTAGTCATGGATATCAGGAGAGGAGAGAGACATTTGGGTATGGGAGCTAGTATAAGAAGTGGTGAAACTGCATGGGGAAATTACCGGTATCTTGAGGTGGTCCAATAAAAGGGTGGAGCAGGGGAAGTGTAGGGGGAGTCAGCCACAGAGTGAAGCTCTTTATGATCACCCAAGTGTGGTCGTGGTGGACTGGAGGTGGTGCGTTCATGTGCTATAGATCTGGTGGGAAAATGAAGGTGGAGATGTAGTTGGCGAGTGCGTGTCATGAGCTGTGTATCTTTTTAGACCCAGGCATCGTCCCGCTCGGCCTGCAGTTGAGATGTACGTAGTGTTTGTCGTAGAGTGCAAGTGCGCATTGGCTGGGCGAGTACACACAGCAAGGTGCTTCAATCTGTTCCTAGCCTATTGTGGGTGAGGCCTAGCATCACGTGTTCTATGAGAAGAGCTCGAAGTGGCGATTGAGTGGTGGGAGAGTGTTTGGTGGACAAGGCACACCCTGGGCAGCAATATCTTGCATATACCTGCAGGGAATGCACAAGAGTCGCAGGGCAGCATATGGTGTTTGGGTGTTTTTTTAGACTTTCATTGCGGTTGGTAGGGTGAGAGGGAGCCGGATACAGTTTGTTTTCTGGGCTGATAATGGTGATGAAGATGATCAACTGGGTACAGGGGGTATGATAACTGGGGCCAAGGGGAGGATAGGTAGTGCGTAGAATTCATCAGCATGGAAAGGCCAAATTGGGGGTAGGAATGTTGAAGGTGGTTTAGAATTGTGCGAAGGTGGGAGTTTGGGTGTAGTAAGTACAATTACATGCTTTTTTGAGTAAGGCAGGACACTACTTACAGAATTTAGTGTCAGTGTGCCTTCCTATGGTGGACAGGGCCAGACAGGATTCAGAAGCCCTAACATGGTGCCTTTACATGGGACTGGCTTCGCTGACGGCTCCCCTGGATCGGGCCTGACAAAGTGGGCATTATAAATAATAAATAGATAAATACATATTGCCTCGCCCCATTGACCATTCAAGGAACTCCATATTGATTATATCAATATGGTTAATCAATGCAACACATACAGGTATGCACTAGTGGAAGTGTGCCCTTACTCCCGCTGGACAAAGGCCGGAACATGCCACAGCCAAGTTGTTAGTGAAGGAGGTGTTCCCAGATGGGGGGGTATATGTGAGTTCTTGAGGTCCGATAATGGGCCCCAATTTGTAAAGGAGATTTTAGTAGAGGTTACACGACTGTTAGGAATAAGGCATAAACTAAGCACTGCCTACCACCTACAATCAAATGGGGTGGTGAAAAGGATGAACTGTTTAATAAAACTGAAGTTAGCTAAACATTTTCATACTCTTAAAAGGAGCTGGCTATACTTTCTACCCTTGGCCTTTTTCAGTTTACGTAATCAGCCTGGTAATGACCACCATCTTACACCCCACAGGGTAGTGATAGGAGGGGGAATGCATGCCCCAGCTGTGCCCCCACAATCAGTGCCTGATGTACAAAAGAGTTCAGATTTGTTAGGAGAAGAATTCAATGTATATCCTAAGAATATGTTAACATGTGGAAAGTTCATTTCTTCATAGATAGAAATCAAAGCACAGCAACAGGCCCCAACTGATCAGCACAACATTGTAACAAAAGAACCTCTTCAACTACAACCCAGAGACTAAGTCTATGCCAGACAGCACATGTGGAAATGGAATGACACCAAATTCACTGTTCCCCGTGAGGTAGAAAAGGTAACAGCAACTGCAGCCAAGCTAAAAGATAATCGCTTGCTGGGTCCAACTAACCAATCTAAGCAAGGACACACGCACAACACCACAACATTGAGGATCAACAGACATTGGAACTCAAACAAAGGAGCAACAGCAAAAGTTGAGTATTCGTTTTGAACTGTAGAACAAGTGCAAGACGAGAAAGAAACCCTTCGGGCACAACAGAGCAAGTGCAGCAATCAATAGAAAAAAAAGCTAAAGAAACTAATCACGACCAGAAACAAAAAAGACATAACCAAGGAGAAACCTCTCCCTCTACTACTCCCCACACTCAAAGCGGCCACTGACTCCTGTAATGACCTTACCGCCCTAGATGACATATATAACTGCCGCATGCTGACAGCAATAGATTCTATGGCCCCCATCAAACTGAGGAAGGCCAAACCACGAGCATACCTGAACTCCTGGTTCACCCCACAGCTAAGAGTACTCCGCAAAACCAAACACGGTGCTGAAAACCATTGGAAAAGCCACCCTTCTGACGCGCACAAAGGGGGCTTCTTCCTGGCCTCGCTCACCTACAAAGCAGCCATTATAGAGGCAAAAAAAGAATCCCTTAATAATCGCATCTTGCATGCTGACTCCAACTCTAAGGAACTATTTAAGATCCTCAAAGAGGTCAAAACCCCTGTTACCCCCCTGACACCTGCATTAAAGACAGCAAATGGTGTGCTAACATTCAGGCAGCGTTACTGAACAAAGTCACCATGCTTCAATCTAAAATCTCAGCCAAACAAGACAGCCTGAAACTGGACAATCACCATCCTACCGTAACAGGGGCCCTCTCCCCTGACCTGTCCAACTGTAAACGCTTTGCCTTCTCTCCGCTTACCACTGCGGAGGTAGAAAATATCATCCTATGGATCAAACCGTCCAATTGCAAGGGCGATCCTTGCTCGGCCCCAATTATTAAGGAATCTGCCCACGATTTAGCCCCATTTATCACATCCTTCATTAACACGTCCTTTAAAACAGGAACCGTTCCCGATAACCTTAAGGATGCATGGGTGATCCCCTTGCTTAAAAAACCATCCCTCGACCCTAGCATACCTACTAACTACCGACCCATTACGACTGTCCCCTTCCTGCTACAAATTCCTGACTGTGCAGCATAGCTGCAAATCCAAGAACACCTGGAATCCAACAATCTTCTAGGTCTTAGACAATCTGGTTTCTGCCCGAGACACAGAACAGAGACCATTCTACTAGACCTAAAAACCCAAATTGAAGTGCTAAAGGACAACGGCAAACTTGCCTTGTTACTTCTACTCAATCTTTCTGCGGCCTTCGATCTGGTCAATCACCAAATCTTATGCAATGCAAACATCTCCACTCGGCCGCCCATTTCTCACCATCAGCTACGGCCTGGATCAAATCATTCCTGAGTAATAGATCCATGCAGGTCTTCTCTCAATCAGCAGCTGCAGATCCCTCCCCTGTTCACTGCGGCATCCCCCAGGGCTCTTGTGTGTCGCCAACGCTCTACAATGTTTTTACAAAACCACTTTTTGATGTGCTTGACTATCTGGGTGTCTCCTACACGGATTACGCCGACGACACCCAGATACTCATTCCCCTCAATGGAGACTACTTGGCTGACACTAAGGCCCTGAACGATGTCTATCTGGTCATCTAAGCTTGGATGGCACAACATCAGTTATGCCTTAACGATGATAAGACCGAGATCCTCATCTTGGGCACTACGCAACGCCTCAGTAAACTTGAGCCATCCTACAAATCGTTCATCATCGAAGGCAACACCATCCAAGTTTCGAAAGACACCAAAACTCTAGGCGTCTATCTTGACGCCACCCTATCCCTATCCCGACAAACTAATGCAGTCAGATCCTCCTCAGCATACACCTGCAAACTCATTGCAGCTTGCAGGCCTTTTCTGACCACCACTAACACAGTCACACTGGCCAGAACTCTCATCATGGCCAAAATTGACTGTGGGAGCGCTCTTTACCTCGGAACTGGCCAAGAGAATCTGAACAAATTTACAAATCACCCAGAATAACACCATTAGAGCAGCCCTTAACATCCCGCGAAACCACCACATCTATGAATCTAGATCCAACCTACACTGGCTACCGGTCAAACAGAGAATTTCACTGAAAGTCTTAGGCCTTACCCACAAATGCCTAGCCAACCAAGCCCCTCCGTATCTCTGCAGCTGGCTATCCCGCGACGCGCCCACCAGCCCGCAAAGAACGGCCCAGACCCACTGTCTAACCATTCCTAGGTTCAAACTACAAAAGCGGGTGGATCTAGCTTCCCCGTCCTAACGCCCAAGCTCTGGAATGCCCTCACCATCAGATCTGAAGAATGCTTTAGTGCCTTCAAATCTAAAACCAAATCCTGGCTCCTCAGCCAGCCTTGAATTCTGGACCTCTCATGTTCTTGGTAGCCTGCCCCAGGAAACATCTGCCCTAATCTACATTCTGTAAATTTGTATATTGCTGTATGCCCTGAACACACATCCTGTAAATATGTATATTGCTGTATACTTGAATACTGTGCACTGCTTATATTTTGAATAGATGTATGTTTATGTAACCTTGTCTAAGTTGCGCCCTGATGCCTCCGGGCCTGAAGGTGCACGTTACAAATAAAATACAAATACAAATACAAATACAAAGGAACCACACCTCGTTTGGCGCACAGAGTAAAACACTAGAAAGACCTTTACAAAAAGATATGGCGAAACAACTCGACCAGAACCAAGTAAAATTAAAAGTGGATTACCGGGTTTGAGTTTGAGGCTAGCACCAGAGCCTCTAATGGTACTGTGGTTATTTACACAGTCCGCGGTAGAATAAAAATGGTAGGTACCACTGCCACCAGCCAAATCTTAGAGAAAGGGGAACATACTAATGTTCCATGAGAATCAGACAAAAGGGGATAACTTTTAACCCCTCCAGTACTCTATTGGAAGATAGGGTATACTGGGCCTATACCTTTAAAAAGACTGGTAAAGTCAATGGCAACTTTACATGTTCTGGGAGACAGTAGTCAGTCCCAGAAAATTGAGTTTAAAGTGGGAAATCTGAAAAAGACAACCCTGTGTCACTGCACTGAAGGTGCTGGGTGACACACAGTAAAAATATGATGCGTATAGGGTGGGTGAAACTCCATAGCCCATGAGCAAAAAATGTACAACACACAGCAAAACACAGGTAAGAGTGGGAAAAAAAGGTTTACACTCTTACCAGGTAAAAAGATTAAACCCTAGAAATCCAGCAAAGTTGCTGAGGGACTCAAAAGGTAAGGGGAATTAGCCATCCATGGAGAATTCTCCCTAACAACCGCCAACAGTTATAGGGCACATGAACTCACCAAGAGTGCAAAAGAAAAAAATGCTTGGGATATTTTTCAGAGGAAGCCGATGAAGCCTTGAAGAAGGTGCCCATGCAGTATCGCCTAATTTCAAAAACAGAGGTAGTCGGTACCTCATTGTTGGCTCCCAGGATACAGACCGCTACCAATTCCAAATGGCTCCAAATTAGCTGCTGGAATCTGATGGATCTTTCTAACGCTACCAAAAATGGACTCAAAGCAATACATGAAGAGCTTTGTGCACTCGGGCTTGTGTCATTCCAGAACCGGATGCTGCTCAACCTACTTACAGCAATGGACAGTGGATCCCTAACCCTTGCCATCAAACAAGTTACAAAGTTGACAATGCACATGGAGAAAGCACAAGGGAATATCAAGAATGGCAACTGTTTAATGGTTCTAAGATCATGGATGCCTCAGTGGCTAATCAATTTGTGTCATGAAATGTTTCCTATTCTTGTTCTTTTAAAAATATTTTGGTGTACCCCATGATAATAAAAGTACCCTTCTTGCAGTTATGACAGGTAGTGCCACTCTTTGTTGGAAAGAGGAACGCTGCCAAACAGATGAGCAACCACAGGTAAGGGAAACACATAGGTACCCAATTAACAAACATTATTGCCCAGAAAATGCCCTTTGGTTATCAACCCCTGATTCAGACAAATACCTTCAGTGCTATATAAATATCAAATCAGACTGGCCAACCAGCTACTTAAGGTACACCCCATGGGACTATGCCATATGTGGTTGGGATTTAAGACATATACAAAAAATATGGATACCCAGGAACATTTGTGACTGGCAACAAGAAGAAGAAGAATATGAGAGGGAGTTTAGAGAAAGATACACACAAAAGGGATTTTCTTGTGAATGCCCAACAAAGAAGGAGAAGCTATGCTTTAGTAAATCATAGCATATTAACCCAAGAGCTGGACATACCCCTGCCATTGTGAAAACAGCCGCATTTGACACTAGTTAGGGAAATATGAAAAATATCAACAATAAAAATGAACAACAGTAACCCTTTACCCTAACACTGAGCACCCACTACATGTAGTCCTGGAAATCAAGTTAGCCACCTCGCAAGGATAAAAATAATTACCCCCCATCAGAAAATATCAGTCAAACCTTTGCAAGGAAGCATACACACATCTCAGCTGTAACTTTCCAGGACACATAGTTAAATGCTGCACAGTGAGTTATTTACTTATTTTGTTATTTCTATAGCATGCCTAGCCCAAAGGGATCTGATTGGCTAAGACAAAGGGGGCGACCCAGTTCCCAAAGTTGAGATGCAGTAGTGAGGTTGTGATAGAGCAACCAGGAAAACGCCAACCCCAGTGCTGAAAGGACAGAACACTGCATACTGATTGGTCAAAATGTACAGCTCTAGTTGAGTTGCCAAGCAAGCATTTGAAAGACATATAACAAATTGTGTTCCTGTTCAATATGTCAAAATCTAATACAATGAAGGTCATGCACCTGTACAAGCAGAGCAATAACTCACAGAAGAGATGTCTGGTAAGAAAGAGTAAATAAGGCACAACACTGCCCTCTGCAGGATAAACCACACCAATAAGGCTCCATTTAAGGAAGACGTCATGCAGAATGCCTTTACACATGAAGTAGGATTGATTAGGAAAAATTGACTAGTGTCCCAGAAACTCACACATAACCATCACTGCATGTTCATAATAGAAAAAAAGATACCTTCATGAAGTCACAAATGATATAAGATACACACACACATAAGCAGGTCAACACATATACATATCCTTGTCACAATAAGAGACTGAAATTCGCAAGCAGCTAAGTGCCATCGTAAAAGGTCAAAGGCAAGGTAGATGAGATCATGAGAAAAGGAAGCCAAGCAAGTAATATTTCCAATGACGAGTTGCAAAGTGTACCAGAGAAAATGGTTCACAATGATAAGAATGGTGAGATGGTGCCCAACCACTAGGGTCCATGGAAGAGGATGTCAGGTTACAATCTCAATGCCACACTGTCACGCCTCACATAGGGATTGGTCGACATGTACGTAATCATTCACTCCACTCATACTTCTTGTGAAGCAACCTTGCAAATTGTATTTAACTGATAAATGTTTAAAAGAGAGCCATCCAATTAGAAAGCTTACGCTTTTGGATACCACCAGTGAACTGTTCGCAAGCTGTGTGTTAAAACGTCTACTAGCACTGATGAACAAAAATGAACTGCTACACCCTCTGCAAACGGGTTTTCGAGTAGGGGCCAGTAATCTAAACTTGCGAGTGGTTGATAGTCTAATTAACTGTGCAAAAGGAAAATCCAACCCACCATTGTATTTAGCTTACGTGGATTTTAAATCTGCGTTCAATTTAGTCAACCGCTCACGCCTGTGAAAAGTACAAAAATGGGGATGCCCAGCTTGGTTACTTGAAATTTTGAAAGCCCTTCACGATAAAATCATGGCCAGAATTAGACTTGGCAATTGAATCCATCTATTGGATGACATCGGTATAAATAGAGGTGTAAAACAGGGGTACATGCTGGCCCCCCTTCTTTTTAATGTATACCTTGCTGATCTCATTTGACGCTTAGAAACTTTAGGTACTTGGTTCCCGAAGATTGGTCAAGACTGTATCACAGCAATTTATTTTTATTTTTTTATTTTTTTATTGCAATTTAGTTTAATAAAAGAAATTTAACTTTTTATTACACACTTCGTTCTCATCTTATCTGTTCAACCTTCACGATTGCTACAACTCACGTCGATTAAATTTGGCTGTTTCACGTTAAATTTCTACCACTATGGCGTCCATGAAATTAATTACAGCACAAGTTAGTCTCGTGTTGGTGCTTGAGATTAAATAGCACCACCATTCCTCCATATTTGCATTTTGTGGAGCGAAATTTTGCAGGTGTAGCTATCGCTGTGAGGAGATCTCTACACATTCTGTTAATAAATGTTTCACAGATTCTACCACCTTCTTGCAATGACGACATTGATCGTTATTGTTTTTTTGGTCACGCTTCAACATCAGCATCTCTTTCATTTTATACAAGTTAAAATGTAGTCTCATAAACTTATTGCGGTGGTACTGTGATGGAAATGTACTTAGATATTTTGGAAGTACATCGATTTCATGCATAGCTGTCCCAAAATGCATAGTTTAGGCTAATTTGATGCGTTTCTCAATGTTTAATATCCAACCCCAAAGTCAGATTCTTTTTTTGGCAATTTGTGGTGCTTTCAATAATAAGTCTGCTGACAGGTCGGCTTCACTCATAATTTTTAGTAATTTTGTTTCCCATTTACTTAGTAGATCACCTTCTTGTTGCTTGTGTCTCGACCTGAGTATTTTGTAAGGTTGAGAGGCTGGTTTGAGCCATGGCTTGCACAGAGCGGAAATGGCTTTCCATAGAACTGTGCCATATAGTGACTTGATATATAGTTTGTGACGTATCACAGTTATTGAGATATTCTGTGGGGGTTTTAGCACCTTCCGCCAAAACTTTCCTTCGAGTTTATACCAGGTTTCAACACTAATATTACAACCGGCTTCGCTGATGAATGATATTGCAGGCACTACTTTCTGAAGATAAAAAGACAAGGCGGGTCTGATCGTAAATTTACCATATGCGGCATGCAGTTTAGCCCCTTGTAAGGCAAACATCTGCATCCGCGTCTTTAGATCTTGAGTCCAAGCCCATTCTCGTACTGATGTATTAAATAATACTCCCAAGTAGCGTATGCTATTTGTTGATTCCAATGCTTCTTTGTTGATCCACCATGTAAAGTTTTTATCTCGCCTATTGTTTTTTGCCCCAAACAACATTATCTTCAATTTCTTTGTATTTATTTTTAAATCGTTTTTCTCGAAATATCCTTGTAAGCCTGCAAGTAGTCTTTGTAGCCCAATGTGCGTCGAGTCTAAAAGTACCATGTCGTCAGCTTATATTATGTAACTCAACTGCTGTCTGTTCACTTCCGGAGGGAAGGACCTTGGTTGGCTTAAGGATTTTGGTAAATCGGAGGTGAATAGTTTATGCAATAATGCTGCTAGTGGGCAGCCCTGTTTCACCCCCCACAAGGTCTGAATTTCATCGGATAAATCGCCTTGTGCATTTAACCTCACCTGGATTGAGGTGTTTGTATGTAATGCCATCAAAGGTGAGAGAAAATCATTTGTGCATCCCCATGCTTTAAGTTTGGACCATAACAACTGCTGGTTGATGGTGTGAAAAGCCTGTTTCAGGTCAACGAAGGTGAGGAATAATTTCTTTCCTCCCTTCAAGGATTCAAGTTTGACTATGTTGAGGAGGATCAGGTTTAACTACACTCCCACTCCCACTCCCTTGGTAAAGCCAGTTTGCCGCTCATCTAACACAGCTGCTTTATCAGCCCACTATGTGAGTTTCATCTGAAGGAATGATGCAAAAACCTTCCCAATTGTGTAAAGAAAGGCAATGGAATTATAGTTCGTAGGATCGTCACGATTGCCCCTCTTGAATATTGGCACCACAATTGCTTTTCATCAAGAGTCAGGTAATACCTGTGTCTCAGCGACTCTTTCAAATAGGGCTTTGATAAATGTTGCCCATAGGGATTTGTTTGATTTGAGCATCACATTTGATATTCCGTCGGGGCCCTTAGCTCTTGAATTATTTAGGTTTTGGATGGCCCTTTCAATATCTTCGTGTAGTTCAACAACACTCCAGGTTGTCTTTATTGTTATATGTGATGTTACTCCGAAGCAGCTCAGGGCTTCAAACACAGTAGAGAAATGTTCGACCCATTTTGTGCCGTTTAATCCATTTGACGTATCATAGGCTTGTTTTAATGTTCCTGTGTTAATAATTTCCCTTATGTGACAGCTATCTTTTAATGTCATATGGCAACATCCCTTCAGCACGCTCTTGGTCGCAGATTGCGTTGAATGATTTCAACCAATTTTGATAGCGGAGGTGCCGATTTTTCATTAAGGTGGCCTGGCAACCATTTTGGGATCTTTTCAAGACCTTAAGATCATTTTGGAGAGCCTTCTTTGCTTCACTTACTCCTGCGCTGTAGGGACATTTGTTCGCTCTGATTTCTCTGTTATTTCCTTTATTTATCTCTTTGAACTGCTTCAAGAAGCCAGCATAGTTGACAGTTGCCACAAAGTTTTCTGCTGAAACAAATTTCGCTGTCATCATGTCCAGCTGACTTGAAGTTATCCAAATCCTGTTAGCACTATTATTTGTTGTCAAACTGCCACTATATCTTTCTGGTGGAACACTGCCAAATTAGGATGAGCACAGCATGATCACTTCTGTTTGTCTTTTTTGTTGCAATTTTATGATTTTGCTCAATAGATTTCTGGAGGTCCAAATAAAATCTAGTGTTTTCTTGCTGGAGCCTCTATGCCATGTGTGGGCGGCCAGGATATCTCCACTGATACAACCATTTAGCATAGAGCAATCTCTCAGTGCTAACTCGGTGGCCCACAGTTCAGCTCTGTTAAGTGATGGAACGTGACAATTTATTTCATTTTCTTTACATCGTTCTTTTGAGTCATCAAACCATGAAAAGTTTAAGTCTCCACACACTAGAATTGCAGGGTCGTCAAATGTTAATAGACAATCGTCGATTAAAGATGTTACTGTTCAGATGAATCTTGATTGAGAAATCATTGCCGGGTTCCAATATGTGTTGATAACCAGCAGCTGATGCTGTTCTAATCCGTCTTTTGAGATGTGCTGTAATGTAGTTGCTTGCACAAACAAATTTGGGTTTGTGGTATTTAATACTTTCCAGTTATTATTGTGTTTTATCAAAGTGATTAGACCAGAGAACAGTCGACCAAGTGTATTTTTCCCTGCTGCATTCATGAGGACTGAATATCCATCACATAATGACATCTCACGGATCTAAGTTTCTTGGAGACAAATTATGAAATGTTGATCTAAATGAAGCCATTCGTCATGCAACAGGTGGGTGAAGCCTCTAGTGTTCCATGATATCAGCTGGTAGGACGAGGTATCAATAATGAATTTATGGTAATGGCGGTTCTTTGGTGAATGTTGCAGGTTCCATGAACTACCTTGAGGTTTTCTTAATTGTTTCTCCTTTGATGCTGTTGATGAATTTGATTTGAGATGTTTCCACAAATCTTTCCTTCTTCATTCATTTTTTGTTTGCGTATCTTGAGAAGATTGTGCCATAACCTGAGCTGCACTGTTCTCTTGAGGTGACTGCAAATCAAATCCAAAGAACAACAGATCTTCTTTGGCATCAATTAGGGATTTCACTATGGGTCTCAATTTGATGTGCAAGGTCACCCAATCAGATCGATCTTCGGACATATATTCTATGATGGCTATGTCATCTGATCTTATTGTGCGCAGTGCAGGTATACTATGAAGCGGTTTTATTGTGTTTATTCCGTTTAAAGGTACATCATTTTCTTCTTTTATGATGTTTTCAAGTTGGATTTTCTCACCCAATTGAGATTGCCATTTGCAAGAGATTTCAGATTCATAGTCGAGTCGTTGCGTGATGTTTTGGGTAAATGTTTCTAATGCTATCAGCTTGTTGTTTGCAGATGCTAGGAGAGCAACCTGATCGCACAATGAATCAGGAAGAGACTCATAAAGCTTCATGAATGGTAAGAGAGCAATGGATGTAGCTGCTAGTGCATTGTTGTGAATTTGGATTCCCGCCACTGTTGAAAGGTTTCCTTTGTTACTTGAATCAGTGTCCGCTTCGACAGCTTTCTTGAGTGTATGTGGACTTGGTAAGAACTTATCTTTTTCTGGCACTGTCATGCTTGTATTTATTCCAGCGCTCCTGTCTTCGAAATTTCTGATGGCTTGCAAATCTGTGATTCTATTTATTGGAAACACCGGTGGCACTTTTCCGTGAGGAGTACTTGTATTTTGTGAAAGGTGAATATCAGAAAATATTTTTGATCTGTTCTCTTTTTCATCTCTTTTTTTATATTTTTGAGTGTAGCTAGCCTTTAGGCGTTCTTGCACCAGGAGAAAGTCAGCTTTTAGCCGTTCTGTGAGACGCACTTCTTGAGCTGCAAAGTCTACAGCCGACGTAGATGCAGATGATCAGTTTCTGCTTGGCGTAGGCATGGCCATTGCAAACAAGTTTACTTGGCCCTCAATATTTTCTCAAGGGGCCTTCATGACATCTACATCCTTTTTCACATCTAAGGGTGAGATCGTCGATTGATTTAGATCTAATAAGACGTTGACCGTGTTTACCGGCATCGTCTTCTGACTTTCTTCCTTTTCAGCACATTCAGTGACATTTAATTGTTGCAAAACTTTGTCCAATGCAGAAACGGTTTGTACCGATGACTGAGATGGAGATCGAACAGGTCGAATTGATAAATTTAAAATGGGGACTGGAAATGAAAAAACGGCAGGTTTGCATGTCGAGAAAACCTTTCTGTTTCCGACATTCCGCGCTTGGGAGTCATCAGCATTTTTCAGTTCGCCGTCCCGCGTTGGAGTATCTGCCCCCATGTTGGCTTCCTTTGGTAATCGCATAGCTAACAGATCAGAGTCAGTTATCTCAAAAGGGACTTCGTAGAATGAGTTGGACGCATCTACATAAACCGATGGTGAGGGGTATGTTAGGTCATCGCGTGTGTCACTTGAATCAGTAGTAGATGGGACATGCTGGATGATTACAATGTTCGTTGCAAAGCTACTTCCCTCATTTCTCACATTTACCTCGAGTCTCTCAGTTCTTGAGTTCACATTTTTCAGTGCTATTGCCGCTAAACATGGTGTTTGACAGCAGGCGTTTCTGACACCATTAAAGGGGTCACTCTGCTTTGAGGATAATACACTTACCTCTAATTAAGGTTAATTCTCCTGCTTTCGGCGGTGTTTTAGGGATTTGCCTCGCGTTTGAGGACCTTGGGGGTTCATGTTCATGCTCGCCGCCATTGTGGAACGCTTCATCGTCTTGGAGCATCCTTGGATGTAATTTGCAGACTGAACTTACCGCCAAACTCTGCGCTGCGCTCCGCGCTCAGGTTCAGCTTTTAAAGGCAGTCCTTGTGCTTAAAGGCACAGCACCAGCACCAGGAGTCAAAACAGTCTCTGCAGCTCCTCAGTAAAGATGCACAAACTAGTAGTGTTCTGGGCAGACTGAACTCACCGCTGAACTCACCACTGAGGTCCGCATTCGGGTGCAGCTTTTAACGGCAGTCCTTGTGCTTAAAGGCACAGCACGAGCACCAGGAGTCAAAACAGTTGCTGCAGCTCCTCAGAAAAGATGCACAAATGAGTAGAGTTCTGGCAAGACTGAACTCACCACCAAACTCTGTGCCGTGCTCCGCACTCGGGTTCAGCTTTTAAAGGCAGTGCTTGTGCTTAAAGGCACAGCACCAGCACCAGGAGCCAAAACAATCGCTGCAGCTCCTCAGAAAAGATGCACAAACAAGCAGAGTTCTTGGCAGACTGAACTCAACGCCGAACTCCGCCATATTATACGCTGATGATTTGGTGCTTTTGAGTCACACAGTAACTGGCATATAAATCCTATTTGAAAATCTGGTGGATTACGCTAGTAATAACGAGCTAAAGATGAATTTAGACAAAACAAAGGTAATGCTAGCTAGCTACTCCTAAAAAAAATAAGCATGGGACAGATCCAGTATGTCCTCCATTACGAATATCTGGGTTTAAATTTGCCCTGAAAAAGACTTAGGTCAAAACGCGCGTCAGCTGTGTGCACTCACCTATGTTGAAAAACTGGCATCATTGGCCACGTTAATGTTTTCCAATTGTTCTGGTGTTTTGTTGAAAACAATAATAAAGCAACAATTTATAAACACTGACATGACTCTTCTGACCTGATGATGAACCTAAACTAACCTAAACTATAAGCATATGAGCTAATTCTTGGATTATCGAATCCCGCCAGTGCCCAACATTATCCACAGGTTTGCCATCCCACCTAGTGAATAAAGCAGCCTGCTTTAATTTTGTCCAAGTGAAAACATGTTTTGCTAATACAGATTATAGGTAAATCTGTTTGGTCCATTCCATATTATCTGAACAGCAACATTGATGCTAAATTTGTTTGCTACACTTTTTTGCACACATGCAAAGCTTTGGCCGCAGCACAACATTCTATGCTGGCATTAAAAAAACAGATTTCTTATGGAAATGGCCTGCATTGTACTCCAGCAAAAAGCAAGTGGATTCCATAGGAAATCAGTATAAATGTTGCCTGCCATGCATAAATGACAGGAAGGGTTTAATCACTGTGCATTGCAGAGTGGGAAAGAGAGGTAGAAAGACATTTGTGCAATGACATTACATTTCTCTTTTGCACTCCACAGTGCAAATTACGGAAATTGCTTAGAGAGGACCTGTATGCATGTAAATGCAAATGTAAGTGGTACCTTCCGGAGAACAGGCCTGCAGACAGGTTCTTATGGTCTGAAAACATCAACACAAAGGCAAAACTATCCTGTTCTTTTCCTCTCTTCCTACTAACCTGACCCATTGCATTCTGTTTCAGACCCATCATAGTGCCTGGAAACCAAGCAAATTGCCGCAGAACATGGTATAAATACCAGTAGCATAACACACACTCCCATTGCTGGGTTGGTACAATTCAAAAATCCTTTTAGTCCATACGGGCAAAATAAATCATTAACCCCTGGTAAACTTTGGCCTAACAAATAAACAAAGTTATTGGTCAACTATAAGTGCAAAACTATGTTAATTGGCCATGTCTCCAAACCGGAAAAGTAAAGAAACTGTTAGATAAAAATTGCAATTCTTTACTCAGCAGAAGCAAATGCATGCAAATCACCTAATCTGCATTGGTCTGAGTGACCATATCTGTCACAGTTGTAAGTGCTTAGAACTAGATTTGTTTGAGAGGTAGCAGGAAAGAGCCAGTGGCAAAGGAGTGATAGCAGAAATCAGCCAAGGCTGAAGCAAGGGATGCAATCTTGTCCGTGATAGTTCTGGAGGAGCAGGGGAGCACCTGTTTGGAGGAGACTTTCATAGAGAGGACTTATCTAGAGATCTCATACAGTGGTATGGGCAAGAAGGATGAGTGTAAGAGTGAAGGGGATGCTATGTCGGAATGATAACAGGTGTTCTGCTTGGAGTCACGTTTCATGTGGCTCCTCATGACAGGGGCAAGGATGGACAGATTGTTGGAGATGGAGAGGTGCAGTGTCTTGAGTGTGTGTCCAAGATGAAATGTGTGGCAGGTGGTGCAATTTGCCATGAGCTTGTTGACTTGCTGGACCAAATTGGGCACAAACCAGTCCTCACTAATGTCAGCAGCAATGTGCTGCCTAGATCCATGCATAGGAAAATGGAGCTGCTACACGGCAATATTTAGTAGCTCTTTAGGCATTACCACCTTACCTGTGCTACTTTGTCTCCAGATATTATCTGTAGGTACTCTACAACCTGTGTTAACCAATGGTGCTTTTTTCTACTACTGGGGCTCTTTCCTGAAACTCAATTATGTGTTCTTTTCGTAGCCTTCCTTGCTGTACTGTGGTAACATGTGTCTGGCTTTCCTCTGGAAATGGTATATATGCTGCCTGCTTTGTAGCTGCATCCGAAGCTGCATTTCTGCATGAACTAAGTCTGTTCCACTTCACTATGGCTATGTGTAAAAGACATTTCAATGCTTCAATTAGTCTAGCTAACAAAACTGCATGTTGAACTTGTGACCCATCTGCCCGTCTTACCTCTTCTCTTCCACCTTGATAGACCTGAGTGCACTGTAGAGGTCATGTAGGCTGACTCAGTCTATATGGTGACATCTTCATAAGTTGATATTAATAGGGCTTCTATGACTGCTACTAGTTCTGCTGTTTGTGCTGAATAGTGCGAGGGCAGTCACTGTTGCATCGCTATTTGGAACTCTTCCTCTTGAGTCCTCACACATTTTACTACTGCTGCTCCTGTATGTCTTTGACTACTTTCCTGGTCTGTGCTTAATGACCCATCTATATAGTACACTACTCCTATGTCAAGAGGGTCTTCGCTCACTCTGTTGCATTCATCTGGCTCTCCCTCATGTACTGTACAGTCATGGAGTTTGTCCTGTGGCTCAACTGGTGTGGTGATGCATGTTGCTGGGTTCACTATATGACATCTCACTATGGTAATGGCTGGATTTGTTAGAATTACCCCATACCCACCTGCTCTCTGTGTTGTGAGGGTTGATTCGTTCTTGTCAAAAATGGAGAAAACTGCATGCTCAACATACAGATTTGAGTGGGCACCCCATAGCTTTGTTGGCAGATGTCTTTATGGAAAATGCAGCAGCTTCTAATGCTTGCTCACAGGGGAAATAGTCTTGTATTTCTGCATCCAAAAGACCACTATAATACCACTATAATATGCTAATGGCTTGTGTTTTTGCGATGATCGCTGTGTGAGCACTGCTGTCATGACCAGTCCATTTGAATGTGAGAATAGGAAGAATGGTTTATTGTAATCTAGTGTTGCTAGCACTGGTGCACATCTGATTGCTGTTTGTAAGTCTTCGAAGCATTCTGCCATGTCTTCTGTCCATGCCAGTGTTCCTTGAACTCTGTGTGCTTACTTGACTGCCTGCAATAGGTGTCTGAAATGTGTTGAGTAATCGAACACCCATGTTCGGCAATAATTGCATAGGCTTAGGAATTGTTGCATTTCTCTGATTGTTTTAGGCTTGCGTGGCTCTGTCTGGATTTATATTTCTCCCTGCTGATGATATGATGTTTCCTAAGTAAACAATTTCTTTCTGGCAGTTTTGTAGTTTGTCTCTGTCCACCATGTACCATTTGCTAGTATTGTCAGGAGTTGTACTGTGTCATTTCTGTACTGTTCCTCTGTTGTGCTGCACACTAACAAGTCATCTACATATTGTAGAACTACACTGGCCCTGTTGATATTTCCTAAGTCTATCTGAAAGACGCTGTTAAAAGCACTGGGGGATTTGAGTTACCCATGGGGCAAAAAAGTGTGCTTGAATCTCTTTCTGCGATATGAACACACAGGGGGTCATTACGAGTCAGGCAGTAAGGGTTAACGGTCACTGGTAATGATGCTGGTGACGGTAAACCCTTATTGCCGTATTCTGAGGTCCCTTAGTGGGTCCCAGCAGGAACTGCTGGTCTGTCCAGCCGTTCTCTGCGGCTCCCGTTAAGGGACCTTGGAGCTAATAACGGGCCCACAATTTGCAGGCCCATTATTAGCATGTGATGTTTCTGCTGCAGCTGTCAGTAATGTATGTGGTACTTGCCTATGCTTTATTACCATGTGCCAGGGAATGCTTATTTAAAAAAAAAAATTCTCCATCTGTATCCATGTTTGCAAAAAGTTGTTCATCAGTGACCTCTCTCAGTGGCAGTGTGGGGTCTATGCACAGTACTGTTCTCCACTCCATATCTTCCTTGCATATACCTTATATGATGATTGTATACTTCCTCATGATCACTGCCTCAATTTTCAATGTAAACACCGTTCCTAGGGCTTCCTTGTGTTGTACCAATGGTCTCAATACAAATTATGCTGGCAAACGGAATATCACATATTGCCAATCAGGTAACCAACCAATTAAAATGGACACTGCATATGTAAATAGAGCTTCATGTAAAAGTAAGGCTTGTATTGTGTTGCTGCTGCAAAGGGCCTGTATTACTGTGGCTATCCTGTTGAAATGCGTGCATTGAGTTGAACATACTATTCCTTTGTTGGTGAATGAAATGGTCATATTAAGCTTCTGAAGGAGATTCCTCCCTACTAAGTTCACTGGTGTTTCTGTACTGTACAGTAATGGTGCGAATATCTCTTGAGTCCCAATAGTAAGGGGGTAAGTCTTCATTAAATGAACCCTTACAAATTTTCCAGAAAATCCATAAGTGTCCTGTCTACTGCTTATCAATGGAAACCGTTCTTTCCTTACACAGGTTCGGGTGGCTCCGGTGTCTATCATGAAGGTAAACATTCTGTTCCCTATCTTCAATCCCACTTTGAGCTCCATGTCTGAATCTGGAGTGATCGAGAGAACTGGTCACATCAGGGCTTGCTGTGGGCTGTCCATGTATGTGTAGGTATTAGATCCTGGAAGCAGGAAAGCATTGCTTCCTAATGCCCTAGCTCCAGTGTAATATGTTACTGAACCTCTTGGAAGGGCATTCTATTCCCATTTTACTAAAATGGCCTGTGCTGGAGTCTGTTGGGTGACATTCTGCATTATATGTGAGAAAGTGTATTGCATGGGCTCACCCAGTGTGAGTGTGATCATTTCTATTTGGCCTATGTTCCGAGACTGTTTGGATCCCAGTGCATACATTGGTACTGGGGCTGTGGCTCATTATGGGGCATAGAATACCTGTGTTGGCCTTGTGCATAATATAGAGCTGGGGGTGCTCCTGGATGGCATTGTGCATGGGAGTTCTGCTTTGACAATCCTTCGACATGTGTCCCATCTTTCTGCATGTCCAACATGCCCCTTCAAATCGAGGGTGTACTCCTCCAAATCCCCCCTCACCCTTTCTGTGAATTTTCCCTTACCCCATGGAACACCTTCCTTTAACCCGTCTATTGCTGTAATAATCCTGTGTATTAGTCCACTCTTCTGTGGACCCTGACTGCTGTTGTGCATAGGTAGGGTTAGTTACTACTGCTTCCTCCGTATTAACTTTCACTAGTTTCTTTTGCTGTAGTTTAGCTTCTGTGCGCTGCACCTTTTCTTCCTCTGCCTTTTCATTCTCACGCTTGCATTTACAAAAATGCACTATTTGTGCCTGTATCTCACCACACCCTTTAACTTCCATGCCTATGATTATATCTAACTCCACTTGCACTTCAGTAGGAATACCTTTTAAAAGCACATGGTAGAAACATTGTATATTCTTTTCCCATGTTTCTGCTGTCTCATTTTGCAACATTTCCTGAATGGATTGAATATACAATGCAGGATATTCATCATGCTTCATTGTGCGTGCCATGATTCCGTGTACATCAGGATTGTCAGGGTACGCCCTTCTCAATGGATCCTATACAACCGCCCGACAGCAGTTATTAAATAGAGCACTGTCATGCGCATCACTTTCTAATCGCACTCCCAGTTACTGTACTGGTTCCCAGATTGTATTTGTCTGATCTCCAATGATGCTATCTAGTAGACTTTTCATGTCCCCAATTGATAAGGCAGCCCCTGCTGTATATTTTTTGACTGCACTGACCCATTTACCCGCCACCATTGTATTAGGTGGCAGCATTGTGTTTAAATTATTCTTATTGATATGTGGCCATGGTTTATATTGCGATTTGCCCATTTCCTTCTGTATCAATGGGACATGCCTTCCTCGTTTATGGCTGTAATGTTTTCTAGCCTTTTTCCTCCCTTTAACCACTGCCATGGTTCTAGCCCAAGGCCTTAATTGTCTTTCACAAGGAGTCCTCTCTTCCTGATCCTCTTCAGTTTCTCAATTCTCCTCATTCTCTTGCTGCTCATCTTCACTTTCAATCTCCTCTGATTCATAGCCTACATCCTGATGCTCTGGCTCTTCAATTTCTACTTGTATGTCTTTAATTACTGCCTTGAGCAATTTCAATAATATTTCTCCCACTACCCATGTTTCTGCATTTACCATAGGGCAAGGTCCCTCTCTTTTCTGTGTCGCCCTTTGTAATTCTTCCTCTGTCTTATGTATCAGTGCTTCTAAATATTTGCAAGCTTTATTTTCTAATTTCAGCATAGCTGGGGTTCATCTGTCACTTGGTGCACTTGCTCCCCTTTTTGGGTCTGTTTTGGAATACTCTGGGGGTTTATATCAGGGGTTTGAATGTCCTGCAGCTGGTTTTAAGGAATAATGGCCTATTACGGGTGGAGCTGTCGGCTGTGCAGGCGCTGGAGCCAGACTGGGTGCCTTTCTCTAAACTTGTCTGGGGTATCGACTGAGCCGGCTTTGAAGCCTGTGTCATATTCCTGCTACCTGACAGGGCCAGGTACATACACCCCCAGCCTTCCCCTTGAATACTCTGGGGGTTTATATCAGGGGTTTGTATATCCTGCAGCTGATTTTAAGGAATAATGGCCTATTATGGGGGGAGCTGTCGGCTGTTCAGGTGCTGGAGCCTAACTGGGTCCCTTTCTCTGCACTTGATTGGGGTATCGACTGAGCAGGCTTTGAAACCTGTGTCATATTCGTGCTACCTGACAGGGCTGGGTGCATACACCCCTGGCCTTCCTCTTTCCTTTATTACTACTTTCATCTTCTCCATACAGCTTCCAGAGCTGTAATATACTTTGCCTCTTTTTCAGCTTCTTACCCTTATAGGTGGCCAATAAATGGGTATATATATACTCTCTGATACTTTTGTCATGTGTGCCCTCAGCTGACAAAGCTGTAAACATGTTTCCTTCCATTCCTACTGCCCCCTTCTGATTAGATATATTAATCTTTTCCATACAGGTGGGTAACTCTTGGAACATGAGCTCTACTAGGGTACTAATTTCATTTCTATACAGTAAACACAAACAAACACAACTGTTCGACATGTTCAGAATACTTCCTAACATGCTACAAACCTCAAATGTGGCATGTGGGTAGACAAAAAATGAACAAGTATAAAATTTACCAATTTCTGATTTTCTTAATTTCTTTAAGCGGTGTGCAATGTTTACCCCTGCCGTATGGCTTTTTGCCACATTATTCTGCTGTAGCTCTTCGTTCATTGGTCATATAGTTCAGCAGTTCATGAATACCTCAGCTGTTCATTGTTCCTAAACCTTCCACATTATAAGAATTCTAGCTGTCATTAGCAGCACTCCTTTTTGAAGTCATGTGGGTGACACAAAACGGTGCTTTTGTAGCAATGCAGATAACAGGAAACGGTCCATGTCTCTTCAGTAGTGTCTGCAATGACGTTGTCTGTGACATCGTGGCAAATCTCTCATGATAATTACAGAAACTTCATTTCCCACAGAAGTGGAAGAATGTATGCCATCTCAACTGTACGAAGCTTAGATGCTTTAGCCGTACATGTACGGGTACGGCACTTTAAGCAAACACGCTTCATCCCTACACATATAGCTCTTATGTTAAGGTTGCTGCTACCTTAGCTGTAGATCAGGACACCAATAATGTTGCTGCACAATCTCAACGGTGTAACTCAAAGTAGCTGGAATCAATTTACAGAGTTCATGCTTTTCTGATGGTCAGATTCATGTGGCTTGCTCCAGAGTGAGAAACAAAGACAATTTGTTCACACTAGCTCCTACCTGAAAGACTAGCAATATTGACTGTACAGAAGCATTGGTTCAGTTCATTAAATAAACATCAAACTAGGACTGAGGTAGGAATTACCGTGCATGGATTTCCGGAAACTCCTGGCTCCCCATACAGGCCACCAAATATGTAAGGAAAGTCCCGATCCATGTATCAAAAATCAGTCCAAATAGAAGCAAAAAATGAATGCACGAGATGTGAGAAAAACAACAAAAATATTATAACTGCCTAGGCAGGGAAACATCTAAACAGAAATTCAAATGTCCGGTTTTCTTCATGTACATAAAAGGGACATGGATGTGAGTGTGTCTGTTCGAAATGTTCAACAAACTTCCCAATATGCTACAAAACTGTTGTTATTTTTTTAAGCGCACTGCAACGCTTGGATATGTGTGTGTATCTGTTTAAATGTTTGACATATTTCCCAACAAGCTACAAACCTGAAATGTGGGATGTGGGTAGCTTTCATGGCCCAGACAATGTAAAAAGTATGACTTATACAGTTTTAAAAATGTTATAAGGTGGTCTGCAATGGTTGGATATGTCTTTGTGTCTGTTCACACTAGCTCCTACAGGAAAGACTTGCAATATTGTCTGTAAAAGAAGCATTGGTTTAGTTCATTGAATTAAACATCAAACTAGGACTGAGGTAGGAATTGCCATGCATAGCCCAGGTATACCTGATATTATAGTGTATTACAGAAAACAAAAAAGACAACAAATGTTACAAGTCAATGACATTTCCCAGGCTTCTGAATTGCCTGCTTAATTTGTACTATAAGTGTTTCCATAAGATCCCTAAATCAATTGGTTTGTTCTAGCCTCGTAAGGTTGCTAAAAGAATAACTCATTTGCATTGAGCTCATCTCCTTTCACATGCATTCTAATTGGATAGCACCAGTTAAACACAACTTGCAATTGGTTGCTTCACAAGAAATATGAGTGGAGTGAATGATTATGTACATTTCAACCAATCCCTACGTGAGGCGTGACAGTGTGGCATTGAGATTTTAACCTGACATCCGTTGACCTAAGCGGTTTGGCATAATCTTACCATCATTTTACCATACTCATCATTGTGAATCATTTATCTCTGGTACACTTTGCAACTCGTCGTTGAAAATATTACTTGCCTGGCTTCCTTTTCTCATGATCTCATTACCTGCCTTTGACCTTTTGTGCTGTGAGTTAGCTGCTTGAAAATGTAATTCTCTTATAGTGAAAAGGATATGTGGATATATTTACCTGCTTATATGTGTGTTTATCTTATATAATGTGTGACTTCATGAAGGTATCTTTATTTCTATTATGTACATGTGGTAAGGGTTATGTGTGAATTTTCTGGGAAACTAAGCAATCATCCCTAATCAATCCTACTTCATATTTAATGGCATTCTGCATGACATCGTCCTTAAAAAGTAGAACCCTATTGGTGTGACTTATCCTTCAGAGGGCAGTGCTTTGCTTGCCAAACATATCTTCCACAAGTTATTGCTCTGCTCACACAGGCTAATGACCTTCATTGTATTTAATTTTGACATACTGCACAGGAACACAATTTATTTTATGTCTTTTGAATGCTTACCTGGGAACTCAACTAGACCCATATATTTTGACCAATCGGTTTGCAGTGTACTGTTCTTTTAGCACTGGGGTCTGCTGTTTCTTTGTTGCTCTCTCATATCCTCACCACTGCATCTGAAGCTTGGGAACTGGTTTGCCCCCTTTTCTTAGCCAATCAATGTGCAGCATTTAACTGTGTGCTCTGGAAAGTTACAGCTGAGATGTGTGTATGCTTCCTTGTAAAGGTTTGGCTGACATTTCCTGCTTTGGGGGGACATATTTTCATCCGTGCGAGGTGGCCTACATCTACTAGGTGCTCAGTTTTGGTGGAAAGGGTTACTGTTGTTCACAATTATTCTTACTACATTTCATATTTCCCTATCTAGTGTGAAATGTAGCTGTTTACACTATGGCACAGGGCTATGTTCAGCTATAGGGTGAATATGCTATGATTCACTAAAGCATGGCTCCTTGTGCTTACCAGGAAGGGGCATTCCTAGAGGTGGTACATCATTGACAGCTCCAAAATGTAAACTATGTGCGCAGGTGCAGATAGCGAGGTCTGTGGGGAAGAGCAGGGTTGAGTGCACCTAATGGGGCATGGGGCAAATGGGGGTATGTGGGGGGGTAGGGAAAAGGGGCAGGGACAATGGGGAAAAGCAGTAGGGCACTATAATATGAACCACAGAACAGCCAATTGTCTCATCACAACCACTTGTGTCTTGGGCAGACATGAATATCTTGAGTGCTCAACTACAATAGTGTGCTGGAGAAATGTTGCAAGCTGACCGTTTCCAGGAGACCGTAGTCACTGGGAAATGGTACCAGCAGATTCTTCTGGGGTCAGCGGGCCAGGTACCTGGGTGCTAGCTGGGAAATTAAGGGATTCAATGAATAAATACAGGCAAATACTAGTAAAATCACAGTGGGGTAAGCAGTTTCCAATCGCCCTTTATTAAATGGGCCTAAGAAGAGGGGTATAGGTGCGAGGGGTTTAGCCATGAGTGCACCAATCATTGGGAGAGTTTCAGAGTCCCTAGGGTGCAACATTATTTTGTGTCCTTGTTGAAGTTCGCAGGCCAGCTCATTGGTTGGATGTTATGTGAATGTCTCCCCTTTGCCAAGCTCATGTTGACTTGTGTTTCACATTTGAACTGACCAATGGCAGGATAATAAAGTTCCAGAGGTCATCCCAATCACGTAATGTTAATAAACATCAGTATGGGGCGGTGTGGTAAGGTACAAGACATCACGAGTGGTGGTGTTGGACAGCAGGGGACCGGGTGGCCCGGAGACCATGAGAAACCAAAGAGAAACCAAGTACACAGAAGACTTGGGAAACCTCCTGGAGGGAAGCCGCACAGCCCGACTCACTAAAGTCGAAGAAGGGATAGGGGCAACAGTGGGAGAGAGCTGAGAGAGGAGGATCAGAAAATTCACTCACACAGTCAGAGGAGCCCGAGCAGGACACCACGCAGCAGGGACCTCGAAAAAAGGTACAGAGGCTGCCTGGGTCAATGAGAGGGGCTGGAGACCGAACAAGGGGAACCTTACGAGGGTCGGGACCTGGTATGAAGTGAGGCTGATAATATATTGGTCAAGGACCCTATGAAAAATATAAACACACAGACATATGCCATTTCAATAGAAACTTGACAGGAGAGTAAACCATGTGTTCCGGAAGGCCAAAGCAAAGGGATCTTGGGCCCAAGCGAACCACAGTGTCAAGCCAATGCTTGACAAGAGCCAATAACCCGAGAGGTAGAAATGGATGGAATAGTACCTGGCAGGAGAGTACACCAGGTCTTTTTAGTTGAACAATGAGTTAAATAGGGGTAGAGAAGCTGCAAAAGCAACATACCAGGTTCTGGCACCCATATGAAATGGGGCGAGGCCAAGAAAAGCAATGCACACGGGTCAGAGACCCATACAAGAGAAAAGAAACACATTGTTAAGGGATTTAGGCCGAGAACAAGTTGGAGACAGCCCCATAGATCTGGGACTCATGCGAAAGATAATGAGCAAGAGAAGTGCAAAGAAGCTGAAACAAGAGGTTGAGGACCCATTGCCAAAGGAAGAGGCATTGTTCTCAAATACTGAGTTCTATATGTAGGTCTGGCAGGATAGTGTACCAGACTTGGTGCTACGGTTTTGAGTTGGAGGGAGAAGCAAGGGGACGAGACTCCCCTACCCTCAATAAAAGCAAATGTGTTTTGTGATAAAAAGATCTACAGTTAAGTCTTGCTGGATAGTGAACCAGACGTAACACTATGGGAATTGAAGATAAAAACAATGGGAGGAGATTCCCGTAACCCCTTTGATACTTAGGAACTGTGTTTAAAGAGTCACTCATTTTGTTTCCATAAAACAAACTGAACTTTAAAGGTCTGTATTCAATACAAGAGAAGCATCATTCTGGATCAAGAAGATGCCCCGTTTAGCGTCAGGAATGGAAAGAGTTTTGAAACAAGACGGTGCACATTTTACATTACAAGACATCCTGACCGAGTTTTTAGTGTTTTTGTTATCTTAGGGCTGCCCCTCAGAGAAATAGGGAAATATGGGTATTTTCCTTTTCTTTACCTTTATAAAATAAAGTATTTTCCAACACCATATTGTCAGTCTTGTACTTCTGCACCGTTACAGGATTCATAATAAGATATAAAAGGACATCAAGAGGAGGACGCCGGATAAGAACTCAAGTTTTGTTGGTGATACATCAGATCACTTTAATTTTCTCTTAACTTAAAAAAAATTATATGTAATAATAAATAAGAAGTGGAACCTATATATCTAACACATCAACCATCCATTTAAATACCACATGTTCTAAAAGGGAATATACCAAAAAAAAAAAAAGATATGCTTCCAACATAATTACCTCACAGAAACTGCACAGCTAGGAGCAACAGCAGACCTACACAACAGTAAGAATACAATTTAGCAGAAACTAGTAAGTACATTTTATTTTTCTCATATATTTCTAAACTTCTTGTATTAGGTACACTAAAATAAATATATTTGGGTTTTTTATAAACAAATGTCCAGTACTTTGGAATGGCTTGAGGAAAATTTCCCACATGAGGAAATGTCTGAAGACAGTAATACAAATGATAGACACTTCTCTATATAAGCAAATTAATACTCATTAATTTATGTGCACTTAACATATATATATATATATTTTTAACAGACCATACAAACATTGAAAATAATACACCAAAATACACATTGGAAAATAAGCTGCAGCGCATGGAACAAAAAATTGACATGCTCATGGAAAATTTCAGTCTTTTGAAACATTTTATGGAGAACCACATAAAAGAAAACATTAAATACCATTGTCCCAAATGTACCTGTTCTCCCTCTCCATGTCCCAATCAACTATCCCCAAAACTTCAACACCAAGAAAAAGGTTATGATGACACTTCCATCCCTTCATCCCCTCCCATCCATCCTCTCCAAACCCCTAATTCCCCTATATTTGCATCAGTTTCTGCTTCCCCCTCTCTTTCATAAATTGTGCATCTGTATATAATAAAACAAAATATTATGTGTCTTTTGATTCAATCCTTTGTGTCTTATTTATTTTTTAAAGTCAGTTGGGGTGTCGGCGGACAGCACGCCTGTCCGGAATGTTTGTAATCAGCCAAAATGGGGGTGTCCAAAGGACACTATACTGGTCCGTACCGTTCACAAGCAAGATGGAACTGTTCTTAGAACACACTTGGTGTCCGGGATGTCCGTAAGTGAACAAAATGGAGATGTCCTAAGGACGCTATACCTGTCCATACCATCTGCAGGCAAGTTGAAACTGTCCTAAGAACATGCATGGTGTCCTAAGGACACTATACCCATCCGTACAGTCTGTAGAACATCTACGCCCATGCGCACCACACCCATAAGTCCTGCGAACATCGCACCTGTCCGTAACTGTCTGACTCACTTGTGTCGCACTTTTAATTTGTTGAGGACCCGAACACTGTCCATAGAACACCTGCGCGTATGCGCATGACTGTTCCCGTGCATTTGGTGTCCTGTGGACACCCGTTACCTTCGCTGACGTGTTCCCGACATCATCATGTGACCGCACCCACGCTGAGCGTGTGTCCTGATTTGTGGACACTGTCCGGTTCCCCAACATTTTAAAATAACTTTTTTAGACAAAATTATTTTACAGTAAAAATTCACCATTGCACATGTCCTTGACAATGACCCTGGCTTTCCACATACTTTTTGGAACTTTTTTAACCTTTTTGGGTGTATTCGATCTGTAAGCGAAGTGCACCCCTCCACCCCTATAAAAGGCCACACCCGAGAGCTGATCTTCATTGTGCTTCTGGCTATTGCAGATTGACTTTTGCTGCCTTTTCTGCTTTTGCTGAGATTATCTCATCAACCATGATGGCATCCATGGCTGCTGTTGCTAGATCTGCCTCAGCACCACCTCCAAACCCTCCACCACCACCACCACCTCCTCAAGGACCTGCACAGGGGAACAGCGTGAGGTTATAGAGGATGAGGATAGGGAGGATGAGGTAGAGGAACGCCCTACTACCAGCACTCGCCGGGGGGTCTTGGGTTGGTTACCATTCATGGTAACGTACCAAAAGCACGTGCAAACAAGGTCACCTGCAACCAGTGCAAAATGGTGCTGAGTCATGGGAGACATGGTTCATACAGCTTTGGTTCGACATCCATGAAGCAACAACTGAAGTCGTTCCACGGTGGGGCCGTTCGCAAGGTTGTACCTTGTGATGAACGTAGTAGGTTGAGTTCCTCTACCACATGCTCCGTTTCTGCTCCTCTCACCACAAGAGACACTCCTGTGGGTGAGCGCATCCCTCCAGCTGCCTCACAGGCCATTCACGATGCCGTTGGCCCTTACCTTTCGAGGGTCACAACATTGTGTATGTACTGCGACGCAGTACTCTGCATGGGGGAGACTCTTCGAAATGCTTTCGAGACTGTGGTCACGGAGCACCAGGTGACCTGCTACCTACCTAAGTAAGGCCCACTGTACATCTTCCTCTCTCCACCTGCCCTTTCTTATTCCCGTGGTTGGTGCCCCTTCATTAACCTCCTTTCCCCCCTCTCCTAGTGTGTCGTGTGTAAAAAACAACAAATTTAAATAAAATAACACAAATTTAAAAAAGGCTCTTTTCAGAGCCACCTTTCACAGTTTAAAAATAGAAGCGGCAAATTAACAGTGCAGGGCCCTCTGCATTTTTTAGAAGTCCGCGGACAGTTCTAGGACATAGAAAGTTTTAGGGTGCTGCCCTAACAAAACCAATGCACTTTTCTCTGGGAGGAAGTGGTGGCTCTGAAAAGAGCCTTTTGGTGGTGTTTTTGTCACGACCCTCACCCAAAACCCCCTCTGGCAAACCCATTGGCCAGGTGGAGTCAGGACTCGGGCCTCTAGAACCTGGCATCCTTTTCCAAAACCCTCTTGGGGCCACTCCTGGCGCCTGTGGCGCCAGGCTCTTACACCATGAAAAACATCTGCTTGGGAACTGCTTAATGTGTTATCAGCCAACATGGAGGCTTCCACATAGCTTGGTTCCAAAGAACCAAGCTATGTGATCTAGTGTTTTGGGTGTGGTAGCCTAGGGACTACTTTACCTGGACTATTTTGTTGGGGCTATTTAAACCACACCTGAGCAAGACAACACACTTCACGTTACTTTGCAGCTTGCAACGTGACTCTCACCGTGTCCAGCTATTCCCTCGAACCTCAGAGAAGCAGAACCTGCAAGGAGCCAAAAGAAACATCATTAGCAGCAGCATCTTACCTGCAGTCTTCATCTTTAGCCACTGACAGCTACTGAGAACAGCTTCATCGAATCTGCACGCCTCCCGGACAGAAAGACCTGGAAGAGGAAGATACAGGCAACATTAAAGAAAGCAGTAGAGACATTTGCAAGTTACGAACTGCGCAAAAGGCTTACCTGGTTGGCACCACTTCGGACATTCCACTCGCGCTGAAGAACACCGCGACCTACAAGGAAGGAAAACACAGGTTAGCAAAGGCAAGACTTTGCAGCGCTGTGCATAGCGCTTACTTACTACATCATAGCGCTCTTAATACGCCATCATTTACCAGCGGGGCTCAACCAAGCCAGTTCGCCGCGCTGAAGCTCTGCATACATAAGGGAGAAAAAAGAGCCATTTTTAAACAAAGAAAGGCATGCAGGATAGCAACAAAACTAAAGAACAGCAATAAGACCTACCTGAACAATATCAAACGGGCCAGCGTCAGTGAAGTAACTGCACCGCACACGCCCATGAAAGACAACGCGCCCCTGCAAAGAAGGCAGGATGGAGAGCACACCTAACTCTACCACAAGGTGAGGAGAGGGCCCCAGAGAGGCTGAAATCATACGCGGGTGAAGGGAGGATACTTACCGCGGTTGGTCAGCCATGAACACAGTCCTCCTGTATTTTCAGGCAGAACCTTCCCCGCAGACCACATCTGGACAAAGCTGAGAAGCATACAGCGAGTAACTCGGCTGGGTGGCGTCCCCGTGGATACCAGGTGAGCGTAACAGTTTTTGTGTGTTTGAAAAACTTGAAATCATCAACATCTACTGCAAATAGATGAATGTAATTCCAAAAAAGGTTGCAATGCATTTTGTACATTTCTCAAAAAAATCTGATTGCCAGCACAAGTAAGATGGACTCCATCTCTGAGAAAAATGTATGTGCTACGAAACATAATATTTTCATTGTGAAAAGAGGACATGCCAACATCTCTTAGAAAGGCACAAACAGCCTTATTGACATTGCGCCTCGCTTTCTCCATTTGTGGACCAAATGAAGAAGAACGCAGCCACATTTGTCTTTCCACAATACGAGAAAAAATTACTTGGGAATTTGGAAACATGTTCAAGTCCAGCCACTTCATTCCACGCACTCCATGCCAGTGCACTTCCACATGAGGGAATCCAAGATCTGCAGCTACTCCATAGCATTCTGCATGCACCTCCAACCAATGTATCGAGGAGTCTTCGAAAATCCAGATAATCTGTTTTTGGAAACACACAACCATAGCTATCTGTTCTTCTCTCAGGAAAAAGACGTTCTGACAAACTCTCTCCTTACACAACACACCCAGTAAACCTTACTGACCAATCCCTAGCTCTGCTCATTCTCATTTACATGCCTCACCACCCCAAAACCCCTGTATGTGATATGCGCTGTCCACTGACTACCGCCATGTCCTCAGACATAACGAAAACCTGAGCGTGGTGAATGTAAAATTAAATAGTGTGCCCCATTTCCCCTTTGAGGTTGGCTCTGAAAAGAGCTGTTTTTTGGGGGGGTTTTGCAAATGCTTAACAGACACCTGTTATTTTGTATTTTTTGGTGGTGTTTTCTTTTTACTTTACTACTAAAATCTTCCCATAACCTTCTCCAAAGCAACCCTTATATTCCAAAACAGCCTAGCATTTCCCAAAAAAGATAGGGAAATGCCATCTTCTTTAAAATAAACAGTTTTACTGGACTCAATATTCTCATTATTACAGAAAAACATACCAGCCATACCAGCTTTAAGCATGAAAGCACGCAAGCCTCTGTTGATTGTACACCTAGCAATGTTTTGCTGAGGACAAAAAACAGAACCATTGTCCCATATTGCCTTAGGTAGTAATCCAGAAAAAAATACTTTGGCATTTGGAAAGATGTTCATTACTGCTTGAACCAAGTGTTCCAAATCTGCCAACAAAGTAGGGGCACTGACATAGCCCAATGGAAAGCACCATAGTGCAAAACTACCAGATGCGGACTGTTCATCCTGCCCATATCTTCACAAACTTGTACAATTCTGCGTACATTGCAATCAGGCACAGTGCTCCACACCACCTCCACTCCTTTAACATTGAAATTGTTTGCCACATTCCTGCATTGAGCATACTGCTGTAAAGCATGCACAAACATATCTCCAAGCACCAACACCCTGACTTTCTCCACCTCTGCCATCTTCACTACACACAGTCTCTTTCAACACAAATCCACAACCTCAACATCTGATCCCTACAGGCCCTTTTCCATGCTGGATTTGCTGGAATACCCCGTATGTGGCACGCACTGCCCGCGGACAGCCGCAGTGTCTGCAGAGTGCGTAACACTTAGCCAGCCCTTCTACCCTTTCCACATCACTCTCTGTGCCATTCCCTCATTGGATACATCTAAGCAGTCACACAACCATCCACCAATCACATCCAAGACCTCTACATCTAACTCCATCATCAGAGTTCCGCACTTCAAATGTACTGTTGATCACTCTGAGTACAATTCTCAAATCATTGGAAAGCACCTACTACAAGAACTACTCTACAAGTCTCCAAGATTTCTACTTACAGCTGCATACATATCCACATGCATGAATACAAACTACAGGTATGCACATTTTATTCACAGTACATGTACAACTCTTATGAATGCATATAAACAGAGTGATGCCACTAAACCTGCATAACCTATAAAATGAACTTATTGCAATTTTTCCCAACTACTATAATCAATTGTCACTTCCAAACCTGTCTGTTATCTGTAACACAGATTTAAAAAACCAAATGAATTTCATACACTTTAAATTCTACTCATTAGCAAACCATGTTGAACTAACATATTGTAAATAAAATATAAAGGCTGCACATAGTCAAATGAAATTCATGCATTCACTATGTTCAGATATCAAACAAACATAAAAATCAACGTCTAAATTAACCTCAGTGCTATAAACACACAAAATGACTAACTTCTTTCTTTTACAATTGCAGTGAAGACCACGCTCCTGAAAATCAGCAGCATCTGAACTACAAACAACATATCCGAAGAAACCTGCTCATTTCACAAAAAAGAGTAAGTACAATAATACCTTAATATTCTTACTGTTACTCAAACACACTCTGTAGTTCATTCATGTAATTTGCGCACCAAAAAAACAGAGATTTCTGAACCATTCTGCCCACAAATCCCCATTTATTAAACAGGGATTAGCAGGCAGAATGGCACACAAATCCCCATATTTTGGAACACAAATAGCATAACTCAACCCCTAGAATGTTAGTATTACAAAACAAAGAACTGTTTTAATTTTATACCATTAAATTTACTATTAGTGCTTCCCCTCACCACCAGCTCAGTTTCTACTGTCATCTGAACCGCAGTATAGTAACACACAAATAGAAGAATAGCCTTCCCAATGCACAATCACACACCACCACATACATCTTTACCATCATACTCAGACACTCATGCACACAGCACACATACATTGCAGAACGGCCCAAACCATACCTTCTTTTTTTTTTCAACAGACCCTGAAGAATGCCTACCAAAAAGCAAGTCCGTAGAAAGCAAAGCAGAAATAAAGGAAATGAAAATAAAAGTGTCCAAAATGAGCATCCATCTCTAGCAGAGTTTGTACAAGAAGTTCAAACAAAACAGCTAATACAGTCATTTAACGAAACAAAACAAGCTTCCAGTACAGAAACTTTACCTCCTCTATCAAAATGTAAAACAAAACAGAAAATGATTACCAAGAATTCAGCTACCACTACTGCTAAAACTGCTCCTATAAATCTTGATATACTAGCAAGTAACCATACCAAAAAAAGTATTTGACCAAAAATGTTCACCACAGAGTCCTTCAGAATCTTACAAAAACAGGAGACAAATCATGCACAACTCTTAAAACCTACCGTGGAAAATTAATCTTAGAAGCTTTGATAGACAGTGCAATCCTTCTCAAAAGAAAGTTATTTATTTTAGTGTTAAACAGAATGAAATGACTAACAAAACTAACTACTAAATTACAAAAAAGACTTCTCAATAAACAGAATGTCAACAACAATAACTTCTTAAATATCTGTGGAGGTGAATGGAGTCACACCACGTGCACAGAACCATATTTTAATGAAGAAGCATACAAACAAAACCAAACACACAATTGCCATAGATAGCAGTGGACGAGGTTATGAAAAACGTAATGATACCATAATGCAACCAAAAATACTGCTTACAAAAATATCCCCAGAAAACTCTGAATTACCTCTCCATTCGACTCAACCAGAACGTCCAGTATACAAATGGCCATGCACGTCAATGTGTAACATTCCCAAGAAATCTTTCAAATCTTTACACCAGTTCCTCAATCAGTATGTGAAAAGCAAAGACAAAATCAAAATGAAACTGCTGCAAAATATGGATACCAGTCCAATGCGCAAATACACAGGACTACAAGGACATTCCTTAGCCTGCATCTCAGGACCTATTTGCAAAAGCACCTTCCATCATATCAAAATGATATCAACACATCATTCAACTATAAGAATCTAGTCTATAAACTGTACTACGCTAAACGTCCTGCTTTAGCAGTAGCCAATTTAAATAACAATCTTCTACATGGTACAGCCAAAGACCTACTCGAAGTAATCAAACATATACAGAAAATATGTTTTAGAAGTGAAAGCCACTTACAAAATGCAATAGCTTTACAAAAGACTAGCAACATTTCTACACATGGCAACCTTCTACTACACACATACAAAAAAGAAATACTAACATTTAAAAGTACATCCACTGAAGTACCAAACCGTGTGTGTGTGTGTGTGTTGCCGCAGAACTTTTTATAAAAGTTACACAAAAACTATAGATGTAACATACAAAGTAGAAGACAATGAAGATTCCAAATGGTTTGAATTAGCTCTCTACCATATAGCAGAAAACAAATACAAAATAACTGACCCCTTAATAATTTGCAGTTATTGCACTACAAAATTTGACAACAACCAAACTCCTTCATGTGCTATCACAAATAACTTGGAATTATTCCCACTACCAAAACCCATTCAACAACTCAATGTGTATGAGAGCATCATAATTCAAACAGTTCACCCATTTCAAGCAATAACACGCCTTGAACCAAAAACAGCAAAATTACCTCCTTCTGAATTGGTGAAAGGCATTTGTGGCAAAGTAGTTTATTTACCATTAGATCTAAAAGAAAATGTGCATCTGGGAGTGCAACGTCCAACAGAGCAATCTTGAATTACTTTGCAATATCTAAAAGACAATAATGAATACTACAAAGAAATAAATATTGAAGAAAATTTAAGGGAAACAACTGAAATAATTCAAGAGTCACCAGAAACTGGTCAATTTGAACTTCTAGATCCTGCTACAGTATCCAATATTTTAGACCATTATACAATTCATCCATTACACTCTAATGATACCATAGATGATGCACTAGAAACGTACCAAATGCAACAAACCAAAGGATCACCAATCAGCATATGGGAAAAAAGTATAGACGCACATGCTTTTCCTCTACTCTTTCCTACTGGCAAAGGGGGAAGGTACGATGATACAAATGTATTCTGAAGAGCCCAAATTTAGATAAAATGTGGAATACATATTCCACCTACTATTTGAAAGTGAACTAGCAACTCTGTGTTACGGAGTTTCACACACATTGAAATCAGGAACCCACTTTCAAAATATGTCAGCTATGCAATTAATACTAATTAAAAAAAATGAGGTTTTAAAATAAAGCATTACAAATCTGTTAGCAAACATGCCTGGTACGAAAGAGTACTGGTTCCGACGTCATGGAGATGTACGTTGTATGATAAGAAACCTTGGCCCACCCACTTGGTTTGTTACATTAAGTTATGCAGAAAATGCATGGGAAGATTTACATGATTTCCTACGCATATCAAACAAAAACAAAACAAACATACATATACTAACACCTGGAAAAATTTGCTCTCTAGATCCTGTTAATGTTTCAAGATATTTCCATCATCATTTCATTGCTATGCTACACTTTATTTGTAATAAAACTGTTCCTCCCCTTGGAGAAGTGCAACACTTCTTTTGGAGAAAAGAATACCAAGCCAGAGGAGCATCACATATCCACATGCTTTTTATGGATTAAAGATGCTCCTAAATTTGGTCAAGACAGTAATACCATTGTTTTACAGTTTATCGAAAAATATGTCACTTGTGAAATTCCATCGGAAGCAACATATAGTGATCTTCATGCACACATTGTACAATTTCAAAGACACAAATGTGGCAAATGTTGTCATCGCAAATACAAAAACAAAGGGAAATACTACACCAAATGCCGCTTTGGTTTCCCCAGATCAGTTACAGAAACAGGTGAAGTGAACAACTTCATGTCTTCAGTTAGACATAGTGTTAAAGGTAAATCACCTAAGAACACATATTACATAAAAAGAACAGAAGAAGCAAAATATATCAATGGTTTCAATGCAATCATTGCCCTCTTATGGAATGCAAACATAAATGTGCAGTACATTGCAGACAATCCCACTGCAGTTGCACAATATGTTACCGCCTACTTAACAAAAGCAGAAAAAACAGAGCTTCAAGTCCTCTGGAATTACTTATCATCGGATAAAACACTATCTCAGAAATTGTACAGCTTAGGCATAAAAAAAATCTCTCATAGAGAATGTGGCTCCTATGAAGCTGCAGATCGTTTAACCGGTACTGCTGTGTATGGAAATCTGAAAATATAGTATGGCTAATTCTTGGTCCTGCTAAATCTAGAAAAAGAGTTCTCAAATCATACGACAACATAGAAACAATAGCCGAAAATGATCCAAACAGCCAAGACATTTTGAAAAACAATTTAATAGACACATACTACCCAAACAGGAGTACCACTTTGGAAACCATGTGTCTATACCACATAGCCCAAAACTTCACATACAAAAACAATATAAAACCCGATGAAAAAAAAGGTAGATATAGAGTGACAAATTCGGAAGGCAGCTTAGTGAAACTTACCAAATGAAGCTTAATTAATCATATCAAATTGTCATTAAAAACTCCTCAACATAAAGAACTATATTACATGTCCCTACTGCAACTTTTTAAACCATGGAGAAAAGAAGAAGAGATACTAGAACACTATGACTCCTATTAAGACACTTTCAAAGCAAATGAAAGTACTATCACTGATGTAAACTTTACACAGTACAAAACAATGTTGCACAATGAACAGCAATACGAAGAAGAACTCCAGGCTCAACTAGATAAGGACACTCCCGACAGTAGTCAACCTTCTGTAACAGGAAGCCAAGAACCACTGGGACAGCCACTAATAGCAAATGAGGCAGAAACATCTATGACAGAAGTAGAGAACACCATGTGTTACTATGAAGAAGATACAGAAGATTTAACGATAAAACAATCAAAATTGAACAGCGTACCCTTTTTCAAGAAATAAATAACAAATTGCACATGGTGTACAACATGGAAATAAAGAATGTACCTGCCAAAATTACAAACCTATACTACTATATGTCAGTGGTGAAGCTGATTCAGGCAAAACATTCTTAATCAAAATCATCAGCAAGTTCCTTCAACATTTGACAAACAACAAACTGTCAGCTGTTGTAACTGCCCCCACAGGTTTAGCTGCCTACAACATAGACGGTGTCACTTTACACGGATTACTACTTCTTCCAGTAGAACACCAAAACAAATTAGAATATTACAAACTTTCTACAGAAACTGCAATGGAACTACGCAGAGTGTTAAAACAAATGAAAATTCTACTAATAGATGAAGTGAGCATGGTCTCCAACCTAATGTTGGCTTTGATTCACCTCAGATTGCAAGAAGTACTTAAAACAATCTAGAAAGAGCTCTTGGGGGGGAAAACACATTATTGTTTTCAGAGATCTTCTTCAATTGACACCAGTGAAAGGTGAACCTATTTTTAAAACCTTAGGACACAAACTCTGCCGTAAAACTGTTGGCAGCATAGGAAATGTCAACCTTTGGCAACATTTCCAATACAAAGAATTAACAGAAAACATGCGCCAATCGCAGACCTCACTTACACCAACATTTTAAACAGTATTAGAGTTGGTGTACTATCTCAAGAAGCACAAGCAATATTAAAAACCCGGCACATCCATGCACTTTATGGCCATAACTCATGTGCTACTGATGTCATGGAACAATTAGCACAGAAATATGTCAATTGTATGTCCTTAATGCCCACTCTTGCAAGCTGTTGCAAATTCAATGAAACAATGTTGAAAAAACAAATACAACCAATAACTGAATTTTGCTCCACAGACAAACTGGACGTACATGGTATGACGCTACCCGTGAGCAAACATGCCACAACAAGACTAAATACCTTAGAAAATTTGATCTCCAACACAGCTGGTTTGGAGAAAATATTAAAATTATCCTTAAATTGTAGAGTAATGCTTAAACGTAACCTTGACGTGGAGCAAGGACTAGTTAATGGAGCACTGGGTACAGTTGCTAGCTTTCAAACATACCCACGTGACAACAACATTCAGTTTGTCAATATTCTCTTTGACAAACTTTCTGAAGTAAAAAGGATAGGACGCTCAACAGCTCAGTTCCTTCTTTTCAAAGACATGTATGTATGCAGAGAACAATTTTCTCTAACTCTAGCATACACAGTCACCATTCACAATTCACAAGTTCTTTTCCTAGATAAAGCATTGATAGATATTGGTAACACAGTCTTTAAAGAAGGCATGAGCTACGTAGCACTATTACGCTTATGTGCACTTGACGGTCTATTTCTAATCAACTTTGACGCAAGTAAAGTAAACGCTGATATTCCTTGCATTTTAGAATACAATAGACTATGTTCACTATACACCCCCATCTAAAAACATATCCTGTTCCACAAATAGGAAAACGTTGTAAAAGAAAACTAATTCAAACAGAAATGCAACAGGATCTCACTGAAAATCCTCCAAAGAGAGTAAAAGAAGCTAATACTCATCAATTACCACAACCAAAGAAGTATTTATTACTCAAAGTAACTCAGGTACTTCTTCAAAGAAGCAACACACACTCCGAAAAAATGACTTGGACACAGAACTATCTGGTCCATTCAAATTTTCAAATATAACTGGTGTAAATTGCTTCGCAAATGTAGCAATCAATCTTCTATTTCAATTGCCACCAATTGTTGACAACATTTACTTACACAGTACAGACCAATTGTGTTTGCAAATGTTAGTCCTTCATAGAAACGCAACCAACAATCCTGACAACACATATAGTGTTCATGGAATAAGACAAGGATTGGACCACTGTGCTGGAATGATGAAATTCACTATAAACTCACAAGAAGATCCACAAGAATTTCTAATGTACTTACTACAAGTACTGGAAAACAAACACATACATATAAATGACATCTTCCAGATTTCATACATGTGGAAACATACATGCACTCTCTGCAACAATGTGGTAGAGGGACAAATCCCTAATGAACGCTTTGTGTATCTATCCAAACCTAATTGTGAATCCGTTCCATTTCAGCAACTTCTACAAAATGCAAACCATGGTATATTATGTATTACCTGCAATTCACATAATCGCTCCACCTTACTAATACAAACACATAGTAAATACAAAATACTAATGCTTATACATTACAATGCAGATGGCACCAAAAACAACTGCAAGCTGACTGGATTCACACATGGTCAAGTATCACTTGGTAAGAAAACCTTCACAAAAATAGGTATAATCTACCATGCAGGAGCCACAACCAATGCAGGTCACTACACTGCATATATAAAAAAGAAATGCGGATGGTTCGAATGTAATGGTAGTACCATTAATCTAAATCAGAGATTACCAGCAAATCTTACAAACGCTTATTTAATCTTCTTAAAACCAAAATTGAATAACTAATGTGTACTTAAACATTAACAAAACTTCAATTACAAAACTATAAACAGTTAGAATACGTCAACAGGTATCTAACTGCCCCAAGATTCTATAACAACTAAACAGATAAATCAATACCACTAAATTATAACAAGAAATAAACAGTTAGAATACGCCTACAGGTATCTAACGGCCCCAAGACTTTGCAACAACTAAACAAATAAATCAATACCACCAATAACTAATCTGTGCATAAACATTAATACAACTTCAATTAGAAAACTATAAACAGCTACAATATGCCAACAGATATCTAACTGCCCCAAAATTCTCCAACAACCAAACAAATAAATCAATACAACTAAATTATAAAAAGAAATAAACAGTTAGAATACGCCAACATGTATCTAACTGCCCCAAGAATCTGCAACAACCCAACAGATATATTACCAACTTGAGAATATAAATAAAAAACTATAACCAGTTACAATTCGGCAACAGGTATCTAACAATCTGCAACAAGCCAACAGATAGAACATTAGCTAGAAACAACAAGTGAACACTGAAAACAAACAAATATACTGTAGCATAACAAAAAAAAGTTTTTTTTTAATCCAACATGGATTTTTTTTCCCACAGACCCAATGATTTAAAACACAAACACAGAAACTGAGCCAATTGCACAGTACACTGGTTTGTAAACGACTAAATATGAGGGTCGAAAAAAAGCTGAAATGTCTATTTTGCAATGTAATAAGTCTTTATAAAATAACTAGACTAACGTGATCTTTTCTTTTATCCCAGAAATCGAAAAAGAACATCTGCTCCAGTTACCCAACTCATGAAAAAAATATATCCAATCACAAAAAATCAAACAGTGAGTATATTGTAATAGAACGCATACATACTACTGCATAACAGAACCATTGAAGCAAACATCTAACCATACACCACAATTCAAAATGTTTACTTCCATGGATATGTTATACTGCAGTGCTTGTTACCAAACTCTACAATCTTAATGACATGACGTAGCCAAAACTTCACATACAAACTATACAAATCAAACAGTACACAAACTGTAGATTTGCAAAAATGTGATAGATATTCGATTCTATGGGTGTGATCTATGGGTGTGATATGCTATGGTGGTTGTGGCCAGGTCCTATAGTCTTGGGTGCATGGCCTACGCCCTACGGCCTTACACCATGCACCCAATACTCTAGGCCCTGGCCACAACCGCAGCAGCATATCACACCCATAGATCACACCCATAGAATCAAACATTTTAACTATGCCATATTGGCATTTTTATGTCCGCGGACACTGTGCGTGTCCTTAGAACAGTTTCAATTTACCTGTGGAGGATAGCTCAGTGGCAACGTGTTTGCCTTACAAGCAAGATGACATGGAGCACCACGGGTTCGATCCCCGGGTCCACGATTAGAAATATCTGGGTATTAAGCGCGTTATAAATAACCAATCATATCATATAACGGACGGGAATAGTGTCCTTAGGACACCCCTCATTTTGACTAATTACGGACATCCCGGACTGTGCGGGCATGGCAAACACATCAAGGCCACCTGCCACTTAAACAAATACAGTATTTGACTCATCTCTTACTCCCCAAACCTCCCCAAGCACTCTTGCACACCAAAACACTCCCCAAAATTGCATTTTGCCTCTGTTCACTGCCGCGCAGTCGGCAGATCCAAAATGGTGGGCGCATCGGAACAATCTGACGCAATTCACGCTCTTCACCATCCAATCAGCAAACACGTCACATGCCCGTGGACATGACGCGAGCCGATCAGCCAACTGGTTTCCTGTCCGGGGAGCGAACAGGGAAGTGTGTCCACGGAGCGGATATAGATATCACTAATTTTTTTAGACCTAATTTTTGATTGTTTTTAAAAAAAAACTACTGGACAGATTTTTGCCAAATTTACAAAAGCACACTTTTGGGACCAAGCCGCTACTCCTGCTGCAAATTTGGTGAATATCCGTCCAGCGGTTTGGACTGTAGGTGTGCGCAAAGTTTTTTCCCCATTCAGTCTATGTGAAAAAAAAAAGGATTGGACCCCCCTATAACTTTGCCCCACCTGGACCAAACCTCACCAAACTTTTCAAAATAAAACTGAGTGGGTCATATACTTTTTCTGCAAAGTTTAGTGAGGATTCGTCTTGGTGGAGCGAAGATATAAGCCACCCAAAAAGTGTTCTTCCTATCGGATTAGCAACTTAACCACTACCGTGGCCGTGTAGTTATGGTTAAGTTGCTATTTCCATAGGAAGAACACTTTTTGGGCGGCTTATAACTTTGCTCCCCCTGGACGAATCCTCACCAAACTTTGCAAAGTATATGGGCCACTCTGCATTTTTTTGCAAAGTTTGGTGTTGTTTGGTCCAGGGGGGCGGGGGGATATAGGAGGGGTCCCAAAAAGTATTTTTTTCCCCATAGACTGAATGGGGGAAAAACTTTGCGCATGGATACAGGCCAAACCGTTGGACGGATTTTCACCAAATTTTTGGCAGGGGCAGGGGCTTGGACCTGAAAGCGTGCTTTAGTAAATTTGGTGACAATCCGTCCAGGACTTTCCTTTAAAATGACCAAAAAATATGTCTCAATAAATGAGTGATATCTATGTCCACTCCGCGGCCACATTTCCCTGTTCGCTCCGCGGACATGATACCGATTGGCCAGGGGGGGTGGCGTCATCACCACGGACACGCGACATCTTCGCCGATTGGCTACAGCGAGCCGTGATGTACGTCAAAATGTGTGGATGCGCCCGACATCTTGGATCCGAAGACAGCGCGCTACTTACCAGAGGCGAAATGCTGTTTTCGAAGCGGTTTTGCTCTCCTACAGTGTGTGGGGAGGATCACAGAGTAAGAGATGGGTTAAATACTGTATTTGTTTGGCTGGTAGATGTTAATGATGTATTCGCCATGGGAAATGGTGTTTGGGAAATGATTTTGATTTCCTACAATGCTTGGGGAGGTTTAAACAGTAAGAGACGAATGAAATACTGTACTTGTTTTGGCGGCAATTGTCTATTATATATTCTGCATTGGCTCCTTCTTCAGGATGTTTGTACGTGCAGAAAATGAGGGATCTAATAAGGCTACTATTTGAGTCCGTGCTGTTACGAGCACCTTCAAAATGTTCACAGGACACGCGTGCCGTTAGTGAACATTGCTTTTGAGTGTATTTCCCTATTATATTACATTTTCCTATGGGTGTGTTATTGTTTAGTACGCCACCATGGTCGTGACATGCTGCAGTGGTTGTGGGCAGGGCCTAGAGTCTTGGATGCATGGCCGTAGGCCGTAGGCTGAAGGCATTACTTCCAAGACTGTACGCCCTGCCCACAACCACCGCTGCCTGTCACGACCATGGCTACACGTGTAGTATTGATTATCGCTTACATGGTTGAGGGGAGAGTGTACAGTGTTATAAGCACTGGAGTTATAAGCCAGTGCACATCAACACATTGCAATAATATCTATGCACAAACAGCTAGGAGTGCAGTGTCTGGCCAGAATAAGTGAAGCATAGCACACCTATCAATTCACCTGTAGTACTGTACATCACTGAGGTGATTGTGGGCAGGATGTAGAGTTTTGCTTCCATGACTGGAGCCTGTAGCCCATACATCATACTCCTAAAACCCTAGGCCCTGCCCAGAAACACCACTTCATATTACTGCAGTGCATAAACTCGTCCTATAGGTTAGCATGTCAGATGGTTCTGGGGAGGGTGTATAGTCTTGGCTGAATCGCCGAAGCCCATGTACCCAGAAACGACCTTGTTAGCGGTGGAGGTATAAGCCATTGTACACCTATACATTCAAAAGTACGTGAACATATATCTTAACCTCACCCACTGCAGCACATTAGACAGGGATGTTAGTGACTGTGTTGCTTTGGTGGAGTGGCTGTTTCCATAGAAAGAACTGTTTTTGGCTGCCTTATAACTGTTCTACCCTTGGACGAATCATCACCAAACTTTGAAAAAAAATATATCGGACACTCTGACTTTGGTTGGAAAGTTTGGTCATGTTTGTTTCAGGGGGGTGAAAGTTATAAGGGGGAGAGGTTCTCAAAACTTCTTTTTTCCCCTTACACTGAACGGGGAAAAAGGTTGTGCTCACGACCATGTGGCTCTTTCCCAGATTGTTTGCAGAACAGCGTGCAGTAGGGTAGCTTTCTTCGGTGGCCCCCTGTCTTTTACTAATGTGTTTGTGTACGCTGATACCACCAGAAACACCTCCAAAACAAGAGAGCATTAGACTTCTCACACTCAAGTACTAGTATTTCACAAGGTGACCTTTGAGGGGGGAAATGAGCTGTGGAATCACAAAGTGAAAAAGTGCAGTTTTCTTGTCTGCAAAATGATAAGTTTAAATGAAAGTTCGTGCTCACTGCACCACGACCAATGTCGTGTGGATTAAAATGTGTTTTGGACTTATATTTCCCTCAGATTGGCCTCTTCATTTTTGAAAACTAAGGCCATTATCTGCACTGTTTGCTTGAAACAACGCTTTTGAAGCTGTATGGGAGTAGATGTTCTCATAATTAGATTTCATTATGTTGCTTCAAATCAAGAATGTATTTGCCTTCTGAGTGAAGGCCACGCGAGTTGCTTTTTTGGTTGACCGCTCAGTACGCACGCGCATCCGAGTGAATGTAAAGGGGCAATTGTTTTTTGACCTTGAGCCCAAGAGAAACTTGCTTGCTATTCACGGAATGAAAGGGTAAAAAAAAAAACAGGAATTGATAAGGTTACGTTTTAAAAAGTTTGTAAGAGACATGCATATCAGTCAACGAAGATTCTTCGCTGCAAACACATTTGTGACTGATTTGCCAAAAAAGAACGGAGGCTGTAAATATTTTGTAAGTTTACTTTGGCCCACTGTACAGTGAACCGTGCTTTAATTTTACATAACGAGTCGTAATTTTTTTATTTGTCCACTCTTTTTTGTTTCATACCTAAAATATCGTCTTTCTGTGTACTTGCATTTTGTTTTCTCTTACGGCGCATGCAAAATTTCGCTGTTTCTAACCTCCACCTATAGTTACACTTGGACAGTAGTAACATATTACTAAAATGTCAACTTTGAGCACTTATTTTTGTGTAGCACTTTGCACATTTTCTATTTGGTGTTTTAAAAAATGTTGGTACAGGTTGGTTACTGACACTTATTTTTGTAACCTTTCCCGCCTTGGTATATTTTGCCATAATGTGCATCCATGGTTTTCAAATCCCGAGTGAGGGCTTCTTCGGACGGCAAATACAACTGCTGGTGAGCTGTTGCCTGTCCATAACAATAATGTAGAATTCCAATGTAAGCCCGCTTTGTCCGTTCACTGAACTCGCTATTCGGAGCAACGTGACATCATTTATGGTGCTTTAGGCTCAACGTCATGACGACTCCTGGGAAATAACTGTGGAAACAAAGCGACTGCTTCAACGAAGACCCCAAAATGTTTGTTTGAGCAAAAAAAAACAGCCTCCTCATCTTCAACATTTGCAATGCCTCCCTAACCAGCATTGTAATCATTGCATTGATTATGCGATTATTCCGATGGTCTCTGCAAGTTTGTTATTAAATAAATCTACTTTGTAACCTGTAAAATGGTCACGTGTTCTTTACCATTTCACTGTTTAATTTGCAAATGTAACTTATTGCCTTGTATGTCGCTGAATGTTTATTTACAGGTTCTGCGTCACGCCACATACTTGTGCTTTTTTGCAACCTACAATGGAAATGGAAGAGGGGCTATGTATGCAATAACCGCCTTCCCTTTCTATGGCGGCCATCTTGAAAGAGGATTTTCTTTTGTGATCCTTACTGGCAAAGTCGCCTCGGATTACACCAAGTACACTTCCTTTTTAGTAGCACACGTTACTGCATTCGTAATTTAGACTGTTGCTGGCAAAGATTATTGTGCCTATGTACTTTACAGAGAAATAAGGGGTACATGGAATGTATTCAAGCTTTATTTTTTGCCACAGCAGGCAATAAGGTAATATGCAACCGGCATTGAGCAAAAAGGCATCAAACGGTAATATGAGTGACTGTATGTGTGGCAACACATTTTTTCTGTCTGTTATGTGCAAGGTAGCAACACAGTTTCTTATGCTTTTGCATTACACCAGTGCTGCTGTTTCTTAGGGAGGAAGGCTGCATTTAGCTGATGTCTTTTTCAGATAAGTACAACTTTCCCTACCAATATATAATGTGTAGTGCATTCGCAATCGCTGCATGCCAATACGTGTTGCTATTGTGTAAGGCAAATGTTGAAGGTGGACGTTCCTACATGAATATAAAATCTATTTCCACAATGCCCAACAGGCATACTTCGTTCAGGTAAGTGTGTACTGATTCTGGGACATGTCACGGTGCTGTACGACAGTATATTTTCATGTGTCATTCTTCGGAAGCTATATACTGTTTACCAAATGACCCTTCCTAAAGGAACCTTTTGGTTATGTTGCACTACTGAAAATCTGTGCCATGCAGTACAACATCTTTTTCTTAGGTACACCTTATACTTAAATTGTACTACTGAAAACCCGTCCAATTCACTAAAAAAAAACTTTGTTAAGGGGACGTTATGGTTAAGTTGCGCTATTAAAAACCTGTGAAATTCCCTAAAAAAACGTTATAATCATGACATTATGGTTCGCAGTAAAACAGAAAACCCCCTGAAATTTGCCAGCTATGGTAGCCTAAGCAACCATAACTGCCTGCACCACTGTGCACTGCTAACACTAACACCAGCTAAGCAACCATAACTCGCGCCACCACTGTGCACTGCTAAAACTAACACCCAGGACATCAAGGATGACATCACAAATATCATTCACGACATCACTAATGACATCACATATCTGGCCCACTTGTTTTTATTTATTGACAGAAATAGGTCAGGTGGGTTTATTTACTGACAGTCAGAAACTTAACTTTCAAAAGGAATTACATTTATAGATATTGCTATTCTCACATGTTCTTACACTACTTTCCTTAGAATGTAATCGTATCTTATGCTGTACATATATAGGGGAAGAAGTAGGCCTACAACACAGCCATCATTTTTGCACGTGAATACAATCATGTCCATTTTACACAGTTGGTATTGCTACTGCCTCTTTTTTTTAGTGTGTATATATTACCCGGCCCGCAGTAGCAGCCGTGTAGTTATGGTTAAGTTGCTAAACTCATAGGAAGAGCACTTTTTCTGTGGCTTAGAACTTTGCTCCCCATGGACGAATACGCACCAAACTTAGTACATGGGTGGCTTTGAATTTTGTCTCCAAGTATAGTGACATTTAATGGGGGGGGCAAAGTTATAGGGAGGGTCTCAAAAAAATGTTTTCCCCATAGAGTGAATGGGATAAAGTTTGCGCATGCCTACAGGCCGAATGGCTGGACAGATTTTCACCAAATTTGCGGCAGGAACGGGGGCTTGGGTCAGAAAGCGTGCCTTTGTGTTTTTGGTGGAAATCCGACCACTACTTTTTTTGGAAAATACTGAAATATATGTCTCAAAAAATGTGTGATATATGGCTCCGCTCCAAGTACTCATTTCCCTGTTTGCTTCGCGGACCGCAGTGTCATTGGCCTGCAGTACGCCGTGATGTTGGCGAACATTGGAAGCAGCCGGTGGTTGGCTGGAGGGGAGCGTGCTGTGCGTCAAAGTTTTTGGGAAACGCTGTCATGGTATATCGGAGGACAGTGTGGCGGTGGAAGGGTGTGGAAAATGGACAGTACGGAATAGGTGGGGGAGTGAAAAGTGGATAGTGTGCAATATGTGTGCACATGGAAGAAGACGGAGAAGTGCCTGTAGTGTTCGCGCATACTGTCTGAACTGACGGGCAATGTTGACTGTGAATCTGGTAGACATTGATGACCTGTAAAGAATGGTTGTGCAGTACGTTGCAGATGACATAGAGCAGTAGAAATGAGCTAGCAGGTGTGTATGTTTGGTCCGCAGGTGAGGTGGATGGTAGAATCTGGTAAAGTTTTAGATGTGTGATTGGAGATGGTGCAATTAATAGTCACGCAGTGTGCCCACTTGGTGCATTGTGCGCATACTGGCAGTATGGCACAGGGTATGGTTGAAGTGCAGCTTATTTGGGTTCTTTACTATGATGTGTGCAGAATTGTTGAGGTACGCCAATGTTTTGACAATGTTGTGGTTAGGTTGCTAGTGAATGGTAGTGTGTATGGGGTGATCGAGACTACGGTATGTTTGTGGATCGTGGTAATTGTGACCTATTTTCATCAATGGGTTCTTTATGGAGTGAGGGAGTTGGGTTGAAGTGTCGCTATATATGTTACGTTTGTGTACTATATTAGCTGCCTACATGGTCATATGCATGCATTCATAGTGTTGTTGTGGGTGTGCGCAAGGGTGGAGTGTTGTGTGCATGGCGAAAGGTGTGCTGGGTACACCGGCAGATTGTTGTGGATGGTCAAATAGGGCATCATGTAGGAAACGTTTATGGTCCAAGGGCTTTGGAAGCAAAGGGCACATGTTCTCAGAGTGTTAAAGGGGACATATGGAGTTGTGTACAGAAATGGTTGTGTGCAATGCAAAGTTTCAGTATGTGGTTGGTGTAGGCGTTTTTGAAAATTTTAATAGGCACCAGTAAGGGACTGTTGGAGAAATTGAGTGCAAAGAGAAGAAGTATTGTGTGTGCTTTACTGGGGCGCGACCCTAGCTGTAGCAAAGTTCATTTTGGAAGACTATATGTGGGGCAAATTTTGTGTTTATTTTTGCTTGTTTATTTAACGAGGTTGATGACAGCTATGATGCAGATATTTCCTACAGCAAAGGTGATTTTCTCATTGATAACACCAAGACGAAACTGGGAGCATGCCGGTGTCAGTTGTCCACAGCTAGACGTTGAGAGACGTTGGATAAAAAGAAGCATGTGCAACTTTATGTCCAGTGTTGGGATGTTCTGCACAGACTATGACAGCATTAATAACCATCAAGAGTTCCAGTGGTTCCAGGGAAATGGCATTTGTCTTACTTCCATTGGCAATGCTGTTGTGTTTGCCACTGTGCACGAAGCTTTGCAGAGAATCCTGTAGAACTGTTAGATAACGGTTCGTCTTCAGTGGGAAATGTCAGGAGGAGAAGCAAACAAACTGAGCAAAAGACAGAAAAAGAAGAAAAAAGAAATGTATGAATGCACATACATAATGAAAACACAACAAAAAGGAGAAAGGAAATGGAATTGCAGATAAGAATAAGGTACAGTGACCCACAAGAGGGACTGGGTATAGACCCATGGAGTGTGTGCTGAGTGTGTGAGGGTAACAGGATTCAGGCCTCACAACGATTTGACTCAGGAGCCATTGCCATAGTGGCAGCGGGGATGTGCACAGTCTAGACATATGCACACTCAGACATGGCATGCCGTTAGGCGTGTTGATTGTCATCTTGGATGTTCTATGTAACATGGAAGCACCTACATAAATGTGTGAATAGAGAATCTATACCCTGCAGTACAAGAAGTGTAACTCGTGTTTCAGACACAGGCACATGTCTAGCAGAGTAGAGTCACTGACATCAAGGATGCAACTAACAAGAGGGCACGTTGTGGTATCATGTTGCAGTTTTGGGTGGGTATGGTATTGAGGGATGAGTACTGTCACACAGCCATGTTCAACTGATGTACAACACATGGGTTGTATCCACTCTTCAGTACACTGGACAGGAGCCACAGCATGGTTCACCCAGGGCAGTCATTCAAATGCAGCCAGATGCGCAACACAATCATACATCTTGGTTATGCTTCACTAGACGTACTCAGGATGCATAATCTTGGTCATTCACGGGACGTGCCCTCGTAATTTAAACCCATGCCTTGCACCTGATCCATGTATTGGCTCAAAGTCTCTTCATGCTGGATGCGCTCCTCCTCCTCTGGTGATCCCCCTCCAGTTTCCATGGCAGAGGCGACGTTGGCACCCAGCTTAGACGTGGTGTGACCAGTGAGTTCATTCCAGCGCTTTAGTACCTGAGCAGCAGTGCACCTCTCAAACCCTAAGGCGTAGATCTCATCAGTGACATGCTGCCAATGCACCATACAATGAGCAGGTGGCTATGTGCTCACTGGTTGCAGGCGCATGTCATCGTGGTGCTCAGTCACGTAGTCCATGAGGATCTGAAGTTCTTCATCATTGAAGTTCCTCTTCCTCAACACGCCAGTGTCATGTGCCGAGCCATGGGGTTGAGCCTGTTCCTGTGGTGAAGGCTTTGCCTTCTTGCCACATAGTGTTGGTGTTGTCCCTCTGGGCTCCAGTTGCCAGACCACTAGAGGCCTGGGGCATGGCATTACCCTCTGGGGCTGGGACAGCTGCTTCAACTGCACGTCCGTTACCCTTCTGGGCTGGGACAGCTGCTTCAACTGCACATCCCTTACCCTTCTGGACTGGGACAGCTGCTTCCACTGCACATCCCTTGTCCCTTGTCCCTTGGCCCTGGGACAGCTGCTTCCACTGCACGTCCCTGGACCCTTGGCTGGTATCAGCTGCTTGCCTTGCACGTCCCTGGATCCTTGGGACTGGGACAGATGCATCCGCAGGACATCCCTGACCCCAGCCACCTCTGCCACCTTTCCCTCTTGGGGCCTTTCCCCTCATGTTCCAGGTGTAAGTGAACAATGTAAGGCACACCAAGCAATTGTCCTGGGCAATTAGCGTGAGAGGGCAGTGAACGTGATGGAAGACATACTTCTGTGGTCCAGCAATGCTCAAAAGTACCCCAGATGACAAGAATACAGGATGCGTAACGCACTGGCACCCCAAAAAATTGAGAATTGCATAAGCAAGACCAGTATAGCTTCCATAAAAAGAAAAAGCACTACGTGATACACAGTGGCACCCAGCAACACAAAAAATGAGTACGCGAACCCGGAAAGCTACACTAAAGGTAAGAATAGAGGTATACGATACACAGGGGCACCCAGACTAGTCTGTTTGGAGTGCCTGCTGTCCAGCCATTGCCAGTGCTCCTGTCTTTGGCCCTGTGACAACCTGAACTGCTTCACTGGACTCTCACCATGCCATACCACCACCATCATCGCTTCACAGCCCAGCTCCAGGACCATTTTGCCTACTGAAACCTGCCTCGGCGGTTACCATGTCTGCACCGTCATTTTCAAACCACAGCGGCAACCCCATGGCAGCGAGGCAGAGGGCTGTCAACTTCACTGCCAGGGAAGTTGGCATCCTGATGGAGAAGGTCCTGGAGAATTATGATGCCCTCTTCAACCAAGTGATGCAACATGGAAAGGAAGGACATCAGCAGATCTGGGACGGGATAATGGATGCCATGAACGTGGAGGGGGTGGCAAACGAGACCTTCAAGACTGTGCAAAAGCACTGGGAAGACTGAAATCCAGGACCCACAGAAAGGCCCTGTGCTACATCCAGGCCGGAACGGGTTCTGTGGACAGACATGACAACACTCTCATCAATTGTTGAAAATCAATTATCCTCTAGGCCGCTGTTCGGATTCACTTATCACTTGATGTGCTTTGAATTCTGAAGTAAACCACCATGGGAATGGACGTGTGTGGCTGGCTGACATAACCCAGAGCAGATGTTGAAGGGAGGTGAGAGTTGGTGTGCTGCTGCATACTGGGACCTACTGTGCTCTCTCCCCACCTGTTGCCTTACGCTTTGTGGTGCAAATGTCCCAGAAACTGTGCATTCTAGGGTTGAAGACCAGTCCTTCTACAAGCACATTCATGTTTTGCTGATTTCAGGCAACCATTGCATGTATGAAGGTGGTGAAATCTAGGGAAAAGAGTGGGGTGTCCAAATGTAATGTAGCCAGTCATGGCTGGAGTGTCCTAACAGGCAACTATGCACAATTTGGTGCAGAATGGTGAAACAGTGAGGAATTGTATATGGAACAATGCTTCGCCAAGCCACAACCCCCAAACACATTTTGACTTGTGCTGAAATCCAGTGAAAGGGGTGGGCTGTCCACCTGTCATGTAGCCAGTAATGTCTGGAATGTCCTTACATGTTAATATGCAAAATATGTGCAGATTGGTGAAACAGCCACAAAATGACAAAGAAATCCAGAGTTTTGCTGAAATATGAGGAAAGGGGCTGGGTGTCCAAATGTCATGTAGCCAGCAATGTCCAGATGTTCCTAACAGGTAACTATGCAAAATATGTTGCAGATTGGTGAAACGTGTGGAAATGACTTGTGCCGAATTCTAATACAAGACTAATACAATTTAAACCCAGCCATAAATATAAAATTTGAAAAGGAAGAAGGTGATGCCAAAAGATGTAATTTGGTATTAGCGGATAATACCCATAACTTATGGTCATGCCCAGCCATTGTTGACCTATGGTCAAATGCATGCTTAACATTGGAATTTTTAACTGTTGCTACCCTCTCAGTAGGCCCAAAGTGGGCCCTATTCAAATGCTTTCATAAGATGCCTAAGTCCAAGTACACATTTCCCAACCTTGCTTTTTACTTGCAAAACAGTTCATATTGCGGCACTGGAGACAGTATAACCAACTGTCAATTGACAGTTGGGTGTACGACCTAACAGGGGCCAATGACAATGATGATGTGTACATATCAGAGTTGAATTCCATTAGTGGCTCTAAAGATAGCTGTTGTTACTAACGATCATATTTATTAAATCAAGTTAAACAGAGACAAGTACCAGAGTTACAACGTGTCCTGATCCCTGAACAGCAGTAACAAACTGAAACTGTGTTGCCTATTAACTGGATCGATCCATTGTATACTGTACCTCCTTATTATCACTCAAGGTATGGCTTTGTATTTTTTATAATTTCATTGATTTTTCTAGTCATGTCAAGTATTTAAATAAAGTTTTTTTAAAAATGATAACAGTACAGTTATTAAAATGTCTGAACAGAGGGCAACGTAGCATTGATCATTACTGAGCATAAACTATGCACTTTACACATCTCACTAGTGTACTGTATTGCCTATTTCATAATTATAATATTGAGAAGTGCAGAACATGTGTGTTCCCAGTTCTATTGTTTGATAGGTTCTACTTCGCAAAATCAACAAATTGTATCACAAAAAATTGAGAAAAAAAAAGAAATCTAAGAAGTGACTCCATTGTATGCAAACATAGGAGACTGAATTTGGAACTGTAATAATAATAAATAAATACATACAAATGGTATTAGATTAATGTGAAGGGGGAATTGTTAGTTTTCATTCAAGGTGTTCCTCTTGGCCCCAATCAAGCTGTGAGATTAGTTGTATCCTGACTAGCCTTTGGCACCTTTTTATATTAATTCTGTAAGATCCCTACAAGCAACTAGCACAGGAATGTATCCCTACTAACTTTAAACTCCTTAAAGTCAACTGGAGTGGCAGGAGGTATTGCTGTGGTTCGCAAGGATTAGCTCAACATTTGGCCTTCATACCACATGCACCTCAAAGGTGGATGGACTCCTGATCCACCTTGCACTCACCCATCAAACCAATCCTAATAATCACAGCACTGCCTTCCCTCCACTACAGCTCTCCTCTCCTGCTTGACTAGTGTGACAGCCTGGCTGTGATATTCAACATCCTGCACACCACCACAGTCAAGCACTCCCAGCAGATACCCATCAGACAAACCTTCAGGTCCTTCAAGAACTTTCCGGTGGAAGCCCTCATGGAAGACCTTGCCTACCTCCACATCACATGGAACAAATACACCCACCCAAGCTGCAAATCTCTACTTGAAGAACTCAATACCTCCCTCTCAGCCTCCAGTGACTGGCACAAGCCTCTGAAACAATACACTTGCATACCAAAACCGTCAACACCCTGGTACACACAAGAACTCAACCTCAGAAAAAGAGTCATCCAGAAGCAAGAGAAAACCTGGCCAACTCCAGGACTGCATCTGACCTGGTGCTTCCCAAGAAACTCTGAGCAACCCGCTGACAACTATTCAACACGGCCATGGCCTCCTACTATCAGAACACCAGAGCAGAAGATGATAACAAAAGCAGAGCCATCTTCAAAGTGGTCAAGCACTGCATCAACCCACTACCCTACCTTGCCATACCACACTCCATCAAAAAATGCACCGCCATCAACACCTTCTTCATCAACAAAATTAGCTAGATACGCCATTATATAGACACATGCTTTGCATGCACAGACCCACCTTACATCACTCCTCGTGAAATCTCCTACACCCTGAACAACATTCAAGACAACTGCTACAGAGGAGCTGGTAGAAACCCTGGCTGTCCTCAAAGCCACATTGTATACAGACAACATCCTCAAGACCCTACACGCGGATGCTCTCCTTTCCTATCTAGAGATCATCAAAAGCTCCCTAATTCAAGGCACCTTCCCATCGAACATAAAGACAGGATGAATCATCTCTCTACTAAAGAAAGACACTCTGAATCCCGACACCCTAGGCAACTATACCCCATCACCCATTTTTCGTTTCTTCCTAGGTAAGATCATTGAGAAAGTGGTAGCCGCACAACTGCAGCACCACATCAACACGAACAATCCCCCTAAACCTACCAATCTGGATTCATATGCAGATGAAGCGTGGAGACAGCAACCATGCAGGTGGTCAACAATGCCCTCTACATCCTTGATGACTGCCACTCTTAACTCCTGGACCTACTCAACCTCTGGGTCACTTTTAACACAGTAGACCATCAGGCACTCACAGACACTGTACACCGGTGCATGGGTATAAGCAACCTTGTCATACACTGGTTCAAGTCCTAACTCGCCAACCGCCAGCAATTTGTTCAGATAGACTCATCTAGATCACCATTGCTACCTGTCACCCGTGGAATCCTGCAGGGTTCCAATCTCTTCCCACTGCTATACCTCAAGATCAACTCCATAAATGACATCCACAGGCTCAAAACCTGCATCTCACTGATCCAATCTTGGATGTCCAGTGCATACTTGAAGCTCAGCCCCTATAACATTCCTACTCCACAACAACAACACCAAACAACACCAAGCACTCAGACCAACAGACCTGGCTATAAACCATAAACCCTAAGGGCTTCAGAAAAGAGCTCACCTCCTGCAACATGTTCCTTGGCTTCCACATTGAAAAACACATCACATTCAAGACACAAAAAACTAAGAAAACTCAGACTTTCTGCACAGGGTCAAGCCCTTCTTCTGTCCGGACAGCTTAAGATCCACCATTCAAGGACTGGGTCCCGTTGTCCTCCTTTGTGACCCTTAGAAGTGTCCTACGCATGGCTGCACACCTCATCAAGGGTCTGCGCAGTTACAGCCACATCACACTGGCCCTCATCAACCTTCACTGGCTCAAACTGCACACACAAATCATCCTCAAGTCTTGCTGTATCATCTATAAGGCAATCACCCTCAATTCTGAATGACTCAATAATGGACCTCATCTGGAGAAAGAACATTTCCAAAATATTTTGGGGAAAATATATTGGTCAGAATTGCACCACACCTGCCATCAATTCTGCAAAGTGGAATATAAATCACACTTAGAAATTATGCAGAGTGAATTAGGAAACTGCTGCTTTAACTTCTGTAACATTAGATCTGAAGACAGCAAAATCAAATTAAAACATTGGAACAATGATATTTGTAGGTTTCATGGGCTCAGTTGTAGAATACGGGTCTGATTCATGGAATTGTTTGCGTGGATAGTTGGGACTTTGCGTGCCACACTGCGTGTAAAATCCTGTTTGTCATTCATGAAATCGAATGTGCAACACTTTTTTGTACTATGCGTGGACTTCGGGCAGGCTCACCATGTCACTGCGAGAGGATAAAGCCTTGCGCGAGACACCACACAGAGCATGGGCATGGCTTGTGCAGAGGGCAGGTTAGGGGGCGGAACACAGGAAATGAGGAAGAACAAGGGAAATTGTCAGTGTTGCAAGGACGGCATGCAGACAGTCTATCGCACGTCCACTATTCCGTGGAACTATACGTATTCATGGATTCGAGCATGCAACCTCTTGGCTGGGAAATGGCTTACAAAGCCCTCATACAATCTGCCACCCAAAGGCAGGTGTATAGACACTGGCGCATAGGAATCACCCGTGCAGAGGTAAGATCGGGTGTCAGATGTAGGGGTACATGCAAGCAGCCAAGGTTCCGATCTGCGGGGGGGGGGGTTTCGGCTATGACTAGCGTATACAGTTACTTTGCGCAGAACAATTCCATGAATACGTAGAGCGCGCAGAATTTATTCTGCGTGCAGTCTCACACAGTGTCGTTTTCGCTGCACTGCCTTTGCAGGATGAATGCGCACTTTTCCATGAATCAGGTCCTAACTGTTTGATCACAATAGATAATCTTCTCAGATTTGTACAGTACCAAGACACAGAAAACTGCCATCTGTATATATTATAATTATCTATTGATATATTTTGACAAAATGCACATTTCTGAATCTTTAAAAATATAATAGTGACATGTATATTCCAAAGATTTAATTGTTGGAGCATAACTAAACTTCATTTATCTAATTTCTACCATTCTTATTTTCTTGGAGGCTTGCCACACTCATAAGAACAACTTATATCCGGGAACAAAGTACATGTAAGGACATGCCATTATTCATATATAATTAATGGAAAAGGGAAATATAACCTAGGAAAAAGTTACCACCACCATTTAAAATGCAGGTTTTAAGGTACCAGAACTCGGTCCCTATAAGCTAAACTTTTAATACATAAAGTCACTCCTACCACAAACATACCCTTAACTCACACTACACTACTACTTGAGAGCATTAGTTTTAACTGTAGCATATTTTAAGAAAGTGTTTCGAAGTATTGTTGTGTTACTCTTTTCCAGTGTCTCGAACAAGTGGCATGTGGAGGGGATTTGGGAGGCTGGTCAGGCCCAGTATCACAATATCCCAGACGCAGTGCACACTGGCCATGGACTCAGTCCTTACCCAGTAGTGGGTACTAGTGGTTTGCGGGGACACGCATGGGCTAAGACTATGCTCCAGGCAAAGGTAACAATGGAACTACCTAGTGCCCAATAAGGGTGAGTTGCAGGGGCTGGATCATTCCTGAAGGCGAGGTTTCGGGCAAAGGGCAACTAAAGCCCAGTACGGTAGACTTTGGGAGAAACCTGGACATGAGCAAAGCCCATGCTGGTGGCAAAGTACCCAATGTACATGGACAGTGGCGACTGGCCTATAGGGAACTCTGGAGACTTCCCAGTTGGCCTCTGCACCCTCGGCCTCTTTTATGTGGTAACTTATTTTATTTCCACATTTTCTCAAATGAAAACAGCAGGGTTTGATGACAATGGCTCTCATTCCGCCTCTGGCGGTAGACGTGCCGGTAGTCATGAATTTACCAGCACACAGCAATGGGGATCTACCGGGGCATTCCAGCTCATGAGGATCCGGTAATTCCCCTTTGCTGGGTGCTGGTAATAATTACTCCCCATTCCCATTTGAGACCCTTAGGACTCAGTGGGAATGGGGAGGCTGTATGCACCAGCGGCATTCATGAATGGTGCTGGTACATCCAACATGGTCTGCTCACAGGTGCTGGTCCCCCCCACCAAGTCAGACCTGGCAGGCTCAAAGGCACCCATGAGCAGAACTTGTAGTTTGCCGGTCCAGTAACAACGGTGCCGGTAGCTTGTAATGAGGCCCAATGCCTAATATGGGGCCGCTTTGAAAAAGCATTTCCAGGGTCCCTTTTGGTTCCCAGTCCGCCCCTGAGCATGACCAAAGAACATGCTCCATACCCACTTAAGTTTGATCATGTATGCAAAGTGCTAACATCTTGCAGAGTACATAAAGAACCAAGGATGTTCTTTTGCATGAGAAGATGCATAATGTTCAAGACAGAGCCTTTTTTGGTGGCTGAGTGGATCTTCAACGTATTTGTATTAGTGTATGGGTGATTTTACAACCCAATTAGGAAGCAACTTTCACAATCTCTGCACTGCAAATACCATCCAAATAGTCCAGAACATAGTTAACTGATATGCTTGTCTGTGCAAATAAATAACATTTCGGTCCCAACACTCAATGCGCATGTTAGTTCTCAAAAAATTACATTTGGAATCACTGGGCCTAATTTACAAAGCGTTTTTCAGTGGGATTTCACCATTGAAAAAAGGCTTTTGTAAATAAGGCCCACTGTGTCGAGATACACCCACGAGGCCCAATATGCAAAGAAATTTATCTGGGATTGAAAAGTGCAATATGGGCTTATTGAGCCAGTGAAAACCCACATATTGTGCTCGCACGCAGATTCATAAAGAGGCACACACCCAACAGGCATAATTTGAGGCCACTGCAATTTTCAGCTGCAATTATGATTTTAAAAAATCTGTTTTTATTTCTTGTTTTTATTTCCAACTTTATTGCAGGCATCCGAGGTGCAATTTTCCTAACCAGAAAGTCACATGAATTGACCATAATGCTTATTACACCGGGACCCAACACTAAATTAAATAATTTTGTTAATCTGCCTTAATCCTAAATTAAACATCTCTAAATCCATGCCTTAAAAAGAGATCAATTAAAGTGTGTCAATAAAGTATTCCTACTAAGCTCAATAAGAGATGACATACGTAGATGTCCAATAATTGTCGATTGACTTGATCTGCAATACTTATAAAAGACTCATGTTATTATTTGTTTAAAAGGACAAGCGGGGCCATTTCTTATCCTGCATTAGGTGGTCATATTTGGTCTGCTCTAAATATTGGCCAGCCCAACTTTTCCAGTTTGTTCAGTAGCTGAATTTTGGAAAAAGGAGCCTGAACAGTATTATACATTATTATGTTCATTTCGTGCTTATTTATAGAGCACTCACTTCATAGCTAAAGGGCTTCCGATTCCAAGGTGATTCTTTCTGGCCATTTTATGATAACATAGGGGTCTGGATTGTCGAAGGTATAAAGTTGAGCGTAATATTAATTACTAACAGATATTTACAAATCGATGTAACTCGGTAATTTAGTGCAGTACAAATGGGCACAAGTATTTCTACAAAAATGCCTACAGGTAATTAAAAACAGCCTGTCTGACCTACATTTTTGCAGCATACATATGTGATGAAACTCTCGGATGTGAGCAACAGCGACACCGTTTCACGATACATGTGCTTATATAAAGGCAAAAGAAATAGGAGTGTACAAATCAGCAAAATACATCCGTGGAAACAATTATTTTGAAATGTGTTTACAGATCGTTATGTATGTTCCCATTGTAAAGCCGTGCTTGGTTCCAAGCGGAATAGGAGAAATGTAAATTAAATGTGTTATGCATAATACAAATTCTCTTAAACAAAAACATATTGATCAATAGAAGCTGTTAAAACACATGTTATTGACAACTGGCGTTCAGGCTGGTGTACAAGGGTCAAAGTGCAGGTTTTCATAGACACAGTAGGACCACTATATATTCCTAAGCCAACAGCTCCCTCCAGCAGTGACAACAGGTGACGCTACTCCATTGGACAAACATGCAGGTACTAACATACGTTTGGACTTTTATTGTATTGTTAGATTAGATATGCATTATTTTTAAAACATCAATGATCCCACCCCATTCAATCTTTGTTCACACATAGAAAAAAAAACACACTAGGTATACATGACACTTCTTATTTGCCTATATCCAATCAATATCGAGTCTGGAATTTTAATCCATATATTGTGTCCATACACACTCACTGGAAAATACTTTTCACGCCTCTGATCGCTGGAATTCGATGTTCATTATTTGCACATTCTGTTAAATGTTCTTCCAGAAAAGAGTGTTTGACGCTCCTCAAAGTCACACGTAGATTCATTACAGGTGTTCCAGGAATGTTTTCCGATGCAGTACAGAATATCAAGACGTTTGGTAAATATTTACCTGGCAACATCTATGGAAACACGCATATGTGCCTGATTCCCAGACCGGTTTCCTATGGGATTGTGCCATTATAAAACACTTCTGTGAATCAGGCACTATATATACCTATTGGCTCATGTTAGACAACAGGTGGGTGTCTAAACTCCACAAAGTGGACCACATGTAAATAAATACTCTTCCGTACTTGGGTATTCGATTGAACCCTTCTTACTGGACAACAGTGTGCTCCTGTCTTCTGAATACTCATGTGACTGGAGAGGGAATACTAAACATGTATGGTTAAACCTGAATGTATATAAGACCACATACCTAGGCACTTCATGAAAACATCATTTATACTGGAAGTTGATAATGTAATATGACTCTGACCATGTTCATTTATTCTACCACTCATACAATGCTCGCTCTTAATTTAACTCTTGTGGAACACCCCAGTTCACCTTCTTGTTGTGTGGTAACACTTTTTTAAGCGCTAAGGAGCAAACTTTTTATCGGGGACATAACATTAATGTAAGGCGTAAAAGCCTTCGATAAGGCTTTAATGCCTTCCATTAAAGCCATGCCTCATTTTTGTCCATTTGTCTGGCAGAGAGGAGGGTCTGAATGCAACTTGCGCTTCCCCCACTTCCCTTCCTCTCTGCCATACGAATGCCCCAGCATTTTTCCCAGTGTACATTTCCATGCTGACGCACATGCCTGACAATGACTGACTGGCATTCAGGTATGGTGTGCTGCCAACAATCTCTGCTTTAATGCCAGTAAGACTAAGATCCTTCTCATTGTAAACCCAGCTAACTCCTTCCCTCTTACCCTCTGGCTGGTCTCCATGGGCCCCATCTCCTCACCCTCTTGTAGGGAAAGAAACCTTGGTGTCATCTTCGACTCCTCTCTATCCTTCTTTCCTCACATCATGGACCTTTCCAGGAAGACCCACATTCAGCTGCACCTACTCAGAGACATTCTCCCTTTCCTCACCTGCCCCAGAAACTCAATGTCTCCAGAGCTCTGGTCCTCACTAGGCTGGACTACTACAACAGCCTCTTCCTCATTCTGCCTAAATCCTCCCTTTGCCCCCTTCAACTAATCCAGAATAGGACTGCAAGACATATCCTTGGCCTCAAGCCCAGGGACTACATCCCTCCAGCCCTAAAATCTCCCCACTGGCTCCAGGTTGCTGCAAGTATCAAGCTCAAGACCCTCTTGATCTTCCACAAGGTTTTCTGGGGCCTGGGACCGAGCTACATCCAACACTCTCTCCCTAAATACCTCCATGCCAGAGCCCTTTGCTCTTCAAGCTCCAACTCTCTGCAGATCAGACACAGTTCCAAGCAGAAAGGGGGGGGGGGGGGGAGACGCCCCTCTTCCTTAGGAACCTCCCTCTGAATGGCCTTGCTGCCCCTCTCAGACCTAAGCCGGATCTCCTAAAGTTCTGGAAGCTTCTCAAGACTCTCCTTTTCTCTTCCTACTTCTCTCTCCCCCTCACCTGCTAATGTCCTCCTCTGCTTCATTGACTGGCTGACTGGTTCTTTCTGATTCTTACAGGGTCCAGCCCCCCCCCGCCCAGTCTCCCTCAGCACTACGGTTTCCCCTGCCCCACCCCAACCCCCAACCTGCACTTGCCATATCAGGCTCCCACCCCTGCAATAGACTGGCTGGATCTGCACCCCTGTTGATCCCATCCAGCCCCGTCCTCACACTCTCTGAATTCCCCTGGCACTTGTCCACTTGGCCTTCCCTTTGCACTCAACTAGACCAGGGACCAGCCTCCCTCTTTCCCCAGTCCCCCCAGCACTTGTGTGCGCTCCACTCTGACATGCACTTCCTTTTCCTCCTTATCATTAGCACATTTTGCCCTGACCGGCACTGCCTCCCACCTCCCCACTCCCCAGCATTTCTTGTTACTGTACTTGCACAATCCGAATGACACAAGACCTAGTAGGACCATTTTGTTATTTTTCTTCCCTGCTCCCCCTTCCTCTTTTGTCTTGTGGCACCTTGAAACACCTTTTGCTGTATAGGCACATTATAAATACCCAATAAATGAATAAATAAATGCTGGGGATCCTTATGGAGCCAAGCAGCTTTATGCGTCATCATAATGCAAATGGACTCCAAAGGGAACCATTGTACACGCTGCATGATTTGCTTGCATGGTTGGCAGAGGGTACAATTAAACACTGCCTAACATGCATGCATGACTGGCTGCGTTTTCTTGTATTGGTAAATGCTACCGCCCATGCCAGCATAGCAGGCAGCGTTTACTCATTTACACGGCGGAATACAATATGCCAGGCAAATAATAACAATTTGGCAGCCGGGTGCCACCTACATTGTATGTCTGTACGGCTCCTCATTGTCAAATACAGCGCTGGAACTAAATTAGCTCCTAAGTATTTTGCCTCCTGCATGCTGACCCATTTACACAAAAGTGAAAACGTATAGGTCACCGCTGCCGAATTAAGACAGAACTAATAATGAGCTCCTTTTTAGCAACCTGAAGATATTTTGATTCTACTCACAGAATGGAAAGGGTGCAAAAGTTGTTTCCATTTTCTCCAATTGTAGTTAGCTAAAGCAATGTTATTTTTACTTGCATTAGCTCCACAACGAAAACATCTGTAAAATCTGTGCATTGTCAAATTGCATCAGGAGAATATCATTTCAGATGAAAAAAACATCATTCTCATATGGCACTAAAGTGCAGATCAATTGATCCTCTGAACACATGTATCCTGAGTTATACAACACATTTCCAATATTTAACCCATGCACAATGCAACACATTATAGTAAATCCTGAGTGTAGACCACAGAGTGGTTTATATGTTATAGTCTTTCAAACTGCACATGAAAGTATCAGAGGACATGCACATCCAATGAAATGGTATCTCATCAAATGTAGAATACATTGCAAAAGTCCTCATTATACATTATGAAGAGTAGAATCATAAAACGAATCCATTCTAAAGTATCGGATGGTATAAGCCAATGGCATTCCCCCGCCAATGATTATCTGACCAATTCCCATTGTATACAATCATTAAGTCATGTTAGATATCCTTTTTTGTTTTACGCTTCCTAGAATAATAAATAAGTATGAAGATGCCATGCAAGTGGATGTTGCTTTAAAAGTCACCATTGAGATTTGATTGTGGACCTGACAAGCTTTTTATGTGAAGTTAGTGGGGTGGATATCTAAAGCACAACATACTCACCATCCACTTCACCAGGGTTGCTGTGTTTTCCCCTACACATTTTCTTAGAGATACCCTGGCTTCTGATATTTCCTCCCAGACCTCGAACTGGTAGGTTCTCCGTCTGCGGTACTCGGCAAGACAAATCACTGCCTTTGTACTTGTCACAAACCACATCACACCTCAAATCTCCAGCACACTTCCTTCTCATGTACATCACTCTCCTCATTCCACACTGCTGTCTTCTGTCCTAACAGCATACTGGAACACTTCTCTCACTCTGATGGGTTTCAACCATTAACTTCCTCCATTCCTAAGAGCCACAAGCAGTGTGATCTTTACCCTGTCCCCCACTTCAGGAGACAGACCTTGCCTCAGACTGTGTTTGTCATGCAACCTTTTGTTTCTGAACTGACTCCTCCTGATAGTCTCCACAACACTCTCCATCTTACTCACTGTCACAGAAGCCCTCCCCATCCAAGGGTGAAACAGCATGGTATTGGCATTGTTGCCCCTTCTGAGTTCAAAATGTGAGACCCCCGTGGTGCTGTGAGCTACCACTGATTCATTTACCACACCTTTTCTATCCCTACCATTAGCTGACACCCACCTTATGGCCTCCTTCAAGACCCTGTTAAAGTGTTTACCACCTCCTTGATCGAGGGGCAATACATTGCACTTTTTAATGAACTACAGAGTGTGTGCGGCAGTACTCTTCCATCTGTCCAGATCTGAACTGCGAGCCATTGTCAGTTACAAAAACACTCAGATATCCTTGTGGAGCACACAATTACTCTAATGATTTGGTCCCACTTATTGCAGTTACATGCAGTTACCACAACTGCTGCCCACCTGGTGAGCAGATCTGTCTCGACCAGGCAAAACGACTGCATATCATCACTCCAAATGGGACCCAGCAAATCTATCCCCAATTTGGCCCACGGTCATGCTGGGACATCTGCGACCACCATGGGACATCTGGAATCCACACACATCTTATCGTTTTTTTTTCTCAAAGGATACAATCTTGTACAACCTTTTCAATCTGCAGATCACAAGCTGGCTATCAATAATCATTTCTTATCCTCTGCTTGGTCTTTACGATGACTTGGTGACCCTTGTGTCGAAGTTCTATGAGATGTTTCCATACTCTTTCGGGTGGAACACTCTTGTCGCCCTGTTTCAGCATCCCACCATGGACGCATAGTTCATCCTGCACACTCCACAAAGAAGACCAGCCCAGTTATTCAAATATTTTCCTACTGGCCTTCATTCTGATAGATGGTCCATGACCTTGCATAAACTGACATCTCGTCTCATGGCCTCCTCCCACTCCTCTCGAGGAAAAGGCAAGGCAGAACCTCCAGAAGTACTTCCTGTTCCTCCTCTTTGTCCTCTTGCTCTTCCACAGACGTTATTCTGGACATGCATTCTGTGGCAAAATTCTTCACTCCTGGTATGTATTTGACTCTCAATTCCTGATTCTGCCCGAGACCTTGTCTACCCATTTGGACGTTCCTATCTCCACCAGTGGCTTGTGCTCAGTATGAAATACAAAGTTCGCTGCCCAGACAAAACATCATAATTGCAAGCAAGTGCGTCCTTCTCGATAATGGCACAGTTCTTATCAGCACCTTTCAACAACCTGGAAGCGAACACAATGAGGAACTATTTTCCCCGTCCACCTGCTTCACAACTGCTCCCAGGCAACATACTAGCACCCGTTGTGATGATCATTTTTCTCCCTCTCGTGAAATTCGGTTAAAGGTGCACTCCTGCCAATGCTCTCTTAATAAAATTGAATTCCTCCTCACGGGTGCTGCCCCAGACAAAAGTACCCTTCATTTTGACCAAATCTCCCATGACAATAGAATGTTAATCAAAATCATGAATGCATTATAAATGGTGCTCGGCCATGCCGAGAAATCTTGGTACTTGGTTCCGACAAACAGGACTTAGCATCCTCTCAATCGCTTCTGCCAGGTTATTCTTGGGGCGTAAGCCTCCGACAGAGATGACATGCCCAATATATTCCATTTCCTAGCTATTAATCTTGCATTTCTCATGGCTCAAGGTAATTCCTGCAGATCATAGTTTCTTGAATACTCCTTCTAGCCATTGAAACTGTCTGCATGAACTAGAATGTCGTCTTGAAAACACAAAATGCATTCATCTCCATCAACAAACGATGCATGATCTTTTAGAAAACAGAATCAATCCCATTGTTGAAATAATTTCCTGAATGTTTGGTAAAAGATATCTGTCACACACTCATTCAATTCCTTCAACTCTCCACAAATTCCAAGCTTGCCAGAACTCTTCCTTAATACAACCGGTGGAGATGCCCAGTCCGATGCATAAATGCTTTCTACTATATCTTATTCTTGTAACTTCTTTATCTCCGCCTTCACCTCATTCCTCGTGTACACTGGAATATTTCATAATCTTTGGGCTACTGGCATACAATTGTCACTCATTTTATATGCTGAACAAACCCACATAAACATCCTATTTTATCTAGAAACACCTCATCCACTAAATGGCTCTTTCCCTGTACACTTTCCACAGCCAAGTAAGTAACCCAAAGTAATTCAGCACATACTTACCCTTTGCTCAATGTGCCTTGGAGAGGCTCAATGTCACCTCAATGAGGAAGCCGAACAAGGCCGAAACATGTGTCTGGGGTTGCTGATGGTGCTCTTGTTCAGAAGAGAATTGCCTAGTATTTTGGTGCTGTGCATCCCTTTTGGTGGGACCAGGCTGATATGTAATTGTATATTTCTTCTCTGTGAAGGGCACACTGAGATAAAATGTGGTTGTAGACCCCCCTGGGTGGAATACATTCCATAGAACTGGGTATTTGACCCATGTTAATTCTCAGTAGAGGCGCTCCCACGCTTGTTTGATTCCATAATTTGATCTCTCAGTAAGCATATATCTACATTACTACTTGATCCATAAAGAAACTCATTCAGAGAGTGAGATGGTACACTACATAGTGATGAATTAACCATGCAGCCCTCCAGGCTCTGACCATAACAGCTCCCACATTGAATTATATTATTTGCGTCCCAGGAGGTGGGATAATGGGCAAGGTTGGATTGGACACCAATGATCGGAATTTTTAAGAGAATGCAAGTGGATTTTGTCAGCCACACGGGAGACCAATAGTTGGCTTCATCCTTTTGCATTACAACCCTTTCACACTTTATGGAAGGAACACTGATCTACTGATCAGCATTTGTTCCACTTCTGCCTTGAACATGTCAGTGTTTTTACATTTAAAAACCCTTTTCTGGTGGTGTCTTTCTTTTGTCAAACAAAATAAAGCTTTCTGGGTACTAAGGCTTATATCAGAAACACTTAGAGGCTCATGTTCTATAAAAATGTAATTTTGCGGTGGGGGGCCCATTACATTTACACTGTAACGAAAGCAGGTCCCCGCCACCACATTTCCATCATTTGCACTGCATGGTTCAAAAGTAAAGGGCAAAAGGCGGCGTACAGGCTTGCACACCACCTTTTGCCCTTCACATGTGCACTCTGCAGTGCAAAGTGAGTAAACACTGCCTGGCATGCTGTAATGCGATGTTGTGTTCACTTTGTATTGGGGGCACCGCTTGCCATGCATACCATGCTGCCTCTCTGGGTTTTCCTATTGAGGGATTTTATCATGTGTTATTTCATCAAGTCTGTTTGAAAAATAAATATTCCCAAGCCTACACTTGTGAAAAACCATTTTAACTTCCAAATGTGTTCCCTGTCCCAAAGAATGAACATTTTGACATCCCTCACTGACATCCAGTGAACCAATGGCTAATGAACTGGAAGGACGAACATTTTGCAGGTTGCTAATAATCTATCAAAGTATTTAAACTAAGCGTGTTTAACTTATCCCCCTTTCTTGAGATCCATTTTACAAAGGCCTTTCAGTAAACCACCCTTTAGTGTCACAAGTCTGATTATTTCATCTGTAATTCATGACATGAAAACAAATCCAATCTATTCTAAAATTACTCTGTGCCTCTGAACAGGAGAGATACTTCCAGAGATGACCACTAAGAAGCCCTTTGTTGTGTATGGCTTATTAGATGAATGACCTTTCCTAATTTCCCAAAAGAGTAAATACATGAATTTTTACTATATGATATTGGTTAATAAACTAACATTTGCTCTCACTGAGCCATTAGATAGTGGACTATCCTCATGGCTTTTTGGTATCTCTCATCCCATCATTGGCACGTTACCTCCAGACATTTCACTGAATTTAACTGCATCGGCTATAGGTTTGGCTGCATGACAGGTGCTACCAAAGAAAACAAGGATGTGGGGGCCACAGAGGAAATGATTTGTGGGAGAAACAGGGGTTGTGAGGGTTGCCCCCCCCCCATAATATAGGCTTCAGTAAAATGTGGTAGAATATTTATTTTGTTGAAATGGTGTAGATCCCTACTTTTAAAAAACAAACAAGGTGACTGCTGAAAGATTTAGAATTCCTCTTAACCACTGGGAGTTGCTCTGGGCAACCCTCCCGACCATCATTCTCCATCCTGCCAGCCCATTGCGGAAAGGCTTTGTTCCACCCCAAAAGTGCTTGGTCACATCCCTTATGCACAAGACCACAAGCATCCCCAAACATGTTTCAGCCATGTTGGGCCTCATTGTGAGGAGTCGGTTGGATCTCTTTGCCCGGCAGGCAAAGGACCGACATCTGGGCATTCCCTTTACAAGCAGGGTGACTATAGCAACACAAAAAATATGAAGGCTTGAAGGTTTAAAATGTTAACCTCTGGCATTGCTCTGGGCTTCCCTCCAGATTATTGTTGTTCTGTCAAACCATTGAATAAGGGGAAACCCCCTTTTTGGGGTAGGGTGAAATCTGATTTGCATACAGGCTTTTCCCCTGTGTAATGGTTTGTCAGGCTGAAAAACAATGGTCTAGAGGGTTGCCTATAGTTGGGCCTATGTTGATGACTAGTTCAAAACATTCCAGCCATCACCTTTTTGTTTTGCATAAGTACCCCCGGGTGGGACAGGTATGCCCAGACATGGGTCCTGAGCCTGCTGGCCATAAAGACCCAAGAACTCCTCACTGATGCTGCCCATCAAGGCTGAAACGTGTCTGGGGATGCTTGTGGTATCGTGCAGAAAGGATGTGACCTAGCAGTTGGGCTGGACTGCCCCTTTTGGGGTGGGCCAAGCCTGATTTGCATTTGGTCTTTTCCCTTCTATAATGTCTTGGCAGGTTCAACAACCATGGTCTGGAGGGTTCCTCAGAACTGTGCTTGTGGTTATGATTATTTCAAAACCTTCCAGCCTTCACCTTTTTGTGTTGCATAAGGCACACCGAGTGGGAATAGGTGTACCCAGACGTGGGTCCCCAGCCTGTTGGCCTACAGACCCCAGCTACTCCTCACTGATGACTCCCAAAAAAGCTCAAATATGTCTGCGGATGCTTGTGGTTTCGTGCAGAAGGGTTGTGTGCTGGCAGTTTGGGCTGGACTGCCACTTTTTGTTTGGGGCCAAGCCTGATTTTCATATGGTCTTTTCCCTACTGTAATGGCTTGGCAGGCTGAAAAATGGTGATGATTAATTCAAAACCTTCCAACCATCACCTTGTTGTTTTGCGTAAATTACCCCGAGTGGGATGGGAATGCCCATACATGGGTCCTGAGACTGCTAGAGATCCAGGATAATGCTCACTCATGACACCCAACAAGGCTGAAATATGTCTGGCAATGCTTTTGGTCTTGTGCAGAAGGGATGTGACCTAGCTGGACTGCCCTTCTCTAATGGCTTGTCAGGCAGAAAAACCAGGGTGTGGAGGGTTGCCTAGAGGTGTGCATGTGGTTATGATTAATTCAAAATATTCCAGCCATCACCTTTTTTGTTTTGCAGGTTCCCAGAGTACCAGCAGTTGTCAGTGACAAGCAAGCTTTTTTCCCAGTAGTCACTACTGTTGTCCCACTTAATTGGATAAGGAGTGACTTGTCGACTCACCTGTATACTTCGTCTTCATGCTAAGAATAATAATTTGAGCAGCTATAACTCAATATGCATGCTCCATCTGTTTCAGGATGGTTCCCAAAGATAAGACAAAGATTGGGGTACAACCACTTGTAAGTGGGCTGAGACACAAAGCTATAAGATAGTGAGGGCAGCCGTGTGTCTAATAAACTGTGGCTATCCCCAAACCACAAGATCATAGAACAGTATAAGAATGTTACTTGCTCTTTTTGCTTAGCCACATGCCAATTGTAACCTAAGTTATCAGAATTAGTATAAGTACAGATGTAGCCAAATAGTTGGAATGATATTCAAGAATCCATGTTTAATTGTCTCAGACATAGAGGTAGTCACAGCCTACACACGTTTCAACATTCTTTCTTTGTCAAAGCTGTAAAGATACCATACAAAAAATAAATCACAAGTTGCATTTAGCATATGACACAATCCATACAAATCATTAATCCATACCAGAATTGTGATTTGATAGAAGTATAGGCAGAAGACAAACAAGGAAAATCTGAAAAAGTTAGTATCAAGAACAAAGAACATAATCTTAACAATCCTATGTAATACAGCTCAGTGTGACATAGCTATACGTATTATTAGTACACTCTAATGATAGTAGTGTTCAAAACATAGTATTTTGCACGGGTGGAGTAGGTGAGGCGCCCGGATACCCTACTGTTAACTGTCTAGAAATTGTCATACGTGGTGTTGTTAGTGCCCACACCCAAGTCTCAATGGTTGAGAAATGTGATCAGTAAAGTCAAGTAACTGAAATACTGTTAATCACAATGGGGTTGGATTGGTGGTGGGCATTAGCCCTTGCAGGCCAGACATCAATAGTATTAGGTGACGATATTAGTAAAAATCAGGATTGAAGGGCTCACCAAATATTGATGTATGTTCAGACTGAGTGTCTAATGAGAGAAATGGATGCAAAATATATCTAGTAGTCAAATTGGCAATAGTCCTTCATTTGCAGGAATACTCAGAGATTAAGAAGGAAATTCAGTTCAACTAGCGGTACCACCCAGCATTGCCCTGGTCTGTAGTTGACATGCACGTGGGGGTCTGCTATAGACTTGTGTATGTATTATTGGGTCATCAATTCTTATTTTTGAAAAATCGCAAAATCTTCAAGCTCCCAAAATCATCTTTAATGATAACACAGGGCCTGACCCTGCTCCGCCCCTGTGCAGGGTGAATGGGTGGGGTTGGGCAAATTTCACAATCCTCAGCACACCCCAGACTGGGATACCGACCTTGTACACCAACTTCCTATTTTTGGAAAAGTCGCAAAAATTGGCAATCTCCAGAAATGGCTTATAATGATAGCAAAGGGCCGGTCCCCATACTGTGCAGGGTAAATGGGTGGAGTTGGTCAGATTTCAATATCGCCATTATATCCCACACTGGTATGCTGACCTTGGGCCAAATGTTAAGCCCACCAACTTTTGCCGGGCTCGAGCCAACCCTGAACATACAAACACACTTTCAAAAATTACAGGGCAACACCCTATTTTATTGCTTGGAAGGTAGCCTTTCTGAGAGCATTGCAGTGGTTGGATTGGGTGTTGCGGCGCATGGAGGTGGTCCTGTATGAGTAGTGTCCAGGTAGTCCACGACTAAGTGCAACTTTCCACTCAATACATTTCACTTTGGTAGCTTTAGCCTTTGGTACATCCCCAGCAGTGGTAAAGAACTGCCACACCCATGACTCTCTCTTGGTGCTAGAGGTTGGTCCTCTTCATTTTCTTTGGAAGTACTGCACTTTTTTTGTTGTGTTGGTCCTCCAGCTGGTGGTGGCTTTTGGGGAGGAGCGATGGTAATAGCTGATGCCATTTTTAAGATAAATAGCAGTTTTGCTAATATTCTTCCAAGTATGTGCTCTGTACTAGATTGTTAATGGATAATGAGTAAGAATAGGTGAAGGAGCTGTGCAAGGGGAACATGTTGGGATTGAGCGGTCCTAGATCGGTAGAAAATGCAATTCCGAACAGCCGCAAAGCATGGACCGATCGCAAAGTGCGATTTGTTCGCAAGCACGTTATCTTGCTGCGCGGGCGAGGTCACATGACACTGTTCGGAGAGTCTGTGATGACGTCAGATGTTCGCGAACATCGATAGACACAAACACGGTGGAAAAAGTTACAAAAACTGTTATAGTTATAGAAGTGTTAAAAATTATGCTAGAAGATGGGAAAGGTTTTAAGGTGGACAAAAGTGTTGCTATATTGGGGTAAGTATGATATTAGTAAGTTGTAGGAAATTAGCATGCACAGGTAAAAACCCATAAAATTCACTGAAAAAACACGGTTAAAGAGACGTTATGGCTAAGTTCCACTAATACAAACCTATGAAATTCACTGAAAAACTTTGTTACAGGGAAATTATGGTTATGTTGCACTAATAAAAACCGATTAGGTTCTTGTATTAACAACAACACTCCAATATATTATTTATAGATGATTACATTCTTTAATAGATTAAGTATCTCATGATGGGTCTCCCCATCACCCCTGACATCTTGTTACCAACATTATAAATACAATCCCTTGTAGGGACTTTTCCTCCAAATTAATTTAATTTGTGATGTCACCAGTAATGTCATCAGTGATATTTGTGATGTCATCTTTGATGTCCTGGGTGTTTGTCTTAGCAGTGTACGCTGGTGGCACAAGTTATGGTTACCGTAACTGGTGAATTTCTGAGGTTTTTCGTTTTAACTTGTAGACATAACGCCCCTTTAACAATGTTTTTTCATTTATTACATGGCCTGCGTGTCATGCCACGAAGCAGGTGGCGGTTATGGAACCGCTGGCGCTATGGCTCGCCGTAGCTTTTCCCGTCACGTTTGTGGGTTGCTGGTCTAATCATTGCACGCGTGCGTAGCCGGAGATACTTATTGCACCACTTCCGGGTTGAGGACCCGTTGCAACGCTTCTGGTTTCCTAACCTGCATTGTTTGCTGTTTGCTCTGCTGTTCTTTTCCCCTGCCTAGTGCTGCGGCCCTCTGACCAGTATTTTTCAGCCCTTTTCTGCCTTTTGATTCAGCCTTCTTTCCCCCCTTGTCCGTTTGCTTTCGTTCCCTCTTGTCCGTTCCGTCCTTCTTTTCCTTTTCCCTTCTGTGCCTGTTTCCTTGTCCTATTTTTCCTACTTGCTCATCTTCCCTCTCTCTCTATTTCTCTTTCCTATTCTTACCTCTTTCCTTGTTTCTTTTACCCCTCCTATCCTTACGGCTTACCATTATGCTGTTCCTTCCTTTCTTTTGCCCTTGCCTTTCTAACCCCCTTGCTGCCCACTCGTGTACCAGAACTCGGCTTGTCTTCGGATTGTTCTCGCCTCTCGTCCTTCATGCAACTGTTCTCACGTGTACCAGTTCTCGGCCCAACTCTTGGATTGACTTCTCCTCACGTTCTGCAACCACTGCTCGCCTGTGCTACCCGTCTTCTGACTTGCCTAAGCCTCACGTAGTTCACTTCCTTCCGCCAAGGACCTTCATACCGTCTTTACTTGGATTGTGTTCCGCCTGACTTCGCCTCGGCCTTTTGTTTCATCTCGCCTAACGTACCACTCCAGTAGGACACCGAGGTCTCTCAGGGTTTTTTATGCCTTTGGATTTTTCCCCTTATCGACTCTCCCGGAGGTTTGCCCTTTGTCACCCTTGCAGGTGGCACAGTGGCATCCTTCTGTGGTCATCCTTATCTCCTCAAAAAAAAGGAGAGACCCAGAAGAAAAGAAAGGAAAGGTACCAGGAAGAAGGACGAAGGTGAGGGGGTAGGGGAGGGTGGTGAGTCGGAATCTTCTCTATCAGACAAGGATATCACTGACCCCAGTGACACTGCGGTAGCAGCCATGTAGTTATTGTTAAGTTGCTAAACCCATAGGAAAAGCACTTTTTGGGTGGCTTATAACTTAGCTTCCCCTGGACAAATCCTCAACAATCTTTGCATAGAAAGTATATGGCCTACTCTGAATTTGTTTGCAAAGTTTGGTGAGGTTTGGTCAAGGGGGGGCATCAGGGCCGGTCTTTGCATCAGGCAGTGCAGGCGGCTGCCTGAGGTGCCAGGGTCTAGGGGTCGCCAGTCTGACTCCAACAACACCATTGTCATCATTTTTTTTTCACTTTTATTTATACAGTTGGCGGTTGAAGGTACAACAGAGAAAGGGGGTCACCCTTTAGACACAGGTCTCGTACATTAATATTCGATTGCATCAGTACAGACTTAATCACACATGAGAAGAGTACATCAGCAGAAACATTCAAAGTGCATGGACAGTTTCATCCACACCCGTCTTCTCGGGCCAGGTAGCACTGGAAACTGCACCAGATATCACAGGGTCTGGTCACAGGGGAAAGAGAGTTGGCATAGAGATTATCTCTTTCTTGCGCCCATGTAAGTGTTTTCATCCATTTGCCCACGGTGGGGGGCACCTATTCTTCCAATGGAGGAGTATTGACCTTTTAGCCAGCATGCAACCAACATTGGCAAAGGCCTGGTCGTCTCTACCCAGGGGCCCAGACCACAAACCAAACAACACGCCCAGAGGGTGTTTCTCTAATTAGGTCCTTGTTATGTCAGAGGGAATCTCAATGATTCTTGACCAAAATGTTTCCAGCCGCGGGCATCCCCAGAACATATGTAGATGGTCTGCTGCTGTTTCATCACATCTGGGACAACCATGTAGTGTAGGGGGGTAGCATTTTGGATAGTCTCGCGGGGGTATAGTGTAGGCGATGTAGATTTTTAAACTGCATGAATTTAAAGCAAAAGTTGAGGGAGACCAGTCTGGTGTGTGCCCATTGGGTATTGGAAATGGCAGTTGCTGATTCCTCTACCCAAAGCGAGCATGCTTTCTTGGAGGGAGGGGCCATCCCACCCAACGCCATTTTATATAGTGAGGACACCATGTGGCTACTATCCCCCGAGTTGGCAATGTAAGCGAGAATCAGTGTTTCTGGAGATTCCTGGGGGTACGCGGGCCAGTGGGCTGCAATCGCAGCGCAGACCCCATAGTATTGTAAGAGGTCATCCCCATTATCTCTGTGGCCCAGTTTCCAGGTCTTAGGTGTGATGAATGCCCCGTTTGGAAACAGGTCAGCAAATTCTCTGTAACCCAGCACTTCCCAACGGATATGAATCGCTTAATCACACATCGGCAGTAGCCCCGGGAAGTTCCAGATTGGGAGCCATTTATAGAAAGGGTGTGTTGCCCCCACTTCGGCAAAGCGCAGCAGCCAGGCCCTCAGTGTAAAGGCCACCGGGTCCAACAGGGAATCATCCCTGTAGCGGGTATCTAGCATGAGGTTCTTGAGGTTGGTGCGACCGGCAGCCGGCGATTCCAGTTTGACATGCGGTGGGAAGAAGCTCCACTCTGTACCAGTATGACACATAGTGTGCCTTGGAGGACATCCAGTACAATTCGGTGTGTGGTGCAGAGAACCCCCCCCCCTTATCATATGTGGGATTCTGTTTGGTCCACTTTTTCCTGACCGCACTAGAGTGCCATAGGAACTGGGCGAAGTGTGAATGTAGTCTGGTGAAGTAGTCTTTACTGGGCCAGATTGGGACTTTAGAGAACACATAGAGCAATTTAGGCAGCAGAGTCATTTTTATGAGTGAGAGCTTAGCTGGGGCAGACAGGGGGAGGTTCTGCCACCTGCGCATTTTGTCCTCGACTGCTGCCGCGGCTGAGTCATAGTTGTCTTTCAGTAGTTATAGGCGTGTTCCGGACACATTCACCCCCAGATATTTTATATGGTCGGCCGCCAAGCGAAGAGGACCTGGACTACAGGAGAATTGTCAGCAAGCAGTAATACTTCCGACTTAGACGGGTCAATCGTGAAACCAGAGAATTGTCCGATATGAATGATGTCCTGAGTATGGGGTCTAGGTTGAGGTGTGGGTCGCCAACATACATAAGTATGTCATCTGCATATAGGGACACTATCTCTGGGTGGCCTATTAGGCGGAGACCACAGTGTCCATGTCTCTCTCTAATGAAGTCAACCATGGGCTCAATGGCCAGGGCAAACATGATGGGGGAGAACGGGCATCCCTGGCAGGTGCCTCTACCCAGAAGAATTTTTGTGGACATGAAGGAGTTTACCATCACCCTGGCCAACAGCAATGTGACCGTTGTCATCATTTTAAATACACTTTAACACAGACATGAAAAGCCCTTTCTTTGCCATGCTCTCGGTGTAGCACACGCACAGCAATGTATAAACATCGAGTATTTCCTTTCCAAAATTATCATTGTGTTGCACCTGGTCACACACCGAGGCGCATACAGGCACTGGAGAAGCACCAGGTCAAATACTTGAGAAGGTGGGGATGAGGGGGGCATGAGGAGGGGACAGGTACCAGTTGCACTGCCCAACCACCCCTGCCACCCCAACTGCCCACCTCGAGTGAATTAAGCGAAGCTCAGGCAAATACCCCTGATCAGCTTCAGGGACACAGATCTGACACCTGGAACCTTAAGCAAAACACACAAAACCCAATGACCCCCTCTCCTTATCTTACAAAGACATTTCAGACTCCATCAATCACCCCTCTTCCGTTCATCATGTTTAGTAAGAACACAGCTGTAGAAGGAATCAACAGGACACAGACAATAAACGGTGCTGGTGGCTGAACAGTTAACAAATGCCTGGCAATTACTAATGTAAAAACGTTTATTGTTAGCACATGCATTTGTATGCATACATTTTTAAGGCAATTGAAATCGAATGGGTGTTTGTACTTGCACTTCAGGTAAATGATGGGAAGGGTAGGGGCAGGAGACCGTTCATTCTCACAGCAGTGCTTAAGTGTGTGGTTTCAGATGTGAAGGAGAGAGTTAACTGATTGTAACATTGAAGCTGCACTAGAATATTTGCATTACAATGTGTAAAGAAGTTAGATTCCCCCACACAAGTAAGCCACCCCCCATATCATCTCTAAAGTTAACACCTCTCCCAACATTTTGGGGGGGCACCAACAATGCTTCCCACCTGGGGTGCAAACTGGTCTAAGACCGGCCCTGGGGGGCATAGTTATAGGAGGGTCCCAACATTTATTTTTTTCCCATAGACTGAAAGGAGAAAAACTTTGCTCATGTCTACAGCCCAAACCGCTAGATCGATTTTCACCAAATTTGCGACAGGAACGGCGTCTTGGTCCTGAAAGTGTGCTTTTGTAAATGTGGTGGAAATCCTTCCAGTAGTTTTTTTTAAAGCGAGCAAAAAGTAGCTCCCAAAAAATAAGTGATATCTATGTCCGCTCCATGGACACACTTCCCTATTCGGTCCGCGGACAGGACCCTTATTGGCTTATAAGGCGATGTGGTGTCCGCGGACATCGGACGCACTCACTGATTGGATGGTGAAAAGCGCGAAGTGCGTCAGATTTTTGGAAAAGCCCGCCATCTTGAATTTGCGGGACAACAGCCAGTGTCCACGGACAGCACCGTAAAAACATATTAAAAACACAACATTGCACTTGTCAAACTTAACAAATAATCTCTGGGGAGGTGATGGTGATGAGGATGGGATGGGATATGGCTGCAAGAAGCTAAAAAATTGGTGCTTTTCACTGCCAAAGTCCGCGAACGTTCCGGATGTTCACGAACAGTCCTGTGAAGTTCATGGACACCTCTGCATTACAGTGTTGGTGAAAAGCAGTTCTTGGATGGCTTATAACTTTGGTGCCACTGAATGAAAATGAAACTGCATGACATTTTGCAATTTCATTCCTGACATGATTCTGAATGAGTTTGCAAAGTTTGGTGGGATTCTATCGAGAGGGGGCAAAATTAGAGGGGGTAGCCCAAAATAATGTAAAGGCTTATAAATGAGGTGCCATTTGACGAATCTATACTTAATTTGGCAAACTGATAATAGATGTAGATATTTATTATTTTTCAAAGTTTGGTGGGATTTTGTCAAGGGGGAGGCAAAATTAGAGGTTGGGTCCAAAAATAATGTAAAGGCATATAAATGAGGTGCAATTTGACAAATCTACTCTTATTTTGGCAAACTGATAATAGATCTAGATATAAATGTTTTTGCGAAGTTCAGTGGGATTTTTTCAAGAGGGGGTAAAATTAGAGGGGGGTCCCAAAATATTGTAAAGGCTTATAAATGTGGTGCCATTTGACAAATCTATGCAAAGGTTTGCAAAAAGATTATAGATCTAGTTTTAGTAAAAGTCTGAATGGATTTAGTTTTTTGACAAGTATCATAATGTAGGTACAAAAAATAGCGACATACCTTTGGTGACTGAGGTGTAGCCTGTGGCCATGGGCAGTGGCCAGATTTTCCGGGTCAAGGAATAAGGTCATGATCCGGACAATCAGGCTATTGGCCATGACCACGAGGGACAACACATGGGGTTAAAGTGGCCATGTCCACCTGGGAGTTGCTTTGTGGTAAAGTTATTCGAAATTGGGATAGGTTTGAAAGGGAAGAAAAATGTGCTTGTGGTAATATGGTCATAGTATTCTCTTTTCGACTTCTGCAGGCTGCCATGGAAAGCGAAGCAGGGCCCTGAACAGAACCCTGCCTTCCTTTTCCATGGAGGCCATCTTGGAAAAGGATTTTCCTTCCTACACAGGGACGTCACAGGCGTCCATGTGCATTAAGAGAAATCCTTTTTTTTAGCACCCTGGGTTCCCACTTTGGGAACCTAGGGTGCTAATGGCCTTCATCCCCCATTACAGGGGCTTATTTATTGTTTGCTTGTTAGTGTTACACATGCAAGACATTGGTCCCTTTGGTCCCGAAACTGATTATGCGGTTCAATTCGGGTCGGTACTTCCAAGATGGCAGACCGCGGAACGGTCTGTTCGGAGAGCAACATTGCAAACTTTACACATTCGCCAGGGACGTGGCGAACAGCTCACGTGATCCCTTATACTGCACGAAGTTTGACCGCTCTTCGCGTCGCTACTGTTTTGGCTGATGCTCTGTGAGTTTGTAACTAGGTGCTCTCATTTCACTCTACCCTTGATTAAACCTTTCCTACAACTTACCTTGCTAATTCTGTCTTACCTTAATTTCAGATCCTCTTATCAGCCTTTCCTGCTTTCCCAAACTCAGGGATTGCTCCCGTCACCTCGTCAGGAGCCTCGGTTTCTATCCCGTTTCTCATTGTCCTTCCGGGTAAATATTATTTACAGTTCAGAACGATATCCTGTCATCCCTTCGGACTCAATACTTACTCATTTCCAAACGCGCGCACTTACCTCTCTATTATCCTTTAGACTTCCCGGCCTTCAGCTCTCTCGGAATCCCGCTTTCCAGGGTTCGCTTCAGGTATCTGAGAAGTTGCAGACTAAGAGGTTAGGTGTACTTCCTATTTTTACTGACCTTCTATATCCAAGCCTTTCTGCTCTCCTGCAACTTATTTCTCCCTGTTGTTTCTTTACCATCAGAAGAAGCCATCCCGCATAGAACTGTCATTACCATCGGTGACGCTGTCCTCAAGATTCGCTCGATACACCGGATTCTGCTTCCTACCAGGGTTTTCTACCCCAGAGGGTTTCCCTGACGGTCGCATACTTTCTCTCAGGAATTTTCTTACCGGGTAGAGAGTGATGCGGCGGTCGGGGGAATCTTTTCACTCATCATTGGCTTCCCATTGAATATTTCCAGTCTGCCGAGGTGAGACTTTCTTATTTTTCCAATTTGTTGATGCTTTACAAAGGCATAAATTCTGGTTAGAGTTTACAGAGATAACAGATAGCGACGCCTATACAATTTTACGAGAAAGGAGTTGGCAGACTGATATTCAATGAACCAGCAAATGCAACAACTTATGGCCGCCATGCAAGCGATGTCCTTAGAGATGCAATCCCTCAAACAAGATAACATCCAGCTGTGACAACAGGTCGCCCGGGCGTTTTCTGATTCACCCCATCTGCATTAAATACAGGCAAGTTTGATGGAGACCCACATAATCTTAAAGGGTTTCTTGACAGTTGCACAGTGCAATTCACTTTTAAATCTTGTCTCTTTCCAACAGACAAGGATAAAGTATGCTTTGTGATTTCCCACCTTGCCGGGCCCGCTTTGGCTTGGGCAACTCCATTGGTGACATCAAACAACATGATCTTAGACTCTTACTCTGCCTTTACTAATAGCCTAAAATCTATGTTTAGCCAACAAGAAATTTCAGTAGCCACACAAGAGAAATTGCTAGATCTTAAGAAAGGTAGTAAGGACCTGTCGACATATATCACACATTTCAAACAGTTATCCTAGAGACAGGGTGGCCAGATGACAGGTTACTCACATTGTTTAGACGGGGGCGATCAGATGATCTCAAGGACGAGTTAGCTAAAGTTCCTCGTCCTGCCAATCTAGCTGACATGATTACCCTTACCATGCAAATTGATTATCGCCTACACGAACGATCGCATGAAAGGAAAAAAAATAAAGGGATTCAACCTCATATCAAATTCCATTCAGTTGCCAGTAAACCAGTTCCGACTGACGAACCCATGCAAATTGGAGCTGTAAGAGGACCTTTATCCACTACTGAGAAAGAGAGAAGAAAAACCCTGGGATTATGTATGTATTGTAGAGCATTGTCTCACATCTTACGAGATTGTCTTCTGGTTCCTCCCCGCCTTACTCAAGTCTCGGGGTCGGGGAACTTCAAAACCCTACCGCAGGGGGAACAGCGGTAGGGGTACATAAGTCTGATTCCCCAAAGAGGTTCGGTTTGAATATTGACACTGCTGCAACCACTCAGAACATGGTCATTGTGTCCGTAACCATCGCATTGCCTAATCAGGTCCTACCAGGAATACCTGCCTTAATTGACTGTGGAGCCGCAGGAAACTTCCTGGACGATCAATAGGCCACGGATCACGGAATAACCCGTATACCCAAGGCTATGATCACTCCTATCCAAGGGGTCGATGGAAACCCTTTAAGCTCTGGCCCAATCCGAGAACAAACCAAACCAATAACTTGTCAGATTGCCGCGCACAAAGAAACCCTGGTGTTTGATCTCATCAAAGCGGGCCACTTTCCAATTATACTAGGTTTTCCTTGGTTAAGGGTGCATAACCCTTTTATAAACTGGACAGCAGGAACCCTTTTCCTCGACTCAGAATATTGTGTTCGACATTGTTTATCCGAAGAGTCAGTAGGCATAAACATCCCGACAAATAGCTCAGATACTCCTTCGGTTTCCACCATTAATCACTTGGAGGTTATTCCAGACTGCCATATGATGTACCAATCTGTATTCTCCAATCCCGAATTCCCTACCCTACCGCCTCACAGAAGAGACGACTGTCACATTGACTTACTCCCTGACCAACCTATTCCTTTCGGGAGAATGTATGTACTTTCACAGCGTGAAAAGAGTGTCCTTAAAGAATATCTTCAGGCCAATTTACGAAATGGACTCATTACGGAATCGATACCCTCACTGGTGCTTCACTTTTCTTTATTCCCAAAAAAGATACCAATGAACTCAGACCATGCATCGACTTTCGAGGGATTAATAAGATCACAGTGGCAGACAAATATCTGATGCCGCTGATTCCGGACATCCTGGAAGCCGTCCGGGGGGCCTCCTTCTACACTAAACTAGACCTCCGTGGGGCTTATCTTGTTCGTATTGCCCCCGGAGATGAATGAAAACAGCCTTCTGAACGCCATTCGGACATTATGAATATCACGTGATGCCATTTGGGTTGGTAAACGCACCTGTCGTATTCCAACGTTTTTTGGATCATATTTTTGCAGATATTCTGTTTCACTTTGTGATCATTTATTTGGATGACATCCTTGTGTATTCATCTAACCGAGAAGAACACATCAAACATGTAAATATAGTATTGGAACGCCTGCAGTCCAACCATCTCTATTGCAAAGCCTCAAAATGTGAATTTCATCGAAATCAAGTAACCTATTTAGGGTTTGTTATGTCACCACAAGGCATCTCCATGGATTCAAAAAAAGTCTCCGCCGTAGTCGAATGGCCTATTCCATCCAATGTTAAGGAGATCCAATGTTTCTTAGGTTTCACACATTTTTATAGGAAATTCATCCCTTGCTTTTCAGAAATCATTTTACCACTAACTCGACTCGTGAAAAAAAGGGATTGCATACCTTTGGGACGAATCAACCAATCAAGCATTTCAAACCCTGAAGTCAATGTTCACATCTGCATCCATTTTGGTAACTCCTGACCAGAACAAACAATTCTTTATAGAAACAGATGCATCCCATCATGCGTTAGGCGCAGTTTCACTACAACGCACGGAACAAGGAGACAAAAGTCCAGTAGCGTATCTTTTTACAGAATGCACACACGACCAACAGTCGACAAGCACGCTGGGCATATTTCTTTCTCCTGTTTCAGATTGAATTTACTTTCATTCCTGGAAAACAAAATTTAAGGGCGGATGCCCTTTCTCGTAAACATACACCCACCTCTCAATTCAGTCCAGAACAATTGTTTCCCAAAGCAAAGTTTATCGCTGTGATAACAGATTTTGTACAAGAACTAAGATCCACGTCCACAGCTAACCAATCAATCTGCGAAAAGATTGCCTCTACCCATCATCTCACTGAGGAAAAGACCTACTACTTTCACAAAACCTAAGTTCTGGTTCCTACATTGACACTTCAACAAGAAGTTTTACAGATGTGCCACGACTCCCGAGCAGCAGTACATCAAGGGTTTCATGGTACATTGGATTTAGTGCAACGTCACTTTTGGTGGCCAGGAGTCCGCACTGACGTTCAAGACTATGTAGCTGCTTGTACCGTATGCTCACAATCTAAGAATCCAAGAGTACCAAATATGGGATTATTGACTCAGATGCCTATCCCAGATAAACCATGGCAAGTAATCTCTACTGACTTTATAGTGGACCTTCCTACTTCACATAACAAGACCACTATAATGGTCACTATAGATTACTTAACTAAACTGGCTCACTTTACACCATTGGCCAAATTACCAGGAGCAGAAGGAATGGCCAAGATCTTTGTTTCGGAAATATTTTCCCGACACGGTCTACCAGATACTGTGGTGACAGACCGGTGTCCTCAATACACTTCAGTTTTCTGGGAGAAGGTCTGTCGTTCTTTAGGAATCAAACGGGCTCTCAGTTCAGAATATCATCCCCAGACTAATGGACAGACCAAAAGTCTTAATCAGATCCTGGAGGGATATTTACGTTGTTTTTAATCCACCGCTCAAGACAATTGGGTGGAATTACTAACTTTTGCAGAGTTTGCCTACAATAACGTCAGACATTCTGCCCTTCACACTAGTCCCTTCCATTGTTCATATGGATTTCATCCTTCCTTTGTACCAGCGGTTACCAATTCTCCTTCATGCTGCCCAGGAGTGGATAGTCTTATATCTGGAATTCAGGAAGGACATAGACTCGCCAAGATATCACTGCAAACCGCTCAAGACCGGGCCAAGAGTATTGCATATCGGCATCGCCGAGACTCCACGCTGTTGAATCCGGGAGATTCGGTTTGGTTGGCGTCTCGATTTCTTCCCCGTCACTTGGTCCCATCTAAGCTCTCTCCGAGATTATTTGGACCCTTCAAGATTATTTCCTTGGTGGGTTCAGCTGCAGTCAAGTTAGCTCTACCTCTTTCATGGTCTCGGATACATCATGTATTCCATCTGTCTCAGATCAAATTAGCTGTACAAGACCGTTTTCATCGATTGGATAGAACCCCTCCACCTCCGGTATCTACAGATACCGGTCCTGAATTTGAAGTTGCCAGCATCTGCGACTCCCGCTATCGCGGGGCAAACTACAATTCCTGGTGGATTGGAAGGGGTACTGTCCCGCCGAGAGAACCTGGGAACCAGCTTCGGTGGTTCACGCACCCCGATTAGTTCAACGTTTTTCCGATTACATCCGGGGAAGCCGGGGTCGCCTCCCAGAAGAAGGGGGCATACTGTTACACATGCAAGACATTGGTCCCTTTGGTCCCAAAACCGACTATGCGGTTCAATTCGGGTCGGTACTTCCAAGATGGCGGACCGCGGAACGGTCTGTTCGGAGAGCAACGTTGCAGTCTTTACACGTTTGCCAGGGACGCGGCGAACAGCTCACGTGATCCCTTATACTGCACAAAGTTTGACTGCTCTTCGCGTCGCTACTGTTTTGGCTGATGCTCCGTGAGTTTGTAACTAGGTGCTTTCATTTCACTCTACCCTTGGTTAAACCTTTCCTACAACTTACTTTGCTAATTCTGTCTTACCTCTAATTTCAGATCCTCTTATCAGTCTTTCCTGCTTGCCCAAACTCAGGGGTTGCCGTCGGAAGCCTCGGTTTCCATCCCGTTTCTCATTGTCCTTCCGGGTAAATATTCTTTAAAGTACAGAACAATATCCTGTCATCCCTTCGGACTCAATACTTACTCATTTCCAAGTGCACACACTTACCTCTCTATTATCCTTTAGACTTCCCGGCCTTCAGTGCTTTCTGCTCTCCTGCAACTTATTTCTCCCTGTTGTTTCTTTACCATCAGAAGAAGCCTTCCTGCATAGAACTGCCATTACCATCGGTGACTTTGTCCTCACGATTCACACGATAAACCGGATTCCGCTTCCTACTAGGGTTTTCTACCCCAGAGGGTTTCCCTGCGGTCGCGTACTTTCTCTCTGGAATTTTCTTACTGGGTAAAGAGTGACACGGCGGTCGGGGGAGTCTTTTCACTCAGCACTGGCTTCGCATTGAATATTTCCAGTCTGCCGAGGTCAGACTTTCTTATTTTTCCAATTTGTTGATGTTTTACAAAGGCATACACTCTGGTTAGAGTTTACAGAGATAACAGTTCAGGGTTTACACAGGAAATTCATTCTGTTTCAAAGCACTCACAATGCAGAAGGGAGGGAACATGGGATAGTAGTACAATTATAGACAAGAAATAAAGAGGGGAAGGGATGGACATACCTACTATGCTTTTGGAATATTCAGAATGTGAGTATTCAGAACGTGCAAGTATCTATATATATATAGATATATATATATATATATATTCAGTAAAAAAAACTGTGTTAAAGGGACGTTATGGTTAAGTTGTGCTACTAAAAACCTATGAAATTCAGTAAAAAAACGTTGTTAAAGGGACTTTATGGTTCCAAGTTAAACCGAAAAACCCCTGAAATTCGCCAGTTATGGTAAGCTAAGCAACCATAACTCGCACCACCACCGTGCATTGCTAAGACTAACACCCAGGACATCAAAGATGACATCACAAATGTCATTGATGACATCACGGATGACATTACATGTCTGGCTCACTCTTTTTTTCCTTTACTGATATATCTAGGCCAGTAACAGTCAGGAACTAAAAAATCACTATACTATAGTACAAAGTACTATATTTGTAGAGTTATACTTCAAATATATTCTTAGCGTAATTCACTTAGGGTCCACTCAAAGCATATGAAACATATACAAAGGGGAAAACACAGACTTGGAAGACAGCAATGCTTTCTATGTATGAAGACGATTAGTAAGGTTATCAACACTGTCTTATAGTTCTGTTGTTTTTTTATTACTGTACTTTCCCTGGATATGCTCATATTATGCTGCCTTTCTTTGCACACATGCGCATAGTCGCATCTCAACCCCTGTGATGTTAGTCAGCATTGCCACTGCTAGTACTATCCACCTCTAATTTGCCTAGGACCTAGCACTTTGCAACCATAATCACGCATATGTACCGGTAATTGCCCAGACTTGTACTACTAGCTAGCCCTATAAAATAGTAGTAGCCCATAGCACTATTACTCGCCTACGCACGTTCCACTAGAGAGACATTCAGGTACACTATAGACAGCCAATACCTGTCCCCTCACTAATCCAAACTAAGCCAAACCATGCAAGGCTGGTTACTAATCATGATGTTTCCCTTCTGTGTCGTCCCGTATGACACACCTTGCACAGGTACCCACTTCCTTTTCCTCAATAATGGCCTCTCCAGAGCAGCCTGCCCCCGTCATCACCCAATCCCATGCCCTACGCCTTTCTTGCCCCGCACTACACCATTCCCCAATCCGTATCATTCGACTAATAGTCTAATAGATCACAAAAGCATCCAAAAGCCACCAAGTGATAACACACCCCACTTAGTGCCTATAACAACTACCCGGTTCTCAGTGCACTTAGACGTACTAGACTCAGATCACGGACCTACATAACCTCCTACGTTCCAACCAGAGGACCCATCAAAGTTAATCAACCCAATCAAATCCCTCTTCTAGGTACCATAAGAACCCAAAGACTCAGATCTAGAATCACTAACCCTCCTAGAGCTATCACCTTTACCAATCATGCTAACACAAGAAGTATACCCCTATTAAAAACCCAAGCTAAACACCCTAAAAGTCCCATCATACTCAAACAACAATCTAACTCCATAGAAACTACCAACACTCAAGCACCCCCCCAACCCAAGAGCCTCCTCCATCCACACACCTCAAAGCAGCCCTCATTAATGCGCGGTCCATACCTGCTCATGCCACAGAAATTCATGACTTCATTTTTGAGCAACAACTTGACCTACTCATAGTGACAGAAACCTGGCTCCACCAAGCTTCCGGTCCATCGCTCTCCATTGCCATTCCCCCAGATTACACCATTCTCAGAACAGACAGAACAAAATCAGTAGGTGGGGGAGTAGCCATTATCTCTAAAGCCCATCTCAAAATAAGAACCAGCCCTATTGAGAGCCCAGTCGGCTACGAAGTCCTGCTAGCTAAACTAGCTACTGACCACAAAACCACTATAAACATAATAATCATTTGCAGAGCACCTAACACCATATCTCAACCAGAATTAGACATACGACTATTGTTAACGCCACTTATTAAACCAAACACAAAATGCCTAGTCCTAGGGGACCTGAATCTAGGATTTAATGACCCCCAAGACCACAAACCAGATGCACTACACAGTGCACTTAAAGACATGGCTTTCACGCAACTCGTGAACGCCCCTACCCATACAAAAGGGAGGTCACTAGACGGGATACTATATCTTAACAGTATAGTATCCATAGACTCCATCACCCCGGTACCCTGGTCAGACCAACATTGGAAAAACTTCACTATTCTGTGCAAAAAACCAGACTTACCGAAAATGGTTGTTGAAGAATCCTATGTTACAAGAAACATCCGCAAACTCACAGCAGAAAACATGAACCCCCTATTAGCCAATGCCCTCAATAACAATATAATTACTGCCAAAGAACCTTGTGCCCTAGCAGACCATTATCATAACTGTTTTACCAGTACAATTGACACCCTAGCACCCTGTGTTAACAAAACCAAACGTAAAGACAAAAAGTCCTCCTTTTGGTTCAAGGAGGAATTAGTCTCTCTTAGACGGATCAAAAGATCGCTTGAACACCGCCTAAAAAAAACCACACCCCAGAAGCTCTGGAAGAATTCAACTCTGCAAACAAAACCTATAAATCAGCCATCATCGCCCATAAAGCAGATGCCTTCAATACTATAATTAGTAATGCGGCCTCCCATAGCAAAGAGCTATTCACCATACTCAAGGAGCTGGAAAATCCGATCCCCATAATTAACCCAGTCAAACCAAGTAAAGAATGGTGCACCACCATCCAGGATGCCTTGGCCACTAAAATTAAACTATTACAAAACAAAATTATCTCCAAAAGAAACCTCTTGTCTGACAAACACTCCACGGCCAACCAGATCTCCACGATCATAGTAAATACTGCCCCCCTCTTCAACTTCACACTAGTCTCTCATGATACAGTACTTAATACTATAGCCAAACTTAAAGCGTCCAACTGCAAAGGAGATAACTTTCCAGCACACCTAATTAAACTCTGTGCCCCCACTCTCACGCCTATAATCACTAACTTTGTAAATACCTCCTTCTATACAAATCAGGTCCCAGTCAGCATTAAAGCGGCTTGGGTCACCCCTCTACTAAAAAAACCCACACTAGACCCACTAGTGCCCACAAACTACCGGCCCATAACGACTGTCCCATTCTTACTTAAAATCATTGATAAAATAGCTTACAACCAACTACAAACTCACCTAGAACAAAATAACCTGCTAGGAGCCAGACAATAGGCTTTAGGCCTAATCACAGCACTGAGACAGCCCTCATGGATCTTAAAATCCAAATAGACTCTATTAGAGATTCAGGCAAACTAGCCACACTACTGCTACTGGACCTATCAGCAGCATTCGACTTGGTAGATCATGACAAACTATGCAACACTCTAAAAAAAGATTTGAATCTTTCCAACAACGCCACACACTGGATCAAATCCTTTCTCACTGACCGTACATCCAGAGTTGCCATTGGAAACTTTGCAGTGGACCCCATAATAGTACCCATTGGAGTCCCCCAGGGATCCTGCCTCTCCCCCACCCTCTATAATGCACATACTAAACTTTTATTCTCAGCCTTAGACGATATGGGTGTCATTTACACCAATTTCGCAGATGACACACAGATCCTCATCCCTATTACAGGCGACTACATCCAAGACACCCTCACCATTAATAAAGTTTACTCCATAATCCAAAACTGGATGGCCCTGAACAGTCTCTGCCTAAATGATGAGAAAACGGAGGTCCTCATTGTGGGCTCCCAAAAAAGAATAAGCACCCTCCACCCGGACTGCTCTCACATTAATATCGACCATACCCGGATCCCAGTACTTAAACAAGTCAAAACGTTAGGTGTCTACATTGACACTAACCTCTCCATGCAAAAACAAATAGCAGCCCTTTCCTCGTCCACAGCCTACACAGCAAAACTTATTGCACTCAGTCGCCAATTTCTCACCCCTGTAAATTGCATCACCCTGGCTAGAGCCCTAATCCTAACAAAACTAGATTACTGTAACGTCCTCTTCCTAGGAACTTCCAAAAACAATTTAAACAAAATCCAATTACTACAGAATAAAGCCCTAGGAGCGGCTTTAGGGATAAAGGAATCTGAACATATATCCAGCACTAGAAGAGAAAACCACTTGCTGCCAATTGAAGCAAGGATCATATTCAAAACCCTTAGTATTGTCTACAAATGTACCACCAACAAAGCGGCCAGCTACCTCAACAACTCCATAAAAAAAAAATGTCATGTAGGTCGCTGAGATCTAATAATCTGGCCCTCTTAGAAGTTCCTCAATACAAATACAGCAGAGCAGGAGGAAGTAGTTTCAAAGTTCTAGCCCCTTCGCACTGGAACGCACTACCTCTGAGTATCAAAAACGAGGATTCCTTACGAAAATTCAAAAAAGCATTGAAAACCTGGTTATTCAATAAATATGAACCGCTCAAGCCCTACCCTCCCATGACCAACTACACTGCTTAGGGCAGCCGCAGTACTGCAAATAAGGCTGAAACAAAATGGGAAGGGCTAACTGGAATCTGGTATATGACTACATGATATCTTGTAACCTATGTATAAAGAAAAATGTATTATTTGTATTGTAACTGCAACATTGTATAACAATGAGTTAACTCTCCTGTATCTTTCGCCGTGATACCCTAGGGTCTGGGCGAGTAACAAATGTAATAAATAAAAAAATAAAATAAATAAAATATTTGTACACATTGCACTTGCACTACTTTCCTTAGGGTCTAGTCACAATATGTGATAGTTATACATAGCGAAGTAGTAGCTTTGAAGCATAGCAATCATTTCTGTGCATGAAGATAATCAGTTAGATTATGAAGATTGTCGGGTAATACTGCTGTTTTTTGTTTACTTCACTTTCCCTGTTATACTCTAATTGTATGTGCTGTTGTCTGTTTATGTTTTGTGTGCAGTAATGCAATAATGTAGTAAGTGGGTTTGATTAGGTACTTATTAAATGTTTCACAGTATGCAAGACTCTAATAAGAAAGCATTAATAATTTTACTATTTAACATAGCAAGATTATAAATATTGCATCTTCATCATGTCTGCTGCACACTATGCCTATGTTACTACATATGTACCTTAGTATATTGGAAGAAACTTCATAATAAAATGCTGTTTGGATTAATGCATTACTTAATGCACTATGGTCCTCATGATATTTATTCCAATGATCCTTGACACTTTTTTATTAAAATTACAATAAGAATCATTTATACAAACTTTTCATGAAAGGTAAATGCACATGTGATGTCATCAGTGATGTCATCAATGACATTTGTGATGTCATCTTTGATGTCCTGGGTGTTAGTCTTAGCAGTGCACGGTGGTGGCACAAGTTATGGTTGCTTAGCTGAATTTTTTTGGATTTACTTGGAACCATAACATTCCGTTAACAACGTTTCTTTACTGAATTTCATAGGTTTTTAGTAGCGCAACTTAACCATAACGTCCCTTTAACAACGTTTTATTTACTGAATTTCATAGGTTTTTAGTAGTCCAACTTAACCATAAACTCCCTTTATCAAAGTTTTTTTTACTGAATATACATTTTCATAGTGTGAATTTGATAGATGTTTACTAGGATTCCCTTACTTTATAAACATGTAACATAGAACATACTGAATCGTCTGCTAATGATTTTAATGTCCGCGAACTATGCATATGTCCGCAAAAGGACGCAGACAACATCAACACACCCAAACACTCAGGGGGTATCTTAAAATGTTCTATCATGCCATATAAACACTGCACAAATTAAAAAAGCAGCACATAAACACATTATATGTAATAATAAATAGGAAGTGGAACCTATATTTGTAACACATCAACCATCCATTTAAATACCATATATACTAAAATGGAATATACCAAAATAAAAAAGATATGCCTCCAACATAATTACCTCACAGAAACTGCACAACTAGGAGCAACAGTAAGAATACAACTTACCAGAAACTAGTAAGTAAACTTCATTTTTCTTATATATTTCTAAACTTGTTGTATTAGGTACACTAAAATTAATATAGTTTTGTTTTTTACACAGAAATGTGCAGTACTTTGGAATGGCTTGAGGAAAATTTCCCATGTGAGGAAATGTCTGAAGACAGTGTTAATAATGGTAGACACTTCCCTTTATAAGCAAAATTAAAATGATTACTTTATGTGCACTTAACATATATATGTTTTTAACAGACAATACAAACATTGAAAATAATACACCAAAAGACACATTGGAAAATACTCTGCAGCGCAGGGAACAAAAAATTGACATGCTCATGGAAAATGTCAATCTTTTGCAACATTTTGTGGAGGACCACATAAAAGAAAAAATTAAATACCGTTGTCCCACATGTACCTGTTCCCCCTCTACATGTCCCAGTCAACTATCCCCAAACCCTCAACACCAAGAAAAACGTTTTGATGAGACTTCCATCCCTTCATCCCCTCCCATCCATCCTCTCCAAACCCCTAATTCCCCTGTATTTGTATGAGTTTCTGCTTCCCCCTCTCTTTCATAAATTATGTTTCTGTATATAATTAAAAAAAAATGAAGTGTCTTTTAATGAAATTCTTTGTGTCTTATTTTTTTTTAAAACTCAGTTGGGGTGTCCGCGGACAGCACAATGTGGGGGATGTCCGTAAATGAACAAAATGGAGGTCTCCTATGAACACTATACCTGTCCGTACCCTTCGAAACCAAGGTGGAACTGTTCTTAGAAAACACCCGGTGTCCGGGATGTCCGTAAGTGAACAAAATGGAGGTATCCGAAGGTCACTATGCCTGTCCATACCGTCCGCAGGCAAGTTGAAACTGTCCTAAGAACACGCGCAGTGTCTGGGATGTCCGTAGTGAAACAAAATGGAGGTGTCCTAAGGACACTATACCTGTCCGTACAGTCTGCATATCCTCTACGCACATGCGCACCACACCCATAAGTCCTGCGAACATCGCGCCTGTCTGTAACCGTCCGTCTCACTTATGTCGCACTTTTAATTTGTTTGAGGACCCCTAAACTGTCCGTAGAACACCCACGCGCATGCGCACAACCGTCCCCGTGCATTTGGTGTCCTGCGGACACCCGTTCCCTTCGCAGACATGTTCCCAATGTCATCATGTGACAGCACCCACGCTGAGTGTGTGTCCTAATTTTCAGACACTGTCCTGTTCCCCTACATTTTAAAAGAACTTTTTCAGACAATCCAAATTATTTTACAGTAAGAATTTACCATTGCACATGTCCCAGACAATGACCCTGGCTTTCCACATATGTTTTGGAACTTTTTGAACCTTTTTGGGGTGTTCAATCTGTCCGTGAAGTGCACCCCTCCACCCCTATAAAAGGCCACACCCCAGAGCTGATCTTCATTGTACTTCTGGCTATTGCAGATTGATCTTTGCTGCTCTTGCTGAGATTATCTCATCAACCCTGATGGCATCGATGGCTGCTGTTGCTACATCTGCCTCAGAACCACCCCCAAACCCTCCACCTGCAAAGGGGAAGAGGATTGAGGATGTAGAAAATGAGGATGAATAGGATGAAGAGGATGAGGTAGAGGAACTCCCTACTACCAGCACTCACCGGGAGTCTTGGGTGTGGCAGTTGTTTACCATTCATGGTAACGTACCAAAAGCATGTGCGAACAAGGTCACCTGCAAACAGTGCAAAATGGTGCTGAGTCGTGGGAGATGTGGTTCGTACAGCTTTGGTACGACATCCATGAAGCGACACCTACCGTTGCTCCACAGTGGAGCCATAAGCAAGGTTGTACCTTGTGATCAACGTAGTAGGTGGAGTTCCTCTACCACATCCTTCGTTTCCACTCCTCTCACCACGAGAGACACTCCTGTGGGAGAGCGCATCCCTCCAGCTGCCTCACAGGCCATTCACGATGCTGTTGACCCTTACCTTTCAAGGGTCACAATATTGTGTATGTACTGCGACGCAGTACTCTGCAGGGCGGAGAGTCTTCGAAGTGCTTTTGAGACTACGGTCACGGAACACCAGAAAACCTGCTACCTACCTAAGTAAGGCCCACCCTACATCTTCCTCTCTCCACCTACCCTTTCTTATCCCGCGGTTGGTGTCCCTTCATTACCCTGCTTTTCCCTCCTCTCCTAGTGTGTCATGTGTAAAAAAGCTAAAATAAATTAAAAAACAACAAAAAAAGGCTCTTTTCAGAACCGCCTTTCACAGTTTAAAAATAGAAGTGGTAAATAAACAGTGCAGGGCCCTGTGCATTTTTTGACAGTCTGCGGACAGTCCTAGGACCTATAAAGTTTTAGGGTGCTGCCCTAGCAAAATCAATGCACTTTTCTCTGGGAGGAAGTGGTGGCTGTGAAAAGAGTAATTTGCAGTGGTTTTGTGTGTTTGAAAAACTTTAAATCATCAACATCTACTGCAAAATAGATGACTGTAATTCCAAAAAAGTTTACAATGCATTTTGTACATTTCACAGAAAAATCTGATTGCCAGCATAGGTAAGATGGACTCCATCTCTGCGAAAAATGTATGTGCTATGAAAGATAATATTTTCATTGTGAAAAGAGGACATGCCAACATCTCTTAGAAAGGAAAAACAGCCTTATTGACATTGAGCCTCGCTTTCTCCATTTGTGGACCAAATGAAGAAGAACGCAGCCACATTTGTCTTCGCGCAATACGAGAAAAAATTAATTGGGAATTTGTAAACATTTCCATGACCTTCCGAAGTCCTTCTTTCATTGCAAATTGCAAAGAAATTCCAGACACATGTCCTAAACTGTTCCCTCCACAATGAATTATTATTATGTCTGGATGATGCTCTGTCTCCAAATTAGAACATAGAGGTACCCAGTCCAGCCACTTCATTCCATGCACTCCATGCCAGTGCACTTCCACATGAGGGAATCCAAGTTCTGTAGCTTCTCCACAGCGTTCTGCATGCACCTCCAACCAATGTATCCACGAGTCTCCCAAAATCCAGATAAACTGTTTTCGGAAACACACAGCCATAGCCATCTGTTCTTCTCTCAGGAAAAAGACGTTCTGACAAACTCTCTCCTTACACAACACACTCAGTAAACTTCACTGACCAATCCCTAGCTCTGCTCATTCTCATTTGCAGGCCTCTCCACCCCAAAACCTCTGTATTTAATACGTGCTGTCCGCGGACTACCGCCATGTCCGCAGACATATCAAAAATCTGAGCGTGGTGAATGGAAATTTAAATACTGTGCCCCATTTCCCCTTTGAGGTTGGCTCTGAAAAGAGCCGTTTTTTTGGGGGGGGGTTTGCAGATGCTTAACAGACACCTGTTGTTTTGTATTTTTTTGGGGGGGGTTTCTTCTTACTTTACTACTAAAATCTTCACATAACCTTCTCCAAAGCAACCCTTATATTCCAAAACAGCATGGCATTTCCCAAAAAAGATAAGGAAATGCCATCTTCTTTAAAATAAACATTATTACTAGAATCAATAATCTCATTATTCCAGAAAAAACATACCAGCTCTAAGCATGAAAGCACACATGCCTCGGTTGATTGCACACCTACCAATGTTTTGCTGAGGACAAAAAACAGAACTATTGTCCCATATTGCCCTAGGTAGTAATTCAGAAAAAATTAGTTTGGCATTTAAAAGGATGTTCATTACTGCTTAAACCAAAGTGTTCCAAATCTGCCAACAAAGTAGCGGCACTGACGTACCCCAAATAGAAAGCACCATAGTGCAAAACTACCGGACTGTTCATCCTGCCCATATCTTCACAAATTTGTCCAATTGCCTGTACATTGCATTGCAATCAGGCACAGGGCTCCAAACCACCTGATCATACCGAATCTAACATATATCTAACCAATGACATTGATTTTTGTAAATGTTTTGGTTAAGGGGGCTTAAACAGAGAGAGAGAGAGAGAGAGAGAGAGAGAGAGAGAGAGAGAGAGAGAGAGAGAGAGAGAGAGAGAGAGAGAGAGAGAGAGAGAGAGAGAGAGAGAGAGAGAGAGAGGCGGCTTAGAGGGTGGAGAGTTGAGTGGAGATTAGAAGGCAGTGGAGAGTAGTGTAGTATAGAGGGGAGGGGATTGTACAGGAGAGTAGGGGGAAGAGGAGGGTAGTGCAGAATGCTGACAGTTGATCCCCAATGCACAATCACACACCACCACATACATTTTCACCATCATTCTCAGACACTCATGCACACAGCCACATACATTGCAGAACGGCCAACACATACCATCTTTTTTTTTTCAACAGACCCCAAAGAATGCCTACCAAAAATCAAGTCTGTATAAAGCAACGCAGAAATAGAGCAAATGAAAATAAAAGTGTCCAAAATAAGCATCCATCTCTAGCAGAGTTTGTACAAAAAGTTCAAACAAAACAGCTAATACAGTCATTTAGCGAAACAAAAGAAACTTCCAGTACAGAAATGTTGCCTCCTCAATCAAAATGTAAAACGAAACAGAAAAAGATTAACAAGAATTCAGCTACCACTACTGCTAAAACTGCTCCTATAAATCTTGATATACTAGCACGTAACCATACCAACGAAAGTATTTTAGCAAAAAAGTTCTGCCACAGAGTCCTACAGAAGCTTACAAAAACAGGAGACAAATCATGCACAACCCTTAAAACCTACCGTAGAAAATCAATCTTAGAAGCTTTGATAGTCAGTGCAATCCTTCTGAAAAGAAAGTTATTTATTTTAGTATTAAACAGAATGAAACCACTAAACAAACTAACTACTAAATTACAAAAAAGACTTCTCAATAAACGGAATGTCAACAAAAATAACTTCTTAAATATCTGTGGAGGTGAATGGAGTCACACCACAAGCACAGAACCATATTTTAATGAAGAAGCATACAAACAAACAATTGCCATACATACCAGTGGACGAGGTTATGAAAAACGTAATAAAACCATAATGCAACAAAAAATACTGCTTACAAAAATATCCCCAGAAAACTCATAATTACCTCTCCATTCGACTGAACCAGAATGTCCAGTATACAAATGGCCATGCACGGCAATGTGTAACATTCCCAAAAAATCTTTCAAATCTTTACCCAGTTCCTCAATCAGTATGTGAAAGGCAAAGACAAAATCAAAATGAAAGTGCTGCAAAATATGGATACCTGTCCAGTGCGCAAATACACAGGACTACAAGGACATTCATTAGCCTGCATTTCAGGACCTATTTGCAAAAGCACTTTCCATCATATCAAAATGATATCAACACATCATTCAACTATAAGAAATCTAGTCTATAAACTGTACTATGCTAAAAGTCCTGCTTTACCACTAGCCAATTTAAATAACATTCTTCTACATGGTACAGCCAAAGACCTACTCGAAGAAATCGACAATATCCAGAAAAAATATTTTGGAAGCAAAAGCCACTTACAAAATGCAATAGCTTTACAAGAGACTAGCAACAATTCTACACATGGCAAACTTCTACTACCCACATACAAAAAAGAAATACTAAAATTCATAAGTACATCCACTGAAGTACCAAACCATGTGTGTATTTGTTGCCGCAGTACTTTTTATACAAGTACACAAAAACTATAGACGTAACATACAAAATAGAAGACAATGAAGATTCCAAATGGTTTGAATTATCTCTCTACCTTATAGCAGAAAACAGATACGAAAAACGGACCCCTTAATACTTTGCAGAAACCTTGGCCCACCCACTTGGTTTGTGACATTAAGTTGTGCAGAATATGCATGGGAAGATTTACATGATTTCCTACGCATATCAAACAAAAACAAAACAAACATAGATACATTAACACCTGGAGAACTTTGCTCTCTAGATCCTGTTAATATTTCAAGATATTTCCATCATCGTTTCATTGCTATGCTACACTTTATTTGTAATAAAACTGTTCCTTCCCTCGGAGAAGTGCAACAATTCTTTTGGAGAAAAGAATACCAAGCCAGAGGAGCAACACATATCCACATGCTTTTATGGATTAAACATGCTCCTTAATTTGGTCAAGACAGTGATGCCAATGTTTTACAGTTTATTGAAAAATATGTCACTTTTGAAATTCCATCGGAAGCAACAAATAGTGATCTTCATGCACACATTGTACAATTTCAAAGACACAAATGTGGCAAATATTGTCGTTGCAAATACAAAAACAAAGGGAAATACTACACCAAATGCCGCTTTGGTTCCCCTAGACCAGTTACAGAAACAAGTGAAGTGAACAACTTCCTATCTTCAGTTAGACATAGGGCCTCATTACACGGATGGCGGTAAGGATTTACCGGTACCGGTAAAATACCGGTACCGGTAAATCCTTACCGCCTTACTACGAGGTCCCTTTGCGGGTTGGGGGATTTAACGCCTGCTTTTTTCAGGCATTAAAAACCAACCCGCAAAGGGACCCAGGGAGCTAATTACGGTACCGCAATTTGTGGTACCGTAATTAGCGCCTTCCCCATTCCCATTGAGCCCTATGGGGCAAAAATGGGAATGGGGATGGGCAATGGTGGAAGGGGGAATTACCGCCCCGCCAACCTTGGGATGGGGCGGTAATTCCCCTTTCCGCCAAGGCGATGCCGGTATTTTACAGGCATGAACCATGGCACTAATAGCGCCATGGTTCTCCGCCATCCGTGTAATGAGGCCCATAGTGTTAAAGGCAAATCACCTAAGAACACATATTACATAAAAAGAACAGAAGAAGCAAAATATATAAATGATTACAATGCAATAATTGCCCTCTTATGGAATGCAAACATAGATGTGCAGTACATTGCAGACAATTCCACTGCAGTTGCACGATATGTTACAGCCTACTTAACAAAAGCAGAAAAAACAGAGCTTCAAGAACTCTGGAATGACCTATCATCGGACAAAACACTATCTTAGAAATTGTACAGCTTAGGCATAAAAATGCTCTCTCATAGACGATGTGGCTCCTATGAAGCTGCAGATCATTTAACCAGTACTGCTTTGTATGGAAAATCTGAAAATATAGTATGGCTTAGTATTGGTCCTGCGAAATCTAGAAAAAGAGTTCTCAAATCATACGACGACATAGAAACAATAGCCAAAAATGGTCTCCCAACAGCCAAGACATTTTGAAAAACAATTTACTAGACACATACTACCCAAACAGGAGTACCACTTTGGAAACCATGTGTCTATACCACAATTGTGAAGGCAGCTTAGTGAAGCTTACCAAACGAAGCTTAATTAATCATATCAAATAGTAATTAAAAACTCCTCAACATAAATAACTATATTACATGTCCCTGCTACAACTTTTTAAACCATGGAGAAAAGAAGAAAAGATACTAGAAAACTATGACTCCTATGAAGATGCTTTCAAAGCAAATGAAAGCACTATCACTGATGTAAACTTTACACAGTACAAAACAATGTTGCACAATGAACAGCAACACGAAGAAGAACTCCAAGCCCAACTAGATAAGGACACTCCCAACAGTAGTCAACATTCTGCAACAGGAAGCCAAGAACCACTGTGACAGCCACTAATAGCAAATGAGGCAGAATTAGCTATGACAGAAGTAGAGAACACCATGGGGCCAATTCATAGAATTCGGCGCACAAGTGGCGCACGCGGTTGGCGCACAGTGTGCGCGTGCGGTAGTCTGCGCCAGCCGCGTGCGCCGAAACACATTCAGGCGCACAGCGTATTCATGGATTCCAACATCCACAACCAGCCGTGGCGCAGAGTGGCGCAGCGACCCTGCAGCAGCGTCAGTTACGCCCCCAAGAATGCCCATTGCGCAGGGAAAAGCCATCAAAATCCCCAATCCAGCGCAAAGGGCAGCAGCAAACGCAGAGCGGGGAGCGTGTATTTCAGGGGTGTGCGGGTGTCCCCACACGCGATAGGCCTGGGTACGTGTATTACAGGGGTGCGCGAGAAAATCTACACGCGATTGGCCTGGGTACGTGGATTTCAGGGGTGCGCGAGAAATTCTACACGCGATTGGCCTGGGTACGTGTATTACAGGGGTGCGCGAGAAAATCTACATGCGATTGGGCTGGGTACGTGGATTTCAGGGGTGCGCGAGAAATTCTACACGCGATTGGCCTGGGTACGTGGATTTCAGGGGTGCGCGAGAAAATCTACACGCGATTGGGCTGGGTACGTGGATTTCAGGGGTGCGCGAGAAATTCTACACGCGATTGGCCTGGGTACGTGGATTTCAGGGGTGCGCGAGAAATTCTACACGCGATTGGCCTGGGTACGTGGATTTCAGGGGTGCGCGAGAAAATCTACACGCGATTGGGCTGGGTACGTGGATTTCAGGGGTGCGCGAGAAAATCTACACGCGATTGGGTTGGGTACGTGGATTTCAGGGGTGCGCGAGAAATCCTACACGCGATTGGGCCTGTGCGAGTGGGGCAGTGTATTACGTAGGTGTGCGGAAAGTTGAAGAGGTGAATTGCCAGTGTGGGTCCTCCCAGGTCTCCCCTCTATCCCCTCCACGACCTCTGCAGGCAGCCCACACCACAGGGGACTACCCTGCACCCCTGGTCATGTCCCGCAGGCAGCCCATCCACCATGGGCATGCCCCCAGCCAAGCCACATGTCCCCTTGCACCCCCACCCCCCAGCACCGTGGGGCACCTGCCAGCAGGCCCCCAACCATGTCCCACTCATGTCCCCTTGCACCCCCACCCCTCCAGTCACCAGGGGCAGCCTCCACCAGGCCCCCACCCATGTCTCCCACCACCCCGACCCCTCCAGTCACCAGGGGCAGCCTCCACAAGGCCCCCACCCATGTCTCCCACCACCCCCACCCCCCAGCACTGTGGGGCACCTGCCAGCAGGCCCCCAACCATGTCTCCCACCACCCCCACCCCCAGTCACCAGGGGCAGCCTCCACCAGGCCCCCACCCATGTCTCCCACCACCCCCACTCCTCCAGTCACCAGGGACAGCCTCCACCAGGCCCCCAACCATGTCTCCCACCACCCCCACCCCCAGTCACCAGGGGCAGCCTCCACAAGGCCCCCACCCATGTCTCCCACCACCCCCACCCCCCAGTCACCAGGGGCAGCCTCCACAAGGCTCCCACCCATGTCTCCCACCACCCCCACCCCCCAGTCACCAGGGGCAGCCTCCACAAGGCCCCCACCCATGTCTCCCACCACCCCCACCCCCCAGTCACCAGGGGCAGCCTCCACCAGGCCCCCAACCATGTCTCCCAGCACCCCCACCCCTCCAGTCACCAGGGGCAGCCTCCACCAGGCCCCCACCCATGTCTCCCACCACCCCCACTCCTCCAGTCACCAGGGGCAGCCTCCACAAGGCCCCCACCCATGTCTCCCACCACCCCCACTCCCCAGTCACCAGGGGCAGCCTCCACAAGGCCCCCACCCATGTCTCCCACCACCCCCACCCCCCAGTCACCAGGGGCAGCCTCCACAAGGACCCCACCCATGTCTCCCACCACCCCCACCCCCCAGTCACCAGGGGCAGCCTCCACAAGGCCCCAACCATGTCTCCCAGCACCCCCACCCCTCCAGTCACCAGGGGCAGCCTCCACCAGGCCCCCACCCATGTCTCCCACCACCCCCACTCCTCCAGTCACCAGGGGCAGCCTCCACAAGGCCCCCACCCATGTCTCCCACCACCCCCACTCCCCCAGTCACCAGGGGCAGCCTCCACAAGGCCCCCACCCATGTCTCCCACCACCCCCACCCCCCAGTCACCAGGGGAAGCCTCCACAAGGCCCCCACCCATGTCTCCCACCACCCCCACTCCCCCAGTCACCAGGGGCAGCCTCCACAAGGCCCCCACCCATGTCTCCCACCACCCCCACCCCCCAGTCACCAGGGGCAGCCTCCACAAGGCCCCCACCCATGTCTCCCACCACCCCCACCCCTCCAGTCACCAGGGGCAGCCTCCACCAGGCCCCCAACCATGTCTCCCACCACCCCCACCCCCCAGCAGGCCCCCACTCATGTCCCCTTGCACCCCCACCCCCCAGCACTGTGGGGCACCTGCCAGCAGGCCCCCAACCATGTCCCCTTGCACCCCCACCCCCCAGCATTGTGGGGCACCTGCCAGCAGGCCCCCAACCATCTCCCCTTGCACCCCCACCCCCCAGCAGGCCCCCACTCATGTCCCCCTGCACCCCCACCCCCCAGCACTGTGGGGCACCTGCCAGCAGGCCCCCACTCATGTCCCCCTGCACCCCCACCCCCAGCACTGTGGGGCACCTGCCAGCAGGCCCCCAACCATGTCCCACTCATGTCCCCTTGCACCCCCACCCCCCAGCAGGCCCCCACTCATGTCCCCTTGCACCCTCACCCCCCTGCAGGCCCCCACTCATGTCCCCCTGCACCCCCACCCCCCAGCACTGTGGGGCACCTGCCAGCAGGCCCCCAACCATGTCCCCTTGCACCCCCACCCCCCAGCAGGCCCCCACTCATGTCCCCCTGCACCCCCATCCCCCCAGCACTGTGGGGCACCTGCCAGCAGGCCCCCAACCATGTCCCCCTGCACCCCCACCCCCCAGCACTGTGGGGCACCTGCCAGCAGGCCCCCAACCATGTCCCACTCATGTCCCCTTGCACCCCCACCCCACTGCATGCCCCCACTCATGTCCCCCTGCACCCCCACCCCCCAGCACTGTGGGGCACCTGCCAGCAGGCCCCCAACCATGTCCCCTTGCACCCCCACCCCCCAGCAGGCCCCCACTCATGTCCCTCTGCACCCTCACCCCCCCAGCACTGTGGGGCACCTGCCAGCAGGCCCCCAACCATGTCCCCTTGCACCCCCACCCCCAAGCAGGCCCCCACTCATGTCCCCCTGCACCCCCACCCCCCAGCACTGTGGGGCACCTGCCAGCAGGCCCCCAACCATGTCCCCTTGCACCCCCACCCCCGAGCAGGCCCCCACTCATGTCCCCCTGCACCCCCACCCCCCAGCACTGTGGGGCACCTGCCAGCAGGCCCCCAACCATGTCCCCTTGCACCCCCACCCCCCAGCAGGCCCCCACTCATGTCCCCCTGCACCCCCACCCCCCAGCACTGTGGGGCACCTGCCAGCAGGCCCCCAATCATGTCCCCTTGCACCCCTACCCCCCAGCAGGCCCCCACTCATGTCCCCCTGCACCCCCACCCCCCAGCACTGTGGGGCACCTGCCAGCAGGCCCCCAACCATGTCCCCTTGCACCCCCACCCCCCAGCAGGCCCCCACTCATGTCCCCCTGCACCCCCACCCCCCAGCACTGTGGGCCACCTGCCAGCAGGCCCCCAACCATGTCCCCTTGCACCCCCATCCCCCAGCAGGCCCCCACTCATGTCCTCCTGCACCCCCACCCCCCAGCACTGTGGGGCACCTGCCAGCAGGCCCCCAACACTGTCCCCTTGCACCCCCACACCCCAGCAGGCCCCCACTCATGTCCCCTTGCCCCCTTGCACCCCCACCCCCCTGCAGGCCCCCACTCATGTCCCCCTGCCCCCAGGTCCTGACGAAACGCAATCATGGCAGTAATGGGCAGCATACCCAGCACAAACACCCAGCCAAGGATTGCATCCACCCACATAGTAGATGCAATTACATGATACAACCCCAATGGCAAGTATGTAAATGAACACATGTCCCTCACACACACATACACAATGGGTGCAAGTGAATGTCAAAACCCATATCATGACATGCATGAAACCAATGAGAAAATACCACAAATGTAAGTAATAAATATATGTTTTAAAGATGAAAATGAAGTAAAGAAATAAAACACACAACAATGGGGATGACAAAACAAATGGTCCATGTCCGAGAACTAATAGAAAAAATCAAAAAACAAAGGAATCCAAAAACTAATGTAGTCCAAAGCAAATTAATGGGGGGGAAAATAAGGAAAAACCATTGCCTCATGGTGAACACAAATATAAATCCAACAAATGTTTTCCAAACATCAAACTATGTACAAGAATATCCCAGGGTCCATGAGCCCAACACCATAAATTAAACCTACTACTACTAACTAATAATAAAAATATATACAGAAAAGTGGCCATTGTCTGAGCGGTCCAAAAAAAACTTAAAAAATAAAGGAAACCTAACACTAACTAACTAAAGAACTATATACAATGGCAGCGGGCAAGTCCTGCGGCTCACTCTGTGATGTTGCCGGCCAGGGCATCATCGAACTCCATGTCGATGTCCCGGAGGCGGGACTCTGTCCTGGCCCCGAGGTCTCGCAGGGACAACCCTGTGTCCACCTCAAACTCCCTGCGAGCTTCCTCGAGGCACTCAGCCCGCCTCAACGCCCGACGCATGGAGAACTCCGCCCTGACCATGGTGAGCCGCTCCTCTTCCGCCCGCTGCCGCTCCGCACCTATCCGCTGGACCAACTGCTCCCACACGGAAGACACTGCCATCCCAGGGTTCTCCTGCCCTCCGGCCGATGCCTGCCCCTCTGATCTTGATGGCCCCGAGCCATGATGCCTCCCACGTCGAGCCTGCTGCTGCCTCCGACGCCACTGCCTCTGCCAGCACGACGGCATCCAGGCTGATGGAATCCACCGATGCCGTCGTGCACGTGCCCTGCCAGATGATGCCGGCACATCCTCCATCTGCAGGGGGACAGTTGCTGGTGTGTCCACCCCTGCTGGACCTTCGACTCCCGACTGTGGCAGGGATGGGGTCCCCACCGAGCTGGCTGCGTTGGTCGGGGCAGGTCCACAGGGGGCCCTGGTGGCATCTGGGCCGGAAGACGGCATGGAGCACGACTGGCGCATAGCCACCACAGAAGAGGAGAGGGTCGCCAGAAGGCCACACACATGTAGGAAACCCCCGACCATGGCGGCTCCCAAATGGTTCACGTACGCACGGTGCTCTTCGTGATGATGTGCATGCTCCTCCCGGGAAGCATGCACCTCATCACGAATGCCAGCCGTGCGCAACGCGACACCAATCAGGACCCTCTCCACACGGCCAGGGGTCCCCTCGTCCGCAGGTAGAGGAGTGTCAGATGACATGGACATCTCCCCTACCTGCGGACGGGCCTGGGATGGGGCATCCCTGCTGGTGCATGGTGGTGCAGTCACAGTGTCAGGGACAGTGACATGCACAGGCACCTCCACGGCGACCTGTGCTGCCTCCTGCCCCTGGCCCTGGACTGCACCACTTGCACCAGCGGGGATGCCCCCACCAGGCTCATGTGTGGCTCAGTAGCGGCCTCCTCCCCCTCTGTGGAAACCACCAACCTGGATGTCTCCACGCCGTCTTCCGCCGGTGCAAGCCCCTGTGGGGCTCACCCACCCCTTCCGCTGCAGCCGTGGTGGCATCCCCGCCGCTCTGCTCCACAGCGCCTTCTCCGCCCTCTTCTTCACTTGCCACTGTGTAGAGGGAGACATAGAACACAAGCATCAGGGTACTGTACAATGGTCCCCTAGACAGGAAGCAACAGCAGATGAGTGGCACTGTCATACATCACTTCCATCATGTCCCTCCACAACACATGGGTCAGTGCAGGCAAAACACATACAGTAACAGGCATGGCGCATGCCATGGACATTGGAATACATGACCAAGGGACTCATGATTCATACAATGCTGGTTTTAAACTCACATGCATCATGGGTCTTGCCATCACATGCACACACCTCACCGTAGTTCCATCCATCTGGCCTCGTACACCACAGACGCAGTGGATACAAGGATGACTAGGCTGCATCAGTGAATCTGAACATTGTCACAGACATGTGTCATGCATCCATGGCAGTTACAAGTCACAGACACGCAGGTCAGACACACACACATGGACACCATACGTGTACATGGGACCAGCACCCATCCCTCACCCCCACCCATGTCCAGGAACAGAGACTGCCATGCTTCCATGTGTCCATTCTGCACAGAGCCCCCCATGTTGCAATAGAACACATGCACCAACCATGTGGTTCACACATCACTGTACTCACATGCCTGACCATGATGTCCCTGCACAAACACATACGTACATGGCCTATGTCACACATACAGGCAGGTATCAGACAACCAGCACACTGCAACATGCCCTGTCTCACACAGTAATGCTTGGCCACTTACCGGCCAACTCCAGATGGGTCTGCCTCCGAAGGATCTGGGCGTGGAGCGCTGGGTCTACGCGTTCCAGGACCCTCATCTGGATGTCACTCAGGCGTGCCCGGCCCCCCTCCGCGAGGCGCCGGGCCTTATTGAGGGTCCTGGACCTCAAGTCCTCCCAGCGCTTCTTGATGTGCTTGATGTCGCGGGTTGCCACCCCCTCCGCGTTGATGGCAACCACTACATCGTCCCAGATCCTCTCCCGTCCTTCCTTGTTGGCGCATGGTCTTCCGAAGAGGGCATCATAATGCCCCAGGACATGCTCCACCAGGACACCAACTTCCTTCTCACTGAAGCTGGTGGCCCTCTGCCTCTCTGGCTGGGGGTCGCCACTGGTCTCAGATGGTGCTTGCCCCGACATGGCGACCCCCGAGGCAGGCGTGGGTGGGCAACTGGGTCCTGGGGCTGGGCTGTGGAGCGATGGTATCCCAGTCGGGAGTCTACTGTTCCAGCAGGGGTCGACACAGCAACTGGACCCCTGCAGATGGCTGATGTGCAGGCACCAAATGGCAGGGCACGGTGGCAGCAGGCAGGCAGGCAGGCAGCAGCAGATGGCACGTGGGAGGCTGCTCAGGGTACTGGGGGGGCAGTGATTCGGCCTTCTGGGCAGGAGCGTGGTCTTCCGTGTGTATTCGCGTGGCCAGCTTGATACGGAGTGATTTGGCACGTGAAAAATCTGCACGTCAACGTGTAATTCGAGGAAAGGCCCTTAGCGCGTAAGCGCGTCTGCACTCATACCCATTTTCATTGGACCAAAGGCCCTCAGCGCGTGAGCGCGTCTGTGACGTGTCGTGCGAGGGTGTATCCCTCATTGCACGTGATGACAGAACACACGTGGATTTCAACCAATCGCGTGTGAAAGTTCATGCCACCCCGGAACACACGTACCCAGGCTAATCGCGTGTGGAACTACCCGCACACCCGGAAAAACACGTACCCAGGCTAATCGCGTGTGGAACTACCCGCGCACCCAGAAACACACGTACCCAGGCTAATCGCGTGTGGAACTACCCGCGCACCCGGAAACACACGTACCCAGGCTGATCGCGTGTGGAAAACTGCACGTCCGCGTGTAATGCGCGTAATCGCGCGTGAAAAACTGCACGTCCGCGTGTAATGCGCGTAATCACGCGTGAAAAACTGCACATCCGCATGTGACGTGATGCGCGCGTGCGTTTCCCTCAGCACGGGTTAAAGGTGAGCGGGCCCAGCAGTTCGCTGTACGTGCCTTCCGTGGAGACCGACGTGTGTTGCTGCTTCCAGTTGTTTCGCGCGCCATCTACTTCACAGCTCTCAAGGACATATCTCTTCTTTTGGCGGGGGTATTGGCTACGCGTGTTTTTCTGCATCGTGCTAGTCAGACGGTGAGTCGCAAACGCTCCTTTTCCCACTGCGGGTGCCCCTGTGTATTGCACCCATTTTCGATGTCATCGTAGCCTGCGTGTCCCACGCGTACGCGTTATTCGTGTTACTGGGTGCCACCGCGTACTGCGGGAGGTCAAATCCACGCACGTAGGCTGCAGGGTTGCGTGCACGGTTTTACTGCAGTTTTGGGGTGCCTGAGCGTTGCGTGACCCGTCACCACATCACCGGGGTCACATACAGCCTTGCAGGTGCAGGGGGGCTATTAACATCTTGCTTCCCACCCCCTTCACCCCAATTGCCCAGGTCAATTGTGCTGTACACCTCCCATTGGCACCACTCCATCTGTGCCAGCACTATTACATCTGTGCCATGGTTGGGAGGCCACCAAAGGTGAGGGGCGCCTCAGCTGGGCGTACTCCTCGTGGCGGGCGTGGTCGGGGACGTGGCCGTGGTGACCAGGGAGTAGGGGGACTCCAGGGTGTCCAGGGCAGCCACAGAGGGGGAAGAGGCAGGGGTGCGCCACTTGAGCACAATGTTGTGCCATGTGTTGGTGCAGCCATGCCACCACCCCCTGTGGTTCCGGGGGATGCAGCTCCTGCATCTGGCACTGGCACCCGTATGACCCAGCAGTCCGTTCCATCGACTGCCACGGGCCCAAGGGTAGCGGTAGCTGCAGGTGCAGCTGTGGACACCGCCACCCAGGCTCAGGGTCTGCCAGCGCAGGCTGCGTTGGCACTTGAAGAGCCCTTGGTAGATCTCCAACAGGCCAGGGGGGAAACCATAGGGGCACGCCGGGCTGCTCAGACCAAGACACGTGTCCCTGGGGCAGTCATGTCATCTGCTGCCCCGAACAGCTGGGTGTTGGCAAGTGCAGGGGCAGATGCACCCAACAGCACCCCGGTTGTGAGTCTGCCAACCATGACCGTTGCGGTCAATGACCCTGCCACAGCTGATGTTGCTGCGCAGGGTCCATTAGTGGGCACCCAGCTGCCACTGACACAAGTCAGGCCTTTGGTCATCCCTCCACCTGCCACTCCCTCGGCTCAATCCACCGAACCCACTGGCCATACTGGTCAGGGCGGCATTAGCCAGCCAGGGTCTGCGCCACAGTCCAAGAGGATGAAGGTTGCACCTGCAGCACAGGCTGGGACCCCACACACAGCCACGACCTCCTGCACGTCGAGGAAGAAGCCTTTCTGTAAGCAGGAACTGGACTTCCTCGTGGACTACGTGCGGGGACACAGCCGTGACATGCTAGTGGGTGCCAATAGTCAGACTACGGCTGCCCAACGTGACACCCACTGGAAGCATGTTGCGGAACATGTCAGTTCATTCGGCCATGAGGTGCGCACGGCGCAGGAGTGCAAAAAGCGCTGGGATGACATCAAGCGCAGCACTAAGGCTAAGCATGCCTCAAATTACAACTTGACTCTGGTGACTGGCGGTGGGCCTGCACCAGAGGAGGAAGAACTCACTCCGCATGAGGCTCTCGTTGCGGAGTTCATACCACCAGAATTGGTCGAAGGTGTGGGAGAGATGCTGGACTTTGATGCCCAGTCCAGTGAGTGTTGATGCGTAGTTGTTGAGGACGTGTGTGTTTCACTTGTGGGATGTGTTGTGCATGATTGCTGCTACATGTGACGTGTACATGGTTCTGATGTGTAAGTAATGCAATGCTACCGTCATGCATGTCTCCTCTGCCTGCATGCGGGACTCCATGTGGGCATGCTCCCTTGCCCCTCCTCCGCCACTCTGCACCCCAGTTCCACCTTTGCACTGGTCTGCTACATTCTTGCCAATGTGTAGTTTCTTGTTCATGTGTCCTGTGTAGATGCTAACTTCCAGCTTAGAAACTGCCAGACATATGCCGTGTGGTACAGCCTTAGTACTCGATGCAGGGTATCCCACTTGTACTGTGCATGGGTCAGATGTCCCGCAGGGACATGAGTGCCCATTCATGCTCCATGTGCATTGCACGCATGCCCCTGTGTGTCCTTGACTGGATGATCACTGTAATATGAGTCCTTGGTTACATACATTGCCTGCCATATTATCGGCCTCCCCATGTCAACTGTGGCTCAATCCTGCGTTGCACACATGTTTAGGCAATGACAATCTGTGTGGTTCACAGGCCTCAGCCTGTTCAATGGCCAATGACTCTGTCCAACTCGTGTCGTGTCTTCTTCACACGTGGCTGGCCTCCGGATCTTCCATCATGTGTCCTGCCCACTGTCCCAGCATCATTAGCAGTGTTGTAATTTGATTCACATTAAGCTGTTGATGCCAGTCAACACTGCTTGTCAATACACAGGTGTATGGGCAGCCTTTTGATACCATGCTAGGCATCCCTGCTTTGGTACTGGGGTGGAGGGGTGCTTGGCTGCTAGACATGGTACACATTGAATACGCAATGCACGTGATGTCTGAATTTGACATTGCACTGCCTTCACATTTCCTGGCACACACCATGGAGTGCTTGTACATGTAGGTAGTGAGTGGCGTACACATTTTCAGCACTGCATAGACCCACTTCCATGCAAACTGCCACCTTTCAACAGGTCTGATCACAGTGGCTATTCAAAGTAGACCCAGCATGCATGCCAGGTCATATGTTGTGTGTCACATGTCTGCCGGATGCCTTTGCTGTCGGTGTGTGTGTGTGTTGTGTGCTTCTGACATGTGTAGTGACCTTTTCCTCTATATTTTTCAGGTGATGACGCAATGGATGCAGAGGATGGTGTTGTCATGCCAGACACAGGGTTGGTAAGACCACATCAACCTGGCACTAGTGGGGGTCGTGGGGTGGTAGGCCACGAAAACCCCCAAGTGCTGCAGTCCATCCTGTCTCTGGCTGCCTATGAGTCCAGCCTTGATGACGACTCTGACGTCCATGTTGAGTTGGATGAGCATCAAGTCCATGTGTCAGGGGTGAGTGATTCTGATGTGGACACTCCTCTGTCTGCGACACCTGCACTAAGGGATCAGACAGTCTTGGTTCCTCCGCCCGTGGTGGATCGGGACGCAGGGTCACCCTCCACACCAGTCACTGATGTGCCTGGGACATCACGTCGACGGGGGCATGTAGTCGTGCAGCCGCAGGCGGTGCCAACACAGCGAGGACCTCCGGTCCTTGGGTCCCGCAGGGGTCAAGCCCGGCAACGCGGTCGTCGCGCGCAACCGCTGTATACTGAGTGGGAGCAAGACATGACTGCCAATTCCGAACGGCAGGGGGCAGCAATGGAGAACATCGCTGACAGCATGGAGCGTGTGGCCCGATCTGTGCTCCCCCCTGCTAGGCAGGTGCTTCTCCAGCAGCAGGCGGCACGGTCCACGGCCCGCTCGCTCAGGCTGGGCATGGCGGCATCAGACAGGGCACGCCAGGCTGAAATGTCGTCTCTGCGTCAAGCAATTGCTGCTCACGCAGAGGCGCACATGGATGCCCTGAGGGAGGAGTATGCCTCCCTCAGATCCACTCTGGGTGTCCTTATGATGTCCCAGAGGCAGCAGGCAGAGGAGAGGTTTGCACAGCTTGAGCGCACCATCTCGGCTGAGCTACAGGCTTGCCGGGAGGTGCAGCGGTTGTCCAGCCAGGCCTTGCAGGAGGAACTCCGTGTTACACGTGCTACCTTGCAAGAGGAAGCACGTGTATCACGTGAGGTTCTGCATGCAGACCTATGTAACATCGCCACACAGAACCAGGCTCACCTGTCCGGCAGACTTGCTGCCGACGAGGGGCAAGCTGCGGCTAGGCGTGGCCAGGCTACTGTGCCACGTCCTCCTTTCCAGGATGAGCCAGACTCGGACGACCATCTATCTCCCACATAGGTCGTGCTGTGCAGGCGTTGAGTCCATGGAGGTATTTTTTTTGGGCTCAGCATCATCGCATGTGGATGTTGAGCAGCACCCTGTACCTCCCCCCTCCTGGGTGCCTCCCCTCCCCCCCGGGTCGTATGTGGCCATTTTTGATTTTTCTTTTAGTTTAGTTAGTTAAGTTTCTGTTTGATAGTTAGTTTAAATAGGTAATGTAGGTTTTCCATAGTTAGTGTAATTAGTTAATAGTTGAGTTAGTTTAAAATTTGTAGTCTATTGTGCTTTCATGTGACAGTGCGGTACCTTGTGGTTTTTAAAGGCATCCACTGTCTGTTCCAGCTGGGCCCTTCATGGTTGTCTTGTGTATGTGTTTGCTGCTTGGGTTCCTTGACTCACATATGCCACTCCTGCCTCCCTTATCCATGGGCTCGCAAGGATGGTTCGGTGTTACAGCATTTTACACAAGGGCTTTGGACTGTCATATCTGTGGCATGTCTGGTGCTTTGTGACTTGTGTTGACACCCCTAGTGGGGATGATTTAGGTGTAATTGTCCACTGTTCAGCTTTTGCTAGATGGGGTGTGTCATGATTAATGTGGACATTGATTGCTATGCATTGTGTATTATGTCTCATATCTTTCCTGTACACGTGCCTGTTGCAAATCATGCTGTAGATAGTGTTCCACACTTTGGAAGTCAAAGACGGACTGATGGTGTGATTTGTGATGTGACTCTCTGACATGGTCAAGTAATGAGATGCCTGATGAGACACACACAGATCACTTTGATGCATTAATCATTTGTTTCATGCACTTTCTGCAGGGGGATGAGGCACCAGAGCACCTTTGCCAGCAGACATGGCCCATTGGACGACGGAATTCCTGACCCGTTTGTTGGTGCCCACATGCACATGTGTGCACGAGCAGAGCCACAGTGATTGCAGACCCACATCCTAGAACTGCTGACATGTTCCAAGGAACTCCAGGCAAGGTGAGCATCACAGGGGGGCCACGACACAGCAAAGCTTGCACCAGGCGAGTTGCACATGCAGGCTTAGTCACAGCACTGAGGGTGAGCTTAGACGAATATTGGTGTTGAAGCACACAATGCAGCTCAGATGTGGTTGTGGACTGATGGCTGTTGATAGTAGGGTTGTCTGGGACACATGCAGGGGCAGTGGCACATACCCTGCGGTACACCAAGGTTCATTGAGGCACTTGTATCAACCATGTAGCCTTCCGAGACATGGAAAGGGGCAGCTCACAGGGACATACAGCAAGGGACATACTTGGGTGCAGTGCATGTCTATTCCACGTACTTCATGATAAATGCACTGCCAACTTTGTTTTGGTCATGGTGGTACGCAACTTGCTCTGTAGTCATGGCTTGCCATATGGGTCTGTCTGCTTACCCAGGGAACATTGCATGTTGTGTGAATTGTGACACATTGGTGTTCCATTTGCCACGCACCCACCAGCGCCTGACTTACTGCATTGACTGTGTATGACCTGTCACAGGGGTGATGTTATATATGGGTACGAAGCATCGAGCACTGATTGTCTGTTTGTAGAGTAGTTTGTTGCTATGGGGCATGTTTTGTGTTGTGTTTTCGTGTAATTGGCACATACAGGTTGTTGACTGTGTCTCTCTTTGCAGCATTGCAGTGCTCCTGTAATCGGCCCTGAGAGTGCGCAGGCAGGAGGCCAGCACTCAAAACCAGAGCTAAGTGTCTTGTTGTTTTCCTTACAAACTGCCCTGCATAGGCTTGCTGGGGAGTGTACTGATGCACGGATGTATGTGTGGTCCTATTTGGTATGTTTTTTTCCCTAATCACCCGTGATCCTATGCAATTATGAAACCTGTACCCTCTACCCGGTGTTCCTGCTTCCCGTGCCTATCCAAGCAACGTTCCCTGACCCTCTTTCCCCACTGGGGTTGCGGATGCCTGTGTAAGCCCCGAACTTGCAGGCGCCAAAACCCTAGAGGGGGTGGTTGGTTCGTACCACTCCTGAGCCTGGACTACAGAAGGCCATGACAATGATGTCCAAGTTTGTTTGGATTGTGTATGTGTTCATGCAGGTTGTACATTCCCTAGTTTCATGTGTCATTCCTCCTCCCCTCACCTGCCACTCATTCCAGTCATCCAGTGTGTCTACACCTGTCCCGACTGCATATCCCTGAACCTCATTCCCCACCATGATCTCAGGGGCCTGTGTGAGTTTGACCTTGCAGGCACCCGGGACATGGTGTGGGTGGTTGTTTCATGAGACTCCCGCGCCTGTACAGGGGACCTGTGACAGTACACATCCATTCATGGTGCATCATCCTATGTCATGTACCACACATGTCTCACATCCTGTCGTGACATTGTTCTGCTGTGCTACCTTGGTTGTTGCATCATTGTGGTAGTACTTGGCGTTTGTGAGGTACTGCTACGTCAAGTCATCTACTGGAGGGTGTTTGGGTTCGTTTTCATGCCTTGGATTTTGTGATTTTGGAAATGAGTGTGGATTCTGAGGGTTCAGGCATCTTTTTACACACAAGGTGGGAGATGGACACGAAGGGTAAAGGTGATCCTGTGGCCAGGTGGAAATGAGGGTTGGAGGCTCCATGACCCAGGTGCAGTTGTTCAGTGGGTCATGGTCATTTGCGCGGGAGGGGGGGTTGTTGTTGATAGTTGCATTGCCCTGCAGTGTGATGGGAACTCTGACATTGTAATGTTGTTGTCCTATGTACATGTTGTGTTCTGCTGATCAATGCCTGTTCATGTGTTGTGTTTTCCTTTCAGGTGCGAGGGGATAGTTGTGGTTTGACATGCTGGGGTGTACACATGGTGGATGTTCACATGTGATGTGTAGGGAACACTGATGGTCACTTCAGTGCACATGCATATGTGTAGTGCATGTCCCTGCAGAACCACACACTTGCACTCGGATGCACTCCATGTACTCCCACCCTTGCATATCCACGTGTACACTGTTTGCCTTCTGGTGCCCACTGTGTCCCGGCAGCACATGTTCTGTGACCGATTATGGTTCCAGTACATGCCTAATTTGATGTTTGATGTAGTCTGTCACTTAGATGTGATGCTCAGGGTGTGCATCACACGCAATGGCTGTTCACTGTGCTGTGCGCTGAGCAGTGTGATGCAGGAGTGGGACACTGCACACATGAGCTGCAGTGTTGATTTTGCAATGCATAATGTGCATATAGACAGGCATTCATTGTGATGTTACGTCTACGACTGTTGCAATGCATTTGGAAACGACTTATTTTGTGTGGGACATTTTGTTGGTCTGTCATTTCATCTGATTCCGGGTCAGGCATCATTGTCCGATGCCACTGTACATTTAGGACATGGCAATGTGTACCTTATTGTTACTGCGTCAGTGTATGGGTATTGCTTGCCATGTCATGTTGATGTTTGGGAGGGTTTGACTGACATGACAGTGATGGCCATGGCCTGTTTTGCAGGTGTGTGTGATGCACACCTTGCATGTCCAGGTCATCCGCTTCGCAGAGCAACTAGCTGGGGGTAGGTTTCTCTCCGCAGCAGGGCCCTCCCCCTGGAACAGACTTCCTGCCTGACTTGAACTTGAGGGGAACCATCTCCAGTTCTGGAAGCACCTCAAGACCTTCCTCTTTGCTTCTGCTTACTCTCTGCCTCTCCCTTGCAGAATTCTTCACTGGAACTGCACAGGAGCTGCTACTGGGACACTCTCGCCAACCTCGGTCCCTGGCCCAGCCACTGTCCACTTGCACTGCCACCCTGGCAACCCCCGCACTGCAGTAGTGTCTCTCTATCCCTACAGCCCTCCCTTCCCAGCACTTGTCTGCACTTACCTTTGCAGTTGCCACCAGGCGACCTATGTATTATTTTTTTGGCCTACTTCCCCTGTACTGGACTCCCCCCCACCCTTCCCCTTGCACTTTTCCCTTCCCCCTATCCCTGCACTTGCACAATCTCAATGACACCTGGCCTAGTAGTACCGTTCTCTGTGTTCCCTTGTCCCCCCCCCCTGCCTCATTGCGCCTTGGAATACTTGTGTATGGCCCATGTCATGTCACATGTCATATGTGTGCATTTTGGTTGCACAGGATAGCTTGTGTTTAAGTAGCTAGGGATGCAGACGATGTGGCACTTCCATGGCAACTATCTCAGGGTGGTAGGGTTGTGACAGTTGACTGTCACTTTGTCATCATCGATTGTCACCTGGTATGTGCCAGGCCTGTGTGCACTCCGCAGGGGTGGGAGTTTAGGTGAAAAATGTGGCCACAAGCTGGGTCCGGGCTTCCTCGCCACGTGCCCTGTCCCCTCCCATGGGCAGCGCCTGTGCCTGTGGTTGGGGATGTGGGGGCACCACCATGTCCACCGGGACGCCCTGCCGTGTTGCAACATTGTGCAGGACACATGCTGCCACAATGATCCTGCACACTACTGGTGGTGCATAGAGTAGTTGCCCACCAGAGCGGTCAAGGGAGCGGAAACGTGACTTGAGCACTCCGAATGTGCGCTCCACTATGCCCCTGGTTGCAATATGGGCGGCGTTGTATCTTACCTGGGGTGGTGTGGTGGGGTTCATGTGGTTGCTCAGAGGGTAGGCCCTGTCCCCTGGGGAGGTGATAATAATTGAGATTATTAGGGTTGGGATATTTGTCTGTGTGTGACTTGCATGCATGTGCAAGGGCATTTGTACTGACCTAGGAGCCATGTGTCGCCATGCTGCCCAGCTTCCAGGGCCCGGCTCAGGGCGGACATTCTGTATATGAAACTGTCATGGGTGGAGCCAGGGTAGTTTGCATAGACAGAGGTGATGATTCCCTTTGCATCGCATACCACCTGTGCATTGATGGAATGCCAGTGCTTGCGGATTCGGTAGATGTGCTCAGTGGCCCTAGGTGGACGTAGGGCCACATGGGTGCAATCTATGGCACCGAGCACTTTGGGGACGTGTGCCACCCTGAAAAAATCCAGGACAACGGCCTGCCTTTCTGCGGGTGTTCTGGGCATGTATATGTGCCTGCGGACAGAGGGGCGCGCTGTCATGATTGCCAGTACTTGGTGTAGGCAGCGTGACTGCGTGGCCTGTGAGACCCCCCCACTATGGCAGTGGTCCGCTGAAATGACCCAGTGGCCAAAAAATGCAGGACATTGAGCAGCTTCTCCAAGGGGCTCAATGCTTGGGAGCAAAGGGTGGGGGATGTGAGGTCATCTTCCCACTCCCTGACCAGGTCTAGGTTGATATGGGGTGGAAACTTATGCCTGCCGTAGACCTGGTCGTCAGGCATCCCAAAAAGGCTTGTCCGTGGTGCGAAAATGCGTGCCCTGGCTATTCTCCTCCTCCTGCGGTGTCCCACGATCAGTGCAGCAACAAATGGGGCATTCATCGTCGCTGTATATACGCGTTTGTTGTTTGCGCGCACTTTTATGCTGTCCGCGGGACGCCTCCGTGTGGGCGGACTCGTTGACGCCTGTGCACGTCTTTTGCCGTGCACGTGTTTCCCGTATTCGGGTGTCATCGCGTGTGATCGGAGGGGAGCGAGCGTACACGCGATTGGCCTGGGTACGTGTGTTTCCGGGTGCGCGGGTAGTTCCACACGCGATTGGCCTGGGTACGTGTGTTTCTGGGTGCGCGGGTAGTTCCACACGCGATTAGCCTGGGTACGTGTGTTTCCAGGTGCGCGGGTAGTTCCACACGCGATTAGCATGGGTACGTGTTTTTCCGGGTGCGCGGGTAGTTCCACACGCGATTGGCCTGGGTACGTGTGTTTCCGGGTGCGCGGGTAGTTCCACACGCGATTAGCCTGGGTACGTGTGTTTCCGGGTGCGCGGGTAGTTCCACACGCGATTAGCCTGGGTACGTGTTTTTCCAGGTGCGCGGGTAGTTCCACATGCGATTAGCCTGGGTACGTGTGTTTCGGGGTGCGCGGGTAGTTCCACACACGATTAGCCTGGGTACGTGTGTTCCGGGGTGGCGTGAACTTTCACACGCGATTGGTTGAAATCCACGTGTGTTCTGTCATCACGTGCAATGAGGGATACACCCTCGCACGACACGTCACAGACGCGCTCACGCGCTGAGGGCCTTTGGTCCAATGAAAATGCGTATGCGTGCAGACGCGCATACGCGCTAAGGGCCTTTCCTTGAATTACACGCTGACGTGCAGATTTTTCACGTGCCAAATCACTCCGTATCAAGCTGGCCACGCAAATACACACGGAAGACCACGCTCCTGCCCAGAAGGCCGAATCACTGCCCCCCAGTGCCCCGAGCAGCCTCCCACGTGCCATCTGCTGCTGCCTGCCTGCCTGCCTGCCTGCCTGCTGCCACCGTGCCCTGCCATTTGGTGCCTGCACATCAGCCATCTGCAGGGGTCCAGTTGCTGTGTCGACCCCTGCTGGAACAGTAGACTCCCGACTGGGATACCATCGCTCCACAGCCCAGCCCCAGGACCCAGTTGCCCACCCACGCCTGCCTCGGGGGTCGCCATGTCGGGGCAAGCACATTCTGAGACCAGTGGCGACCCCCAGCCAGAGAGGCAGAGGGCCACCAGCTTCAGTGAGAAGGAAGTTGGTGTCCTGGTGGAGCATGTCCTGGGGCATTATGATGCCCTCTTCGGAAGACCACGCGCCAACAAGGAAGGACGGGAGAGGATCTGGGACGATGTAGTGGTTGCCATCAACGCGGAGGGGGTGGCAACCCACGACATCAAGCACATCAAGAAGCGCTGGGAGGACTTGAGGTCCAGGACCCTCAATAAGGCCCGGCGCCTCGCGGAGGGGGGCCGGGCACGCCTGAGTGACATCCAGATGAGGGTCCTGGAACGCGTAGACCCAGCGCTCCATGCCCAGATCCTTCGGAGGCAGACCCATCTGGAGTTGGCCGGTAAGTGGCCAAGCATTACTGTGTGAGACAGGGCATGTTGCAGTGTGCTGGTTGTCTGATACCTGCCTGTATGTGTGACATAGGCCATGTACGTATGTGTGTGTGCAGGGACATCATGGTCAGGCATGTGAGTACAGTGATGTGTGAACCACATGGTTGGTGCATGTGTTCTATTGCAACATGGGGGGCTCTGTGCGGAATGGACACATGGAAGCATGGCAGTCTCTGTTCCTGGACATGGGTGGGGGTGAGGGATGGGTGCTGGTCCCATGTACACGTATGGTGCCCATGTGTGTGTGTCTGAACTGCGTGTCTGTGACTTGTAACTGCCATGGATGCATGACACATGTCTGTGACAATGTTCAGATTCACTGATGCAGCCTAGTCATCCTTGTATCCACTGCGTCTGTGGTGTACGAGGCCAGATGGATGGAACTACGGTGAGGTGTGTGCATGTGATGGCAAGACCCATGATGCATGTGAGTTTAAAACCAACATTGTATGAATCATGAGTCCCTTGGTCATGTATGCCAATGTCCACGGCATGCGCCATGCCTGTTACTGTATGTGTTTTGCCTGCACTGACCCATGTGTTGTGGAGGGACATGATGGAAGTGATGTATGACAGTGCCACTCATCTGCTGTTGCTTCCTGTCTAGGGGACCATTGTACAGTACCCTGATGCTTGTGTTCTATGTCTCCCTCTACACAGTGGCAAGTGAAGAAGAGGGCGGAGAAGGCGCTGTGGAGCAGAGCGGCGGGGATGCCACCACGGCTGCAGCGGAAGGGGTGGGTGAGCCCCCACAGGGGCTTGCACCGGCGGAAGACGGCGTGGAGACATCCAGGTTGGTGGTTTCCACAGAGGGGGAGGAGGCCGCTACTGAGCCACACATGGGGCCTGGTGGGGGCATCCCCGCTGGTGCAAGTGGTGCAGTCCAGGGCCAGGGGCAGGAGGCAGCACAGGTCGCCGTGGAGGTGCCTGTGCATGTCACTGTCCCTGACACTGTGACTGCACCACCATGCACCAGCAGGGATGCCCCATCCCAGGCCCGTCCGCAGGTAGGGGAGATGTCCATGTCATTTGACACTACTCTACCTGCGGACGAGGGGACCCCTGGCCGTGTGAAGAGGGTCCTGATTGGTGTCGCGTTGCGCACGGCTGGCATTCGTGATGAGGTGCATGCTTCCCGGGAGGAGCATGCACATCATCACGAAGAGCACCGTGCGTACGTGAACCATTTGGGAGCCGCCATGGTCGGGGGTTTCCTACATGTGTGTGGCCTTCTGGCGACCCTCTCCTCCTCTGTGGTGGCTATGCGCCAGTCGTGCTCCATGCCGTCTTCCGGCCCAGATGCCACCAGGGCCCCCTGTGGACCTGCCCCGACCAACGCAGCCAGCTCGGTGGGGACCCCATCCCTGCCACAGTCGGGAGTCGAAGGTCCAGCAGGGGTGGACACACCAGCAACTGTCCCCCTGCAGATGGAGGATGTGCCGGCATCATCTGGCAGGGCACGTGCACGACGGCATCGGTGGATTCCATCAGCCTGGATGCCGTCATGCTGGCAGAGGCAGTGGCGTCGGAGGCAGCAGCAGGCTCGACGTGGGAGGCATCATGGCTCGGGGCCATCAAGATCAGAGGGGCAGGCATTGGCCGGAGGGCAGGAGAACCCTTGGATGGCAGTGTCTTCCGTGTGGGAGCAGTTGGTCCAGCGGATAGGTGTGGAGCGGCAGCGGGCGGAAGAGGAGCGGCTCACCAAGGTCAGGGCGGAGTTCTCCATGCGTCGGGCGTTGAGGCGGGCTGAGTGCCTCGAGGAAGCTCGCAGGGAGTTTGAGGTGGACACGGGGTTGTCCCTGCGAGACCTCGGGGCCAGGACAGAGTCCCGCCTCCAGGACATCGACATGGAGTTCGATGATGCCCTGGCCGGCAACATCACAGAGTGAGCCGCAGGACTTGCCCGCTGCCATTGTATATAGTTCTTTAGTTAGTTAGTGTTAGGTTTCCTTTATTTTTTAAGTTTTTTTTGGACCGCTCGGACAATGGCCACTTTTCTGTATATATTTTTATTATTAGTTAGGAGTAGTAGGTTTAATTTATGGTGTTGGGCTCATGGGCCCTGGGATATTCTTGTACATAGTTTGATGTTTGGAAAACATTTGTTGGATTTATATTTGTGTTCACCATGAGGCAATGGTTTTTCCTTATTTTTCCCCCCATTATTTTGCTTTGGACTACATTAGTTTTTGGATTCCTTTGTTTTTTGATTTTTTCTATTAGTTCTCGGACATGGACCATTTGTTTTGTCATCCCCATTGTTGTGTGTTGTATTTCTTTACTTCATTTTCATCTTTAATACATATATTTATTACTTACATTTGTGGTATTTTCTCATCGGTTTCATGCATGTCATGATATGGGTTTTGACATTCACTTGCATCCATTGTGTATGTGTGTGTGAGGGACATGTGTTCATTTACATACTTGCCATTGGGGTTGTATCATGTAATTGCATCTACTATGTGGGTGGATGCAATCCTTGGCTGGATGTTTGTGCTGGGTATGCTGCCCATTACTGCCATGATTGCGTTTCGTCAGGACCTGGGGGCAGGGGGACATGAGTGGGGGCCTGCAGGGGGTGCAAGGGGACATGAGTGGGGGCCTGCTGGGGGGTGCGGGTGCAAGGGGACATGAGTGGGACATGGTTGGGGGCCTGCTGGCAGGTGCCCCACAGTGCTGGGGGGTGGGGGTGCAGGGGGACATGATTGGGGGCCTGCTGGGGGGTGGGGGTGCAAGGGGACATGGTTGGGGGCCTGCTGGCAGGTGCCCCACAGTGCTGGGGGGTGGGGGTGCAGGGGGACATGAGTGGGGGCCTGCTGGGGGGTGGGGGTGCAAGGGGACATGGTTGGGGGCCTGCTGGCAGGTGCCCCACAGTGCTGGGGGGTGGGGGTACAGGGGGACCTGAGTGGGGGCCTGCTGGGGGGTGGGGGTGCAAGGGGACATGGTTGGGGGCCTGCTGGCAGGTGCCCCACAGTGCTGGGGGGTGGGGGTGCAAGGGGACATGAGTGGGGGCCTGCTGGGGGGTGGGGGTGCAAGGGGACATGAGTGGGACATGGTTGGGGGCCTGCTGGCAGGTGCCCCACAGTGCTGGGGGGTGGGGGTGCAGGGGGACATGAGTGGGGGTCTGCTGGGGGGTGGGGGTGCAAGGGGACATGAGTGGGACATGGTTGGGGGCCTGCTGGCAGGTGCCCCACAGTGCTGGGGGGTGGGGGTGCAGGGGGACATGAGTGGGGGCCTGCTGGGGGTGCAAGGGGACATGGTTGGGGGCCCGCTGGCAGGTGCCCCACAGTGCTGGGGGGTGGGGGTGCAAGGGGACATGAGTGGGGGCCTGCTGGGGGTGCAAGGGGACATGAGTGGGACATGGTTGGGGGCCTGCTGGCAGGTGCCCCACAGTGCTGGGGGGGTGGGGGTGCAGGGGGACATGAGTGGGGGTCTGCTGGGGGGTGGGGGTGCAAGGGGACATGAGTGGGACATGGTTGGGGGCCTGCTGGCAGGTGCCCCACAGTGCTGGGGGGTGGGGGTGCAGGGGGACATGAGTGGGGGTCTGCTGGGGGGTGAGGGTGCAAGGGGACATGAGTGGGACATGGTTGGGGGCCTGCTGGCAGGTGCCCCACAGTGCTGGGGGGTGGGGGTGCAAGGGGACATGAGTGGGGGCCTGCTGGGGGGTGGGGGTGCAAGGGGACATGAGTGGGACATGGTTGGGGGCCTGCTGGCAGGTGCCCCACAGTGCTGGGGGGTGGGAGTGCAGGGGGACATGAGTGGGGGCCTGCTGGGGGGTGGGGGTGCAAGGGGACATGAGTGGGGGCCTGCTGGGGGTGCAAGGGGACATGAGTGGGACATGGTTGGGGGCCTGCTGGCAGGTGCCCCACAGTGCTGGGGGTGGGGGTGCAGGGGGACATGAGTGGGGGTCTGCTGGGGGGTGGGGGTGCAAGGGGACATGAGTGGGACATGGATGGGGGCCTGCTGGCAGGTGCCCCACAGTGCTCGGGGGTGGGGGTACAGGGGGACATGAGTGGGGGCCTGCTGGGGGGTGGGGGTGCAAGGGGACATGGTTGGGGGCCTGCTGGCAGGTGCCCCACAGTGCTGGGGGGTGGGGGTGCAAGGGGACATGAGTGGGGGCCTGATGGGGGTGCAAGGGGACATGAGTGGGACATGGTTGGGGGCCTGCTGGCAGGTGCCCCACAGTGCTGGGGGGTGGGGGTGCAGGGGGACATGAGTGGGGGCCTGCTGGGGGGTGGGGGTGCAAGGGGACATGAGTGGGACATGGTTGGGGGCCTGCTGGCAGGTGCCCCACAGTGCTGGGGGGTGGGGGTGCAAGGGGACATGAGTGGGGGCCTGCTGGGGGGTGGGGGTGCAAGGGGACATGGTTGGGGGCCTGCTGGCAGGTGCCCCACAGTGCTGGGGGGTGGGGGTGCAAGGGGACATGAGTGGGGGCCTGCTGGGGGGTGGGGGTGCAAGGGGACATGTGGCTTGGCTGGGGGGCATGCCCATGGTGGATGGGCTGCCTGCGGGACATGACCAGGGGTGCAGGGTAGTCCCCTGTGGTGTGGGCTGCCTGCAGAGGTCGTGGACGGGGGTAGAGGGGAGACCTGGGAGGACCCACACTGGCAATTCACCTCTTCAACTTCCCGCACACCCACGTAATACACTGCCCCACTCGCACAGGCCCAATCGCGTGTAGGATTTCTCGCGCACCCCTGTAATACACGTACCCAGGCCAATCGCGTGTAGATTTTCTCGCGCACCCCTGAAATCCACGTACCCAGGCCAATCGCGTGTAGATTTTCTCGCGCACCCCTGTAATACACGTACCCAGGCCAATCGCGTGTAGAATTTCTCGCCCACCCCTGAAATCCACGTACCCCGCTCAATCGCGTATTTAACTTCCCGCGCGCCACTTTTTTGATGCGCTGGGACTCTACCGCCTGCCTTCGTGTGGCGGCCGTGTTTCAGCTTGTGCGTGTCTTTGGCTGTGCGTGGCTTTGCCCTATTCGATTCCATGAATACGTGTGGTTCGAGTGCGTGTGGGCGTTCCGTCTGCTTCCCTGCAGTACATCCCCAGTTATGCCCTTATTTTCGCGTGTTGTTCCCCATTCCGCGCGTTACGCCCCATGTCCCGCCCACTTTCTGGTGTGTGCGCTGAGGTTGTGCGCTTTCACTGTGCGCGTCGCGCACGCCTTTCGCGATGTTGCAGTGACTTGTGCGCCATGCACGGGTTTGGCGCACATCCCGCGGTGAACACACGCAGGGACTTCCATGAATCGTACGCGTGCGCGTGCGCCTGTTTTTTTCCGCTTGCGCATGCTTGCGCATGCTTGCGCGAAGATTTTCGGCGCACGTTTGTTCCATGAATCGGCCCCCATGTGTCACTATGAAGAAGATACAGAAGACTTAACTGTATTACGATCAAAATTGAACAAAGAGCAGCGTACCATTTTTCAAGAAGTAACAAAACAAATTTCACATGGTGTACAACATGAAAATAAAGAATGTACCTGCCAAAATTACAAACCTATACTACTATACGTCAGTGGTGAAGCTGGTTCAGGCAAAACATTCTTAATCAAAATCATCAGCAAGTTCCTTCAACAACTGACAAACAACAAACTGTCAGCTGTTCTAACTGCCCCCACAGATTTAGCAGAGTGTTAAAACAAATGGAAATGCTACTAATAGATGAAATGAGCATGGTCTCCAACCTAATGTTGGCTTTTATTGACCTCAGATTGCAAGAAGTATTTAAAACAAACTACGAAGAGCTCTTTGGAGGAAAACACATTATTGTTTTCGGAGATCTTCTTCAATTGACACTGTTAGGGAGAATTCTCTGTTTAGGCTGAATTTCCTAACCTAGTGAGTCCCCCAGCAGCTTTGCTGGATTTCTGGAGTTTGTTTTTTCCATCCTGCCAAGAGTGAGACTCTTTTCTCCCACTCTTGGACATGAATGTGGTTAATTCCTTTGAATGTCAATGTGTTCTATGGGCTATGGGGTCTTTTACTCCATAGGGTCTCATATGTTTTGCTATGTGTGGTACAACGCACCCTCTGTGCCGTAACACTGGGGTGTCCTAGAGGATCCCCACCATAGACTCCATACCCTGGGACTGACTACTGTCTCCCAGGGCATGTAAAGTCACCATTGGCTTTACTAGACCTAAATTTACTAACAGAACTAGTACAAACCATCCTATTGTGGACGTACTGGTAGGGATAATTCGATTACCCCTGTGTCTGTTGTTCGAGGGGGCACTGTCCCGACCCCCTCATCGAGTTTTGGCTGGTGGCAGTGGAAACTACTTGTTATATTCGACCCCGAATATAATTCTATGGGATTCTTCCCATTGTTGGAGGCTAATACTTTTTCCCATTAGTCTCTAACATTCTAACAACTTTCCTTCGATGACGAGAGCATCTCATCTCTTGGCAAAGCCCCGACTTGCATCCACCACCAGGAACAACTGCCCCCACCGGAGCTGTCTCTCCACATACAAGGTACCGTGTCCGCCTGGCTTCCCCTGTGACGGTTAGCGTAAGGTGTCTTAATCCTTGCCTCTCCATTTGGGTAGCCTCCAGACCTTCTTAACTTTTTGTTCTAAACTGGTCCAACCTTTCTGTGACAATTTGCTACAAAGACTCGAAGTGCATTTCCACTGTGATACTTTCTGGGACATATCGCCTTGCCTCTCTCCGAGTGGGCCTGGCCTCTGAACTTTGTGATCGACAGTAGACCCTGCCTTACTTGCCTTGCATTTGCTTCGTAAAGGTGTTGGTACCGAGTTGATTTAATACCCTGTCTTTTCTCTCCCGTTCTAACGAATATTAGAGTGCCATCCAGGTTAAAGCATTCACCTCTGTCTGCAAATAAGTGGTGCCATTGAACCTAGACTTGTCGAAATATTGTTAGAGGATTGAGATACTTTTAGTAATTGTGATTGAAGTTGTTTGCCGTATTAGTGCCAGTGTGTTTTTCATAGATGTGTTTTTATTAAAAAAAATAACTATATATCTTTACTCCCAAGCTTTGTTCCGTGTCTGCTTGTTCTACTGTGTAAATTGCCCTATTTTGTATACTCCACATACTGCCTAACTTTTCTTGAGAGAAGTCTGACTGCTCAGCCACAGCTACCAGGTGAATGTCTGTGGTACAGACAGCTACCAAGTGGGTTTACTGCCAAACACCTGTAGGCCTAAATCTTTTGCAGTGGTCCCAGAGGGAACTGCACAGGTTTCCGCTTAACAGACACCAGTGAAAGGTGAACCTATTTTTAAAACCTTAGGACACAAACTCTGCCGTAAAACTGTTGGCAGCATAGGAAATGTCAACCTTTGGCAACATTTCCAATACAGAGAATTAACAGAAAACATGTGCCAATATGCAGACCTCACTTACGCCAACATTTTTAAAAGTATTAGAGTTGGTGTACTATCTCAAGAAGCACAAGCAATATTAAAAACCCGGCACATACATGTACTTAATGGCCATAACTCATGTGCTACTGATGTCATGGAACAATTAGCACACAAACATGTCAATTATATGTCCTTAATGCCAACTCTTGCAAGCTGTTCCAAATTCAATGAAACAATTTTGAAAAAAGAAACGCAACAAATTGAAATTTGCTCCACAGACAAACTGGATGTACATGGTATGACACTACCCATGTGTCGCCAAGTCACAAGAAGACTTAATACCTTAGAAAATTCTATCTGCAACACAGCTGGTTTGGAGAAAATATTAAAATTATCCTTAATCTGTAGAGTAATGCTTAAACGTAACCTTGATGTGGAGCAAGGACTAGTTAATGGACCACTGGGTACAGTTGTTGGCTTTCAAACATATCCATGTAACAACAACATTCAGTTTGTCAATATTATCTTTGACAAACTTTCAGAAGTAAAAAGGATAGGGCGCTCAACAGCTTGATTCCTTCTCTTCAAAGACATGTATTTACGCAGAGAACAATTTTTTCTAACTCAGCATACGCAGTCACCATTCACAAATCACAGGGTCTTACCGATAACAAAGCATTTGTAGATATCGGGAACACAGTCTTTAAAGAAAGCATGAGCTACTTAGCACTATCACGCTTATGTACACTTGACGGTCTATTTCTAATCAACTTTGATGCAAGTAAAGTAAACACTGATATTCCTAACATTTTCGAATGCTATAGGCTACGTTCACTATACACCCCCATATAAAAACATCTCCTGTTCCACAAAAAGGAAAACATTGTAAAAGTAAACTAATTCAAACAGAAATGCCACAGGATCTCACTGCAAATGTAAAAATGTTGTTAAAGGGATGTTATGGTTAAGTTGCCCTACTAAAATTCTATCAAATTCAGTGAAAAAACTGTGTTAAAGGGACGTTACGGTTAGTGCACGGTGGTGGCATGAGTTACGTTTGCTTAGCTTACCATAACTGTCAAATTTCAGGGGTTATTCAGTTTTACTTGTAACCATAACGTCCCCTTACAACGTTTTTTCATTGAATTTCATAGGTTTTAATTAGTGCAACTTAACCATAATGTCCCATTAACAAAGTTTTTTCATTGAATTTCATTGTTTTTTATTAATGCAACTTAACCATAACATCCCCTTAACAAAGTTGTTTCATTGAATATATATGTATATATATATATTGAAACGAAAAGAGAGGAGAAAGTGAACCGCACTCTGCGCGGTCAGTTTGAGAGACCAAAATCCATGAAAAAAAACACAAATAGCACAGCTCGCAAGAGAGGTAAAGGTCTTAAAAAATGTTTTTAATGTGACCAAAAAAATGGACAAAAATACATAAATTACGGCTGGGGAGCAGCGGCAAAAACATATATATATATACTTGCACGTTCTGAATACTCACATTCTGAATACTCACAAAGCATAGAAGGTATGTCCGTCCTTTCCCCTCTTTATTTCTTGTCTTTAATTGTGTTAAACCGTAATTATATAGTACCTCCTTATTATGAATATTGGCCTAAGCCCATTCACGTTACACGGAAAACCGAGTTGCAAAGTTCCGATTTTTGGGATAGGTTTGCCGCCATTTTAAGATTCGTCCGCCATTTTTGATTTTCATTTGTGTTCTATGTTGTAAAATGGTGGACTTTTGTTTTTGACTTGCAGCCAAGACTTACAACCTTTGAGTTTTGTTAATGTTTAGGTTCTCCGAGAGCCGACTGTTTAAACTGAGCAAAGAAACCTTGTGCTTCATACGAACTGTCATTCAAGTGTTGTCTGCGCTCACAAGCCTCATCCTTGTATAAACATTGGGACAATGAAGAACAAATCTCAAGAGTATGCTTTAGCTGAACTACATTGTAGAGACTCTTGAAATAAGGCTTACCAGGCAACCAAGATCATGCATCACTATTGTATTTTCATGGAAGTACAAACTTGTGTAATCCTTTGCATAATATTGTAAAATCTGTTATGTGAACTAGGCACAAACTCTAGACCACAAATTATTAAAGTGAAGAGAGGCTGGACAGTATTGTAGGAACTGTATAAAAATGCCAGTGTTTAGATGTCCAGCACTCTCTCTCCTCTCTGTGTCAGCTGGTACACACTGCGAGGTGTTGGGAGCCAGATAGCTATCTGTTTTGCTTTGTAAACTGTACAGTAATAAAAGATACTTTTATCTTTTCAGCCCGTGATTGGTGTATTTCATTTGTGGTACTCAGCCTCGATATTTCTTTCTTCTTTCAGATGGCATATAAATAGGGACCGTCAAGATTGATGCCACCTCGTTGAAGAGTAGACGCGGCTATCGGACCGGGATCGGACGGTGAGGAAAAGGGTGCTCTTTTAGATGAGATGTAATACCTCAACAGTACTGCACAATCTGATCCCTGGACAGTGAACCAGTGGTCCGAGACGGCATCTTGACAAGGGTCCACATATCGAGGTGGGCAGTTTTGCCGAATTGGACCTCCCTAGTTCTTTGAATCAGGTGAGTCGTGGCCCGATTCCTAAGTATCCTGATATTTGGTTCTAGTTTTGTACTCATGAGCACAAACAATGCCAGGTAACACCAGTAATCTGACATGCCTGGGAAATTGTCTGCCTGTTTCAGGGGATTATTCCACAGAGACAATCTTTGGAATTTGGCTGACCGGCGCCACAGAAGGGGTTGCCGGCATGTACTATGTACTGTAAGTACGGCATTGGTAGTATAGTATTCAACAATATTTGGCACAGACAAACTAGACATGCTTCCGAATTTCAGTGACGAGTCAATGTTAGCTTTGAGATTGCCCGAATAGAGGATTTAGAGTCCATATTGTTAAAGAAAAAGCTAGACCTGCAGCATTTGATGTAATTCTAAATTGGAAAAAGAAGCTATGCAGCAACTTAAGGGTAAAGAGAAGCATGCACGTCGTCATATGTCAACTTCAGAAAAGACATTATTGTATGATCAACAAAAACAGTCAGAGTCTGTTATAAAAATGGAAAGGGCTTTTCAACTTGGTGTACAGAAAATATATCCATCTGAAGATTTTCATGTCTCAGATGAACTAATTGATAAACTCGTAAATGAACATAGGCCTGGTGCCACTGCACTACCTCCTTATATACCTATTCCTGTCTTACCTCTTCCTGCTGTCGCACCTCCTCCTGTAGCAATTCCTGTTGTTCCCATTGTTCCTCCGCCAGCTATTGCTCCTCTTCCTATTGTTGTTCCTTCACCTGTACCTCCACCTTTACCGATTGTTACTGTTCCAGTAATCCTGTCTTTGTTACCAGCAGTAGCATCTCTACTACCTGTTGTACAGGGTCTGTCTACTCTCTCTTTCCCAAACGGTTCTGCTCCGCTTGTAGCTGATGAAGGGGCGAGTGTTGAATCAAAAGTAGTGACTCGGAGCACAGTTTCTAAAGATAAGAGGAGAGATTTGAATGCATAAGCTAAGCAATGTATAGAGAAAGGTGAAAAATGTACTTTCTTAGCTACAATCATTAATCTAGAAAGTATTCCCGAACAGAATGTCTTTATTGAGGGGATGGGTATACATTTAGCTATAATGTGGAATAATTTGACGGACATGGATGTCCCACAAGGGCTGAGGGATTTGAATGTTTTAGCCTATTCAAGGGATACTGCGGAGAAAGTATATGACATGTTGAGATGGTTTTTGAGTTAAGAAGGGAGTTAGAACGGTTACAGAACAATGAAACAAATGGTGATAGTTTGAACGCGACATTCGTTCCTAAAGTTGAGATTCCAGCTAATGTCGCAGCAGGTACAGCAGCCATCAATAATGAAGCTCACTATGTATCACACTTTTTTCATGTCCCGTTCTCCAGACAGTAAGTGAATACTATTAGACAGTCGATTCCAGACATTAGGAAAAATCCAACAGGGTTTTACAAAGAAATAGAATCTGTCTTGCATTCGTCAGTTTTCACTTTGGGTGATATAGACTTGTTGTTTCCGGTGATCCTACCTGCTGATTTATGGAAACAAATTAGGACTGTAGATGATCAAGCAGGGTTAGGAGACACATGGTTTAACTTGGTGAGGATAGACGGAGAAAGGAAAGCTGGTGAGAGACCAGCGCAAGTGATACTGACTTTGCCAGACAGAATAGTAACACAATGTAAAACTTTGGTTCCTGAGAGAAGGATTGTTTGGGACAAACTCACTGCTTGTATGCAAGGACAATCTGAAGGTGCTACCAAATTCCACAAAGTAATGCGCAGTTGGGTCCTGTACATGTGAACCAATGTGCTTATTGCAGATAAGAGGGTCATTGGAGAACACAATGCCTGATCCTTCAACAAAGGTCGAATAATACATATGGTGTCACGGGTAGACGATCCAGAGGGCGCCCAGGAGTAGGGGGTCCTGGTAGAAGCCAGTTCGCTCAAAATTCACAGTCATTCTCGCAAGATAATCAGCAACTTAGTATAGATAGCAGAAATATTTTCAATAATCCATCAACTGCCTATCTTTCTGAAGATCTTGTTTTCAATGACATATTGTTTCGTTAGGACAGCCCGGAGTAGGGTCTGCAACTGACGCCTATTCCAGTTAATCCAAAAGGGCCCTATGTTGAGATGATGGTGGAGAATAGGAAGCATCTATTTTTGATAGATACAGGAGCACAGAAGTGTTCCATTGATCATTTGCAGGTTCCAGACATCTCACTGTCAGGGCAGAATAACATTTCTGTAGCGTTTTCTGGCACACCAGTGGTTAGTCTGGTTTCTCGGCTGGTACCAATTTCACTCGGGCGATTTTCAGATCACTGCCGGTTTCTTCTGACAACGAACTGCGGAGAGAATTTGTTGGGGTTGAATCTGTTGAAGGAATTAAATGCGGTAATTTGTTATTCTTTGGGTGGAGTACGTTTGACGATTTCACCCCAGCAATCTCCTGCTTCACAGTTTTTGACTAGACCTTTGCTGCCTGAATTTAGTGAAGTTCCTGGCTTGTTTATGGGCGGTTGACAATGATGTAGGTATTTTGCAAATTGAGCCTGTTAAAATTGTTTTGAAACCAGGAGTTAAGTTGACACGTATTCCACAATATACGATTTCAGTTGATGGTGAGCAAGCTTTGAAGAGTATAGTTTCCGATTTTGTACAATTGAAGAAATTGCAGGAAGTTTGCGCAATAGCCCGATTTTACCAGTGTACAAAGGAGATAATGTGATTCCTTTTCGTTTCATTATCGATTTGCACGCTATCAATAAGATTGTTGTTCCACAATTTCCAATTGTGCCTGATGTAACTACGATATTAACAATGAGCCCAGCTTCTGCTACTCATTTTATGCGGTGGATCTTAAGAATGCCTTCTTTAGCATTCCCATATATGTAGATAGTAGATATTTGTTTGCGTTCACCCTAGGGGGGTGCTTGTTTACATTCAACCGTGTACCACAAGGGTCCACGGAGAGTCTGAGCATTTATAGTAGGGCTTTGAAGGAGCAGCTCGATACACTTGAGTTGCCTTCAACTTGTACATTGTTGCAGTACATTGACGACCTTCTCTTAGCTGCAGACTCAGAAAGTGCTTGTAAGGAAGGTACTGTGTTATTGCTTATTGATCTAGCAAAGCATGGTCATAAAGCTTCATTAAAAAAAAAGTTTCAGTATTGTTGACAGGAGGTCACCTATTTAGGCTATCTCCTGTCAAAGGAGGGAAGAAGATTGACACCTGAACTGATAAAAAGCATTTCTAGCATGTCTGTCCCAAATACACAGAAGGAAGTCAGAGCCTTGATACGAATGGCTTACTACTGTAGAAAGTGGATCCCAAACTATTCACTAGTGATAAAACCAATGTTGCCATTGACAAAGAAGGGCATTTCTTTGCCACTACCGTGGAACTTGGAACACCAGAAAGCTTTTGATTTTCTCAAGACTGCACTGTGTCCAGCAACGGTTTTTGGCGCACCAAATTATGATAAGGCCTTTGAGTTGTATGGGCATGAACGTGATGGATGTGCTTTGGCTGTGTTAACGCAGGAACATGGGGGGGAAAAATAGACTGTGTGGTTCTTTCTCCTCCACACTTGATCCTGTTGCATGCACTTTGCCAAGATGTTTGACTGCTGTCATTGCTGCTGCTGCGTCTGTAAAACAAAGTGAGGGTATGGTTTTAGGTCACATTTTAACCGTGATGGAACCCCACTCCGTAGACGTTCTATTAAACAAACCGCAAATGCAACACCTTACTTCCGCACAATTAACAAGATACAAACTGATTCTATTTGCACCGCATATCCAAATTAAGAGGTGTTGCATACTGAATCCAGCTGAATTGTTACCTCTTCCACAAGACATTGCTTGCAGTGATGAAGTGTCGCATGACTGCCTCTATACTACAGAGCAAGAAACTAAAGGCAGAATTGATTTAAATGATACACCTCTGAATGATCCGCAAGGGGAGCTGTTTTGTGATGGCTCCTGCTTCAAACTTCTGTATGGTACATACACTGCTGCTTATGCCATCACTACTTTAAGCACGATCGTGGAAACCAAGATAATTTCACATAACTCCGCGCAGGCCGCAGAGATTATCGCACTGACTCGAGCTTGTGAACTTTCTGAAAGGCTTAGATAGATATATTTACAGATAGCCAGTATGCCTTTGGGGTGGTTCACAACTTCGGTAGACTATGGGCAGAACAAGGTTTCTTGACCTCACACGGAACAAAAATCCAACATGTCACCTTGATAGTTCAGCTACTCTCAACACTTGCGCTTCCTACTCAACTAGCAATCATGAAATGCACTGCACATCAGAAAGTAGTAGATGATGTAGGGAGAGGAAACGCTTTTGCTGACAGGATAGCTAAACAGACCGCTACTGATTTATACTCAGAAATGTATGTCACGAAAGAAACCACAAATACCTGTACAGTAGATGAAGGGATCGACTCTATGAAGAATATTCAAGCTGATGCCACTCCAAAGGAAATTAAACACTGGGCTGAGGGTTTAGCAAGTTTGGATGAGGACGGTTGTTGGGTGGACAACAAAAGGAAAAGATGGATGCTACCCATGTATATGTCATCGCCATGGTTACAATGGCTCATGGTCCCACTCACATATGTGCTAGAAAAATCTATAATTTACTAGAACCTGTCTGGGTAAATGTAAACATCTCAAAAACTGCTGAGCGTTTTGTCTAAATCTCTATGGTGTGCTTGCAGCATAATGTGGGGAAGGGTACGATGACACCGAGGGGTAGTTTTGGTCCCCCCTCTGTGCCTTTTGAAGTGATTCATTTCAACTTCATCGAGATGGAGCGCTGCTATAACTTCAAATATGTCTTGGTAGTCATTTGTGCCTTTAGCAAGTGGGTTGAAGCCTTCCCTGTGAAAGATGCCACAGCAATCACAACGGCATAAATCATGCTTAAGGAATATTTTCCTAGGTTTGGTCTGCCGAGGGTCATCCGGTCGGATAATGGTCCACATTTTATCGTTGCTGTCATCTTGCAAGTATGCACAGGATTACAGATCGATAAACGGTTCCATTCAGCTAGACACACTCAGAGTGCCAGGCTTGTAGAATGCCATAATGGTATCTTGAAGAATAAGCTTGCAAAAGTCTGAGCCAGCAGTAATTTGAAATGGCCAGAACCTTTACCTATAGCTCTACTGTCCATGCGGATGACCCCACAGACTAGGACTGGACTCTCCCCATATGAGATAGTGATGGGGAGGCCAGCTAACATTTGGAATTTACCAAAACCCAAAGTATTGAAAGATGTGGAGCATTTGCTTCTTGCTGAATACTGTGACCAGTTAACTCAAAACTTGTATTTGATTTATCAACAGGGGCAAGAAGCCTTCCCAGTTAAATACGAGGGGCCAGGTCACAGAATTCGACCAGGCGACTGGGTGCTCACGAAAACATTTGAGAGAGCATCCAGTCTCGCACCACTCTGGAGAGCACCGTTCCAGGTCCTGTTGGCCACACAAACAGCCGTACGAGTAACTCTGGCAGGAGACACCGGATCCACGTGACATATATTAAGAAAATACCTTTTCCTTTGCCACTCGACGAAGAAGATAAGAAGGAAACTTCTTGCTCTGCTCCTGGTGATCAATCTGTCTTGAACAACATCAGCAGTGTTTTGGAGATTCTTCCTCAGCCCTTGGGGCCTGGGGACACTGCTGCTTTGTCTTTGAATTATTCTTCAGATCTTTTTGCACCCTGCCTCCGTTTCATCACTTCCATCAGGAAGCAACGACACTCACGAAGTGCCTGGAGTCTTAAGGTATGATCTGCATCCACGGCACTAGACTTACAGCACAGCATGGCTGTGCCCACAGGAAACGACTGTTGATCTAGTCCTTTGCCACTCTCTCACTGAAACATAAGTAAGTGGCTGGTACCGGCAAAGCTATCTTCAATCAAGTTAAATCACGTGGTCAGGAGATCACCAACAAACGAACTTAAGGAGTCTGTCGCAGAGACTTTCTGGAACGAACTTTGAGGAACAATGCCTGTCACTAACCCTACTCGTATGAAGTAACCGATCAATTGAGTGGCTAACAAAGACATTGGACATAAAAATTCATGGTCTTTGAGCACTTACTGTTTTCTTGTAACCATGTTAACTGGTCTAACAGTAGTAATCGCTCTTGGGTTTTGGTATATTGAAGGGGTGCATCCACTAGAAACGTTGCTACCCACTGAGAGTGTTCCCACTATGTCTTCTCCTTTCGTGCATCTGCACACTCTATCTTCCCAACAAAGACATAGTTACCACAACAATACACTTTTGTTAGTCATGAATGCGACCTATGCAATTTTGAATATAACTAATTGCTGGATATGTTCGCATTTGCCACAACATGGGAAAAATATGGTTGGGCTGGTATATTCATCCTTTGCCTTTAACTACTGCATGCTACGCCTCTCTAAGGGCACTATTATTTGGTCGTTGGAATGACAGCATCTCAGGGAACTTCGACGGGACTAATTTGAATGAGTTTGAAAGGTGAGTCCTGACGCCTCTGGGATGTTCCCTTTTTGCAAATAGGAGCAAGCGTAATGTTGCTTCTATTAGGCCTTCCGATAGACTTTCTAGACCTTTCCAATTGCTAATCTCTTTCAAGATGGCTCCCGTAGGCAACCGGGATGCCACGCCTCCTTCTTACACTATTAATCACAGATCCAACTCTGTTTCCTTCTGCATTCTCGGTTTATGGGTACTTTTGAGAGTTGTACCAATATTGTGAATTTGATAAGTGAGAACAGACCTTTGTATGTAGGTGATCCCGTTTATTTTGTTTGTGGCAATGAAGCTTATCATTGGCTACCTAGAGATTGGCAGGGTATTTGTTATTTGGATATCTTTCTACCAGGGGTATTTGTAGCTAGCACCTCTGAGGTCTCTAGAGCTCGTCCAAGGTGGGATGAGAATGGTGATACTCCATCGCAGGTCATGGGTGACGTAGCAAAATCCTTTGTGCCATTTTGGGGACAGATCATGAATTCCGAGGATATTAGGAGACTGGCAAGAGTATTGGAGAAAACCATCAACTGGACCACCGACATACTCTACAATATGACGTCAGAACAGAAAGAAATTAGATTAGTGGCTCTATACAACCAGATGGTGTTAGACGTCATCCTGGCTGAGCGTTGTGAAGTATGTAAATTGGTGGGATCTGCTTGCTGTGTTTTCAACCTGACTCCTCCCCTACCATATTCAAGGCAATACAAAATCTGCACATCCTAAGTACAGAATTACATGTTCCTGAGGGAAATTGGGATCTTAGTGCTTGGTTCTGGGACTTTTTACGGTCTTCGGGATGGAAACTATTTTCAGCCTTAGTGGTAATCCTTGGTATTGTATTGTTCTGTTGTTGTTGCATACAATGTCTTCCTGCCATATGTTCGAGGTTAGGGGGATGTTGTGCGCAAACTGTAGGAACATTAGGACCGAATATACATGCACCCGAGAAGATGACTAATATTTTTGTGATGAAGGATATTACTGTCAAGGATCTAATGGGGATTGATATATCTGATGAATGTGATTCAGGATGTACGGACATTGAAACGTGGAGTTGCGAGTAAAGTGACTATTTTTAGTAAAGCTCTTGACTTAGGCCAAAAGGAGGGTTTGTTAAACCGTAGATATATAGTGCCTCCATATTATGAATATTGGCCTAAACCCATCCGCGTTACATGGAAAACCGTGTTGCAAAGTTCCTATTTTTGGGTTAACTTCGCCACCATTTTAAGATTCATCCACCATTTTTGATTTTCACTTGTGTTCTAAAATGGTGGACTGTGTTTTCGACTTGCAGCCAAGCCTTACGACCTTTGAGTTCTGTTAATGTTTAGGTGGTCTGAGAGCTGACTGTTTAAACTGAGCAATGAAACCTTGTGCTTCATACAAACTGTCATTCAAGTGTTGTCTGCGCTCATAAGCCTCATCCTTGTATAAACATTGGGACAATGAAGAACAAACCTCGAGCGTATGCTTCAGCTGAACTACATTGTAGAGACTCTTGAAATAAGGCTTACCACGCATCCAAGAACATACATCAGTATTGTATTTTCATGGAAGTACAAACTTGTGTAATCCTTCGCATAATATTGTAAAATCTGTTATGTGAACTAGGCACGAACTCTAGACCACAAATTATTAACGTGAAGAGAGGCTGGACAATATTGTACGAAATGTATAAAAATGCCAGTGTTTAGATGTCCAGCACTCTGTCTCCTCTCTGTGTTGGCTGGTACACACTGCGAGGTGTTGGGAAACAGATAGCTATCTGTTTTGCTTTGTAAACTGTACAATAATAAATGATACTTGTACCTTTTCAGCTCGTGATTGGGGTATTTCATTTGTGGTACTCAGCCTCGATATTTTTTTGTTCTTTCAATTGTACTACTATCACATGTTCCCTCCCTGCTGCCTTGTGGGTGCTTTGAAACCGAATGTATTTCCTGTGTAAGCGCCTAACAAGCAAACAATAAATAAATACAATTAAAATAAATAAAAAAGAACTAAGATTGCCACTGTTTTTTCCTGTAGTTTTCTGGTTCTTGGTTCCCCTGAAACTCCCCTAGCACCTGTACTTTCTACATCGGATGGGCATTAATGCTACATATCTCTTTTCAGGTATAATCTTTTGTCCAACAGCTTCCCTTGCTGTGCTTGTTCTGAACCCTGCAGCCTGGGAAAGCCAGTCTTTCCACCCGATGGAGGTGTCCGTTCTCTTACCAATGAACAAAATATGTTCATATTTGTAATTGGTCCAATGTTTTCTGAAAGCATCTTCTAAGGCAGAAGCCTGCAGAAGATGTATCGCTCATTTGTAGGCCAACATGGAAAGATAGAGTGGGGGATAATGGTATTGTTAGCACATTTGGTTTTGTCTGTTTAATATAATCACTTTATTACTCAATATATCTATTTGTAATAAATGTAGTTTTAGCTTTACTTAATCACTAGCCCTACATTTAAAAAGTGACACTTGTCTCTGTGACATTAATTTTAACAAGTTTTCTGTTTGTTTACTATCAAAAGGGTTAACATTCTCATGAAAAGACTAGTGTCAAATTTAGCATAATGCTATTTCTAGACATGCTAGCAGTTTTAGGCACCCGCCTAATGTGGTAAGGAAAGTACATTGTAAATTACAGACTAGCATGTTTGCCAAACAAAAATGGGTTTCCAAATTGTGACCTTTTGGAAGCATTTGTATTTGTCTTGATTGGAAACAAATTACAATAACACAATTACAGACGGCAGAGAGGTTGCTGCATATCGTGCATGTGCACTCGCACAATAATGCAAAACAACTAGTGAGTCCGTTTTGAGGGTGTCAAATATCCCAAGGACAAAACAAACAGAAAACATATATAAAAACCTTTGGATCCTACAAAGGTAACATTAACCTACAGGGCATTTGCTTCCAATTAAATAGGACTACTGTATAAATATACAAAATTACATTATCAAGTGTCACTGGAGGGAGTAGTGGAGTCAGATAAGGAAGATGGGGAAAGGGTAGGGGGTGCTCCCTCTTTAGCAAGTAAGTGAAATGTAAGCACACCTTTGAGGAAATCCACAGATGTGGTGGCTTTGATTGTGATGGTCAGTAGGTTCCAGTGGAGCAGGACAGGCAGTGCGTAAGAGCGGAAGTTGAAGGAGGCACAAGGGGGGATCGGACAGTGAGGGTGAGTGCAGAGGAGGAGTGGAGTGAGCAAGATAATTAAACAGTAATACAATCAGCCAGATACTGAAGAGCAAAACCATTGATAGCTTTGTGGACTAGGAGAAGGAACTTAAAAAGGGAGCAATTGTGCTTGGGGAGCAAACCACTATGTTGTTGGCAGATGGTTGGTATGACATCTGAGGACTTTGTCTAGAAGAAGCAAGTAGTAGAGAGAAGGGACAATGAGTAGGCTTGAGCAGTAGTCAGGTTTGCTGTACAAAAGGGTGTATATTTGACTTTTCAAAGAGTTGTTAGAAAGAAATTGACACATTTCTCGAATGTTGAGGAGGTTAATACAAGCAGTAGAGGCAGTCGTAGTGATGAATTGTTGCAGTTGGAAGTCACTTTCAAAGAGGACCCTACGGTTGCCATGAAATGGGGGAGGGCACAATAATGTCTTGTGGGCATGAGTCAGCAAAGAGACTAAAGTGAATGCCAAACAATAGATAGTTCTTCCTAGAGCAGATGTATAGTGGGTAAAAAGCCAGCAAGGTCTAGGAGATTTGTAAGGATCAACAATCCAGAGAAAGCATATTTGCAAAACCAATGTCATGCAACTTGAGTAGGACAGAGGATTGGTTGACTGTATTGAAAGTGGCATGGGTCTAAAAGGATGAGTATAGAAGAGAGTTTGGTATGGTGAACAACAGACAGAAAGTTTGAAACATGCATGAGTGCAGACTCAATGGACTGTTTACTATGGAATACATATTGAAGTCAGTCTGTAAGGCTATTATTCTTGAGGAACTTAGTGAAGCAGTTGGAGACCACTGGCTCAGGGACCGTTGATAATGGGGAAGTTGAAAAAATGGGGATAGGTTGTTGAGACTTTTGGGTCACCAGAGGGTTTCTTTAATAGGGGTAGGACAGAGATTTTCAGGAGACAGGAAAGAGTCCAGCAGAGAGAGCTATATTCAAGAACTCAAAAGCACTAGCATAAAAGCGAGAGGTGATTGAGATTTGATTGGGAGGAATAAGCAAAGTCTGGAGGGTAAAGGAAAGTTTGCAGGGGCGAATGTACAGGGGTGGAAGTCCTTACAGCAATTGCTGCAGCTAGGACAATTTTTACGAACAACAAAGTTGGACTAATTCAACCAGAGGTAAATACTAAAGACCAAAATGTTTTGTCCAGTCGGGAGGAATCCTATACGCCGAAGACAATAATGTTAAATAACCTGGGGTAGGATGGGATTATTTCTGACCTCATGCCCACATCGAGCATGGTTGTTGTGCCATTGCGAGCCGTACATGGCCAAAACCCAGTTTGCTGCTCTACCTCTTACTGAAGCCGAGTCCTCTAATTTAAAGAGGCTGGACCTGGAGGTTACAAATATAACATGGAGCCCCAAAGTCAAAATAACCTCTGTCTCTGAACTAAAAATAGTCCTACACCCTCTCTTATTAAACATGCCACTGAGATGCCGGTTTATATTTAGGAGCAAAACATTGACATGTGTGCCATTACTGAATTCTGAGGTCATGAAGTTATGGGTCATTTTCTGGACATGGCAGTTCCCGGTGGATTTATTATGGTCAGACATGATTGGACTACGGATAGGGGAGCGGGGGTGGCCCTCATCTACAGATCGTGCCTGTCCATCTAGGAAGCAAAACATCAGTACATTGAAGGCATTGAAATGAAATTTGTGAAAATAGGCTTGAATGCTGAGGCTACCATTGACTTCTTGGTACTCCATAGACCTCCTGTAGTCATGGACGATTTTACTTCAGTTCCCTCAAATTGTATCCTCCCTCTTCCTAAACCCAATACAAAGTTTTTATTATTGGGGAATTTTAATCTTTGGTTGAGACAGGCTGAAGACATCAGAGCTCTGGAACTCGAGGCATGCTGTTGAATCAGGGTTTCATCCAAAAGATTACTGTGCCCACCCATACTAAAGGACATCCGTTAGATTGAGTTGCTACCCTGAATATTCCTATTAGAGATTTGCCTGTCCACCCATGCCCATGATCCGACCATTTTTGTATCCATTTCATGTTGCTATCAACACATCCGATTAAAGTGAAGGGACTGATCAAGCGAGCTGGATTGTGTAGAAACACAAGGGACCCAACTAGGGATTGGATGGACCCCTTCTTGATCTCTTCCATTGAGAAGATAAATAGCTTAGTGTCTGCTGAAGAGCTTTCTAAAGCTATGATCACTTCCTTTGATAACTCTTTAGCCCCCCTCAAGATGAAAAAAAAAACACTCTAAAAAACGCATGGTTCTCGGAAGAGAATAAGAAGCTTAAAACGTACATGCTTAAATGCTTTTACGCTTAGAAAAAGAACTCAACTCCCTCTTATTTAACCATTTATGAAAAGGCTGCTAAAGACAATAAACTGGCTCTCACCAATGCAAAAAAAAAACAATCTCTTTAACTGAAGTACTAACACACAATGTGAAAATAAGGAACTTTTAAAACATTTTAAAAGAGCAAGCAACACCTTTTAGGCAGGACATTTTCAGTATGGCTAAGGACTCTGCTTGGTGCTCTATGATTCAGGAAACAATGCAGGGTAAATTTAATAAAAATAGATCAGATATTGACAGAAAAAAAGAAATGTACTCCGAAATTTCCTGAGTAATCAACCAAGTTCGTCCAGTCATTAATTCATAGGTCCCTGGGTTTAATTTCACCCCAATAACCGTTGATGAATTAGCAAGTATCATCAAGCACCTTAAAATCACCTCCTGCAAAGATGACATTTGTTCTGCTCTAATTATTAAATCCTGCTCCGTCATCTTACTAGACACCCTTTGTAAGTTTATTAACAGTTCTTTTGCCAACAATATGGTGCCAAAGGTCATAAAAAAAGGAATGGATCACACCCATTCTCAAAATAACAGGATTGCCTGAGGATAACCCACTGAATTTTAGGCCAATTACCAACACCCCTTTTTTTATTGAAGATTCTTGATAGAGTGGCCTATGTCCACATTTCTGCCCACCTTAACTCCCATCCTATTCTTCGTCCACACAAATCAGGCTTTAGGCAGGGGTTCGGTACAGAGACTGATCTCCTTGAACTGAAATCTAGATTAGTTGATCGTCTGGACAGTGGCTTGCCATTTCTACTTAGGCTTTTAGACCTATCACCCACCTTCGACCTGGTGAATCACTCTATATTGATCCCACGGTTGAGGGAGGTGGCACATTTTTCTGATAAGGCAGCATTGTGGCTTTCCTCCTTCCAAAATGAGTGTAGTGTTGTCTTTGGTGAGGCGGAATCTCCATAGACAATCTTAGAATTTGGCTAGCCTCAAGGACCCTACTTTTCGCCTGTGTGTATAACATCTTTACTGTCCCGTTCTTTAAACATAATGAGATCAATGGTATAGAATTTCCCAACTACGCTGACGATATGCAGTGTCTCATACCATTGTCTGGTGATCATGAGAAGGACGAATGCTATCTTAATAGGGTCTATTCCATCATAGAAAACTGGATGGTTCAGAACAACCTTGCTCTCAATAAGGACAAGACAGAGCTCATGGTTGTGGGCTCCCCGGACCGGATACAAAAACTGGGCCCTATGTGCGATAGCTTTAGTCTAGAGGGAGTTAAGATCGCAACACAAAAAAAGGTGAAATGTTGGGTGTAGTGTTGGACAGACACCTTAACATGAAAGACCTTCAGGGTAATTCATGGAATAAATGTGTGCCGAAAAGGGGAGCGCAAGTGTGAAAATCGCAGCGCACGAGTGCTAAAGCCACGCCCGAAGCCGTTCATCGATTCATGGAATGCGCTGCGCGTGTAAAACCTGGGATATGAGCCAAATTCGTGGGTGTCACACGCGGGTGCACACATCACTAAACGCTGTGCGCGACACGCACAGGGAAAGTGCACATCATGTAGCGCACACAAGAAAAGTGGGCAGAACACGGGGCGTAACACGTGGAATGGGGAACAACGTGTGAAAATGTGGGCGTTACGGGGAAGTATGGGAGGTAAGTGCTTGCAATGCCCACACGCGCGCTAACAACACGTATTCATGGAATCAAACAAAGGAAACGCGTGTGCCAAAAAAGATGCGCTAATCCGGAAACACCTACACCAGCAGGAAGCAGGCGTAAGCGGCCCTGCGCAGCATAAAAGTGCACGCAAACAACAAACAAGCTCATACTCTACAATGAATATACCATTCCTCGCAGCAGTGGTCGTGGGACACCGCAGGAGGAGGAGGATAGCCAGGCTCCGCATTATTTTTTTACCCAGGACCAGCCTTTTTGGGATGCCTGATGACCAGGTGTATGGGAGGTATAGGTTTCCACCACTAATAATCCTAGAACTGGTGAGGGAGTGGGAGGATGACTTCACAGCACCCACCCTGTGCTCCCAAGCACTGAGCCCCTTGGAAAAGGGGCGCAATGTACTGCACTACAAGGCTACTGGGTCATTTCAGCGGACATGTGCCATAGTTGGGGGTGTCTCACAGGCCACGCAGTCACGCTGCCTACTCCAGGTGTTGGGGATCATGACAGCATGCCCCTCAGTCTGCAGGCACATATACATGCCCAGAACACCTGCAGAAAGGCAGGCTGCCGTCCAGGACTTTTACTGGCTGGCACACTTCCCCAAAGTGCTAGGTGCCATTGATTGCACCCATGTGGCTCTACGTCCTCCCAGGGCCACTGAGCACATCTATCGAAACCGCAAGCACTGGCATTCCATCAACGTGCAGGTTGTATGTGATGCCAAGGGAATCATCACCTCAGTATATGCCAACTATCCGGGGTCCAGCCATGATAGTTGCATATTCCGAATGTCACCCCTAAACCGGGACCTGGAAGCTGGGCGGCATGGCGACACATGGCTAATTGGTGAGTATAAATGCCTCTGCACATGCATGCATGTCAGACACTGAGAAATGGGAAAACCCCACTAATGACAACCATTATCACCTCCGCAGGGGACAGTGCCTACCCTCTGAGCACCTACATGATGACGCCAATACGGAACCCCACCACACCACCTGAGGTAAGATACAACACAGCCCATATTGCAACCCGGGGCATAGTGGAGTGCACATTTGGAGTGCTGAAGTCACGCTTTCGCTCCATTGACCGCTCTGGTGGGCAGCTGCTATATGCGCCCCAGTAGTGTGCAGGATCATAGTGGCAGTATGTGTCCTGCACAACGTTGCAACCTGGCGGGGTGTGCCGGTGGACATGGTGGTGCCCCCACATCCCCAACCACATGCACGCCTGCTGCGAAGGGAGGTGAAAGGGCATGTGGTGAGGCAGCCCGTACCCAGCTTGTGGCAAATTTCTTCACCTAAAATCCCACCCCTGCAGAGTGCACACAGGCCTGGCACATACCAACTGACAATTTATGATGATGACAAAAGGGACAGTCAACTGTCACAACCATACCACCCTGAGATTGTTTACCTGGAAGTGCTACATTGTGTGCATCCCTAGCTACTTAAACACACCCAATGCTGTGTCAGTAAAAGGCACACATTAATGCAGCATGAAGGACTACCCCCTTGCAAAATCATTACAAATAGTGGCATGTCACCCAACCCCTCCCTAGCCCCATCTCAGCTACCCAACACACCATGGCATGGCATGCAATGTGAAAGCAACCAAATGAATGCACATCACATGACACAAGTGTCACAAAGTGCACTGTCCCAAATGGGAACAGGCCACTGACAATTGCCTCTCACCAATGAAAAAAAAACAGAACACATTAACAAATACTTACCAGCAAGACAAAACATAATTACAGGATCCAACAGTGGCAACATATGACAGTAAAACATGTAAAGTAGTGCAAGTGTCACAACCTGACTAAGGCAGCACATCAACCCCTTCCAACTGCAGAGTGTTGCTGGTAGGCAAATGTGGCAGTGTACTGCATAGAACAGGAACTGCATCTGCAAAGGAGACAGGCTCATTAAGACATGAAGAAGCTACATGTATATATGCAAAAAGTCCTGTATGTAAAACCATAAACAAATCCACCATGCAGTGGAGAAATGAACAACAATCCCCACTAGGGATGTATACACAGGTTTGGACTACAGACTGCCCAAACAACTTAGGGGAGCCCAATGCCTCTGTGTAAGTTACTGTCACTTGGTCACACCCTTTGCGAGCCCATGGAAAGGGGAAGTAGGAGGGGTGTATGTGTCAGGAACCCAAGTTTCTAACCCAAAGACAGGACAAGCCTGCATGTGCACAGCTGGAATACGCAGTGGATGCCTACGGGAGCCACACAAAGCAACACACTAACATTAATTCACAATCTGAAAGAAAATGGTTATTAAAAAAAAGTAAATGCAAATCAAATATAGAAAAAGAAAAAGTAAATGTAAAGAAAAAGAAACACATAAAATAATAAAGTAAAAATCAGAAGCATAACCAAATAAAAATAAATGTATGAAAATCAAAATAGCAAATCAAGAATTAAAATAAAATGAAAATAATAAATAGAAAAAAGAAGAAGAAATAAAGATGAATTAAATACTAATTTAATTTAGCAAATCGGAATGAAATGTGAAAAAAAGAAAAAGAAAAAAAAAATCAAAAATGGCCATGTGTCGACCAGGGTGGGGGGAAGGCCACCCAGGAGGGAAGAGGTACAGGGTGCACCCCAACACCCACATGCGTGTATGCTGAGAAAACAAAAACCTCCTCCATGGGTTCATGGCCTGCACGGCTACCCTACAGTGGGAGAACTGCCGTCGCTGTCATCACCCTCTGGTGGTACATCAGATGGTGGGTGTGATATGGGAGGCAGACCACGCAAAGCCCTGGCATGCGCCTCCATGGCAGCAAGCATGCAGGTCTGAAAGGTTTGGTTTTGCAGGATGATGGTACGTAGATCCCCATGCAGCACCTCACGGGTAGCACTTATTTCTGCTTGCAAGGCCTCGCGTGATATGAGGATCTCCTCACAGGTTGCCTGGAGCGCGTGTGTGCGTGCGTGTGTGTGTGTGTGTGTGTGTGCGCGCGTGCGTGTGTGAGTGTGCGCGTGCGCGCGTGTGTGTGTGTGTGTGTGTGTGTGTGAGTGCACGCGCGTGTGCGTGTGCGTGTGCGTGTGTGTGTGTGTGTGTGTGTGTGTGTGTGTGTGTGTTGCTCCAGCTGCTGTTCTGACCTTGTACTCCGGGACACCTCAAGTGCACCCAAAGTATCTCTGAGGGACATGTGTTCTAATCTCAGGGCATCCCTGTGGGCCGGTGACACAGATATTGCTGTGCGCACAGTCTCCAGTCCAGCCCGTCGTCCCTGTTGGACGCCAACATGTCCTCCCTGTGCGAGTGGCAAATGGACTCTGTTGCCTGCTTCTGGAGCTCCACCTGCCTTTCAGGGGGGAGAATGGAAGTGGCCACCCTATCCACGGCCTGAGCCATCATCTCGCACAATGCCCCCTGTTGTGCTGCTATAGTGTACATGGAGTTCTCCCACACAGTATTGCCTGGTGGCGCACGGCCACCGCGTTGGCGGGCACCACACCTGTTTGGGGCAAGGTGATGTGTACCTTGCTGTGCTGGGACTGACTGAGGCTGCAGGACTGCATTCCACCTTTGATCTGCTGGCCCAGGAACAGGAGCAAAAAATTGTGGAGTGCGACCATGCATCCGTAACAACCACAGGCGGACTTTCCAACACTGAATGTCCCATAGAGGGGTCTACCACCAGTGCAGGTGGGTTTGACAGAACAGTATCCCTGCCAGAAACACTCACCTGCGACGGGACATATGTCTCAATGTCAGATTCAGCACCTGATTCATAGAGGTCTCCAGAGGTGTACCCAGAGACACCCGTGGACAGGATGGTCTGTAGGAGTAATGGGCTTTCACCCACCACCACCCCACATCCTCCACTGGTGCCTGGTTGTGGCTGTGAGTACTCCTGCCTCTGCGCCATCTCCTCCTCCTCAAAAGCATCTAGTGCCTCATTACCTGCAAAAACATAAAAGAAAGCTAATGAAAACAGGCATGAGCACCATAGCCCACACACATAGGCATGATGGGGTTGACATTGAGTACATAAATGACACATGACAATAACTCTGGCATGCATGCACCGGCAATCAGTTGGAAGGGGACACTGAGGACTCCAAGATGGAAAAGCAACACTGAGGACTCCAAGATGGAAAAGCAACACATGTGCTGCATGCTGTATAGTACCGGAATCACACATTAGCCTGTGAGTGGCATGGACAATCCACATACATGACACATGCCAGCACACAGATGGCACGTAGCATAGCCAGGACAGATTTGACAAGGACACCCAGATGGTAGCAAATCTGTACTGTCACCCATCCATGTGAGATGGACATCATGAAATAGAACATGCAAAATAGTGTGACAAAACACGCATGTACCACACGCTGCAACAAAGCCAGTGTTCACTAATGCAGCGATGGCAGGCACATGGATACATCAATGGTTGATCACTTCGACATGACAGAAGACAATCGTCATGTTGAACATTCAAAGAGGGCCCCAAAGTGATTGTGTGCAGGCCATGTGTAGGTGCACATTACTCAATCAGCCTGATTGATGAAATCATTCCCATAATAAGGAAACATATGTGGGCCATTGTGGGGTGTGATCTATGTCTGAAGTATGTCACATTTGGGGCAAAAGGCACAACAATGAGTGGTAAACATGCAAAGGATTTCAACAATCAGGCAGAATGAACAGGAAAAAAGTATGAAAAATGTTGTGGCAAGATGGCAGTTGAAGGGCATGTGCAGTAATCAGGTGCAAATTGTCAACTGCGGTCAGAAGGGATACTTGAAAACCCAAACCCAAGGCCGGGGTATGGTTTCGAGGTACCACCTGGGTGACCCATAGAAGTCATGACTACACAGCCTCACCTGGCACTCAATCAGAACACATCACCCAAGCAACATAAACATGGTTTGCACACACATGCATGGCCACTCACCGGACATTGCCTCAAAATCTGGTAGGTCTTCCACGCCTTGGATCTGATCCTCTGTGATGAAGCCTCCAGCGATAGACTATGTTCTGTGAGTACTTCCTCCTCTGGTGGAGACCCACTGTCAGGCACCAGAGTAGAGGCATGATTGGAAGCCAGCTGGTTCTTTGCTCTGCATTTGAGGTCATTCCACCGCTTAGAGCATTCATCAGCTGTGTGCCTGACAAATCCAAAGGCACTAATATGGTCTGCAATGCATTGCCAGTGGGCCCTATGTTGAGCAGTCGTAGTCTTGTACCCTGCAGTCACCAGCATTTCGCGGCCATGGGCCGAAACATAGCCCACAAGTGCGTCTAGTTCCACATCATTGAAACTACACTTGCTTGATGTTCTGGAGGGGGAGCCGTGTCTGGGGTCCCAGCCTGTACTGCTAGAGCACCCTTCTTCCTCTTGGATGGTGGTGCGGCGCTGAGTGGCTTACCCCGCTCTGGTTGGTAGGGGCTGAAGCGCAGGGGGACTGGGCACTAGAAGTACCCAAAGGCATGATGACCAAAGGTCTCACTGCAGGCATTAGCTGCTGGGTGATGTTGGCAGGACCAACCTCGGTGTGATGGACTTGGACCAACACTGTCCCCGCTGGGAGACTCGGAGCTGGGGTGGATTGAGCTGCAGCTGCCCCTGCAGCCTCCTCAACCTGGCTTCTTGGGGCAGCAGATGACATTGCTGCCCCAGATCCACGGGGCCTGGTGACAGCAACGTTCACCACCACACGTGGCTTTGACTTGGTGACATGGAAGTCAGCCTGGGAGTCATCCTGTGCCTGTTCGGTTGACAATATGGGCCGGGTTAACAAGGCCTGAGCTGGGATGGTGTCAGCTGCATCTCCCGACCCATGGGGGGCATAGGTGTCCCTGATTGTCCTTCACACACTGGCCTCTTGGGCTACCCTGCACATCATGGCCATATCCCCTACCGTGCCCACCTCTTGGAGGTTGGCCACCTTTGCCTCCCTTACCGCTTGGTCGCCTCCCAACCATGGCACTGATGTTCTTGTGCGAATGGGAGGTGCAGTAAACAATTGTCCTGGGAAATTGGGGTGAAAGGGGCAGGGAACTAGATGGAATACGTACCCTAGTGCTCTAGCAAGGCTGTCTGTGACCCCTTGGGGAAGATGACGGGATACGCAACGCTCAGGCACCCCGAAAACAAAATTTAACATGCACACGACCCCTGGTAGCCCTCGTGTGTGGAATAAAGAATCCGCACTACGCTGTGGCACCCAGAAACACAAAAAGAAGCGTACGCGTGTTACACGCTGGCTACAATGACCTCTGAATGGGTACGCGACATACGGGGGCAACCAAGGTTGAAAAATAGGTTCGCAACTCACCGTCTGCCTGGAAAAAGAACGTGAAAAAGACGCACGTGTGCAGGTTGGCAACACCCCCGCCAAAAGAAGAATTGAACGCTGTCTGAGTATACAAGAAGTACGAACTGGAACCGTTGTGAAGTAATCGTGTGTGAACCGACAAGAAGTACAAGAATCACCCGCTCGCCCTCCACAAAAAGCACGTACAAGAAAATGGCATTGTATGCGTACCTTTTAACCCAGCCCACACGTGCGACGTCACTTACGCACGTACGCACTAAGGGCCTTTCCTCCAATTACACACAGTGACACCCGGACGTGCAGTTTTTGCACATTTACCATCAACATGCACCTGTGTGGAGGAAAACGCCTGCACGTGTTACGTCACAGACGCGCTTACGCGCTAAGGACCTTTCCTCGAATTACATGCTGATATGCAGTTTTTTCACATGCCAAATCACTCCGTATAAAGCTGGCCACGCGACAACAAATGGAAGACCATGCTCCTGCCCAGAAGGCCATTTTCCTGCCCACCAGAGCCCCAAGCACGCTCCCACCTGCCATCTGCTGCTGCCTGCCTGCCTGCTGGCCACATGCCCTGCTGTTTGGTACCTGCACGTCAGCCATCTGTAGTGGTCCAGTTGCTGTGACCACCCCTGCTGGAACAGAAGACTCCCGACTGGCATTCCATCACTCCACAGCCCAGCCCCAGGACCCAGTTGCCCACCCACACCTGCGTCGGGGGTTGTCATGTCCGACACAACACCATCTGGCACCAGTGGCAACCCCCCAGCAGAGAGGCAGAGGGCTGCTAGCTTCAGTGCCAATGACGTTGGCATCCTGGTGGAGCAAGTCCTGGGGCATTATGGTGCCCTCTTTGGTAGTTCACGTGCTGACAATGAAGGACGGAAGAGGATCTGGAAGGACATCGTGGCTTCCATCAACGTGGAGGGGGTGGCAGCCCGCGACATGCAACATGTCCGGAAGCACTGGGAGGACTTCAGGTCCAGGACCCTCAGCAAGGCCCGGCACCTCTTGAAGGCAAAGCATGCAGAGGGGTGCCGGGTCCGCATTACCAACATCCAGATGAGGGTCATGGAACGCATACACTCAGCGGTCCACCTCCAGATCCTTCAGAGTCAGACCCGCCCTGAGTCGAGCGGTAAGTGTCCATGCATACTGATTGGATGCTATGCATGTTGAGGTGTGGCAGGAGTGTGCAGGTTGCACATATGTCCTGGAAGGGCCATGTATGGATGTGTATGTACAGGGACATGAGCCTGCCGCATGCAAATCCAGTCATGTGTGAGGCACATCAATGGTGTATGCGTTCAAATGCATGTGTATAATTATGTGTATGTACTGTGGCATGGTTGTGGTGTGACACATGGATGCTGGTTCCACCTTCATGTATGTGCACAATGTACATGTGCTTGTGTGTGTATTTGACATGTGTGCCACTGTGATACACCATGGATGCATGTGACACTGACATGTAGGAGGCTGATTGGCAGAAGTGACATGGGTGCCGATGATTTAACTGTGACAGGTGGTGGAGATGTACAGATGCATGTATGTCTGGTGGCGTGTGTGCATGTGTTTGGCACTCCCCGTGTTGCATGGGATGTCAGGCTAACGTTCGGATGCTCATGCTGTTGTATGTGTCTGGATGGTGCTGCCTGCTGCAACATTCCTGTTAATTTGCGCATCTGTGTGGGTTCAAATGATAGGTGTGTTGGGGATTGTGATGACATGTGTGAAGTTTGACACTGCCACTCATGTGAAACTGTCATGTGTGTATCAGACCATTGTAGAGTGCCCTGATGGCTGTGTCTGTCTCTCCCTGTCTGCAGCATCAACTGATGAAGTGGGCGGAGACGGTGCTGTGCAGCACAACAGCAGAGAACCCACCGCCAGCAGGAGAGGCAAGGCCCAGCTCCCCTCCCAGGTTGTCATCTCGTCCGGGAGTGGGGGGTCTGGTGCCGTGTCCGCAGCTGCCGAGGGTAGGTCCAAGAGGCGGAGGTCGGGGGTGGACTCCTCGGCAGCAGAAGGGGCAGCTGAGACTCCACAGGGGCCTATGGAGGAAGATGGCACCGAGTCATCCAGGTTGGTGGAGGGTTTGGTTGAGGAGGAGGCCGTGGAAGGGCCACACACGGGGTCTGGAGGGGGGATTCCACTTGTGCTAATGGTGCAGTCCAGGGGCAGGGACATGAGGCAGCACAGGTGGCCGTGGAGGTGCATCTGTGTAATACTGTTGACGATCCTGTGACTGCATCATCCCGCAACAGCAGGGATGCCTTCGTCCAGACCTGTTTTCAGGGAAGGGATCCTCTAACAACTGTCCCTCCTCTCCCTGTGGACGTGGCAATCTGGGACCGTGTTGAGCCTGTCCTGGCTGGGGTGGCATTGCGGGATAACGTGCAGGGTTCTTGTGAGGACGCTGCACGTTACTTCAGATGCCTCGTTGACCCCGTCGACAGGCTAGGAGGGATCACCGGTGCTGGGTTCCTCTGTGTGCTGGCCCTCATGCCGACCCCCTCCTCAACTGAACCCCCTATGCGCCAGTCATCCTCCGTGTCATCTTCAGGATCAAGTATCACCTGGGCACCGTACGGAGCTGCCTCTGTCCCAGCGGCCAAGCTGGTGGAGGACACATCCCTGTCACAGTCGGGAGTTGGAGTTCCAGCAGGGGTGGCCACCCCAACAACTGGACCCCAGCAGGAGGAGGACGTGCAGGCATCAACAGGCAGGGCACACGCATGGCAGCAGCATGCTCAAGGTGGGAGCGATGATGGCTCCGGGCCATCAACATCAGAGGGCAGGCATCGGCCGGAGGGCAGGAGGACCCTGGATTGGGAGTGTCTTCCGTGTGGCAGCGGTTGGGCCAGAAAATAGAGGCAGAGCGGCGGTGGGCGGAAGAGGCACAGCTCACTATGGTCAGAGTGGAGAACTCCATGCACAGGGTGCTGAGGCGGGCTGAGTGCCTCGAGGAAATTTGCAGGGAGTTGGAGGTGGACATGGCATTATCCCTGTGAGACCTCGGGGCCAGGGAACAGGCTCGCCTCCAGGACGTCGAACAGGAGTTCGATGATGCCCTGGCCCGGGAAATCAACAAGTGAGCCGTAGGACTTGCCCGCCGCCATTGTATATAGTTCATTAGTGTTAGGTTTCCTTTCTATTTTTCTTTCATTTGGGGCGCATGGACTATGCCCCACCTTTTTGTATACAGTTATTTATTAGGTAGGGTTTTTTGTAGGTTTCCTTTGGATTGTTGGGCCCATGGACCCTTGATTTTTACATTGTATATAGTTCAGGACTGGATTTGACTTAATAGATTTTTTTTTTCCATGGAGCAACGGTTTTCTCTTTTTTTACCTTTGGATTTGGTTTGATGGATGAACCCCTTGGAGCCATTTTCATTTGGATTTATTTGGATTCAGCATTCATATATTTTTCATTCATTTTGGACATCCAGCCTTTTGTTAATTATGTTTTTTCTTGTGTGATTTTCTTTCATTACGTTGATTTTGTATTTAATACATTTTGATTTCATACTTCATTTGTGTGGTATTCTCTCACTGGTTTTGTGCATGCCACGATGTGGGTTTTCACTTGACTCCATTGTGTGTGTCTGACGGACATGTATTGATTGATGTGCATACTTGTCATTTGGGATCTATTATGACATGGGATTTCAATGTGGAGTGGATGGAATCCTTGGTTGGGTGTTTGGACTGGGGTGGCATGGGGTGGGATTTGGGTGGCCATAAGGGCCATGAGTGTGGATCGTGATGACATGTTGGGGGGACATGAGTCAGGGCCTGCTGGCAGGTGCCTGTCAATGCTGGTGGTGGGGTTGCAGGGGGACATGAGTCGGACCTGCTGGCAGGTGCCTGTCACTGCTTGGTGGGTGCGGGTGCAGGGGGACATGAGTCAGGGCCTGCTGGCAGGTGCCTGTCACTGCTGGCTGGGAGGGGTACAGGGGGACATGAGGCGGGGCCTGCTGGCAACTGCCCGTCAATGGTGGGTGGGTGGGGGACATGAGTCGGGCCTGCTGGCAGGTGCCCTTCACTGCTGGGTGGGTGGGAGTGCAGGGGGACATGAGTCGGGGCATGGGGAGGGGAAAACCGCATACCTGGGAGGGCCCATGATGCCAAATTGCATTTGAAACTCCCTGCTACCCCACAAATACATGTGTCAGGTACCGATCTGTCAGGTACCGAGGCTTCCTCCCCCAACTGCTCACCTGTGTCTTCCGGAGTGGCCTCTGATCTCTTCTGATCCCTCTTCCTTGTGGGAGTCTTGTCTTTTGGTGTTCGAGCCTTTTTATCATACAGATAGGGTCTGTCCCCTCCGGAGGCCACCTTGGCAGAGATATTCCCTGACCGCGGGGATCCCCAGGGGGCCAGTCCTAGATTCAGGGAAAAAGCACTAAGGCACAAAAAACCCTGTTCCAATGGGGTTCTGTTTGGGCGGCGATTAGATCTCCTCTCTTCCAGTGCTGGTAGTTCCGTTCGTAGCAGGCAAGGAAGTCCGTTAGACTTGAAACAAACTCCACCGCTGATAGATATGATACTACTGCTCAGTGTATACAGGAGAGGTGGAACATTAGGACAGGAGATGGATTCTGGAGCCAGACAGTTAAGACTAAACAGAATAACAGAGAGAAAGTACCGAAAAGAATGGTAAGAATAAGGTAAGTAGCTTAGAATGAAAGTACAGAACAGACCACGGAGGCGGACTGCAGGAAGAAAGAAGAAGAAGTACCGCGAAAGAAACCACTCACCAGTAAGAAAAAGGCTCCTTAAGGTCGTAGCACGAGCAAGGCTCCGCTCGCTAAAACAGAGTGACGGCGCCGGTTGCAAAAATACCCCCGGTTCCTGAAAGTGAAAGGAAAAATGAAAAGACCAGTAGTGCCCAAAGGAAATCCCAACCGAAAGAGGAGGTAATGAGAAAGTAAGCCCGGCACGGCACAAGGCAAGTCACTTACAGCGGGCAATGCGTTGAATTCAGGAAGGTAGAAAGCGAACGTAGACGAAGTGAAGGATAATCGCAAGAAGGGCAGAGAGGCACAGTAAGGAAAGAATGGGCGAAAGTAGGCAGCCGGAATGGATGAATTACACGAGAGTATCTCCACACGAACCGAGCGTTGGTAAACAGATACAACGCGTCGGCTTGTGGGAGGAGCCTGCCTATAAAGGGCCGGCAGCCATCTTGGGTGAGGACTGGAGCGTGATCAAAGCTTCCAGCGCGGCCCGACGGCCATCTTGGGTGAGGACTGGAGCGTGATCAAAGCTTCCAGCGCTTCCACAGCCTCCAATTCCTGACAGTATACCCCCTCTTTCTCGGGGCACCCCCGGGTTTGCCCGGATGGAGTAGATGGAACTTCTGCACCAGACGTGGGGCGTGTATATGACTCACAGGTTCCCACGTCCTCTCTGCTACGGGATAGTTCTTCCAATGCACCAGATAGTATAACCGCCCTTTGCGGTAACTAGAATCCACCAGATGAGACACCTCGTATTCTTCAGGTGTTGGTTTCACTCGGGCTCGTGTACGGTTCACAGGTCTCTTGAAAGGATCCTCCTTATATTCTTTGAGAAGGGAGACATGAAATACAGGATGTACCCTCTTGAGGTATTCTGGCATCCTGAGTTTATAAGCAACTGGATTGATTTGTTGTATGATGGAAAATGGCCCAAGGAAACGAGAGGAGAACTTCCCCCTATGAACCCACTTGGGTAGGAACCTGGTGGATAACCAGACTAATTGTCCCACCTTCCAGCTGGGATGGATTCTCCGACCCTTGTCGGCCCATCTCTTTTGCGAAAGCTGACTTGCTTGGTGTGCCTCCTTGGCTAGCTTGTGAGCTTCTTGCAAGTCCTGTAGAATTGTATCCAGAGTCGGAATCTTGGTTGAGGGCGGACTGAGCCCGGGCAGGTGTTGAGGGTGATAGCCATAGGTACAATAGAAAGGACTCATCTGGATCGAGGTGTGAAAAGAGTTGTTGTAGGCAAATTCCGCTTGTGGGAGGAAACAATACCACTCTTCCTGCTGTGGACTGCAGAAGCACCTGAGATATTGCTCCAGGTTGGCATTGAGTCTCTCCGTTTGGCCGTTTCTTTGAGGATGATATCCTGAGGAAAGTGCCTTATGTATTCCGAGAACCTGGCAGAGGGACGACCAAAACTTCGAGGTAAATTGTGGTCCTCTGTCCGAAACTATGGTTTTAGGTAGGCCATGTAGACGGACTATGTCTTGGAGAAAGACCGCAGCCATTTCTGAGGCCGAAGGCACTTGCTTAAAGGCGGAGAAATGTGCCAGTTTGCTAAAGGAATCGACCGTTACCATGATCGTGGTCATTCCGTATGACGGAGGCAGATCCACAATAAAGTCAGTGGATAAGTGTTCCCATGGACGATCCGGTAAGAGTTGTTGGTGTAATAACCCCAGAGGTTTCCCTGTTTGGTGTTTGTTGGAAGCACATATTGAATAAGTAGAGACATACTGACCTACGTCCCTTCGTAGGGTAGGCCACCAAAACCCTCTCCGGACCAATTCAAAGGTCTTCCTAATACCAGAATGTCCTGTCAGGGGGGTGTCATGACACCAGGAAAGTATCTTTTCTTGCATCTTCCTTGTGGGGATATAGAGGGCTCCTTCATGATAAAACAATCCGTCCTTTTCCTGTTTTGTAGATAGTGGAAATTCAGAACACATCTGATATTGAGGGATTAAATCCTGAAGAAAGGAAACTGTAGAAGCCAAGACAGTGAGATGTGGCAATACGAGTTCGTGTCCTATATAGGATCCGGATGGATCTCCTAGGCTTCTAGATAAGGCGTCGGCCTTCTTGTTTTCTGTGCCAGGTATGTAAGTTATCATGAAGTCGTATTGTAGAAAAAAGTACGCCCATCTGGCGTGTCTGGCGTTAGAACATTCCAATTGTTGTAAGACCCTTAGGTTGCGGTGGTCAGTTCTGATAGTAAAAGGATGTGTGGCTCCTTGCAAGAGATGTCTCCACTCTTGGCAGGCCAACTTTATGGCCAAAAGTTCCTTTTCTATAACAGAGTAGTTTCGCTCACTACTGGTTAAAGTCTTGGAGTAGTATGCGATCGGATGTTCATAGCTGTCTTCTGTCTCTTGAAGTAATACTGCCCCTACTGCCCCTGTGGAAGCATCTGTTTCTAGAATAAAGGGCTTAGTCTGATCTGGTTGGACCAGGATGGGTGCTGTGGAAAAACATTCCTTTAAAAAGTTGAAAGCTATTCGAGGTTCTCCGTCAAAAGTGAATTTAACGCCCTTCTTCAACAGGGAAGTCAGAGGGAGTACCCTTTTGGAAAAATTGGGAATAAACCTCCTATAAAAATTTGCCAATCCTAGAAACCCCTGCAGTTCTTTGATATTGGTAGGATCCTTCCAGTTTCTTATGGCCTTTACCTTATTTGCATCCATTTCAACACCTTCCTTTGATAATACGAACCCCAAGTAGGACACCCTTGTGGATTCGAAAGAACACTTCTCTGGTTTTACTAGCAGATAATGGGACTGCAAACGATGTAAAACCAGTCGGACCAATGATCTGTGCTCAGACAAGGACTTGGAGTAAATCAGGATGTCGTCCAGGTATACTACTACTGACACAAACAGCATATCAGCGAAGATCTTGTCCATGTACCTCTGGAAGACTGCTGGTGCATTTACTAGGCCAAAGGGCATTACTCGATATTCATAAAGCCCGAATGGGGTGCGGAAAGCCGTCTTCCACTCGTCTCCTTGTCTAATTCTCAAGAGATGATAGGCACCTCTCAGGTCAAGCTTTGTGAAGTACTCCGCCCCTTGTACCGCCTCCAAGATGTCCCGGATCAAGGGCATGGGATATCTATCCCGGACCGTGACCTTGTTGAGACCCCTGTAGTCAATACAAGGGCGAAGCTCTGTCGAGTCCTTCTTTGGGATGAAGAATAGGGAGGCACCACATGAAGACTTGGACTCTTGAATGAGCCCGTTCTGCAGATTTGCATCTAGATACTCTCTTAATACTTTCCTTTCTGGTAGTGACAAAGGGTACATTCTTCCGAACAGTACCACTGCTTCCGGTATCAGATCGATACAGCAATCCTCGGTTCTATGGGGTGGTAGTTGTTTTGGGATTATGTCCATGAATACCTCTGAGAAATCCTGGTAATGCAAGGGAACTGAGGCCACTGTGACTGGCTTCTGGATACTTCTCCTGCGGTCTATGGTGTGAGGAGCGTTACACAAGGTCATACAGTGATGTTCACAGAACTCGGATTTGAAAAAGACCTTATTAGCCGTCCAATCAATGTGAGGGTTATGTCTCCTTAACCATGGAATCCCTAATACCAAGGGGAAATGAGCAGCTCGGATCTGATCAAACACCAGAAACTCCTCATGTTGACCTAACCTCACCCTCAATGGAACTGTTTCCAAAGTTATGGGTCCGGATGACAAGGGCCTACCATCAACCCCTTCTACTGGAATAGGGGTGCCCTTGGTCTTGGCGGGTACCAAGTGCTCTGTAGCCCACTTGGAGTCGATGGAATTTCCCGCTGCTCCGCAATCCAACATAGCGAACACCTCTGTGGGAGCTTCTTCGGTTAACCATAGGTCCACTCTGAACACCATTAAACTGTTGTCTTCCGGGGTGTTCACTGCCCTTGTGTAGCTGCAAGGGTGCTTGTTACTTCCCCCGAGACTTCCCTTGCTGTAGATCGGGGGTGGAAGTTTCCCTGCCGACGAGGAGGGACTTCAGTGCAGTCTCTCAATAAATGTGTCGAGGAACCACAGTACATGCATAGTCCTGCCTCTCTTCTTCTTCTCCTTTCTTTCAGCGTCAGAGGACCCCGGGCAGCCCCAATCTGCATAGGCTCATCCATAGCAGGGTTGGCTCTAGGTGGAGGAGTTGGGGTTGGTTGTGAGAAGCATCGGTTTCTTCTTCTCTCTGATCTTCTTTCTTGAAGACGGAATTCGATCTGAAGGGACAATGTCACGAGCTCTTGAAAAGATGCAGACGAGCTACTCTGGCTAGTTCATCTTTGATTTCGTCCTGGAGACCTCTTCTGTAGATGGTTTGCTGGGCGGAGTCAGGCCAATCCGCCTTGGTTGCTAGCCTCTGGAAGCGAGTTAGATAGGTTTGAACGTCTGTATTTCCTTGTTGGATGTCTAGGATGGCTTCCAAGGAGGAATAGAATACTTCTGGCCTGTCAAACCTTTCACTGAAAACTTCCGTAAAACGGTCATAATCACTCAGAAGAGGATCGTTTCGGGTAACAAAGGGTGTAGCCCATGAGAGAGCGTTTCCGGTAAGATTGGCTATAATGAACCCAACCCTTGGTCTGGCTGTCTCATAAGCGTGAGGTCGGAAGGCGAAATACACTCTGCAAGCGTCAAGGAATTCCTTCAGGCCTCCTGGATGTCCATCGTATTTGCCAAAGGAAAGGGGCATTGTAGGCAGATCCCCGCGATCATCTCGATGTAACACCACCTGCTGTCGGAGGGCTACGTTCTCTGTTCGCAGGGCCTGCACCTCCATCGTAAGGTTCTGTAGAGCAGCCACCAACTCCTGATACTGCTCAAGTGATGCCATGAAGGATTTTGGGCGTTGTATTCTGTCAGGTACCGATCTGTCAGGTACCGAGGCTTCCTCCCCCAACTGCTCACCTGTGTCTTCCGGAGTGGCCTCTGATCTCTTCTGATCCCTCTTCCTTGTGGGAGTCTTGTCTTTTGGTGTTCGAGCCTTTTTATCATACAGATAGGGTCTGTCCCCTCCGGAGGCCACCTTGGCAGAGATATTCCCTGACCGCGGGGATCCCCAGGGGGCCAGTCCTAGATTCAGGGAAAAAGCACTAAGGCACAAAAAACCCTGTTCCAATGGGGTTCTGTTTGGGCGGCGATTAGATCTCCTCTCTTCCAGTGCTGGTAGTTCCGTTCGTAGCAGGCAAGGAAGTCCGTTAGACTTGAAACAAACTCCACCGCTGATAGATATGATACTACTGCTCAGTGTATACAGGAGAGGTGGAACATTAGGACAGGAGATGGATTCTGGAGCCAGACAGTTAAGACTAAACAGAATAACAGAGAGAAAGTACCAAAAAGAATGGTAAGAATAAGGTAAGTAGCTTAGAATGAAAGTACAGAACAGACCACGGAGGCGGACTGCAGGAAGAAAGAAGAAGAAGTACCGCGAAAGAAACCACTCACCAGTAAGAAAAAGGCTCCTTAAGGTCGTAGCACGAGCAAGGCTCCGCTCGCTAAAACAGAGTGACGGCGCCGGTTGCAAAAATACCCCCGGTTCCTGAAAGTGAAAGGAAAAATGAAAAGACCAGTAGTGCCCAAAGGAAATCCCAACCGAAAGAGGAGGTAATGAGAAAGTAAGCCCGGCACGGCACAAGGCAAGTCACGTACCGCGGGCAATGCGTTGAATTCAGGAAGGTAGAAAGCGAACGTAGACGAAGTGAAGGATAATCGCAAGAAGGGCAGAGAGGCACAGTAAGGAAAGAATGGGCGAAAGTAGGCAGCCGGAACGGATGAATTACACGAGAGTATCTCCACACGAACCGAGCGTTGGTAAACAGATACAACGCGTCGGCTTGTGGGAGGAGCCTGCCTATAAAGGGCCGGCGGCCATCTTGGGTGAGGACTGGAGCGTGATCAAAGCTTCCAGCGCGGCCCGACGGCCATCTTGGGTGAGGACTGGAGCGTGATCAAAGCTTCCAGCGCTTCCACAGCCTCCAATTCCTGACAACATGCACCGGTGCTTCGACCGTTGTGGTCGTTCTCAAGGCCTAGTTACGTATTGCTTTCTCGACATCTGATAGTATTGCCAGAATAGCAGAACAAAATTAGTGATATTCTTCTTCTAAGTCTCTGGGATGGTTCCCCGTAACCTTTTCCTGGGTTTGACACGTGTTTTGACAGTTGTGGTCGTTTTCAAGGCTGTATTGGTACAATTCACCACATTCAAATGCACAATGATTCACAAAAAATATAGACAAAACATTATATTTCATGTTATCAAAAAATATTGAAAATAAAAGCATACCACACAGGTTGAAGTAGGTTTCGAAAGATGCAAGCAACCATGGAAATTCAGAATAAAGAAAAAGAACAAATGTTTGATTACCAAACTAATATACATTATCATACCTTATGAATAATATGATGAATAAACTAGATGCATTCAAAATCTATTTACATATCATGTGACCAAGACAGACTATATGTGTAATAAGGATGAGGACAGGGCTGCACTTTTTGCACCGAGGGGCAGTACGGCAAATCCATTCAAAAGTAATTTCAGTGCGGTTGAAATTTTGAAACAGAAATGTATTAAATTAGAGAGGCTCTCCAAAAGACAGATCAACAAATATTGGGAGCAAGCATCGTTAGCCAATTATTTGGAAAACAATATTATACCTCGGGGTTTGAGAATTTTGATTTTTCCAAACTTTGATAAGGATGAGGATGCGGACTTGGCAGAGAAATGGGAGCAAAATTTGAGTTCAAGCTCAAAGATTATGTTAGAATTACTTATGACCCACGCCACCAGAGTACACAAACGAGTGATAGAACAGATTAACCAAGTAAAAGAGGAAATCAAGGATATGACCAATGCAGAGACAACCAAACAGAAAAATTTTGAGAAAATGAACGAGATGCTTAGAGAATATCAAGACGAGATTAAAATGAGAAAATTTAGGAAACTCTTCAGGGATGATAAAGACTATAGACTTGACAGAATATATATATATTTCAAACCAAATATGATAACAGTGGCCCTAAATCCAAACCCAGTTCATCTCATACTACTCCTTTAAGCTCTGATCCAGATTTAGAGGAGGAGATTTGGGAAACAGGGAACCTGGAAACAGATAGTAATACAGATAATAGATCCAGACCACCAAACCAACGTGGCTTTACTTTTTTAGAAGAGATTCGAAGACGCAAAAAAGGAGATCAGAGAATATATTTCCAGAAACAAGTCAGGTTTAAAATTCTGACAGGTACTTCTATTCCAATAGCCAACACCACACTAGGGGCCGGGGCGGGGGAAATGCAAGCGGAAGTGGAAGCTCAGACGAAGACTCAGGTCGCCCAGGAATTTTGACGAGATCAACAGTCAAGAAAAGATTAGCGCAACAACAACATCAGACTTAGTAGTCAATTTATCAGATTACAACTTGACCAGAGAAGAGATTTCTGTACTGAATAAGGGCCTTTCCTTTGCACCTGCAATACACATCAACTATGTAGATTTTCAAGTGGATTTGTTCAAATTTGTGCAGAAATTGAAATTAAAAAAGTATTTTACAACACAAGTACGTTCCTTTATACTATCTGAAACACAAGAACCTTTGAGTAAACTGACTATGTCACACCTCAAAAATATTGAGATCCTTACGTCACTTAACAATGAAGGGAATTCAGACTTGGATTCGATCTGTGCAGATTTGGGAGTGTATTCCAGGAATTTGGAAATGAGGGAACTAAAAAATTCATCCAAATTTACACCGCATTTTGCTATGGATAATGTGATAGATATATTTCACAAATCCATGATTAGAGACATTCATAGTACAATGGGTAAACACAAGTTTCCAAAGGATATCTTCAAGAAATATAACAAAGTGGCACATAATCTTACTCATGACGAATTCAAAGCTCTGGATTCCCTGACGAAGAATCAATTGATTACCATTAAGGAAGCTGGAAAAAGGGGAAATGTGGTAGTACTTAACACCAAGGACTATATCCAAATGGGTATGACGCATCTCAACACACCACAATGTTACGAAATTCACAAAAACAATCCTACCAAAAATATAGTTAGGGAGTTGGGGAATTTAATTTCAAAATGCCATTCTATGGGACTTTTAATGGATGAGGAGAAAAAGTTTCTTACTCTAACGAATCCAACAATGCTGACTATATATTTTCTACCGAAAATACATAAGTCGTATGAACTGCTGCCAGAAGTGAGACCCATAATGAGTGGCATAGGATGGGCCACAGAGGGCCTATCACAATATATAGATGAGGCTTTGAAACCTTTTGTGACAGAAATTAATTCTTGCATCAAAGATAGCACACATGTGTTGCAGTTTCTAGACTCTGTTGAATGGCAATCTCAATATTTACTTGCAACTTTAGATGTGATGGCACTATACACCAGCATTGGACATAATCGGGCATTAAAAGCATTGGAATTTACTTTCAGGAATTGTTCAGCTTCTTACTGGAAGCATGTGGACATGTTGAAAGAATTTCTGATATTTACGCTTAAGAATAATGTATGTTTATTTAATGATCAGTACTTTGTGCAGGAGAGAGGAGTAGCAATGAGTGCCAAATTTGCGCCTTCATTAGCAAATCTCTTCATGGCACAATATGAAGAGCAACATATATACAGACAAAATGGTTTCATGAACAATATTATTGGATGGAAGAGATTCATAGACGACATCTTAGTAGTGTGGGATGGTACACTTAATTCTTTTGAAGATTTTGTAAAACATGCTAACAACAATGATTTTGGAATTCAGTTTACGGGACATGCTAGTACATCACAGATTGATTTTCTAGATTTGCATATATTCATTTCTGATAATCGAATTCATACTTCAACTTATCGTAAACCCACTGAGGTGAATTCAGTTTTGCATTCAGATAGCTGCCATCAACGAGGCACCATTAATAATATCCCTGCAGGGGAATTTTACAGAGCTCGTAGAAATTTCAGCAGAGATGGTGATTTTCAGCAAGAATGTGTCTTAGTTAAGAGTAGGTTCCTTGAAAGGGGTTACAGTCATACATGTGTCAATCAAGCAGCTAATACATATATGCATACCAAACAAAGGGATTTGGTCTATAACAAGAGGAAGAACAATTTGCAAACACAGCCCATTGCCATCATCACACAATTTACGGGAGACAGTAGAGCATTGTATGGTCTGACAAGTAAACATTGGGACATCCTTAAACTGGATAAAGACTTGTTACCTTTTCTTACAGACAAGCCTAAATTCACCTTTACCAAGGCACCCACCATGAGGAAGAAATTGTGTCCATCCTTTTTGGATGTTACTCACAAACTAAAAGGTTCAAGATGGCCTAAGAGTGATGGGGGTTTTCACAAGTGTGGGCATTGTAATCAATGTCAATATGCATGGGACAAATGTAAACTTTTTAAGGATCAGTTTGGGAATACAATCAACATAGATGACCATATTAATTGCAAAACATGTTATGTTGTTTACTTAATCAAATGTGTTTGTGGCAAATATTATGTGGGGAGCACCATCAGGCAGCTAAGGATACGCATTAGAGAACACTTGTTAAGTCTAAGGAACATTGAACCAAAAACACCTTTGGCGATACATTGGCAAACAGAACACCAAATGGACAATGAACAGGATCTAAGATTTTTGGGACTGATGAAAGTCAAAAAGGGAAAGAGGGGTGGGGACACCCAATTGCTACTACGTAGAATGGAAGCCAAAACAATTTGTCTTTTGAGGTCCACCGAACATGGCTTAAATTCAGATCACGAGATGTATGTTTTTTTGTAAAATTTACAAAGAATTTGTGATTTAATCAGGTATACACAATTAGTCAAATGGCCACCTGTGTAGTTCACAAGCTATAGCAAATTTGTTTCAGTTAAATAGGACATACTCATATAATGGGTTAAGAGTATAGTGGCATGCAACACATGTATATGCTTTATAGTGTAGGATTAATTCAAAGAAGTCTATATTTTTTACAATTCTCATAGAAAGATTTTTTAAGGGTACTAGCCTGGACCCAACATGGCGGCCAGCACAAGTGACGCTGCGTTCAGGGCGTGGTGACGTCGCGCGCAAGTATGCGCGTGACGTCAACCCAGCCGAACAGACATCGCGATTGCGGCTTTTGCCGCGAAATATAACACAACATAACATTGCGTCTAGCGTGAGCAGATGCAATTCAGAGGGAACGAGGGATTGAACCCAGGAAAGGGTAGGTCCTAAACAATTTAATTCCTATAGCATGGATAAATACAATTAAATAGCTTTACTTACAAGTGTTCTGTCAAATTTTTCAGGTTACGGGGAACCATCCCAGAGACTTAGAAAAAGAATATCACTAATTTTGTTCTGCTATTCTGGCAATACTATCAGGTGCGCATTTATTCATACAGTGTGCAGATATATTGGGTAATCAACAGGACTATTTAATCAGTGTACATCTTTATTGTATTTATTAATATAGATGCCGAGAAAGCAATACGTAACAAGGGTAAGCTTATTCAACACTCTTAGACACTTGACTACGGGAGCACAATCAGGTGGAATAATAAGGATTTTTCAGATGTGTGAATGTTTGGATAATTTAAGGAAGGAGAGTGATGGGTGGTCAACTGGCTTGGTCACATGATATTGTAAATAGATTTTGAATGCATCTAGTTTATTCATCATATTATTCATAAGGTATGATAATGCATGTTAGATTTCTAATCAAACATTTGTTCTTTTTCTTTATTCTGAATTTCCATGGTTGCTTGCATCTTTCGAAACCTACTTCAACCTGTGTGGTATGCTTTTATTTTCAATATTTTTTGATAACATGAAATATAATGTTTTGTCTATATTTTTTGTGAATCATTGTGCATTTTCACTACAGTGTGAACCCATGTGGAGGGTTCTCAGATTGCGAGACTCCCGCTGCTGATGTTGAACTTGTGCTAATTTTTGCTAATAGGTTGGAGAATAGTGCACGGATTCAAGTATCAATCCACAGTCATTCTAAGCACATGTGAAACTTCCCACGCACCCCCCAAATACACGTACCCCGCTTGCACAAGGCCTATCGCGTGTGAAACTTCCTGCGCACCCCCCAAATACAAGTACCCCGCTCCATCAAGGCCTATCGCGTGTGAAACTTCCCAGGCACCCCCCAAATAGACGTACCCCACTCACACAAGGCCTATCACATGTGAAACTTCCCGCGCACCCCCGAAATACACATACCCCGCAAGCACAAGGCCTATTGCATGTGAAAGTTCCTGCGCACCCCCCAAAATACACGTATCCCGCTCGCACAAGGCCTATCGCGTGTGAAACTTCCCGCGCACCCCCCAAATACACGTACCCCACTCGCACAAGGCCTATCGCGTGTGAAACTTCTCACACACCCCACAAATACACGTACCCCGCTCGCACAAGGCTATCGTGTGTGAAACTTCCCGCGCACCCCCCAAATACATGTACCCCGCTCCCACAAGGCCTATCGCATGTAAAACTTCCCGCGCACCCCCGAAATACACGTACCCTGCTTGCACAAGGCCTATCGCATTTCAAATGTCCCACGTACCCTCCAAATACATGTACCCCACTCCCACAAGGCCTATAGTGTGTGAAACTTCCCGTGCACCACTGAAATACACGTCCCCCGCTCGCACAAGGCCTATCGCGTGTATAACTTCCTGCGCACCCCCAAAATACATGTACCCCACTCGCACAAGGCCTATGGCATGTGACACTCCCCGCATACCCCCGAAATACACGCAGGCACCCCATCCACCCTGGGCATTCCCCAGAGGCAGCCCACTCACCCTCCCCATACCCCACAGGCAGGCCATCCACCCTGGGCATGCCCCACAGGAAGCCCACGCCACAGGGGCTGCTTTTTGTACGCAATTTACCTGGTGCGAGCGGGGTACGCGTATTCAGAGGGGTGCACCAGTTCATTTTCACGCTTTTGGCTGCCGTGAGCAGGGTATGCATAGTATTTTCCCGACATTACAGTGTACCGGCCCTGTAAGCTGATGCAGGTTTAGCACGGTCCTTTGCGCAAGGGGCGTTCTTGGGGGCGTAACTGGCGCTGCGGGATGTTCCCTGCGCCAGCGCGCGAAATGGCTTGGAAATTCCAATAATACGCGGTGTGCCAGAATGCTGTTCAGCGCACATGGCTGGCACATGCTCCCTCTCTGCGCTGCTCACGTGCGCTGTCTTTGCCCTGAAATCTATGAATTACCCCATGTTAATTTCCTAGTGTCCTCGTCCGCTTACTACATAAAACTCATGACCCACTTGGAGCCCCTTTATTACCCAACAGAATGCTGACACTATAGCCAGAGCAATAGTGGGTGCAAAAATAAATTATTGCTGTAGTCTGCTGGTTGGTATTAATAAAGGAGAGTGCAAGAGTCTTCAGGTCATTCAGAACAGTGTGGTTAGAGTACTCAAGGGCGCCGCTCATAGAGACCACATCTCAGAGAACTACCGTAATATCCATTGGCTGCCGGTCAAATCTAGACTTCTATATCGACTTATTCTAATTGTACATACATTTCAGTTGCGTAAGATGCCAGCGTACCTCCAGGCCCTGATTAAAGAAAAGGGTCATCTCAGCTGCCTTAGGTCTGATAATATTGATTTGCTTTTTGTTCCCAAATCTAATAATGTTAAGGCTAGTAAAATGGCTTTTATGCATGCAGCTCCTATAGATTGGAATGGACTGCCCTCTGATCTCAGAAGTACTACATCTACTGAAGTGTTTACAAAGAAATTGAAGACCTGGCTTTTCAATTAATCTTGCAGCGCTCATCTGCTTTCCATTGTGCTTTGCCATTTGTTTGTAGTATGTGTTCATGAGTGACTTATTTTGTTTTGGTGCCCTTAAACCTTCGGGTCCATGGACTGCACTGTAAAAATGACATAAAGTAAAAGTAAAGTACAGGGACAGTTTTAATTTTGCAAAGTAGGAGGATTTCACAAATACCAGTATAGAGGTGAGGACTTCAAGGGATTATTTTGTAGTATAGAAGCAGTAGTGGGGCTTGTAATTTTTACCAGTATTGTAGGCCACATCACTTGATTGTTTTGAAAGTCTAGATCTCACAATTGATCCAGGGCTGAGGACGATTATGGGAAATTGCAAATATGTGATTAGGGTAGTGTTGGTCTAAGGGAGTCAAAAGTGCATATTGAAAGTCACAAAAGCATGGTCAATTGAAAAAAAAACATGAATAGGGGAGATACGGAGAATGATCCTCACATTATCAAGGTACAAGGTAAGATGCAAAAGAGTCTGGTCTGAATTTCTTCTTAGTAATTGAAGAGGGGAGGAAAGAAGAGGATAGGGCGACCACGATGATAACCTGAAGAATGGAGTGATCAGAGGGAAAGAGGGAAAGTAAAATATCAGCAGAAGAGTGTGAATTTGGAAATGAGGGAAATGGAAGATGACAAGAATTCCCACACGAGTGGGTATGCTAGTTGTGCATGGAGTAGAGGGAATAGTCAGATAGGCAGATAGGCAGGAGTTAAGTTTGAGGCCGATGGTTGCAGAGTTCTTGGGAAGGGGAAACTCCCACAGCATGACAAGTGCGATGTTGGTGGAAAATGGCTCAAGGAGAAGGTTCAGAGCAGAGAAGTAGGAGTTGAGAGGACCAGACGGTTGAAACAGGGTCAGAACTGTGAGAAATGTAGGAGGGAGGAGTTAAATAGTGGCTTATTCATAATAGGAAGAGGGAATGTCAGTCGGGGTAACAGTGCAGTGTTGAGGGCCTTCTTTATAAAGAACACCAAACCGCCACCATTACCAACTGGTCAGGGAGAGTGGGAGAATGTAGATGAGTCACTATGGTGTTAAGGATTTTAATCAGGCAATACACCCGGGTCTCAGTCTTGCATGCAATGCACAAATGAAATATTTATTGTGTCTATAGGTTCAGTATTCTGAGTGATATACCGCTCATATCACACCCCTTCTCTGAATACCCCCGGGTCACAATGGACCAGGCATCAGGCTGGTTGGTAAAGGTAATATATATATTTTTATTTATTTATAATTCAAATCAAATACATATTTTAATATATGGGGCAGCAATCACCAATGTGGTGACAATACAAATAATAACGTAGGTAATGCAGTTGAATTCACTTATAGCAACACAGAATATAAAATATAGAGAAAAAAACACTTTTGGCTTGTTGAAAAGATAGCACAGACGTTAAGATTTCCCCCTACAAATATCTCAACTCACAAAGAAGCAATTCTACACAGATGTAAGTAAGCAGCAGGTAATCAGGAGTATAGAACAGTGTATCAGGGTTTGAATACAATCTTGCCTCACCAAACAAGAGAGAAAAACATTTTGGAAATTTTACACTTTTTAAAATGACATTCGAAAAATGGCTCAGCAAAACAATGAAAGTGTGCAAAAATCCTTAAATTCATATACATTCCTATGGGAGCAACACTGAAAAGATCCTAACAAACATAAACTATAATATGAGCAACAATACACACTTTGAATCGGAATGGAGGTTTGGAAATACTTTTAATTGAAATTGACACATGTAAAACGTTTGCAGAAATGCAAATTCCCGCCTAATTTTCACTATGCAGTTTTTACTAACAATGGGTCAAATGTTTTTGGATGCGGTTTTTATGGGGGGATGTAGCTAAAGGTCTTAGGTTTAAGTTGGAGTTGAAATTATGGGCACGATTTATGGAACAAATGCGCGCCGAAAATCTCAGCGCAAGCTGGCGCAAGCGTGAAAAAGCAAGCCGACGTGCACGCGTGCGATTCAAGGAAGGGCCTAAATGTGTTTTCCCCTGGATGTGCACCAAATCCGTCCGTGGCGCACACGGACGCACACGTCATTGCAACATCCCGAACGCTGTGCACAACGCACACAGGGAAAGTGCACAACGTTGGCGCACACAACAAAAAGGCGGCAGGACATGGGGCGTAACACATGGAAAGGGGAACAACGCGTGAAAAAGAAGGCGTAACTGGGGAAGTACTGCAGTGAAATAGATGGAATGCCCACACGCACGCGAACAACATATATTCATGTAATCAAATACGGGAAACATGCGCACGCTAAAAAACGCGCACAGGCGTCAACACATCCGCCACAGGAAGGCAGGCGTAAGCGTCCCCGTGCACAGTATAAAAGTGTGCGCAAACAACAAACACATATATACAGCTACGATGAATGCACCATTTGTTGCAGCACTGATCGTGGGACACTGCAGGAGGAGGAGAATAGCCAGGGCCCGCATTTTTGTCCACCCGGACCAGCCTTTTTGAGATGCCCGATGACCAGGTCTATGGCAGGTATAGGTTTCTACCTTGTATCATCCTAGACCTAGTCAGGGAGTGGGAAGATGACCTTACATCCCCCACCCTGTGCTCCCAAGCATTGAGCCCCTTGGAGAAGGTGCTCAATGTCCTGCATTTTTTGGCCACTGGGTCATTTGAGCAGCCTACTGCCATAGCAGGGGGGAGTCTCACAGGCCACGCAGTCACGCTGCCTACACCCGCTATTGGCAATCATGACTGCGCACCCCTCAGTCCGCAGGCACATATACATGCCCAGAACACCCGCAGGAAGGCAGGCCGTGGTCCAGGACTTTTACAGGGTGGCCCAATTCCCCAAAGTGCTCAGCGCCATAGATTGCACCAATGTGGCCCTACGTCCACCTAGGGCCACAGAGCACATCTATCGAAACTGCAAGCACTGGCATTCCATCAATGTGCAGGTCGTATGCGATGCAAAGGGAATCATCACCTCTGTCTATGCAAACTACCCTGGCTCCACCCATGACAGTTTCATATACAGAATGTCCGCCCTGAGCCGGGCCCTGGAAGCTGGGCAGCATGGCGACACATGGCTCCTAGGTGAGTACAAATGCCCGTGCACATGCATGTATGTCATACACAGACAAATACACAAACACTAATAATAAAAACCATTATCACCACCCCAGTGGACAGTGCCTACCCTCTGAGCAACCACATGATGACGCCAATCCGGAACCCACGACATCACTCCAGGTAAGATACAACGCTGCCCATATTGCAACCAGGGGCATAGTGGAGCGCACATTCGGAGTGCTCAAGTCATGCTTCCGCTCAAGGCAGCTACTATATGCCCCCCCCAGTAGTGTGCAGGATCATTGTGGCAGCTTGTGTCCTGCACAATGTTGCAACATGGCAGGGTGTAGCGGTGGACATGGTGGTGCCCCCACATCCCCAAACACAGGCACAGGTGCTTCCCATGGGAGGGGATAGGGCACGTGGCGAGGCAGCCCAGACCCAGCTTGTGGCCACATTTTTCACCTAAACTCCCACCCCTGCGGAGTGCACACAGGCCTTGCACATACCAGGTGACAATCAATGATGACAAAGAGACAGTCAACTGTCAGAACCTTACCACCCTGAGAATGTTGCCATGGAAGGGCTACATTGTGTGCATCCCTAGCTACTTAAACATACAAGGATGATGCACCAACTGATGGGTACTGTCACAGCTCCGGTGTCCAAGCGCAGGAGTGGCACGAACCAACCACGAACCTATCACCCCTTCCGTGGTCTGGGTACCTGCAAGGTCAAACTTACACAGGCCTTTGAGACCCTGGTGGGGAAGGAGGGTCAGAGATATGTTGTCTGGAGAGGCATTGGTATTCAGGATAACTAGAAAGAGGGGCAGTAGAGTGGAGTAGGATTGTCAAGGGAAAGTAGGGAAAATACAAAATCCAACTATTCTCAATAACACATACTCAATCAGACAAAAGATGTTCATCATGCACATTGTACCAAATGAGTCAAATGCAAGCCAAAGAGAGACTTATCTCTGGGGTGAGTGCTGGCCTCCTGTCTGCGCACTCTCAGGTCCGGTAACAGGAGCAGGTCAACGCTGGAAAGAGAGTGTGAGTCACTAATCTGTGTGTGTCTACAACACACACCCGCACCACCATAAATGCCTCAAAGTAAGTGACTCCTCCACAAAGCAACACTCTTGTCTGCTGCTTTGTACCCATATGTTAGCTTGCCCCCATGAAGGTCCATACACTGTCAATGCAGTAAGCAGGCGCACGTGGGCGCGCGGCAAATGGAAGACCAATGCGTCAAGAATCACACATCATACAATGGTCCCTGGGTGAGCAGCTATACTAGTATAGTGAGGTGTGACTCCAGTACAAGTTGTGTACTGGCATCCGCAAATTAAAATAGGTAGTGCACGTGTCAATTAGCACATGTAAAGGGCATGCACTGCACACAAGTCTGTGCCTCGCTGTGTGTCCCTGTGCGCTGCTTCATTTACTGGCTAGGAACGCTACTGCGCCAATGACTCTGCTTCTATAGATCAGGGTGGGCTGGAGGATATTTACGACAGCCCCTGCGTGTGCCCCTGACAACTTTGTAAGCAACTTGCCATTTGTCCCCCAACCCATCTTAGCTGTACTGTGCGCTTCAACAACCATATCTGTCCTAGCTCCCCATCAGTGGCGCTACTTAGCATGCATGTGCAAGTGGCCTGGTGGAAGCTTGGCTGCGGTGTGGCCCCCTTGTGATGCTCACCTTGCCTGGAGCTCCTGGAAACACGTCTGCTTCCGTTGGCCGTCTGAGCACAAGCCCTGTGGAACTGCTTGCGCATACATTTGCATGTCTGGCCCACCGAACGTGGCCAGCTGTATGTCCTACAATGGCCCATGTCTGCTCGCAAAGGTGGTCTGGAGGCTCATTCTCCTGCAGAAAGGGCACAAAACATATACTTAATGTAGGAAAGTTCCCTGTGTGTGTCTCTTCATGCTGGTTGTGACTGGGCCTCGTCAGACACCTACATCAGAATTCCTCCCACCATCAGTGTGACTTTGACAGGCAAAGGGTTCCGGCCACTATCTACAGCATGAAGTGCATGAAGCACACGTACAGGAAATAAAATAAACAAACAGCACAATGTATATCAATCAATTGACACATCAATCATGAACCCACCCAAGTCTAATGCAGACATGCCCTGGATAAAAACCCCACAATCCCCACTAGGGGTGTTGACACAAGTAGTACAGCAGCAGATAGGCCACAGGTATGACAGTCCAAATCTCTTGTGTAAATGACTGTAACACCGAACCATCCTTGCGAGCCCATGGATAAGGGAAGCAGGAGTGGCCTATGTGAGTCAGAACCCTAAGCTGCAAACACATACACGAGACAAGCTTGAAGGGCCCAGCTGGAACAGACAGTGGATGCTTTTAAAAGCCACAAAGCACCAGACCGTCACATGAATGCACAATAGACAAGCAATTTTAAACTACATTAACTAATTAAACTATCCATAAAAAACCTGCATTACCTAATTAAACTAACTAACAAAAAAAATGTTAACTAACTAAACTAAAATGAAAAATCAAAAATGGCCACATATGACCTGGGGGGGGCACCCAAGAGGGACGGGGTACAGGGTGCAGCCCAACACCCACTTGCGATGATGTTGAGTCAAAAAAAAAAACTCCATGGGCTCAACGCCTGCACAGCCCGGCCTGTGTTGGAGATATCTTGTCGTCCGAGTCAGCCTCTTCCTGAAAAGGTAGACTTGGTACAGGAGCCTGACCATGCCTAGGCACAGCTTGCCCCTCGTCGGCAGCAAGTCTGCCAGACAGGTGAGCCTGGTTATGTGTAGCGATGACACGTAGGTAAGCATGCAGAACCTCTCGTGATACGCGTGCTTCCTCTTGCAAGGTAGCACGTGTAACACGGAGTTCTTCCTGCGTGGCCTTGCTGGACAACTGATGCACCTCCCGGCAAGCACTTAGCTCAGCCGAGATGGTACGCTCAAGCTGCGCAAACCTCTCCTCTGACCGCTCCATCTGGGACATCAAGAGGACACCCAGAGTGGATCTGAGGGATGCATACTCAGCCCTCAGGGCCTCCATGTGTGCCTCTGCATGAGCAGCAATTGCTTGACGCAAAGACAAGATTTCAGCCTGGCGTGCCCTGTCTGAGACTGCCATGTGCAGCCTGAGCGAATGGGCCGTGGACTGTGCCGCCCGCTGCTGGAGAAGCATCTGCCTAGCAGGGCGGAGCACGGATTGGGCAACCAGCTCCATGCTCACACCGATGTTTTCCAAAGCTGCCCCCTGACGTTCTGAATTGGCAGTCATGTCTTGCTCCCACTCAGTATACCTCGGTGGCGTGCAGCCACCGTATTGCTGGGCTTGACACCTGCGGGTCCCAAGGACCGGCTGTCCTTGTCGGGTTGGTACCGCCCGCGGATGCAGGACTACATGCCCCGGTCGACGTGATGTCCCAGGCACATCAGCGACTGGTGTGGAGGGTGACCCTGCATCCCGATCCACCACAGGCGGAGGTCCCACCACCGTCTGGCCCCTCAGTGCAGGTGTCGCGGACAGAGGAGCGTCCACATCAGAAACACTCACCCCAGACGAATGGACCCGATGCACATCCAACTCGACATTGTCGTCAGAGTGATCGTCCAGGCTTGACTCATTGCCTGCCACAGACAAGATGGTCTGTAACACATGTGGGTTTTCATGGTCTATCACCCCACAACCCCCACTTGTGCCGGGTTGCTGGTGTGATAGCAAACCTGTGTCTGACATGACAACACCATCCTCTGGCTCCATTGCATCATCATCTGGAAAGTGGAGAAAATGTAAATTAGTACACATGTCAGAAGCACATAACACATACACAGACATCACACAGACTGACAACACATGAAGCACACATGTCACACACCAATGTGAACCTGGAATACATGCAAGGTCACTTTGACATAGCATCAGGGACAAGGCATGTAGAACGGTGTAACACAGCTCAGAAGTGGGTTGATGCAGTGCAGGACATGTGTGTGTTATCCACTATCTACATAAACAAGTACATCATGATGTGTATCAATTGACTTGAAGGTAGTGCAAGGGCAAGTCCAGGCATCACGTGCAATGTGCATGCAATGTGTTGCACGTCTACATACAAACCCCCCCTAAGTGAAAATATAAGAATGCAATGCATGGCAGTGAAAGGGCGACCAGGGACCTGTGCATTGGCAGACAATGCTGTCTAGCATCAATTGCATCATGTGAGTCAACTAACAACACAGCAGATGATGACTGGACAGAAAGCAGGACATATGATGACCCCTCAGTAGTACAGACATGTGTGCAGAAGCCCCTACACCAGTTGAACAGAGTCAGTGGGCCTGAAACGGGGGGAGCCCTGTGCCCTGCACAAACTGTGACACCCTAAACATGTGTGTGGTGCAGGACTGAGCCAGAGTCGGCATGGAATGGATGATCAAAAGCAAAGAAATGTAGGTCATCCTGGACACGTACTACAATGATCATCCAGTCAAGGACACATGGGGGCATGCATGGAATACACATGGAGCATGAATGGGCACTCATGTCCCTGCGGAGCATCTGCCATCTGCACAGTCCAAGTGAGACAACCGACATGAAGTACAGAGGATGTACACCACTGCATGTGTCTGGCAGGTTGGCTGGTGGAAGTTTGCATGTACACAGGAGTCTTGAACAGGCCATTGCAGTACGCCAACGTGATGCACACCTGTGCAATGTTGCAATTGGGGCACAGGGTTGGTGGAGGTTCAAGGGAGCATGCCTACGTGGAGTACACGCATGCATGCAGAGGACACATGCATGTCAGTCATGCAATGACATAGTCCCAGTGCTGAGAGGACACACACCCCAGGCTACATGCAGAAGGGCCATTGAGCTGGAACATGGACTGTATGGGCAGCTGGGTGACTAGCATGTGATTAGAGGGCAAGTGTGATTGTGAGGACAGTCCCCGTCTGCTCTACATGTCCACTATCCTGCAGAGCAGGCACGTATCATAGAAGCATTGCATTACTTGCATATGAGAACCATGTACACCTGACATGCTGTGGCAGTCAAGCACAACACATCACACAAGCAAAACACATATGCCGTCGACCAACAGGCAACAACACTCACTGGACGGGGCATCAAAGTCCGGCATCTCTCTCACTCCTTCAACCAATTCTGTTGGTATGAACTCCGCAATGTGTGCCTTGTGCGGAGTGAGCTCTTCCTCCTCAGGTACTGGCCCACCGCCAGTCACCAGACTCATGTTGTAATTTGAGGCACGCTTTGCCTTAATGCTGAGTTTGAGGTCATTCCAACACTTTTTGCACTATTGCGCTGTGCGCACCTCATGGCCGAATGCATTCATATCATCCGCAACTTGCTTCCAGTGGGTGTTACGATGGGCAGCCGTAGTTTGACAATTTGGCCCCACTAGCATGTCATGGTTGTGTTCCCACACGTAGTCCACGAGGAAGTCCAGTTCCTGCTTGCATAAAGGCTTCTTCCTCGATGTGCTGGAGGCCGTAGCTGTGTCTGGGGTCACAGCCTCTACTGCTGGTGCAACCTTCCGCCTCTTGGACGCTGGTCCAGACCCTGGCTGGCAAATGCCGCCCTGATCTGTATGAGCAGTGGCGCTGGTGGAATGAGCTGAGAGAGTGGCAGGTGGAACATGGAGTGAACCCCTGACTTGTGTCAGTGACTGCTGGGTGCCCTGGAATGGACCCTGCGCAGCAACATCCGCTGTACCAGGGTCATTGACCGGGACTGTCCTGGTTGGTAGACTCACAACCGGGGTCGTGTCGGCTGCATCTGCCCCTACACTTGCCAACACCCGGCTGGTCGGGACAGCAGATGACATTGCTGCCCCAGGGACACGTGCCTCGGTCAGGGCAGCCCTGCGTGCACCTACGGTGTGCCTCCTGACCACCTGGGATTCTTCCATGGACTCTTCTAGTGCCAACGCAGCATGCGCTGGCAGACCCTGAGCCTGGGTGGTGGTGTCCACAGCTGCACCTGCGGCTACCACTACCCTTGGGCCCGTGGCAGTCGATGAAACAAACTGCCGGGTCACATGGGCGCCAGTGTCAGATGCAAGAACTGAATCTCCTGGAGCCGCAGGGGGTGGTGGAATGACTGCACCAACATGTGGCACAACATCGTGCCGAGCTGGTGCACCAATGCCTCTTCCCCCTCTGCAGCCACCCTGGACACCCTGGAGTCCCCCTACTCCCTGGTCACCCAGGCCACGTCCCGGACCACACCCACTACGTGGAGTACGCCCAGCTGAGGCACTCCCTCACCTTATGTGGCCTCCCAACCATGGCACAGATGGAGTAGTGCCGGCACAGATGGAGTAGTGCCAATGGGAGGTGTACATGATAATTGTCCTGGGCAATTGGGGTGAAGGGGTGGGATACAAGATGTTAACAGCACCCCTGCACCTGCAAGGCTGTATGTCACCCCGGTGATGAAGTGACGGGCACGCAACACTCAGGCACCCCAAAACTGCAGTAAAACCGTGCATGCAACCCCCGGTAGCCCACGTGTGTGGAATTACCTCCCGCAGTACGCAGTGGCACCCAGGGACACGAAAAACACATACGTGTGGGACACGCAGGCTACCATGACCTCGAAAACGGGTACGCGATACACAGGGGCACCCGCAGGGGGAAAAATAGCTTGTGCGACTCACCGTCAGACTAGCCTGATAATGAAAAACACAGGTAGCCAATACCCCTGCCAAAAGAAGAGATATTTCCTTGATCCGCTGTGAAGTTGTGATGGCGCGTGAAACAACATGAAGTAGCAACACACACACATCGGTCTCCACGAAAGGCACGTACAGCGAACTGCCGGGACATGCTCACCTTTAACCAGTGCTGAGGGACACGTGCACGCATCACTTCTCTTACGCGCTTAGGCCCTTTCCTCGGATCACATGCATTCTTTTTTCACATGCAGATTCACTATGCACCCCTCACGAGGGGAACGCCCGCGCGCGTAATGTCACAGACGCGCTAAGGGCCTTTCCTTGAATTACACGCTGACATGCAGTTTTTTCACGTGCCAAATCACTCCCTATCAAGCTGGCCACGCGACAACACAAGGAAGACCACGCTCCTGCCCAGAAGGCCATTTTCCTGCCCCCCAGAGCCCCGATCAGTCTCCCATGAGCCATCTGTTGCTGCCTGCCTGCCTGCTGCCACCGTGCCCTCCCATTTGGTGCCTGCACAGCTGCCATCTGCAGGATTACAGTTGCAGTGACCACCCCTGCTGGAACAGAAGACTCCTCACTGGTGTTCCATCACTCCACAGCCCAGCCTCAGGACCCAGTTGCCCATCCAAACCTGCCTCAGGAGTTGCCATGTCTGACACAACACCTTCCGGCATCAGTGGCAACCCCCAGCCAGAGAGGCAGAGGGCTGCCAGCTTCACTTCCGAAGAAGTTGGCATCCTAGTGGAGCAAGTCCTGGGGCAGTATGATGCCCTGTTCACACCATCGCGCGCCGACAAGGAAGGACAGAGGAGGATCTGGACGGACGTAGTGGGTGCCATCAACGTGGAGGGAGTGGCACCCCGAGACCTGAAACACGTCCAGAAGCGCTGGGAGGACTACAAGTCCAGGACCCTCAAGAAGGCCAGTTTACCAACCGGCAGATGAGGGTCCTGGAGCGCATTCGCCCAGTGCTTCGCCACCAGATCCTCAGGATACAGGCCCGTCTGGAGTCGAGCAGTAAGTGGCCATGCATTGCTGTGTGAAACAGGGCATGTCGCAGTGTGCTGGTAGTCAGCTACTTGCTTGTATGTGTAACATTGTCCATGTATGGATGTGTGTGTGCAGGGACATCATGGTGCTGCATGTGAGACCAGTCATGCATGAACCACGTGGATGGTGCATATGTTACATTGCTACATGCGGGGCAACATGCGGAATGCACACATTAATGCATGCCTGTCTCTGTTGTTGGACATGGATGGGGTGTGAGGGATGGGTGCTGTTGTCAAGTACATGTATGGTGTACATGTCTATGTGTCTGAGTAGCGTGTATGTCACTTGTAAACGCCATGGATGCATGACACATGTTCGGGGGTTTCGTACATGTGTTGAGCACTCTGGCGGCCCTCTCCTCCTCTGTGGAGACTATGCGCCAGTCGTTCTCCATGCCGTCTTCTGGCCCAGATGCCACCAGGGCCCCCTGTGGACCTGACCTAACCAACGCAGCCAGCTCGGTGGAGATCCCATCCCTGCCACAGTCGGGAGTCAGAGGTCCAGCAGGGGTGGACACCCCAGCACCTGGACCCCAGCAGTTGGAGGATGTGCCGGCAGCATCGGGCACGGCACGTGCACGACGGCGCTGGTGGATTCCATCAGCCAGGATGCCGTCATGCTGGCAGAGGCAGTTGCGTCGGAGGCAGCGGCAGGCTCATCGTGGGAGGCATCATGGCTCAGGGCCAGCAACATCAGAGGGGCAGGCATCGGCCAGAGGGCAGGAGAACCCTGGAATGGGAGTGTCTTCCGTGTGGCAGCGGTTGGGCCAGCGGATAGATGCAGAGCGGCGGCAGGCAGAGGAGGCATGGCTCACTATGGTCAGGGCGGAGAACTCCATGTGAAGGGCGCTGAGGCAGGCTGAGTGCCTCGAGGGAATTCGCAGGGAGTTGGAGGTGGACATGGCGTCATCCCTGCGAGACCTTGGGGCCAGGGAACAGGCCCGTCTCCAGGACGTTGAACAGGAGTTCGATGATACTCTGGCCCGGGAAATCAACTAGTGAGCTGTAGGACTTGCCCGCCGCCATTGTATATAGTTAGTTAGTGTTAGGTTTCATTTATGTTTTTATTTCATTTGGGGCACTTGGACTATGCCCCACCTTCTTGTAGATAGTTCTTTATTAGGTAGTCTTTTTGGTAGGTTTCATTTCAATAGTTGGGCTCATGGACCTTGGATTTGTTATTTGTGTATAATTGAACAGTGGATTTATCATCATTTTTTATTTTTTTCACCATGGAGCAATGGATTGTTTTTTTTTTTTTTTTGTTTGTACGTATTTCTTTCACTTTGGATTTGCTTTGTTGGACGGAGACTTTGGACACATTTTTATTTTGATTTATTTGGATTCTAATTTCATATATATATATTTTTTTTCGGACATGCTGCATTTCATTTATTATTTCCATTATTGTGTGTTTTCATTTGATTCCCTTCGTTTTGTGTTCAATACATTTTTGTTTCATACTTCAATGTGTGGGATTCTCTCATTGGTTTCATGCATGTCATGATGTGGGTTTTCACATTCACTGGCACGCATTGTGTGTGTGTGACGGACATGTGTTGATGTACATACATGCCTTTTGGGTTGTATCATGTAATGGGCATTTCAATGTGGGGTGGATGTAATACTTGGTTGGTTCTTTGGGCAAGGGTGGCGTGCAGTGGGATTTGGATGGCCAAAAGGGTCATGATTGTGGATCATGATGACGTGTTGGGGGGGGACATGAGTCGGGGCCTGCTGGCAGGTGCTCGTCACGGGTGGGTGGGTGTGCAGGGGGACATGAGTCGGGGCCTGCTGGCAGGTGCCCGTCACGGGTGGGTGGGTGTGCAGGGAGACATGAGTCGGGGCTTGCTGGCAGGTGCCCGTCAATGCTTGGTGGGTCGGGGTGCAGGGGGACATGAGTCGGGGTCTGCTGGCAGGTGCCCATCACTTCTGGGTGGGTGGGGGTGCAGAGGGACATGAGTCGGGCCTGCTGGCAGGTGCCTGTCACGGGTGGGTGGGGGTGTAGGGGGACATGAGTCGGGGTCTGCTGGCATGTGCCTGTCACTGCTGGGTGGGTGGGGGTGCAGGGGAACATGAGTCGGTGAAGCCCGGCCGCGTAAAGGGCGAGTGCTGAGTTTCCTGCTGTTTGGCTGTTTGCTGCTTGCCTCAGGCCGCAAGAGTGATTACGTTCAGTCACAGTCTGAAGCAGGCCACCCTCTGTAGGTACGAACAAACAAGGCCGGTCCTTAGGATCAAAGAAAACAGAGTCCCGAGGAGAATCGCAGTCTATCCTAGTCCCGGTGTGAAAGAGGAGCTGCAGCGACATGCTACTGATTATTCCTTTTTGGCCCGTTTTTTGCCTTAACTGAGACTTCCTCCTCTGGGTGACTCCACCTGAAAAGGTGTACGCGTGCATGGAGACGCGCTGAGTCCCGAGGAGAATCACAGTTCACTCTAGGCCCATGGCCCATTGGCATATTGCTTTCAAGTGGAAAACTACAAACAATTCACATGATGAGTCCGCAAACGCGGCTAAAGCAGTAAATCAGGCTCGAGTCTGAACAGCTGGATTCTCCCTCTCACGTGCCGTTGATCAACCTCAACTCAAACACTTCTGTAGCGAGTGAAGAAGAGGAGGTAAGAACTGGCTCACTAAATATGCCACTCCTGTCTCAAATGACACGATCTGAACTCGTGTTTCCAGCAACGCCAGAACATAATGTGCTTTTCTTGCTTACCTTCACTAAAACTCTCATTATTGATGATCAACTCCTCAGCCGCTGTGGTCTAATCCCGATTCCAGGCGCTGGCCGACGACTAACTCTTTCATTTCCATGCTCGTCGTGTTCGACGATACCATCAGAAACAATACCAATTTGTGCTGCATATAGCAAACATGCTCGCGCCTATGAATGCTCTGATGCCTCAGCTAAAACATCATCATCTGCAAATTGTATAAAATGCAAACCTTTACAACTCTGGTCCTTACCACTCTCAATTGCCCCATTGATAAGGGCCATGGATACAACCCTAGATGCAAAGGCGATTGAGGTGAATACCTCCTCGTTCCAATCTCCATTTGATGTAACGGACTCGGAGCTTCTGCAAATCCAAGTGCCTGCGAGTAATTCGAACGAGGATAACTTTATATTTGTACCACCAATAAATCAACTGAGTGTACAGGTTGCCAACAATTTGCAATCTTGTGAGCCACAAAGTAGACAACAAATAAATGAAGGTTTGCTGTCTATTATGGCATTAACACCAGTTCAGCATCTAGGCGCCCGGCAGAATGTGACGGCACAATTACAAGGCTCCCCTGTGACAATTAATACCGACATTGAGGTCCAAAGAGAGAATTTTGCTAAGTATAACTTGTCACGTCCTTGCTTAAATATAAATATGAATAGCGGCGGACGAGCACATGGGGTGGGTACGCCGCTTCAACCTGCAATCTTTGCAGAGCCGCAGCTTAAACCGATAAAAACAGGAAAAAAATCACAAAAGCATTTCGGTAGCTCTCCAAGAGTACTTGATCTTGCAGGACGCGAGTGTCGTTTAACAGAGAGGTTAACTGTTGATTATAATTCTATTAAAGAAAAGCTTATACAAAGCTTTGGAGAGACTTCAAATAATAAACTCTCAAACACCACCTCGAGTGAATGCCTCACAAATGATACATCCCGTCAGCCCAAATTTGGATTTCCCGTGTTGAATGCCCCTCATCACAGTCCAGTGAACAACTGTCCTACATCTGGTGGTGATAAGGCTTCATATGTTTCTGAAACTGTGAGTACAAAATACATGAACAAAGAACCTGTGGAAGATGAGCCTCTTCTGCAACGAGATATGAGGCCAGAGCTCACGGAAGAACAAATATACGAAACAATGCCGCCTTCTCTATCTGCAACTTCTACACAGGAACAAATAAATAAATCGAACCTGTCAGTTGCAGCAGGCATTCAAATCCACAATAATGTTCTAGCCGCCACCTCGCTCACCCTCATTCCTTTCGTAAAACTTTACAAAAGTCTAAATGAGTCCATAAAAGATCAAGGCGCCCAAATTAACCATCTCATTTCAAAAGTGGACAAGATGGAACATCTGATTAGTGTTTTGATGAAAAGATTGGAAAGCGAGGCGGAGACGTCGCCACAATGGCAATATCGCCTCGGCGATCTTCTGACAAGCACTCATGCAGACAATTCTACCCTTATGGCTGCAACGCTAGAATGCATGAAATGGGTGAGGCATAATACCCAGGTGAACAGAGAACAGATTCCTGGGGAATCGAGTGGCATATCTGCTGGAAGTGAAAATGACCTCCCCTTGAAAATCGCTGATTCTGTGCCAGATCTGACTCAACATCTCCCAAAGTCTCTACAACCGGGACTTTCCAGTGAGAGTGTGGCAAGTGTTAGACCCCAAGGAGCTTCAGAATAGTTAAGAGACGCCATGAGAGCATCGACAGCTCCGTCGTCCGGTCAACACAAAAGCATTGATGGTGATTTTGCAAATAGCACAAATCCCACAACAGAACCAATGCAACTACCCCAGGCGTCTGGCAGTGCCCAAGTGGTATTGGCGTCCATCCAAGCCACTAATGTGGTCATTGAGCCAATACTTGTGCCTGCGGTTCTTAGTTCGGCACCTCCTCAAACCTCAACATCTGTCAAGGGGACCAATAACTCTTTTGACATTTTTAAAGGCTCAGCTAAGAACTTTTCTTTTGGCAACATAAAGGCACCAAAGCTGTCTGCAAAAAAAAAATCCAGATCTGATCTAAAAAAGACAGTGGATAACCTAGCAAGAAAACGTCCTACTAATGTCAAACAATTTGTCAGAAACATAACGATTCCAGCTTGCTCTCTTTGAACGCACCACAAATGATTTACCATCAGACAATCAAGTTTCTGCACATTCAAAAGAGCCCCAGAGTCAGCCTAATGATGCCAGGCCCTCTGCAAATTCGAAGCAAAATCCAAACAAGCGGGCTAGAATAGACTCAGACTCCCAACAATCAGAAGACGATGAGGATTCAGTGGATTTATGTGATCTTTCGACTTATTCAATTGATTCCGCTGTTTCATCTATTCTGCATGGTGAATCAGGAAGCAAAACCAGGCCACATGGCAAGAAAGAGTCTAAATCTAGTAAACTAAAAAGTAAGCTGACACAAGGACCAAGAAAAGTTACCATGTTCCTCCTCAGCCCCTCCAATAAAGTCCCCGTCATACAATCAGTCCAAGGCAAGGGAGAACTCAATTACAAAGAGTGGATCCAAATTGCCTCAAAGTTTTAATCCAAGAATGATTGCTGCACAGCGGAATAACCAAAAATCAATAAAAAACAAGGCAATTGTCACACATCAAACTGACTCAAAACAACAAGCTTCGAAAATCAGGGTAGAAAATGTGTTTCCTGACGACAGAGATGTAAATTTAAATAGAAGGAATGTAATGAAACTACTCCATAACATCCCATCATTACGCACCATAACCACAGAAGATATATTAATTGTTGAATATATCTCGGAAAAAAATGCTGATAAGGTTTTTTTACACATAAGATCATCTGCAGTGGAAAAAACTCTCTTAACTGCACGAGATGAGCTACTATCCTATGGCTTTGAAGTACAATCGGAGAGAAGTCCAAATCCCTCTGTCCAAAGTAATGAGGCAAATGCAAGTAACGACCACCGACGTGAAGAAATGAGGAGTCACTTCTCTATGAAAGAGCGTGGATCTGGAACAAAATTCTCTCAGAAAGACTCTGTTGAAAACACAAGACGAGTTGCATCTCAGAAAAACCAACAAGCATAACCATCAGTAAAAACAGGTGAAGAGAGTTGTGGGATACTCTCTTGGAATACCAGAGGTTTCTACCATTTATTCAACGATTTTCCAACTTCTCTAACAAATAAATGTATCATTTGTCTTCAAGAGACGTGGCTCCGAGAGACCCCATCAAAAGATGGTTATACCATTGTTCTAAATAAAGCAGGGAAGAATCAGCGTGGGAGACCTTTCTCCGGTCTGATTACAATGATAAACAATGCTTATGATTGGGAGTTAATCCAAACATTTATGCCGAATCTTTTAGTACTTGGCTCACTACTGCAGTTAAGACAAAGGGAAATGAACTCACTCCACAATTATTGATCATCAATTTATATTGGAACCCGGCGATGATTTCATCAGCAAGTTTCATTAAAACAGTGATGGCAATTATTGATCCATGCTTAACATCTTGCCTTGATATTGAAATTCTAATATGTGGAGACTTTAACTTCTCATGGTTTGAAGTTTCACCCCGAAACAGGACGCAATCTACTATGGCACCGACTAGAGGCGATAAATGGATGGAAGCCATGAAATCAAGAAATTGTGAGATGGTCAATGGCTCCACCCATGGGATATCCCCCCCAAGATCCACCTGGCAAAGAGATAAAAGTCAAAAAACATTAGACTACATTTGGATCTCTTCCTCATTCTGGCCGAAAGTAGAAAGAATGTCCATAATTAAAACATCTGTAAGCGATCACAGCATACTGGAATTGATCTGTATAATAGAACGATGTCCAACATCGACTCAGTACAGCTGTCCATTGGAGGTGAATGAGGGAATGAACCGTCTGCGGTTCAAAGATTTATCACATCAGTCAGTTGAGTGACGGTCTTAAAAATGACACAACATCCAGTTTCGAAAAAGTAAATTATGCACCATTGCTAATTCAATTTGGAACCAAAAGAAAAACAACAAATAAGTTTCAGCTACAACAAAAAAAATGTGTATAGTGCCCAGGTAAACCAGCAAAAGAAACAATTGCATAAAAACATCAGACTAATTAAAAGGAAACACAGCAATATCTTTGATAGAAAAGAGAAAATTAAGAATTGCAAAATGAAATATCGAAATTGGTTAAAATCCTTCAAAATAATAAGAGATCAAGAACGGGCAGAAACTATGCTTGGTCTTATTATCCAGTGTAAATCAAGAGACATTTGGAAGATTTTAAACAATAATCATACCCAAGATTCAAGTCTGATAAACGGCATCTCTTTGTCAACCTGGGAACAACATTTCAGGAAAGTTTTTGAAGACACTTCAGTACAGGGCATCGTAGAGCCTACAATGTCAACCATCTCTTGGGATGTATGTGAATTCAGAGCCAATATCATCGCTCTTATAAAACCGCTAAAGAACTCTCATTGCAGATTGGCTAACGAACATCTTATTAAAGGAGAAAAAGGAGCTTTGGACCGATTTCATCGTAGATCTATTTAAAGTAATTGCAGTAGCTAAGTTGATTCCGAGCTCATGGAGGGCGGCGGTTATTGTGCCAATTTTCAAGAAGGGAAATAGGGATAATCCTGCCAACTATCGCCCTATTGCCCTCTTGGATATAATAGGCAAAATCTTTGCCACATGTTTACAACAAAAACTTACCAAATGGGCATCCTCTAACAATCTACTTGATAATCAGCAAACAGCCTTTACTAAAGATGTTGGAACAGAAGTCAATCTTCTTTTAGTGAATATACTAAAGCTGGAAACAATGAAAAACAAAGGAAAAATCTTTGTAGCTTTCATAGATATGCGTCAAGAGTTTGACCGAATCAATCGAACAACTTTATGGAACAAACTAACGGCATGGTCGTGTCCCCTGAATATTCTCCACCCACTTATGGCTCTTCATACTGGAACCTCAATAAAAGTTTGCATCGATAATAAAGGTACTTTGACGAATGGGATTCCAACTTTTCAAGGAGTGAAGCAAGGCTGTCCCCTAGCAGCGCTACTGTTCAAGCTATATATTGCTGACTTACCTGAGGCGTTTGTGAACATTCGCTGTTTTCCACCAAAATTGATCAAACAACCAATTAGTTATGCAATATATGCCGATGACATTGTTCTATTCGACCAAACGGAAATCGGCCTACAATGGCTCCTACAGGCATTGGTTATTTATCTACAAGCTAATGATCTTGAAATCAATGCCGGGAAATCAAAAATAATGTCATTTGGCACAGCTCAAAAATCATCAGTTAAGAGCTTCAGATGGTTAGCAGCAGAGGAGAAAAGATTGATTCTGTTCAAACTATACAATATCTGGGAATTCAAATAAATAATTCGATCAGAGAACAGCCCTGGATTACAGATCTGAAGCATCGCATGACATCATTTACTCTCCAAGGTAAACGCTTACATAATGAATATGGCAAATTCACTCTGATTCCAATTATGACCTTTTATCGTCAGAAAGTTATCCCTGCTCTAACATACGGGGCGTAGGCAGGTTTGAATATTGATAACCGCATCTAGGCAGTTCTAGAAAGCCAATTCTGGAGAGGAGTATTGGCTCTTCCAATCTATGTTTCCATTGTGGTGATAAGGTACGAATTAGGTTTGGACCCCTTAGTTGGCTTGATCCGATGGAAATCTATTGCCCTGCTACGCAAAATAAACCTTAATACTGTGGCACTGCCTTGTGAAATACTGAAAGAATAGGGTGAAACACGATACTCAGGCATCTTAGACATCTGGGCCACGAAAATCAGAAATCTATTAGAAGTTACCCATATCTCTTGGGATACTGTTTGCAATACTCCTCAGATTGCTAAAAAGAAACTCAGTCGTTGGCATTGGATAAATAACAAAGAACTGCATGAAGCTATGCCATCATCACTTAATCTAGGTATGACCTGCAATAAACTAGATAAGTTACCTAAATATCTAACAAGATTTCTGTCAAGATCTTACCGCAACAAATTTTTAAGGCTTCGGCTTAACCTATATAAAAACAAAGGGATGATGCATTTGAGACATCCCAAAGAAATAACAGACAATAGATGTAGGTTCTGTAAAAATGAATCAGAATCTCTCAAACATCTAGTTTGTGAATTTGGATATGTGGCCACCCAGCGATCATTTTTTCTTCAAGACCTAACATCGACCCTTCAGCAAACTGAACATTTGTGGTACTCTCTAATAGTTGGAAATAATGTTAGATTAACTTGTGCCTTGGTAAATTTTCTTGAAAACATCTTAGAAGAAGACTCTTGTTAAAAAAAAAGGACCTTATTGTGGAAGAGCTTCTAAATTGAACCTAATGATGAATTTACAAAGATGATCTTAGAAGAAAAAAAATAGGATGAAGAAGATGTCTTTATTTTTGTAATTAAAGTTGTGTAAATAACTAATTGTTACAATAAAAAAAAAAAATTTAAAAAAACGAGTCGGTGCTCACTGGTGCATGGTGACATGTGGGCTGGCTGGGGGGCATGCCCAGGGTGGATAGGCTACCTGTGGGGCATGGCCAGGGTGGATGGGCTGCCTGCGGGGCATGGCCAGGGATGCAGGGTAGTCCCCTGTGGTGTGGGCTGCCTGCAGGGCCTGGGGAGGGCAGACAGGGCACACCTGGGAGGACCCACACTGCCAATTCGCATGTGAAACCTGAAAACTCCACATGCACCCCTCAGAATACACGTACCCCGCTCGCCCAGCGAAATCGCGTGTGAATCTCCCAGCGCACCCCCAGAAATACAGGTACCCCGCTCGCCCAGCGAAATCGCATGTGAAACTCCCTGCGCACCCCCAGAAATACACGTACCCCACTCGCCCAGCGAAATCGCGTGTGACACTCCACGCACAACCCCAGTAATGCACGTACCCTGCTCACCCAGCATGTGAATCTCCCCGCGCAACCCAGGAATACATGCATGCAGCCCATCCAGCCTCAACATTCCCCACAGGTAGCCCATCACCCCGGTGCATGCCCCCACTGGCTGCCCACACCGCAGGGTGGAGTTTTGCACGCGATTTTGCTAATGCGAGAGGGGTACATGTATTCTGTGGAGTGCATGGGGAGTTTTACACGCGATTTTGCTGGGCGAGCGGGGTACGTGTATTTCTGGGGGTGCACGGGGAGTTTCACACGCGATTTCGCTGGGCGAGCAGTTACGTGTATTCTGGGGGGGTGTGCAGGGAGTTTGCCACACGTTTTCGTGGTTGGGGGGCTTTATGCTGGTCCACTGGCCTTTGCGCCATGTACTGGATTTGTGCACTGTTCATGGCACACGGGGCAGGGTTGGGGGCGTAACTGGCACGGCTGCAAGGTCGCTGCGCCACTCTGCGCCACAGCTGCTTTTGGATGTTGAAATCCATGAATACGCTGTGCGCTGAAATGGGTTTTGGCGCACGCGGCTGGCACAGACTGCCGCACGTGCACACTGTGCGCCAGCCGCGTGCGCCACTTGTGTGCATAATTCTATGAATTACCCCCTAAGTCTCTAGCTATTAAATTGAGGAAGTTATGCAAGTTTGATTGAGAGTTGTTTCTAGAAAAATAGAACAGAGAAAAATAGAAAATCGGTTTTAAAATGACAGGTTGATTTTACTTAAACTAGATTAATGGGTAAGAAAAAGAAGAATGCCACCCGTGAATCTGCACAGTTACGTACGGCTACTTGTAACCCTGCACGTGGCGGATACTCCGTTTTTCTTTATGGGAATTACTTTAATTAATCCAAATCACTAATGACTTATGTTCAAGAAAAACAAAAATGAGAGAAAATTGGTGCTCACACTAAGAATCACATAGAGAGTTGCAAGAATGTTTCTGACACTATTATAGGTTCTTAAGTTAAAGATGGGATAGGTTATAGATGAGGATAGGACAAGGCAAGGCAACTATATGCTATGGTCTACTATGATTCCTATTGATACTTACAGTCCACTTTAAATTAAGATTTTGGACCATCAGGTTCTGGTCATCACGGATCGGGTCTAACGCAGCAGGGCTCCTCTGGCGGATAGGTCAGCTGGACTGGCACCTCGGAGTGGACTGGCACCTCGGACTGGATTGGATTGGCCCTTCTGGTTGCTGGAGACTGGAGATCAGTGATATGGTGAGTTTCAGCAGGCAAGCATTAATGGTAGCAAGACACACTGGATCAAATTGCTTCCCTTAAGTTTTGGGATGGTTTGAGGATTCGGGCCTAGCTGAAAAAGAGTTCAGCACTGCTGAGGCCTTGGCTTTTCAAAGAATCTGGAATCAGGAACTAGATGGAGAATTTAGGAACAAATATGGAGGATTCAGGAACAGGGCGCCACACAGAAATCAGAATGGAGTGAGGAATCAGTCTCTGTGTGTGTTGTGAGGTTCCCTTATTTATCCTGCCAAATGACATCACTCAGTTTATTGTAGGGGCAGACTTACAACCCACACCCACAAGGCTATGATTGGTCATGAGCGCAGTTCCCACCTTGCTCTTGGCTGGTTGGATGACAGAAAGGGCTGTCATATTTTATGATATGGTCTGGGAACCTCCTATAGTTATTGGGACCAAAATGTAACTTTCCCACAAATACACATGTATATACTTATGCCCTCTAATAAAATCAGACACATAAATTACATATGTTGAGGGTCACATTTACATCTAACTCCCAGGTCGGTGGGACCTGGCTTTGTCTTTCTGTGGAATTTTATCAATTTTAATCATAAAGGTTTGGCCTAACAATTCCTAATTCGGTACGTATAGGTGCAATCACCCCTAGCACATGGGCACACAATATTAGATTTGCAGCATTAATAGTTTCTGCGCAATTAGTATTTTTGCATAACTTCAGTTCCTTGCGCAGTAAGAAATCCTACCAAGTCTTCACATCTCTATAAAAAAAATCAGATTTCAATGTATGTACTTTTCATTCCTTTACTTATTTTTGCTGCCAAGTTACATGTCTGCAAGCCCAGTGGCAACTAAGCATTTTAAATTCAAAATCAGAAGTCATTTTTTTTTCTTTCCTTCCCAAGTGGGAGCAACTGGCCAGCCCTTTGAAGTTCACTGAGAAGCCTCTCCAAGCATCCTGTCCCTACCCTGGAAGGATGAGTGTCCAAGTCTTCTATTGTCTTCGCCTGGGGCAAAGCCAAATGTCTAATGAGATCCTTTGTTATGAGTATGCAAGGCCTCCCCACAGCAATTAGGCCTTTCTGACAGCAGTGAAGTGTCAACCTTTCCCAGGCTAAGGACTGTCAAGCAGAATTTTTTTTTTAAATAGTTAATTAACTCAAACTGGGCTACTTTAAGTTTCACCAAAATCTTCAATTAAAACATAAAAGGAACACAGATTATAGGTGGATTTTTACATTAGCAATCCTTTTACATTTCTTAAAGAATTAGGCCTTTCAACAAAAACATGCTTTCAAAACAGGTGATTTTGCACTTTCTTCATGGAAAAACACATTAACTGAGTTTTTTTTAATACGATTTCCCTATGCAGCACATGTACATTTTATTCATCATTCTTTCTTCCCTTGAGTGCTGGCATTGTTTGCAGTCTGGATACATGTATACAGCCTTTGTTTGGAGTTTCTGTCTGCACAGCTGATTCTGTTACATGTTGCAATTTTAGCCGTGTTTTTCCCAAGAAACTGAAAACAAATGCTCCTGGGCTGCTTTTTCCTCAGATACAAATTATAGATCAGTCAGTCAATGAGGCCCAGTTCCTCTGAGCCACGCTGGATGATCCTGTTTTTGTAGTACCCTTTTAATCTCAGTGATTCAATGGAAATGAATGGATCTAGCGCCAAAAACAGAACTTTTTAAGGTTGCAAAGCTAACATTTGAAAAACCATTTTCGGTTTTCAGCACAATTCTGCTGCTTTGCTCCATGTTGAATGTGGCAGAGCCCACTGACATGCTCCTGCAGTGAGAACTCTGTTTTCACCCCCCTGACTGTGTGTGGTGAGGTGTGCAAGCAATTCCGTTTGTGACCCAATGCAGTTTTGAAGATGTTGGCACACACAGGAGTCAGTGCATCCATTCTGGGCTGTTTCTTTCACCATATGGGAAGTGATGCAGTAAGGCACATTGGAATGGGTCAACATATCCCAAAGAAGCCCCCCCCTGACTTCGGCTTGACTTCCAGTCGTGGGGAAGTCTGGCACTTGGGATTTTTCTTTCTTCTCATGAAGAACACAGGTTTCTTCAGGTGTAGTTCTTCCTTCAGTGAATGATGCCACACGCTCTCCTCGTCGGCTCTGGTTGGAATATGAACGATACCCCCGTCTTCTCTCATTCTTACTTTTCCGGTGTGGAGCGACACTCCGGATTTCTTTGTTTTTTTTCTACCGGGTCCACGAGGAGGTCCTTCTTGGTTGTTAGGTGCACTCAGTGTCAATACTAGAAAACAGAACACAACCCAGTTAGGAACATTTTCCCACTACTGTCCTCCAATAGGGATGACAGCCGTGGAATATACATATGCATTCAGTGATAATTTACAATATTCCCCGCATGTATTCAATGACACTTTAAAATATTCCTATGTTTCCTCATTCTCTGGGTTTTATGTAGGCTCTTCTATTCACCGCAAAGTATGCCTGGGGTGGCAACTCTTTAGCTGGTTAATGTGGCCCCACTTTTCTTCTTCTGTCAAGTCGCCCTTGGGGATGCAGATTCTGTAGGCGACTGGTGACATTTTGTCCACAATTTCAAAAGGTCCCCGCTAACTTGGCAAAAATGTGCACTCCTTGGCTTGGTTCCTTTGGAAATTGTACAAGTAGACCCTGTCTCCTGCTTGATATTCCTTTTTGGTTTTCTTAAGGTCAGAGTTGGTCTTCATACTGTCTGCCAATCTTTGTAGATTCTGCTGAGCATATGCAAAAGCATGTTGAAGGTGTTTTCTCAGATTCTCCACATACTCATGAGTTGAGTTGTAGAGGCATTCATCAATGTCTGCTCTTGGGTTCTATAGAGCAGATGCTGGGGTAGCACCATCCTTCGTCCAGTCAACAGCTCAAATGGAGACATTTTAGTTGCAGAAGAAGGGGTAGATCTGATGGCCATTAGGACAAGGGGTAATCGAATATCCCAACTTGGCCCAGAGTCTGCCACAAACTTTTTTAATATGCTCACAATGGTTTTATTGTACCTCTCAACTATACCACTAGAGGACTGTTGGTATGCAACGTGTAGTTTCCTTTTCACCCCAAGTATCTCCCACATCTTTGTCATCACCTCACTGGTGAAGTGACTACCTCGGTCTGACTCAATCTTTTGGGGTAGTCCAAAATGCGAGAAGATGTGATTGATCATCAGGGCAGCTGCTGTTTCTGCTTAGAAATTTGGGGCCAGGAGACATTCCACTCATTTAGTAAAAAAGCATGTAATGGTTAACATGTACTTGTTCCCCCTAGAGGAGCGAATCACGGGCCCGATGAAATCTACTTGAAAATCTGACCAAGGCAGTGTCATTCCCCTCTTTTGGAGGGGAGCACGGTGTGCGAGTGATGTTGGCTGAAATTGTGCACACACAAGACACCCCTTCAAGTATTGGTTGAGGTCCTGCCCCATGTGTGGCCAGTATGCAACCTCTTGCAAGATTTTGAAACCCCTGATGGCCGGCTGTGGCCGCATCATTGGCGTGAGTTAGCATCAGTCTTCGGAATGAGGTAGGGACCACAAACTGGTCACAGCCAGATATGGATCTCCTCACCAACAAACCGCCTTGGATTCAGAACATTTTGGACATTTCATCAACATTCTGAGGTCCTCCTTCCCAATGCAATTGGTATCCATCAAGGGAAAGTTCTCAGGGTCCCCAATGTGTTGATAAAACTTACCAATAATTGGATCCCCTTTTTGAGCCATGATTAAATCAGCATCTGAGGTCTCCTTACTCCACTGGGCTGTTGAGAGTTCATTGTGAGCATTTGTATGGGACCTAGTGATAGCAGTGACCTGGATTTCCCCCAACAGGGACTCAATCTCAATGAGATCCCCTTGGACGGCTACAGTTTTGGACAGCTGATCCGCTAAGTCATTTCCGGTTTTGTCTGGACCCTCTACTTTGGAATGACCCTTGATCGTTTTCCATATAGATGGTCATCCCACTAGAGGTGACTAGATCATCAATATTTTGTATTAGCTTGCAATGTTTTAGTGGTTTGTTCTTAGCACATAGCATGCCTCTGGTTTTCCAATTAACCAGGTGCTCCACGTATCTGTTCTGGACATAATCTGAATCAGTGATTATGACCAGTTCGTGGAGTTGGTCTTGGACAGCAGTGAGGATGGCTTGATGAACTGCCATCAGCTCTGCCACCTGACTACTATGGGGACCAATTTTGTACCCAGCGGAGTGTCCCGGGGCATCATTCACCCAGATGTTCCCCACACCAGCCACAAGTTCCTTTTCCCCATTGTTGTCAACATGGTAGGAGCACCCATCCACATAGACAGTGGGCATTCCCTCACACTTGTCTTCTTCATAGACCTTGTGCAGGGAATTCAGGTACGCCTCCATGTTGTCCTGGATTTTAAGACTTTCACCCTCGAGACAGTTTTCTCTGGCACAATCATGCAAGTCAGGCAGATCTTGCGCGAGGAGACTCTTCTTGTTTTGGCCATATCTGACCTCCACAGAAAAGCCTTGCATTGACAGAATACAGGAAGTAATTCTGGAATTACTCACATTTCCAGCCCAGATTCTGTCACTTTGAAGCTATTGCAGAGGCTGGTGTGGAGTCTCCACTATGATGTGTTCCCCTGGATGAACGGGCAGTCATTTTTCAATGCCCACACTGTTGCCAGGAGTGCCTTCTCACAATCGTTGAATTTTTCCTCCACAGAGGACAAAGTCTTGCTTGCATAGCAGATGACTTTATTGACGTTGTCATGCTTTTGGTATAATACTGTGGTCAAGCATGTATTTGAGAACCCTGTCTCCAAGAAGAAGTCCTTGTTTTGGACAGGGTAAGCTAAACAAGGTGCTTGTGAGAGGCTTCTTTTGAGTTGCTTTACTGCCTCAATGCCTCGGCTTGTTCTAGACTCCACTCCCACTTGACACCCCTTCAACAGAGGGATCAGGGGTCTTGTGATCTCTGCGTAATCCTCAATGAACTTTCTACTGTAATTAGTCAGTCCAAGGAGGCTCCTTAGCTCACGCAGAGTTGTGGGGTCTTTTAGTTTTACGAGTGCTTCCACTTTCTTTACCTGTGGACAGAGACCCTCAGGAGTTATCTCATGCCCCAAGAAATTGACACCAGTCCTGCACCACTGTGCCTTTTAGAAAGATACTTTTGCTCCCACAACCCTCAACTGTGTCATAACGGATCTCCACTATGTATTCCTCCACAGTTGAGCTTTTGATCAGAACATCAGCTACATAGGCCAGGTTACCCCTTTCAACCAAGTCGGGCATTGATGTATACGAAGGGAGTCTGGGTCCATGTGTACTGCTGCCCCCCGAAGGTAAAGGCCAGCTTGTATTCGTCCTCCCTACTGACAGGTATGGTCCAGTACCCACTGATCAGGTCAATGGCAGTGTTTACCTTTGACCCCTGGATCTGGGCCAGCCCCTGGTCAGTGTAGGGGAGGGGCCATTGGGACATATGAACCTGTTTGTTTAGCTCCCTTAGGTCAGCACAGAGTCTCCACAGGCCATTCAGTTTTAAAATCCCCAGCACCGGATTATTATAAATGCTGTGGACTAGACAAATTATCCCACAGGACTCGAGGTTTTTAATTATTTCTGTGAGGGACTCCATGGATGCGAAAGGCAAGTGATATTGCTTCACAAACACTGGAGTGATGCCAGGGTCCATGGGAATTGTTGTTGTATGGATTTCAGTGCAATCAGTCATATGGGTCCACTGCAAAGAGATGCTGAAAATCTAAGAAAACTTGTTTCAATTTTTGCTTTTGCTCCAGAGTCTCACAGGCATCAACTAGGTTGTCTCTCTCTTCAACCATCTGCCTGAAGCCCGGAAAGACTTCTGGTTTGGCTATCTCAGTGGCCTCCTCCAGCTGGGTGGAGAAGTCCCAGGTTAAAGAATTGACCTGGTGTCATGATGCCTACCCCCGGACTACCAGGCCAGGCCCAGCACCGCCGGGAGCAGGCATCACGCCCCCGGGTAAAAGCCCAGCGGCCCTTTATAGGGGCTCTTTGGGCTCTGTCCTGGCACCGTTGGCGCCAGGCTCATGTTGGATATCTGTCCTGGCGCCATAGGCGCCAGGCTCATAAGGGGAAGTGTTTGGTGCACTTACCTGAAGCAGACCATGCTGCACACTCACCTGATGCAGACCATGCTGCATGAAGAACCAAGCCAAATGAGGCTTAGGAGGGACTATTTTTCTGAGGGAACTATTTTGTTACTTGGGTGGGGCTGTGGAAGAATACTCACCTGGAACTTCTTCCAAGGCTATTTAAGCCACGCCCGGACAGCCTCACGTGCTTCGCGTTGTTCTGCATCCCAGCAGCTGAACGCTCACCGTGTCAGCTCCTGCACCTGGACTCCAGCCACGCCCGCCTCGAACCTGGAACACCTGTAAGGAAAGAAGACAAGAGAAAGGTGAAAACCAAGAACTTATTCAACCTTCTTACCTGCATTCGGAATCTTCACGCCAGCATTCCTGAAGGAGGACTTCCATTTAAAAGCACCGCGTTGCTCCCTGCAGCGCCGTGCTTCACTCACCTGTTCCCGAGACGCCGCCCGGCTCCATCGCGGCTATCAGCACCAGCCGCCACATCTCTGCTCCTAGGGGAGAGAAGAAGAGACAAAAGGTGAGCAAGGGAACACAAGAAAAAGGCCGAATTTTCAGCCATATTACTTACCGGCTTTTCTTGGTGAACCATTCCACATCTCGGGTCGGCGCCGCATCTTTGGCAGGTATCGCACCCCGGCCCCTATGGGGAAAGGACAAAAGACATTACTGGGGAATTATAAAGACATTTAGAGGGGTCGCCCTCATCAGTAACTCACCTGATTTTACCACTGGCAATTTAACCCCTCAACGCATCGCCTTGGTTCTGCACCTGAAATAAAGGACAGATCACAGGTTAGGAGAAACAACATAAAAGAAGGCTCACACTTGAATTTTAGCATCTTCATTCTTACGGTGTATCGCTCAGAAAAGTCAAGTGGATTTGCCAGCGCCATTCTGAAAACCAGTGAAGTAACTGGACGAACGCACGCCCCTGCACCAGAAGCAGGATGGAGAGTTCATCCTTCCAAACCATAAGGTGAGCTTAAACCGGCGGGTTTTGGAGGAAGTCAGAGGAGAACGAAGGGGGAAAAGGGGGAGCAAGCACACTATTCAGCAGACAGTTAATCCCCTTTCTCATCTGCAGAAGGATATTCCTACGGGCCAGACAAGCAAGATTTGGGGGTCCTGTTCAATCGGTAGTCCGAATTCTGCGCATCACGCTTGAAGAGGCCACAGCAACCCAGACCAGACCAGCGGCTCTGTGGGAGCCAGGTGAGCGTTACACCTGGACAGAGGGTTTCAGGCAGGGAAGTCAGTCCTTGTGGACTTGGAAGATCACCTCATCCCTCCTGAAGTCACAGGTCACCTCTTCCTTACCATAAGGGCAGGAAGAGTACACCATGAAATTCCCCTCATGCCGGGTGAAGATCCTGCCTGGTATTGTGTCATTGTCGCTATCACTGTTAAAACAGTCATTGGGGATCGGTCCTATCATTTCATTACCTAAATCTATGGAAAAATGTTGGTCATCAACCAGAATTCCAATAATGGTGCCTGCATCCAGAGTGATACTCCTAAGGTCGCTGTTATCCACCAATATTGGAATGGTGTTGTGTTCTGTATTGATTAATGGTGTTGGGTTTAACCCCAACCCTTGCTGTTGGAGATGGGCTTTGAGGTGAACAGGATTTAGCAGTTTCTGTCCTCTTTTAGTTTTTACTTCAAGTGGGACTAGTCGTGTCCATCCTGGGATGGTGACTTCCTCTCCAATTTGAACTTCAACTGCGTACGGCAGCAATTGAGCTGACCAAAATGCTTTTTCTGAATCCTCAAAGTCCATGAGATTATCCCCTAATCGGGACCAGGCTTTGAAGTTTATCAGGTCCAAATTAATGGCAAAGCGATTGAGAATGTCACTGCCTAAATAAACTGCAGCAGGGACATCTCGCACGACCCAACAGTTATGTACTATGCTTTTTTTGCCTATAGAAATTTTGAGCATACACCTGCTAGGCAGGAGAGGTTTACAATTGGGAGTTTCAAGGTCCATTTCCCATTTGTCTCTCAATCTAAATGTGGGAATGGCTGGATCGTTTGGGAGTTTTTGGAAAATGGCTTCGCTGATGAAGTTCTTACCGTTGTTCACGCACACTCGGGTGGGAACAGAGCCCTTCCCCTAATTTAGCTGAATAGGGATAAATAACTGTTCTCTAATTTTCTGAATGTCAGCTAAACCTTCAGCTGGTTTCTCATCATTTTGGACTATGGAAGTGGGATTTTCTGATTGTGAATTAGTATAGAATTTCAGAGTATTTCCTGCCAGTGTGGAATGCCACTTTAAACTGAAAGGAAGGTTGATTTTCAGAAATAGAGAGGAATTCCCATCACCAGTTTGTTGTCCTACTGCAATTACTGTCACGTCAGGGATTTGGTTGTTTTGAAAATGGAACTCAATGTGATCCTGTTTTTGTTCAACCATGTGGCATGTGCCATTTAAACTAACATGGTTGACACTATGTTTTAATTTTATCGGTCAGTTAGTCTGGGTCCAGAAGACCTTGTTTACACATTCTATTAGGGGAGACAATCTGCGCAGGATGTCATTCCCCAGTGAACATGGTGTGCCCTCCGGAGTCAGGACTATGACGGGTTGTTTCACATTGTGTCGCCCAATTTTAATTTCGAAATCCGCAGTCCCCGCGACAGGAATTTCATTCCCATCGAAGTTCTGAAGTTGTCCAGGAAGAGGGGTGAGAGGGATCTGGTATCTCTCCCCCCTTCCTGAATTCAGCTGATAAAAGGCTCTCTCTGACAGAAGAGTGGCTTGGGATCCAGTGTCCACCAGTGCCAAAAATGTACATTGCCCTTGTACTTGTACCCGGGCATAAAATCTTCTCTCCTTCTCCTCAAGGGGGAAAAGATAAGGTGCATTTTTGGTCATTTGGTGGGTTAGTTTCTTGATTCTTGATTCCGACACAGGGGTGGTTTGGGCATGATTCTGTGTGGGAGCTTGGGGATCTGTAAGAAAAATATGCCAGTTGGATATTGGGGGAGTTTTGGGCTCCCCTGGTTCTGATTCTGGGCGACCCCCCCTTTTTGGAGGCAATCCCCAGAATAGGTTTGGGCAATATGGTTTTCTGAATTGTCATACTGTGGTTCATTGATGGGCAATCCTAACTCAGTCTCCACACTCACCCAGTCTTCATTAGGATCTCTTGGGACCCATTCTTCTTTGGGAGGAGTTCCCCCGTCCCTGACGGAGAAGATCTTTTTACCAGAGTCTAAGAGGACCCCTCTCCTTCAATTTGGAGGACACTAACCTCCTCCACAAAATGGGTCTTTTTAGGTCCCTTATTTCTCCTACCCACCCTCTGTTCCTTGCGTTGCAGCCTTTCGAAGCAGGAGATTTTGGTTCCGGTTCCTGGGTAACCCGAGGCTTTTGACAAGTGGAGAAGGAAGCTTCCTTTAAGGCTTTACACCTCCCTTCCTCTGTGCCTCCTCCTTTGAGATGGGTGATTTGTCTGGGTTCCCTCCCCGTCATTGTTCTGGAGTAACAGACCCTTGCTTTGTGGAGTTCTGAGCCGCCGTGTTCATATGAGGGTTCTGCTGAGCCCTCAACATGCGACCCAGATCCTGGGACAAGTTCTGGAGCTGGTGCTCCAGTTGGGACACCCGCTCCAGCTGGTACGGGGGTCTCTGGTCCATCCTAGGTGGATCATGGGAAGGGTAACTGTCCCTTCTCCCATAATACCCAGGGTTGGGATAGTTTGGGTAAGCCTCCCCTCTCCCAGATTGGGCTGGCTGTGCTCAGGAAAGTTGGGAAAGATAGGAGGGTTGTTTTGTGGGTTGAGATTTTGAGGGTACCAGGGAAAGAAACTCAACCCAGCATTTGGGGAATTACTGCCCTCCTGGGGAAAGTTAGGAGGTAAGTTTCCTGTGTTGGTACCTACCTGGTTGGATCCCCCCCTTGGCCTGGGGGAGTCCACACATGACAGGTTTGTTGACCTTTTATCAGGGGCTAATGTAATCAGGGGAGTTCGGGGTTCTATTTGTGGGATTACCTCCCTGACTCCCTGTCTGGGATTGGCCCGAGGGCCTTCTGGTTCTTTGGCTGGATGGTTTCTGTGCAGGTATATTTTTAGGCCCTCCCATCTCCAGATCTAAAATGGGGGCAACCTTCACCTCCGGCACCTTAGCAGCAGCTGGGCTGTTAGCTGGTTTGGTTTTTTTATTGGTGTTTTTGTTCTCTACAGGTTTCTGCACCCCATAAATACGGGTTGCCTGTTCTATGACCCAGTCCAGTGATCTCTTCTCGTGAAAGTCCCTCACCAGCTGAAACATGATGTATTTGGGGAGTGCATGGAAGAAGGTTTTAAGGAACTCCCTACTAACTGTCCACACCCTCTTGGTGGTCTGCGTAAAGGCACTTTAGAGTTCCTGCACAAATTCGTGTATGGCCTGATCTTCCCCACACTGCAGATTGTAGGCCGTCTTGCGGGCCTCTTGGGGATTTATATGGACAGAGAGGTGTTTTCAGATGGCCGCCCGGTAGGGGGACCATCTTGAGTGGTTCTGATCCTCCAGCCCCGCAAAGAAGCTGGAGTACTCAGGGGAGAATGTCCATTTCAGATACTGGATGCAACTCTGACTATCTTTCAGATGAAAAGTATCCATCATCTGTTCGTATAATTCAAGGTGTTCCCAGACTGAATACTTGGCATTTTTGTAATAGGGAGTTATAACATTCCTAATGGCCTTGATCTGCTTCAGGGGATCTTTTTGCATAGCCCTCTTGATTTTATTTGCCTTTTTGGTCTTAGTCACCCGCATCCACTCATCCTCTTACTCAGAGACACGAATACAGGAGGTGGCTATTTGATCCTCTAGGCACTCCCTGATTCTGTGAGCTTGAGAAGGGCTTGAGAAGGGCTTGCAGAATGTGGGGGCCTAGTTTCCCTATTCCTGTGATGCTCAGAAGAGTCTTCTGGCTCTACCTTGCTCCCAGGGTTGGCAGAGTCTCCCCCCACTGCCCTATCTGGGAAGAGGTCTTGAGGATACTCTTTTTGGACTTTATTTCCTGAAGTCCCCCTCCAAATTTAACAAACTGATCTCTTGGAAGGTGGTAGTTTTGTGGATCCAGTTCCCTGACTCTCTCCTCACAGGAGTCTTCCTGAACAGAGAGGTTAGCCCTAACATTTGGGGATCTGTACAGAGACGCTCATCCATCCATTTCTGGGAGGCGCTGAACTGTCAGTCCCATTTTACCAATTCTGTTGAAGTCTACCATCTCCATGGCCCCTGGTTCATATGCACCAGTGGACATGAAGGTGACAGAGTTCGTGGTACTGAAGGGGTTAGAGTCCCTGATTACAGTGGTCCTGATGTGATGCACAGGGGTTTCTATGTCCCTCTCTACCTCTTCTCTTTTAGCCCCTATTCCCTGGTGATAGGCCAAAATCTGAATCTTTTGTTCCTCTATCAGGGCCTTACTGGTCTCAATAATTTGCTCTTGCATTGCTATCCGTTTGTGGAGTACATCATTCTTTTCACAGAGAGCCCCATGTCTCTCTGAGCTTCCTGCCTGGTTTGGAAATACCGGGCCAATTTCTGCTGCAGGAGACTCACCTCCTGAGCTTTATCATCATTGGTGGGGGGTTCTTTTCCAGAGCATCCTTCACCCGCCTGGTGTGCTCTTGTAGCTTCTCATATTCTGCTTTTACTCCATTGAGCTCCTGGAGGGTAAGCTTTCTTCCCTCTAGCTTGGTTTTTAATTGGCTTACTTCCTGACCTAAGGCGTCCCTCTCCTGACCTAGGGTGCCCCTCTGTTCAGCCAGGTCATCCCTTTATTTTTTGAATGCACTGGATTTCTGGCGCTCCTGATCAAATTCCTACTGAGAGTGGAGGTCTTTAATAATTAATGTATTATTTTCCTCTTTCAAGTATTCTATGTGGTTTTGTAGGGTGACTATCTCACCCTGTGCATACTCTATTATAATTTAACTGTTGTGCCAGTTCCTGTTGACTCTGTTGTAAAGAGTCAACCCTTTCCTGACACTCCTCTTTCAGTGCCTGTAATTGGGTGTCTTACTCTGCCTTCTCTTGCTGTAAGAGAGCCAGATCTTCCTTTAATTTGGTACCACTGGTACTGTCTCCTTCTTGGTTATGAGGGGTAATCCATTTTCTTGAGCCCACCTAATATCGACAAAGTTGCCCGCTGTGCCACAGTCCAGCATGGCAATGGCTTTCCAAGAGCGGGATGTTCCAAAAGTAAACTGGACCTCGAAGGGCATCAAACGAGTATCCTCCTGGGAGGAGTTGGGAATTGTCTTGTTACAGGGATACTGCCTTGCTGCCCCGGACCTCTCCGTGTTCAGGTTCGGGGAGTAGCATTTCCCTGCCATGGAGGAGGAAATTCTGGGCAATTCCGTAACAAATGTTTATGAGAACCACAATACATGCAAAAACAGAGTTCCCTTCTCCTCTTGCGTTCTTCCGTAGTGAGAGGGCCTCTAGCTGCTCCTACTTGCAGAGTTCCTCGTCTTGATGTGATGTCAACCGTTCTCCAGTGGTAGAAAGGTATAACATCGGAAGAGGTAGAGGTTTGCTTTTTCTTTTCTCTTGACGCCTTTCTCCAAGACGGAATTCAATTTGCAAGGCAAGTGAAACCAATTCAGAAAAAGATTGGGGTATTGTTACTTGAGCCAACTCATCCTTTATGTCTTCATGCAGCCCACGACGGAACAAGGTTTTTTGGGCCGTATCTGCCAGCTGGAATTGGCAGCCACTCGCATGCAAGCGGACACATAAGTTTGGACATCTTGCGTTCCTTGTCTCAAGTCAAGCCTGGCTTCATAAGAAGCGTACTGAACTTCCGGCCTTTCAAAGCGAGCTTTAAACAGGTTGACAAATGCAGCATAATTGTTTGTGGAGGGGTCAGATTGAGTGATGAGTGGAGTGGCCCAGGCTAAGGCATTCCCAACCAAGTTAGACACTAGGAACCCTACCCGGGCTCTGTCCGTTTTATATGTCTTTGGACGAAAAGTAAAATACATCAAACATGTATCTAGAAATTCTTTTAGAGTCTTAGGATTGCCTTTGTATTTCCTGAAAGGCAATGGTAGCAGGGGTAGATCTCTGCTCTCTTTGCAAGCATTGACTTGCTGTTTTAAAGCAAGATTCTCATTGCGGAGTGACTGAACCTCAGCAGTAAGACTTCGGATGGCGCCAACCAACTCTTGGTATTGCTCTAAAGATGCCATCTGGACTTCCTGGTGTTGCATACTGTCAGACTCTGGGTAAACTGTCCCCCCTTCCTCCTCACCTTTATCCACTGTGGAACTTTCCGAGGTATCTGTCCTCCTTCTACGAACCTTCTTCTTTTCACTGGGTTTGTTCTTGGATTTCTTGTAGTGTAGATATGAGCGTGCTCAGTTGGAGGCCACTTTGCAGGGTGTAATGAGCCACCCGATCTCGGGGTCACCTTTGGAGCGAGCCCCTAACAGGGAAAAAGCCTCCTTGCTAAAAAAAAAAAAACCTGGTTCAGTCTTGTTATGGTCTTTCAGTGAAGGATGATTGCAGAATTGCAGCGAAGCCAGGGCCAGTAACAAGTCCTGATACTGAAAGATTGATGTGATGCATCCGGAAGATTGGTAGAGTCAGAGGTAGGTAATCTCTTGCAGGTTCTGGTGGATCAGATGGATGTCTCCCAGTGAGTATACTCAAGGAAGAAACGGTCGAGCAGATAACTGGGCTCACAGTGCAAGGCTGCAGAATCATAGATCCAAAGAACGAGAACAGAAAGAAAAGAAAGAGAAAGATGCACACCGGAACAGGGAGGAAATAGACACCAGAGAAAAAGATACTGAACAGAGGTAAGTATAAGCAAAAGCAACGAAGCAAACAAAGGAAATGCAGCTAACTCTCACAAAGACACGAGCCGGAAAGATAGTCGGGACAGCAGATACGCAAGCCCAAGATGCACAGGAGCGTTCGCAAGAGAGAGAGAGCAAACGAGAGACAGCGGAATCAACCAGGCGCAGGGACGCCTGAAAAACAGAGAGGAACCACAGAAAGTGGAAAGAGGCACGGAGCGTTAGCTCAAAGGAAAGAAAGCACTAGCGTTACCTACGAGGCTGAATTTGAAGGTGCAATGCACCAAGCAGCTGCGATGGGAGTCAGTATACAGAAGGCGGTGGCCATCTTCACTAAAACAACTAGACCGCTACCCAGGAAACGGTAGGAAACATAATGGAACAATCAATGGTTCCTCCAATTGTCCCATAGTTTCCATTTAGAGCGCATGACAGAAGCATCAAAGCTCCTGTGGTCATAAAGGCTTTTATGGGATATTTTCTCATATATGATTTCATATAAAAGTTATTTCTGAGACTGGATTCAGCTTCATATCAGGGTATAACAAGGCAGTGTCGGATGATTTTTGTGTAAACTATAAGTTCTCCACTGCCTTTCAGACACAAACCAACGGGCTTGGTGAGTGGTTCAACATATAATGGGTATTATGGAATCCTGGGGATGTGTTTTGTTGTTTCATTCCTCTCATGCTCAATCTGATAGAGTGACTTCCTGACAAATAGGTGATACCTCCTCATGGATTGACCATGTATTTATCTCCTGCACTGTGCTATATAGTTGATTAAATTATAGTTTAACCTTTATGGACTTTATTGATCATGCACCTGGATTTCCAGTTGCCCACTCCTAGAATAGAGATAGGCTGTCAGACTCAGGAACCAGTATTCATCTTTGTGTCTTCTAACTCTAGGTAGACACAGGTAAAGTGGAATCCTAATGTGATTGATCAGTGCAACATGATTATTGATTCCATGACAGAAGAACGCATGTATTTTTGGGGATCTTTTAGGTTTTCAATTTCTGGTTATTTAGATCTGTTAAATCGGGCCCTAAGTACTATCGCTAGAAAAGGGAAAATAAATCTAACCTTATGACCAAAACATATTTACAGTCTTGAAATTGTAAGCGCTAAAAGGGAGAACAGATCCCCAATTAGACACTTAGTGAAGGTGCATTAATGGTCGTCCAAAGACTGTTACTGGAACAAAAAAAGATTACAATCACAACTCTGGCAGTAAATTGGCACAATTGCCACCAGGTGCAAATAGTGTTACTGCTGGGTCGTGCGGCACAATCAGTAGAGTAAGACAGTTCTTTTGATAATTGTCGGGAGGTGTCCCCCTAGGGAAGCAAAACATCTACTGCCCCCCATACCGGTCCTATCCTTTACTGCCTGATGTAGGATATGCCAACCCCCAGTTTATTTATCCTCCAATAGAAGATGGAAAGGGACATTAGGGAAGCCTGGGGATGCCACCAAAGATCAGATGATGTTAGCAATTGAGAACAAGCCTTGCAAACAGGTGGAGCTGGCATTCCAAAAAACAGAGCAGAAACTGAGGATTTGGTCGAAATGATCGATTCCAATTACCTCCCCCACCAAAAGACCTAAAATTCGAACACCAAAAGTTTGAACCTTTTGTGGTATGTATTTTTTGTTGGACAGGTAAAAAAAAAGAAAAACAAAGGCTGTGGGGGCTGCGGAGTGTCCCCCGCAACACCCCGCTCACTATACGGGGGCAGATGGGGAGCAGGTGCAAGTGGATCTAGGTCACCTGGCCTGAGCCCCACCCACCTGGTGCCTTCCTGCCTGCCGCTCTTTTTCAACACTTAGCAAGCCCCGCCCAACTGGTACCTTCCTGCTTGCCGCTCTTTTTCACCACTTAGCAAGCCCCGCCCAGCTGGTGCCTTCCTGCTTCCCGCTCTTTTTCACCACTTAGCAAGCCACGCCCACCTGGTGCCTTCGTGCTTGCCGCTCTGTTTCACTACTTAAGGAGCCCTCCAGCTTCTTTTCCTTTGCAGATGGGGAGCAGGTGCAAGTGGATCTAGGTCACCTGGCCCAAGCCCCGCCCACCTGGTACCTTCCTGCCTGCTGCTCTTTTTCACCACTTAGCAAGCCCTGGCCACCTGGTGCCTTCCTTCACCATCACTGTCTTGTGGCCAATGCTGGATTTGACTTTTATGGACTTCATTCATTAACGGTGCGTCACTCTTTCTCAACTCTCATGCTGGACTTCCTTTGCATCTTGTACTCATGGTGACCCTGAATCTTGCTGTTCCCATCTTCATCTTGTATCCTGGCTTGCAACATTATGTGTTACTGCTGAATTCTGCAATTGTATTCGCTCTCCACTCTTACTTCTCCACTCTTTTTGACTGCTTACTCTCTTTTCTCTCCTCCTTCTCCCTTTTCCTATCCCCTCTCCTTACTTTCTTCTATGCACTTACTCTATCAGAATTGTCCCTGGACCTAATATGATAGCAACCTCGTCTGTTTCCTCCACCCTCCCATTACTGTTTTTTTACTCCCCACGACCCCTCCAGCACTATCTGAAATGTCGTCAGGCCTAGTATGATAGTCGCTTGTTTTGTTCCTCCCCTCCCTTCTGCGCCCCTCTCCCTCACCTTTTATTTTTCTCTGGCTCTACCAGAAATGTTGTCAGGCCTAGTACGGTAGTCGCCTGTCTGTTTCCATTTCCTTCCCACTCTCACCCTCCCTTCCTTATCTATGTCTTAGCTCTTGCACTATCTGAAATGTCGTCAGGCCGAGTACGATAGTTAATTTCACATCCTTACTGTTCATGGCCTGTAAGAATGTGGTTGTATTTTCCCTTGTTCCCTCCCTTGCCTTGAAGCGCTTTGAAACACATTGTGTATAGGCGCTATATAAATAAACGATTATATCATATCATACTATACATTATAGTGAGTGGGGGTTGCAGGAACACCCTCAAAGCTTCTTGAAAAAAAAGAAAAGAAAAAAGGCTGCACGGGTGTCCCCTGAAACACCCCGCTCACTTTGCTATACAGTATAGTGAGCAGGGGTTGCTTGGGACACCCCCTCAGCTGCCCAAAAAATATAAAAAAGAAAAGATAAAGGACCCTGCGGCATCAAATCACAGAAGTGAAAGGGAACCGACGTCTCAGGGTTCAGCGAGACGGAAGGCAAGGTAGGTATGTGGGTGGGGGTGTGTTGGGGTAAGGGTAGGGGTGTGGGTGCAGGTTTGGGTAGGGGTTTGGGCACATCAGGAATGTTCAGGGGAGAAATGACCGAAGATTATTTCGAGCAAATAATCTTCGGTCATGTCTCCCATGTACATTTCCGTTACGGGAAAATCACACAGATTTGGAACTGACACAAGCCTTTCAGGGCCAGAACAGACAGCAAGGGTAGGGGCAGATCATGTGCATAGGTACTGAAGAATAGAGAGTGGGAAAGATCCTATTTAAGATTGATGGTAAAGTTATCAATGATCTCCAGATCTTGGCAGCGTAGACAACCCCCGGCGAGACCACGTCATGGGCGCAAGTTAGAAATCGCAATTATGTGCAAAGACAAGAGTATGATGGACAGGGATTCATTAAGCATAGACAATACAGGGGGAGGGCAACGACAATTACTATTCAAAGGTAACAACCTGGAGCTGCAGGCATCAATCACGGGCCGCTAGAATGGCCCAAAGCAAAAGTAAGAAGTGACCGATGACCTTCAATTGTAACCAGCAGAGAACCCAGTTCCCATTGTTGCAGAAGCGACCAGCGAAACCTCATTATGTGTCTTGGCTCCACATGGATCGGGTCAATTTAACTGATTACCTTTCACCCCCTTACTGCAGGAGATGGCAAGTGGATTTGCACCCCTGAGAAGCATACAGCAGGCACCACCCTGGCTCTGGGGCATATAAAGAGATTGTTCAACTCCCTGCTAGGGGAGCAGGCACATGTGATATGGAGTAAAGCTGATTACTACGGTAACATTGAACAGTACCACCCATGATGGCACCCTGTTTAATAATTGTAGATCACAGGTATGGAACGTTTTGAGAAACATGTACCCTGAAAGAACTGATAGGAATTCTATCATAGCCCGAACAATGAAAGCAGATGAAGACACCACCTTTTACATACAGCAGATCCAGGAGATGCAGCGATTTGAGATAGGGGAGGCTTGCGAAAAAACATTGTTTTTTTAATCGCGTGTTACACAAGGGGATACCTTTGGAATTACACGCAGACTTAAATAAAGTGGTTGGGATGGAAGCCAAATAACAGTCTGCAATTCAGGTGCAAATCACACATTATTGCCGGTAGAGACAGGAGAAGGATAAGGAGCAGACAGAACAAACACAGAGGGAAGAAGCAAAGTTGGTACAGAAGGAATTAGCAAAGCTGAGAGTGAAAGGTTCGGTAATAACTAACAGTACAGAAGGGCAGCCTGAACATAGCCCCTCAGAAGGGTGGGTAGATGGCTAACATCAGAAGAGGACGTTTCTATAAGGACATAGGGGGGAGGTATTGGAAATATGTGGCTGTGATCGGGGCTGCAATGATGGTCCTGACAGAAGATAGGTACATTTGCACGGGACTGCAGGAGCAGGCTGACCATGCCATTCAACTATAAAACCCCAACCTTCTGCCCTGCCTTTAATCCACAACCCCATTTTGCCCTGTATGCCCGAGGTCACATATGACAACAACAAATGCAGTCGCAGGCACTACATTTTGCACAGCCACCTGCTCCACCGTGGAATAAGAATTCCCTGCCACAGGGCAAGTCACTCACTATACAAGAGCAAGCGTGTTGGGGGGCAATCCTTTCCAGCTCCTCAGAACATACGTTTACCCTCAATTTGATAGCCCTCAGGGAGCTGTAGCCTGCCCATTACTATCAATAACTGCTTATCTGGAACAGGAACCCCGAGTAGGAGTGAAGATAGGCGATCAACGTTTTCTTTTTTTGGTCGACACAGGAGCTACCAAATCCTGCATTAAGGTGGCACATTCCCCATGGTGGATAAAATAATGGACATGCAAGGGTTTTCTAGGGCTATCACCTGCTTCCTTTTACTGAAGACTTGCCTGTCCTGTCACCATACAAATCACCATTCCCTTTATTGTATTCATGGCACCCCAGTCCTGTTCCTACTCTTCATTTCAAAACCTTTTTTGTTAACACTCAAGGTTAACATCAACTGTCCGTTTTGCTTGTTAAAAGAAAGTTCTTAATAATACAGAAGGTGATGAGAATGAGAACCAACACAGGGATAGTAACTCAAAATAGTCCTGAAAGCCAGGTGGGTACCCATGTAAATCTAATGTCCAGCCATTCTTTTGCTTGCACTCCATTAACCTTGCTTATCATTTTTCTGTGGAGCGTCCATATCTCTTGAATGGCTGCATTAAATGTTCCATTTGAAGTGTCACCATCAGCTATGGCTGTACAGCAACTTACCCCAAACTTGGAGCAAACACCTCCTTCAGTGGTTGTTAAGAGGTCTAGCACAAAACGATTCTGACATGCCACCTAGCACAAAGCCCTCATCTCCTCTTAATTGCTTTCAAACCTTTTGCTTTTGAGTTTGCCAACTGCAGTAACTCATAACGAGTCAGCTGCAGCCATTTAGAATTTTCTGCAGCCTGTACTCCTGGAAGCAACAAAGAAGCAAAGGAGGTAGCAGCCAAGGACAAGGCATAAAATTCATCCTGGATAGCGGCCAGGTTCTCTCTGATCTTTTTTGAAAATAATGATTTTCTTGTTTCCTTCTCCTCATTATCATTTGCTTCTCATTTGGATGCGCCATTTTCCCTACAGTGCAACCTTCATGGTAGTGGTAATTTGAGGCACCACAAGTTTACAGCTGTGCAGGATGATGGAAGCACACACCCCAATCCAGTCAGACACAAGCTGAGCATATGCTTTGGACCCACAGGCCCACCAGATAGTCATCACTGCTGCTGTTCCCCCTGCCAACGCTGCATTCTTCACCCCCTTGGTGCAGCACACATGAATTCCCAGAAATGGACCCACTTGACCTGAAACACAAAGGGAATCCTGTATAGCTCTTTATGTCCATGTGGTGATGTTTTTCATGTAGCCAGGTTAAGGTATGTACATATTTCCCTCACCTTGGCTGCCACATTTTGTTCAAAATCCACCAATCCTTCTGCATGACACTGCATTATTCCCCCCTCCTACGTGTCCCCATGCCATACTGATCCCTCTGTTCTCATCAGGGGCATTGTATGACACCAGGGGATGCTTTGCCCTTATTTAGTTGCGCACTGTAATCTTTTATCGGCTCTTATTTGTAGTTCCCCCTCTTCAGGACCTTTTGTTATATATTATATTACCTTGTACCGTGTTTCTTATTTTTATTAATTTCACAACATATCTTCATATACCTCCTCCCCTTCATCCGCCCACTGAACTATTATCTTTTTTTCATTGGACTAAACTTCTAGTTTTGCATTGGGACACGTGCATTAGGCATCCTGCCCCCTCATAGGACACAGCTTGGGGTAGGAAAAGCTTGGATACTACTACTACGTGTCGAATAAGAGAGCAGACTTAGCATGTGCCATTTACTCTCTCTCTACCAAACCGTTGGCTTGAGGATGGTAAACTGTGCATAGTTAATGCTTTATCCCCAGGAGTGTTGTTATTTCCTTTATTAAATCACTAGCAAAGTGCTTCCCATTTTCCGAACAAATTTCATCTGGAATCCCCCATCTCAGGAGCACCTCCCTGAAAAGAAATGTAGCTGCACAGCGGGCACCCTTATGGGCACAGAGACCTCCCCCAAGCCAACGTGAGATTGGACACAGAACTACAAGCAGGTACTTGTGTGAAGTACATCTCTCTTGCATATCAACATAGTCGACATGCAAGTGCCGGAAAGGGACTTCCGGTCGCAGCAATGTTCCCTGTACAACTCTCAATGTGTGACCTGTCAGACATTTCTGGCAGGTCATGCAGTTATTTATGAACGATGCGACATACTCATACAAATTTGGCGCAAACCCGTCTTCATTTATGCATGCAGCCACATGCTGTTTCGATACGTGGGCAGGGTAGTGAAGCTGCCCCAATTCCAATTGTAACAATTTTTTGGCACAACCTTTCCTTCGCTGTCATGTCACCAGACCAAGTATGGAGATGCTGCTGGCACATACAGACATGCAGTGCCACAGCAAGCATTTCCAATGAGCAATGCAAGGCTGACAAAGCAAAATGCTCCCAGCGTTGCATGGCACTGTTTTTTTGACATTTCATGCTGAGCACTTGTGCCCCACCCGTGTGTGCTCCGTGGGAGGTATTGTAGAGTGAAAAAGTGCCCCAGGTGATATCAGCAGAGGTGTTGGAATTAGAAGCCTTTACACAAGCCTGCCAATTGGTGGTGCAGCAGTCTGTTAATGTTTACACACTGATTCACATACGCACTTGGCAGAGCCCATGACTTCCAGCGCTGGAAGCAGAGAGGCTTCATGAGTCTCAACCCGCAAACCCATAAAAAACAATCACCATGTACAGGCCTTTTTAGATGCTGTAATGTTGCCTCAGCATATTGCTATCATTAAATGTGCCACACATCAGGCACCGGATGATCCCATTAGCTGTGGGAATGAATTTGCTTATTGAACCACCAAATTGGCTACCACATTCGAGGACAGGGATGTGTATGTTTTACCAGTTAAGAAAGTGCTTGAGGTGGCTCCTTGTAAAACATTAGAAGACACTGTACATTTTCAAGAGAATAAACCATCTAATGAGTAGGATAATTGGATCAGGAAGTGTTGCAAGTTGCATGAGGACTCTATGTGGCAAGACAAGCAGGGTCAAGGAAGCACCTTCTTTCCAAATTGAATGGGTAGAAAAGGAGCATGAAATGTGGCAATCTAGAATGATGCAGGAGGTTACCTCTGTAAATGTTGATAAGTGGTAGGATAATGGGCTGTTATGTCAGGCCCTGACAGACTTTTATATGACACAGACCACCAGTGATGAGCAAATTCAAATGGCTCAGCTCACGGCTTATATGTACTTCCCCATGATGATCATGGAAGAAAGATACCAGGAGAGTGTAGCCTCTGTGCAAACAAAGCTGAGCTTTTGGATCAAGCACCGAGCATTGAAACAATTAGAAGCAAAAGTGCATCAGAGCCAAGATTCAGAGTTAAAATTTGAAAACATTATTCAGCAGCTAAAAGAGGAGTTAATGACACAGCGGCAAGCGAATTTAGAGTGTGAGGCCCAACTTTCTGCACTGAGAGAGGAGTATCAAGAAGGTGTTGAAAATCTGAAAGCGAGTCAACAAAAATGAAGTGAGCAAGTTGTACACAATAGACCCTGTTTAGAATAAATGTTTGCATTTCAAACGCAGATTAAGCAGCTGAAAAGGGAGAATAGTCAGTTTATCATTAGGGTGGTCAATTCCCAGGCAGAAGTTCATTAGATGAGCCAAAATCTGAATGCTCTGAAATGACAGAGAAAACACCTCAGGTAAGAGAATAGTATATTGTATCAGGAGAAAAGTGCTGTGTGTCAGGAAGACTGTCAGTTAAGGATGGTCATGGAGAAAAGAGAGTTATGTTCTGAGGAACTGACTGACATGAGGATAGAAAATGGAAAATTAAGGGAACATGTGAGGCAAGTAGAGGTTGACATAGAGCAGGCAACACAGGCCAACAGTGCACGCAGGGAGGAGATTAGTCTCCTGCAAAAGAAGAGGTCTGAATATGCCCAGACAATACAAGCCTCACAGAAGGAAAATGAGTCCCTTTGTGAGGAGAACAAGAGACTCAGTTATGAAGTGGTGGCACAAAACAAAGTACTAGAACCTGCAGAAGCCTTGATAGCAGAGTTGAAAACTCAGACATCTATATATCACCAAGCGATAGAGACTGAGAAAAACAAATCTGTGATATTGGAGAAGGGAATAGCAAGATTCAAACAGGCTTTGAGGCACCCCAACCAGTTACAGTATGGAAAGGCACCCTCCTATCACGCAGTGATGACCTTCTCACCAGGGACCTCAAGCCAACTCACCAAATGATCTGCACAGGGTGCTGCTAACTTCATACGTGCCAGTCTGCAAGAACAGGGACACATGAGGCAGCTGGGCTCAACCAGGCCTAGTCCAACTCACCCAGAATGCCAGTCCATATCAGTCATTGGCAGGTATTCATCTCTACCCATATTTAGAAATACCGTAGCAAGTACTTCTGACCAGGAAGGTTCCTATGATGAGATGATGAGGAAGTTGGACTAGCAGAAACTAAAGTTACAAAGGGACCACCTGGTCTGCTTTGCAGACAGAAAAGAGTCCAGGCCTCAAAAGACAATTTTAAAAACCTTCACACATTCAGGGAGGTGTGAGGAATTCTCCACCATAACCAGAAGAAGGAACGAGGAAGATGAGTACTTCCCTGTGCAAAATGGGGAGCCCAAAGGAAGTGACCCAGAGAGCCCACAGCACGAAAGGAGAGAGGAGACCAGACCCAGTCATTTTGGGAGGGATACCCAGTCCCATAGAGGTAGGGAGTGCCAAGAGGACGTCATCACAAGATTTATGACACCATATCACAAGAATGCCAAATGCTCAGTATGGCAGCATCTAGAACTGTATGACCAAATGATGATGTCATTTGGTATCAGAAATAATCAAAATTCCATGGCGTTCGTCAAATGGACATTCTACCCAGAATAATCCAGCTTCATTCCAGGCTGGAGGACCAAGATCACCAAAGATGGTCCACCTATAAGGCAGCAATCTTAAAGCATTTCTCCATGAACAGGAACCTTCAGGCGACCCACAAGGCAGACTACAACCTGCACTCTGGAGAAGACCAAGCCCCTATAGAGTTTGTGCAAGAGCTGAAGCAAGCATTTGCCCAGACCTCTAGGTGGTTGAACACAAATAGCCGGGAGTTCATTAATACTTGCTTCCATGCACTCCCAAAATACATAATGACCCAACTGGTAAGGGACTTCCATGAGCGTAGGACCCTGGATTGGGTGATAGAACAAGCCACCCAGATTTATGAAGTACAAAAGCCCTCTGAGAACAAAATTAAAACCAAAAACCCCAAACCGTTAAAAACACCCGCTACCGCAAAGGTGGCAGAGGTGAACAATACCCCCATATTGGACTTGGAAATGGGGGGGCTAAAAATACTCCTCCCACTAATCCAAATAAGCTAAATGAGAGGCAAAGGAGACCCTCTGATCCTTCCCAATTGGGTGGCAGCCAGGCAGGGTATCGGGCCAATGCTCCATCTGACCCTAAAACCTATATCAGCCATAGATACAAGGGTAATAGACCCCTCTTGCGGTATGTATGGACTGCCCCGGCACACGGGGGGGTCCAATCAGGTGAGTAATGCCCCAGGAATCCTCCCTCAAAACTTTCCTCAGAACTTCCCTCAGGATGGAAGAAATACTCGACCCTTCAACTTAAGTTTCTTTCCTAGATACCCTCCGAACCCCAATTTCCCAAACAATCCTCCTCTCTCTCCCCACTGTCAGAGCAAATCAGGGGCCAAGCGTGGCTGCCGCCTGGATAGGGAACAATTTATCCAGCAGATGCCATCTCTGTCCCTCTGCAGGAAAGCTAGATGGGGAAGAATGGCATCTGCTGGACTAATGAGGCAGCAGAAGCAAGTTGCAGCCTCAAAACTACAATCCCCAGCATCCCCGGGAGCAGCACACCAAGGAACAGGCACACGGGGCCTGAAAACAACGTGGGAAACACCCAAAGCAGCACGCATGCGCAAACTGGGATCGCGCATGCGCAAGCAGCGAAACTCTGTTTGCGCTCGACTTCCTTACGGGCGGACGCATCCTGAAGAGCTCAGAGAAGGCAAAACCTTACGCTGGGCCATTACTTGCCTAGATCTAAACGCTGCGGCCCTGCGACATGAAAGCTAAGTACTATTCCTTGTTTGGGAACCCGAACGCCTGATATTACTTACCTTGTGGGAATCCGAACTCCCAACACAGACTTATTAACTTCATGGCAGCGAGGGGGGTTCAAGCCAAGGAGGCACTCGATTGTTGAACAGACCGTGAAGCGCAGTTGGGCACCAGGCGCAGGGGATATTCATGGAACCTAAACCGCATGTTACTAATTGCATGGGAGAACGTGTGCTAGCTAATCACAGTTGAGACCGCGTTATATACAATACGCAAACTAATACGTTCTCATTTGGCAGACGCGGCTTACGGTTTTCAAAACTGGACTTCTGGCAAATCACTGAAGCTAAGTGCTTTTATCTTTTGCTATATAACTGTCTGAATGTGCATTTGTAACTGGCGCAGGGCCAGCACAAAACCAGATCCTTGTGCACGTGTTGTAACAGTGCAGAGAGCACTGCACTAAGAGTCTATACCACATTGTGAGTTGAGGCAGAAGGCACTGCAGTAAGTGCCCATGGTTCATGTAGAGGCACTGCAGTAAGTGTACATGATTTATTATGTGTTAATGTAAAAGGCACAGCAGTGTTAAGTGTCACTAGGGGTGCAGGCTTCTGAATCTGTGTCAAGAAGTCCAGCACACAAGTCGATCTCAGTGGAGTATAACTGAGTAAAGAGCTCCCAGCAGTGAATGCATGTGTGTATGAATGCAAGAGAGCGCCGTTGGGTGTAATCTATCAACAGTCAACAAGAGGCCAGGAGCATGTTTTCCCCAATGTCCCCTGCCTATCCATAACTTCTTCCTAAACCTCAATCCGGTGATCCTACTACCCCGTACCCATCCAATCCGTGGACCCTAACCCTCTTTCCCCATGGTGGTTGTGGTGCCCTGTGTGCTTTAAGTCCCAGGCGCCAAAACTGCTAAGGGGAGGTAGGAGTTTGTGCTACTTCTGCACTGGACCAGGCGCCTATGACAGAAGTGCAAACCCACATATTATAAGCGCCCAGGTAGCACAAACCCAGCCGCCATGGAGGAAATAGCCCAAGCATTGCACAAACTCAAGGCTGAGTTAGCCGCCACTCGACAAGATTATGCAACTCTCGCCACTCAGGTACGAGTCCTCACTGCCCAGGGAGTTCCTTTGCCTGAAGGGGCCCCAACTCCCGTACAAGTACAAGTAACCACGGAAACCCCAGTGCCCCTAGCTACCCCAGAGCGTATGGGGGACCCACAGAGGTACACAACTTTCATAACATAATGTCAGTTACATTTCTTAACAAAAACAACCGTCTTTTGTTCTGATCAGGCCAGGACGGCCTTTGTTATCTCACACCTCACCTGGGATGCCACCGCCTGGGCCACACCCTTAGTCCAAAAGGACGATGCGGTCCTTTATGACTGGCAGGATTTTCAATAGGAGTTTAGTAAGATATGTAACGGCAAGGCAGCCTCCCTAGTAAGAGACAAGGAATTGCTGATGTTACGGCAAGGGAATACGGAACTAATTACCTATGTGACATTGTTTAATAGTTTAGTGGTGGAGGCGGAATGGCCACAAGAAAAGAGATTAGCTCTCTTTACCAAGAATTGATGGATGATCTAAAGGACCTTATTGCTCAGGTAGATCCCCAGCCAAATACCTGTACTGGAATGATAGACCTAGCACTGTGCTTGGACCACCACCAAGGGGAAAGACGCAAGGACAAAAGGAGGTGGGAGAACAAGCAAAACAATCCACCACAGTTAGATTATTCAAAGTCCCCGACAACGGGGAAAAGCAACAAAACACCAGAAGCCGAGCCCATGAAAATAGGTACGATAATAGGTCCCATTACTAAAGAAGAAAGAGAGAAATGGAGAAGGGAAAAGCTCTGTATGTACTGTGGTAAGTCTGGGCGTTTCGTTAGGGAATGTGGAAATAAGCCTAAAGGAAGCTCACCGCAGGGAAACGCCAATGCTCGCCAGTGAATGGGGTGAAGCTGTCGAGCCCAAGCCTGTCTAATGCCCCTTCCCACGTTTTAGCCAATGCAGCCCACGCCCATGGAATTCATGTCGCTGTAACAGGAATCCTGAAGACGCGCTCGAAGAACCAGGTGATCACTTGAATGGTAGACTCAGGAGCCACAGGCAATTTTGTTGATGCAACATATGCACAAACCCTAGACATACCTCTGCGTCGAAAAGAGAACCACGAACCAGTCGGTGCTGTAGATGGATCACCATTGAAGTCTGGGCCAGTAACCCAGCATACCGAAGAAGTGGTATTGGACGTAAATGGACATAGGGAGATCCTCACCTTTGATGTCATTGCTGCTCCACAGTTTGGTTTTATCCTGGGTCTACCATGGTTAGCCTTACATAATCCTGCTATTAACTGGACATGCGGCACGGTTGCGTTTTTCTTCAGAACATTGTATGCAGCATTGTGTCAAGAACGGGGGGAGGCCCGTGCAGGTGCTGGGTACAACACAACATTTTGACTCAGAAGAATTAGAAGCCCTTCCCTCAGCATACACTGAGTTCCGGGACGTCTTTAGTAAGGCGGCTGCGGGGACTCTGCCCCCACACTGTTCCTTCGACTGCAGGATAGATTTAGAGCCAGGAGCAACGCTACCATGTAGCCGGATCTATGCTTTAACGAAGCAGAGAATAAGCACTTGGAAGACTACATCAACACCAATTTGCAAAGCGGCTTCATGCAGCACTCCACCTCACCCATTTCGTCACCACTGTTTTTCGTACCGGAGAAAATGGGTGATTTTAGAACCTGTATTGACTACTGTGCGGTAAACAGAATAACAATAAAAAAACGCTACCCTCTGCCTCTCATCCCAGTTCTGTTAGGACCAAGTGCAGGGAGCAGCTATCTACACCAAGCTTGATCTCCGAGGAGCGTACCCTCTGGTGCGGGTGCGTGAAGGGCACGAGTGGAAGACCACGTTTAGAACGAAATTTGGACTCTATGAGTACCAGGTCATGCCATTCGGCCTCTGCAACGAGCCCGCCACCTTCCAACATTTTTTGGATGAGGTCCTTCATGGTCTTCTTGACCGTTTTGTTGTGGTGTACATAGATGACATCTTGATCTACTCGTCAACTGAGAAAGAACACATACAACACGTCAAAATGGTCTTGCAGAGCCTAAGAGAACACAACCTATTCACCAAGCTAGAGAAATGCAGCTTCCACAGCACTACGGTTGAGTTCCTAGGATTCATTCTATCCCCTAGTGGGGTGAAGATGGATAACCGTAAGTTTCAAGCCATTCTGGATTGGCCGGCCCCCAAAAGCATCAAGGAAGTTCAAGCAGTCCTAGGATTTGCTAATGTTTATCAGCGTCTTATTCAAGACTTTGCAAAAAAAGTGCTCAATATCACTAACTTGCTGAAGAAAGGCAAGCCATTCGCGTGGGGACCAGAGGCAGATCGTGGTTTCAATCAGCTGAAAGAAGCTTTTACATCGGCGCCTATCCTGTTGCACCCAAATCCCACGCAACCCTTCATAGTTGAAACGGACGCTTCCAGTTGCGCCTTGGGGCGATCCTGTATCAACGGGATCAAGCAGGTCATTTGCACCCAGTGGCCTACTACTCTAGGAAACTAAATCCGGCAGAGCAGAACTATACAATAGCAGATCGGGAGCTACTGGCCATTCGAGCCGCATTTGCGGAATGGAGCCACTATATGCTTGGGGCACGACACACCATAACTGTGTTCACGGACCATCGTAACCTTCAATTCCTCAAATCTGCACGTGCTTTAACCCCTCATCAGTTACGATGGACCATGTACTTTGCAGACTATGATTTCATCGTGACATATCGATCAGGACTAGAAAACAGAAAAGCGCACACACTATCAAGGTACTCTGAAGATCATACGATGGTAAACCCTGAAGAACAACAAAAACCCATAATTTCATCAGAAAAGATAGTGGGAAGTGTCACCAATGAACTATTCGAGCAAATCGTAAAAGCAATGTCAGAGAAAGAGCTATTCCAGTGGGAAGATCCGAAAAAAGAACAGTACTTACGAGATGGTACACCATATTGTGGAACCACCGTGTATCTGCCTACCGCCGCTTTACGAGCACAAGCTCTAAAATGGTGCCATGATTCACCACTAGCAGGGCATCCAAGGATCAATAAAACTCAGGAATTACTGCAACGCCATTATTGGTGGCCTGGGCTCCACAAGGAAACACAGGCATACGTGCAACAATGTGAAGTGTGTGCACAAAATAAAACCGACCATCAGAAACCAATGGGACTTTTACAACCTTTGCCCACACCAACACAGCCATGCAATACCATCTCCATGGATTTTATAGTGGAGTTTCCCCCAGACCAGGGTTACACAACAATACTCGTGGTAGTAGACTCATTTTCCAAATTAGCTCACTTCGTTCCCTGTAAGGGGCTCCCAACGGCAGGTGGACTAGTGGACTTATTCTTGCAGCATATAGTCTGCTTACACGGGGTACCTCAACATATATCTGATAGGGGGCACAGTTTACCTCACAGTTTTGGAGATTGTTTTGTAAAAGAGTAGGAATAACACTATGCATGTCTAGCAGTTACCACCCCGAGACGGACAGGCAGACAGAACGCCTGAACCAAACTCTAGAACAGTATCATAGATGTTACACACAGGGCACCAAAGGTATTTGGGTAGAGGTTTTTTGGATGGCTGAAATAGTGCATAATAACTCACGCCATACCTCAATAGGGTATTTGCCCTTCCACACCACCTGTGGGTATAATCCACAAGTTTAGCCCACCATCCCTCAAAACACTTCAGATACTGTACCATCGGTACAGACACGGCTAGATCTTCTGACACAGACTTGGATAAAGGTGCATCATCATTTGATCGCAGCAAAAGACACTAGTAAAAAAATATGCTTATATGAAAAGACAAGCATGCCCCACTTACAAGGCTGGGGATAAGGTGTGGTTATCAATGCAACACTTGAAGTTACCCGGGTCACGAAAGTTTAAGCCCCGTTTCCTTGGTCCTTTTCGAATTACGCATGTTGTAAACCAGTGGCCATGAGATTGCAGTTACCGGCACACATGAAAGTACACCCGGTGTTCCATGTTGCTCTATTAAAACCTGCAGCTCCACACATTCGAATGGTAAGACCTCCACCAATCCTAGTGGAAGGATACCCTGAATATGAAGTGCAAGCTATTCTCAATTCCCGCAAGAGGGGTGGGGAGTTGTATTACTTCATAGACTCGGTAGGGTGTGGTCCCGAAGAAAGATCCTGGGAACCAGCCGCCAATATACATGCTCCTCGCCTCTTGAAACAGTATCATCGCAATTACCCAAATAAACCAGGCCCTTCTGCGGGGAGGGGATGTACTGTATCACACAGTGATCACACAGGTGAATATTTTAATGGATCTAACTATAGAAGTTAACATGCTAAAATCTGGACACCCATCTGGGTATATATTTTTAACTGGATTAGTGTAAAAGGATTGAACTATTCTTATTGATCTGGTATTGTTGGCAATAAGTTCAACAGGCAATTCTGATAATGAGTGAGAAACCGTACTGAATTAGTCAAAATCACCTAGTTAATTATGAGATCATAATTAAAGTGACAGTGAAAAACAAAAAAATAATGGAATTTAAAACTTATAAATCTAAATTGTTTATTATAGATGGAACTACAAGACCTTTGAAGGGAATAGACAACTCCTGAAGAAGGGGAGCATCAAACCCTGAAACGCGTAGAGACACAAGTTAACGGATTGTTATTCTAGAAAATATTGCCCAGATGGGTTATTATTGAATAATCAAACGTCATACCGTATATTGTCTATTTCGAATTGTGAAATGATCAACAAAATAAAATTTGAAATTCAACAGTTGGTATTATGTATGGTCTAACATAAATGAATAAGTGTGTATATATACATTTCTTTGAGTAAAGAATTTTTATAAGATAAGAGTTATTAGCAAAGTGTTTTTTTTGAATTACAGAATTGAACATATAGGAATCATTCACTAATTGGTTGTGTTCACAATATCTTTTGGGTGTGAAGGGGACGGGAGAAATCCACAAGTGTGTGGTTATCTGTTGTCTATAGTATAGTTTATACAACCTAGTGTCAGGGTTGGTTTTCTCCCCGGCACCCCACTACTAAATTTATACTTTATCAAATTTTAAGGAATAAGAGGAGTGCACTGTGATAAATTGGCTAGAGATTTCACATGTTGAGGGCTCAGCAGAGCCCTCAAATAGAAATTGCTGTCCAGAACAGCTCAACACCCGGGTCTAATGATGGGGAGAAAACCCGACATCCAACAGGTTTCAGACGAGGGGGCCCAGAGGAAAGGGGGATGCAAAGCCCTACAGGAAACTTCCTTTCACACCAGAGATAAAAACCCTGGATACCTCTGAACCTGAACACAAATCTCTTACCCCCAAAAATCTGGAACCTAGGGAATAGAGGGTAAGTAGGAGAAATAAAAGGCCAAAGAAAACCCACTTTGTGGAGTAAGTGTGCATCATCCCATTTGAAGGGGAAGAATCTTCTCTTTTAGGGATGGAAGAATCCCTCCCAAGGGTAAATTGGTCCCAAAAGACCCTAACTTAGACTGGGTAAGTATGGAAACTGACCCAGAAAAACATTTTCTTGAACCCCAACAATGTCACCCGGATGACTCTGAAAGCAATGAGGGATCCACCCTTAAACAGGTTTGGCAACTGTGCCCAGGAAAAAGGGGGCAGCAAAGAATCTGGGGAAAAATGGGACTTCCCACAGCCCATTTGATGCTCAGTGCTAAATTGTCTTTACAGATTCCCGAACTCCGACACAGAATTGTCCAAGATCACAGAGTGTTGGAGATCAAAATAAAAGAATGAACTGACAAGCTGGCACAAAATGCAAATGCAGGGTCAATGTGCATTCTCAGCGCTGGTAGATACTGGATCCAATCCACCCTTCTGTCCGAAAAGGACTTTGACCAAATTAATTCAGGAAGGAGGGAGAGTCAAAAAATTCCCCTCACACCTCTTCCTGGAGAATTCCCAAACTTCGATGGAAATTATATTTCCGTCGAAAGGACTGCAGTTCTGGAGATCAAAATTGGGTGGCACAGGGTGAAATACCCAGTGATAGTCATCACTCAAGAGGGCACACCTTGTCTACTGGGGAATTACCTCCTCCAGAGGTTATCATCCCTGATTGACTGTGTGAACAAGGTCCTCTGGACTCAGACTAACCGGCCAATCAAATTAAAACAATGTACAAATTATGTGAGTTTAAATGGTACATGCCACATGATTGAACAACGGTCTGACCAATTCGAATTTCACTTTAGGTACAATAAAGTCCCAGAAATCACTGTCATCTCTGTAGAAGACCAAACTGGTGATGGGAACCCTTCTCCATTTTTTTAAATTAACCTTTCTTCCAGTTTTTAATGACATTCCACACTGGAAGGAAATACTCTGAAATGTTACACCAATTCACAATCTGAAGAAAACCCAAATCCCATGACAAAAGATGATGAAAAACCAGCTCAAGGTTTAACCGACATCCGGAGAAAGGGTGAACAGCTGTTTTTCCCCATCAGGTAAATGAGGGAGGGAGCCTGTTCTCGCCAGAGTATGCCTGAATAATGGAAGAAGCTTCATCAGCGAAGCATTATTCACGAAACTCTCAAAAGATAAGACCATTCCCCTATTTAAGTTGATTGATAAGTGGGAAATGGGTCTGGAAACTCGAAATTCCAAAGATTGCCTGCCTAGCATGTGCATGCTAAAAGGTTCCATTGGCAACAAGAGCATAGAACATAATTGTTGGGTTGTGAGAGATGTCCCCTCCGCCTTTTACTTAGGCAGTGACATTCTCAATCGATTCACAATTCATTCGGACCCAATTAATTACAAAGCCTGGACCTGGCTAGGGGTAACCCATAGGGCTTTGACAACACAGAGAAAGCATTTCGGTCAGCTCAATTGCTGGCGTATGTGGTTGAAGTTAAAATGGGAAAAGAGGTCACCATCCCAGAGCAGGTACAACAATTCACAAATGCCCTAGAAATCAAGTGAGGACAGAACCTCAAAAACAAGGACGCTTATATCAATTTGAATCATCACCTTCAACAACAAGGCTTGTATCTACATCCAACACCACTAGTTCACCTAGAACATGACACCATTTGAATATTGGTGGATAACAACCCTAGAAGTATCACTTTGCCCGCAGGCAGATTTATTGGAATGGCGGTTGATGCCCAACATTATTCTATTGACTTAGGTAATGAGATCATAGGACCAATTCCAAATGACTGTTACCATTTTGACGATGCTCTACCTCCAGAAAAGATTTTCACCCGGTGTGAAGATCAGAGGGGGGTCTGTACTTCCGCGCCCCTGCGAAGATTCTCTAGTATTGGTAGACATAGTCAAGCAATCATGGCCTAGCTTTTCAAGAGGTGATGCAAGCTGGTTCTTAAGTACAGTGTAGTCCCCAAGCACCCACGAAGGAATGTCCACACAATGTATTGGTTAAAACACAGTCTTTATATAATCAATACTGAGGGTGGTGTACACGATCACAATAACTCACTTTGTACGCAGAAATCAACAATGGCAAACATATATACAATTCTACAGTTGTACCACTAACATTATTAGATCTTATTAAAGTGCATACGGTCAGAATGTCACACAGATCAAGATACAGATGAAACCAGCAGTAGAGAGAGGAAGGAAAGCAAGATGGTTGAGCTATAGGCAGAGTACTGGTAACTACCGTTTAACACAGCTCTGTGTGGAGAACCTCCCACCTGGGCAACCTGCAGAAGAAAGATACAAGCCCAGTCCATATATTGTTCGGACTATACTTTCCAATAGTTCTGCAACCCAAAGTACCTGGCGTTGTAGCGTTCCACGTCAGGGAAATCGACAACCCTTCTCGAGTGCCCTCCCTTTAAGGCAGGAGTCACGGGTCGTCGAACGTCCGACAGAGAACAGGTCGAGCTACGACAGTGAAGTGGCCGCCTCGTTCCTATCAATGCTTGTTGACGGGGAAGGGTAAATGTCCTGCAAAGAAGAGGTGTGCGGGGTACCTTGGTATCAATAGTTCTGGACCGCAAAGTGTTGAAGAACTGTGGCCCAGCCAAGGCGTCGAGTCGTCGGCGTCTCTGTGGTCTTTGGGTGGCGGGAAGCCCACCGGTGGATGCTCCTTGATGCGTTGACAGTCAGGCCTTCTCCGGCAGGATACAGCAGCGACGATGTGGACGAGAGCGTCCTTGGGTCAATGAAGTTCTTAGGCAAGGGGAGCATGGCGGCTCCAGTCGGCGACGGCGGTCGGCGACAGTGGTGGACAACAGTCTGGGCGCTTCTCCTTGGAGTTCCACAGCAATCCCCGTATCGGGTCGGCAGCCTGTCGAAGGTCTGTCTACCAGGGTGCCTAGGCAAATTTCAGCTGTGCACGATGGTCCCTCGTAGCTCGGGAAGAGGGTGCCTTACCAGGTCCTCTCTGGGTCAGTTCTTGAAGCACAACAGCTTTCAGATTGCGAAGGAGACCAACAGCAATTCTTCTCATCCAGCAGGGCTCAAGGTTAAGCTTCAGTTACTCCAGTTACTCGTCGTAGTGGACTTCAGCTTCCGAACACCATTCCTAGCAGTGAGAGGTCCCCAGATATACTGTTGATCTCCCACCATTCATTCCGCTGGGTCATACTCGAGCATCCAATCACGACTATGGGAATTCATGCAGGCAGGCAGCCAATCAGGCACACGAGGTATTCAGGCCATTCACAACAAGTTATATGTATTGGGACAAGTACCGAGCCATTCAACACTCCAAACTGCATTCATACCGGTTTCGGGCAGGGCTGTCTCAACCATTGTGTCAACCACCAAATACTAGAAAGCCACAATATAGAATGTATATTCGTCACACACTCCATTCACCCAGGTCCCCCCCACAGGCATACCCACAACATACGGTCATTGAGAAGGCTCCAGCCAGTCTGGTCGGCACTTCCCCACACTACCATATACGGAACTTCCACCCAACAGCCAGTCAGGGGGAAGGGACAGAGGCAGGGCTTCCTGGGACTTTGGGAAGATCAAGGTAACAGGTGATGGAAGGCAAGAGGCCATGGGGGCCATTTTGTCTCCATCAGGAATCTACTGATTCCAATGACAGGGCCCGGGCATCCCAAAATGGAGGACACTCAGGGCACCAGTAATTTCAGCATGGTGCTGCCACCAGCCCGTACCCTGCTCTGTGGGTCACACACAGGTGCCCAAAAACATACACTAGGGGCACAGGGTTGTACCCCTACCCAGGGGTGCCATAAGGGTATCCCACAGGTCTGTTCACCAAACCAAAAGAGAGGGCTGCACCACCAGGAGTCCCATATGAACTCCTGTGTGGAAAACACAACAGAACACACGATAAAAAAGCAGTAAAGGAAAAGGATACGGAGGCCCTGCCCCTCCGATGCATTTCCAGCATCACACCCGGCAAGCAGGAATTTCTTGGTGTACTCCTCCTGCCCTTATGGAGGGGAAGAGGTAACCTGCAACATCAGGAAGGATGAGGTGGTAGTTCAAGTCAATGGTGACTACCTCCCATCCTTGAAACCTCATGTCCAGGCCAACACCATAACAAGAGATCTCTCCACTGAACTGGAGGATACTGCTGAAATTGCCAAACCCAGGATCTTTCCAGGCTTTAAGCAGATGGTGGGAGATCAAATAAATCTTGCTGATGCATGTGAGACCGAGGTGCAAAAGCAGAAGCTGAAACAGGTTTTTTTTTGGATTTTCAGGAGAACTTTGCCGTGGATTTGTATGACTGTGGGCACACAGAGATACACTCAACTTCCATACCAACTGACCCTGAGATGGCTCCCGTATTTGTGAAGGAAAACCGGTTGCCTTTGGCGTCTATTGAGTCACTCACATAGATTATAAACAATGTAGAATCCCGTGGGATAATTCGTCCAGTCCACAGTACCTTTAACAACCCGGTACTGGGGATCCTCAATCCCAATGGCCAATGGAGACTTTGCACAGACCTTAGGGAGTTAAATAAACGGGTCCACATGTCAAGATGACCCCCTCCCTACATTGATCAGGGTCTGGCCCAGATCCAAGGGTCAAAGGTGTCTACCACCATTGTGACCTCACCAACGGTTACTGGACCGTACCCGTGAGTAGGGAAGACCAGTGCAAGCTGGCCTTTACTTTCGGGGGGCAGCAATACACATGGACCCGAAGCCCCTTTGGACACATAAACTTTGGCAATGAATTTAACACCCTTCTACATAAGGCCATGCCCGACTTGGGCGAAAGGGGAAACCTAGCCTACGTAGATGATGTCTTAATCAATAGCTCAACTGTGGAGGAACACACAGCTGAAATACGCTATGTTCTGACCATTTGCAGAAAGCCGGAGCAATAATGTCCTTTCAGAAGACACAGTGGTTTAATACTATGAAATCACCCGTGAGTGTCTCAGTCCCCAGGTGATAAAGATGGAAGCATTACTGAAATTGAAAGACCCTACTACTCTGCGTGAACTAAGAAGACTCCTTGGACTCACTAATTAAAGTAGAAAGTTCATAGAGGACTACGTAGAGGTCACACAACTCTTGGTCCTTGTACTAAAGGCCGGGGTCAAGTGGGAGTGGGGTCCAGAGCAAGCAGAGGCAGTAGAACAACTAAATAGAAGCCTTTTCCAAGCACATTGTTTGGCATACCCCATAAAGAACAAGGAAATCTTCTTGGAGACGGGGTTCTCAAATAATTGCTTACCAGCAGTATTATACCAAAAGCATGACAAGGTCAACAAAGTAATCTCGTACGCAAGCAAGACTTTGTCTGCCGTGGAGGAAAAATTCAATGATTGCGAAAAGGCACTCCTTTTAACAGTGTGTGCGTTGAAGAATTACCACCCGTTCATCCAGGGGGAGAACATCATTGTCGAGACACCTCACCAGCCCTTGTAATATCTCCAAAGTGACCGAATTCAAACAAGGAACGTTAGTAATTCCAGAATTACTTCCTGGTCTCTGTGCATGCAAGGCTTTCCTGTGGAGGTCAGATACGGCCAAAACAAGAAGAGTCCCCTAGCGCTAGGTTTGGCTGACTTGCATGACTGTGCTCAAGAAAACTGTCTCAAGGACGAAAGTCTAAAGACCCAGGACAACATGGAGGCGTACCTTACTTCCCCGCACAAAGTTTCCGAGGAAGACACATGCCAGGAGATACCCACAGTTTATATGGATGGTTGCTTCTACCATGTTGATAATCACAGGGAAAAAAGAACTAGTGGCTGGCGTTGGAAATGCCTGGGTCAGTGATGCCACAGAGCCCTCTGCTGGGTACAAGATAGGTCCCCGAAGCAGTCAGTTGGCAGAGTTGATGGCGGTACATCAAGACATCCTCACTGCCGTGCAACACCAACTCAAAGAACTTGTCATAATCACTGACTCCGATTATGTCAGGAATGGGTTTATGGAGAACCTGATTGATTGGAAAAATTGAGTTATGCTGCGTGCGAATAACAAACCGCTCAAGTATGGGAAATTAATCTAAGCAATTTTTTGATCTGGTCACCTTGAATGCGATGACCATGTATTGGAAAAAGATCACAAGTCACTCCAGAAAAGAGTGATCAGACAAAACTGGAAATGACTTGGCTGACCACCTGGCCAAACCCAGAGTCATTTACGGGGACCTCATAGAAACCGAATCCCCGTTGGGGTGAAATCCAGGTCGCTGCTTTCACCAGGCCCCAAACACATGCCCAAAATGAACTCTCAACTGCCCAGTGGAGTAAAGAAACCCCAGATGCTGATTTGATTATGGCACAAAAGGAGGACCTGATTATTGGGAAATATATAGACCTACAGATTTGCCAAAAAGAATTAATGCCACAACCCTGTTCCCACGTGAGTGTGCAGGGTGCAAAACAAAATTCCCCATTGATCCCCTTCAATTTAAATCAGAAGGGTGAATCCTGGTAGTGCCTTTACATATGCAAGGTGCTAAACAAAATTGCCCCTTTGCATCCATTGTGCTCTGACCAAAACCCCAAAGCCCTGCCTGTTCTTGTTAGGTGCAGAAAAATGGATTTCCCATTGCTTTTCTGTCTCCATATTGTTTCTGTGATCAATACCCCAAAACCGATTTTCCCATTGTGTTCCCACTCTCTGCCACTGCCTTCCATTCAGCGGAGTCAAGTCTAATTGATGGTTGGAGGGTGAGGGTTGCTGGGAGAAAGTATAATAAAATCTGCAATCACTGTGTGTGTTGAACTGTTCTTTTTCTGTATTGGTGGGTATTATTAGTAATTAGTATATCTTGGTGCCTTCACGGAAGTCAGTTTTGATCTTGCGTTGCCACAGCATTGGTGGCTGATGTTAATCTATGTATGAAATTTGGTTTAAATAAATGAATACATCTATATTCTTAATACACACCGGCCTGGTTCCTAGTCCATTGTGGCACCGGGTACTTGTTGGGGGAGGGTGTGAGATGGGTTGGAGGCCTCAACACATAGGACCTGAGTCAAAATCATATTGATTTATTATGCGCCACATCCATCGGGGGAAAGTCACTCCCTGAGTTGAATGTGACTGCGTAATAAACCGTGACAGTAGTCCCTGTGCTCGGTCTATGTCCATTTCTATTACCACTACACCCACAAGTCTATTCTCATTCAGACATACATGCCCCAGTGAATACGTACCCTACACATGTATTGCTCCTGTCATCTATATTATGTTCTAGGTACACCATTTTTGTTCGGAAAGACATCCCTTAAAGGTCAATAAATGAATGCAAATGCATTGCAATAATTTGATTGGGCGATACACGGAGCTAGGCATTGGGACACTGGAGAGAGGAAGCTGTAGATATCAAATTTCAGATGTGTGGCATGTACGCAAGACAAATAAAAGCTTGAAACGCATGAATGCAATGATAAAGCTAGTCATGTATGGCTGAAGTGTGAGACGGATTGGGATAAGTGTATCATCCTCCAAACATTAATGGTAACATGTCAACAGCCAATTAGCATCTCGATCCTGACAGCTATGTGGGCAGGTGCTCTGACACCCGAGAGACCAGAGTTAAAACATGGCTAGTTTGTATTTGTATTGAAAAAAAACAAAGGACTGGAATTTATAGGCACTTAATTAGAAACACAAATGAGTTGGGCAATGCGCAATCCGATTAATCACAGTGGTTCTCGTTAGGATACCATGGAATCATACATGGAATGTATCATACAATTATGCAGATGTATTTATTTTGGGGGCTTGTTACTGCGCACAAAGTACCGTAGGCTTGCTAGTTCAAGAGATGCTACTGTACGCACGGGCATATTGCATTCTTCATATTTATGTGTGCAAGAGGGTATCAAGAGAATTTTCGCCCAACATGCTGTTATGATTGGTTTACCCCCCTTTGAGCTACTTCGACTTATTTTCATTAATATTTATAGATATGATAGAGCTGTGTAGAACAAATCACGTGCGTTACGACCCCCCTTAATAGTATTGCCAAGGCTCACTGACTGCACGAAGAACATATCTTTGCAGGGACCACTACTAAAAAGGATAGGAGACCATCACACTTTATTGACTTGACCTCTGAAGGCTGATACCTTGCATACCAAGTAGTGTTTATTCTTCTACTGGAGGCCTCAAATGGCACCATGTGTCATCTACAGTAGCTCCCTTGGGCCATTGCGCTTGAAGCCCTGGCAGTCACTGCTATATTAAGGTTCAGGAGATGGTGCCCCCCCCCCCCCCCCTCCCACGTTTAAGCTGCTGATTTTACTGCCGCCCCTGACAGCCAACTTGCTCTCTTCTACTAATGGGTGTCTGAACAGAAGGGCAAGGTCGACGTAAGTGGGTAAGATAAAGTAGGTGGGGCCAGAGAGGCATAGCAGGGCTAAGCAGAGAGACGGACATAGAGGAGAAAGAGCATGACAAACATTGGAGAGCCGGAAGTGGACCCACAGGAAGGAGGGCCGAGCAGCGAGGGCAAAACAGTCAAAGAAGAACAGACTGGAGCCATCAGAGTGGTGGCTCTGCGATGGCGCAGGGAGTGGCAGGAAGTAGGGTGGGGAGGGAATTTGACAACATTGGTATAGTGCCACCAACAGATGGGACTGCCCGTCGTGATGGAGTAGGGTGTGTCTGGCGCAAATGAGGAGATGTCATTAAAACTTAAGATATGCACCTGTTACTTTATACGGGATTGACAAAGTCAACACCTGGAGCACATGCAGCTATCCCTAGAAGAACTTTAAAACCTTTATGTGCACATGAGAATGAGAAAGAATTACTCACAAGCATTTCAGAGTTGCTCCTCTCCAGATTTGCTTGGGTAGTGGGTCTTGTAAAATCGTGAGTAAGTCAGGTGCAAGGACAGGAACAGACACCGATGCAGATGTTAGCTGCTTCATTTGTGTCTCGCCGGGGTCCTTCTTAACAGCTTTAAAACGCCTTTCCCCTCATTATGAATCCTCGCTTCAGCTTCATCTATAATTTGGGGGATGGCAATTACCAGCTGTTCCTTTTCGCACCACGACGCACTACAACGTAATTTTAACAATATTATCAATATATATATATATTTTTTTTTAAACTGTCTTAGAGCCTTAAATGAAATGAGCGTTCAGGTGAAATGTATGTATTGATCTGTTTGCAGAATGTAGTTTTATGTAAACGGTGTATGCAATGCAATTGAATACGTATGAACATTGCACACTTTATTTTAACGGAAGTAGGTTACCTCTAATTCAACATTTTGATCCAGTGCTGGAAAATAGCAATGTTTTACATTTCAATGACCAGAAGTAATGTATTACTGCGATAGGACTAATACATATAACTTACAAATCACCATTCAGACTGGAATTTAAATTTACCCACTGTCTTGTTTGTTGTAAATTTAGTAATGTTGGAAACACATTAAGTAATTTACTAAACATACTTGTAGGAGCAGCTGCAACTACTACTCATGCAGCTTTGCTAATTATCCTTGATAATTGCAGATGGGAAGCAGAATTGCAAACTGTGTGGCACATCAAAAGAGGTGAAATTAAAAGACAACCATTTCATGAAAACTATTATGTTCTTTTGGGGACCACAGTTCTTACTGAAGCATCAACTAATTAAAAACACCAGGACAATTTCGGAAAAAAACATTAAAGCAAAAGGTTACTTTCACACTTGAGTGGTATATGTCAGCTCAGTGTGCACTCCTCTTATAGCCAGAATGACAATTCCGTATCGAAAAAATAAGCAGGCAACATTGAAAAGACAAATAAACCTCAACGCATTTAATTAGTTGTCCAAGACTGGGTATTACCGTACTCGCTAACTCCACCTGGAAGACGTTTCAGCGTAGCAGCATTAATAAACACATTGACATATGGGGCCTCCACACTTAGAATTACATTTGATTTCATTGGTTGCAGATGTGAATCCAGGTTGTTGCTAAGAAAAGAGCTTTGTGTCGTGCATATCTCGATTCTCCCTGTTACGTCACACTTCGTGTTAGGTATGAGTGGGGACATATTTTTGCGATTTTACTAGTCATCATTTCTACATAATGTGAGATTATATATGCCCGCGCATGGATGATTAGACAACTTTGTATTAATAGTGTGGTATATTTAATTAATTATATGCCAGAGATTGAGGTGGACGTTTAATAAACAAATAGGGCACTGCTTTTTGCTGAGAACCAATATTATTAAATCTTTTTACTTATTTATGCATCAGACATTTGCATGCAGCATATACCGCAGAACGTGTTTGCAGGTGCCACATGACAAACGGGGAGGGGGAACAGGGGAGGATAAAACAAGAAATGGTCCTACTAGGCCTTGTGGCATTCGGATGGTGCAAGTACATTAAATAAAGTGCATGGGGTGGGAGGAGGTCCGAGGTTTGAGGCAGGGTAAGTGCTAGGGGAGCCCATGGAGGGCAGGTGCGTAGGCAGGCGGGGGAACAGGTACAAGTGCAAGGAACAGGGGTGGACCAGACAAGGTAGGCTAATCAGGGAGAGTGCCCGAAGGCAAGTGCACTGTGGAAGACTGGTAGGAGGATGTCCTGGCACCTGTAAGACTCAGGAGGGACCAGGCACCCAGTCATTGCAGCAGGGGAACATTAGCAAGGGAGGGGGAAAGAGAAGGAGAAGCGTAAAGTCTTGAGGATTTTCCGTAATTTAAGGGGATCCGGCTCAGGTCTGAGAGGGGCAAGGAGGACATTCCAGAGTGAGACTTCTGCTGAGGAAAGAGATCTACCCCCACTCTCTGCTTGGAGAATCGTTTGACCTGCAGAGAGTTAGAGCTAGAGAACTGAAGGACTCTTGCAAGGAGGTATTTGTTACCTCTCTGATACTGCACTTTCTTATTGTTTATTTGTACATCTGATGCAAATGGACTGGCCTACAGACTTGCCTAAGAGACTGGCCTAACAGCTGAGCATCCATGGCAAGCAATGTCGCAGAGCAGAGCACAGCTGAGCTGTGGAATGCTGAGATGCCTCAGACTGCTGAGCATGAAGAGCCCCTCCTGAGAAGTACACAGCAATGAAGCTACTGGCTCAAATCCCAAGGATGCCAGAGCCTGCCTTGCAGAAAACAGCCTACAGTTGCAAAATGTACTTTCTTCCTCCTGTTCGGCGAAATGACATACATGCATTATACATGCTGGTTTATGGGTGGAGGTAGATATAGCTCCATTGAACATAAGGATGAGCCAGGCCTGGGAGGGGCAGAGCAGAATACAGCCCTCTATGCACTGGTGTTTGTTTGCATTACAGACCATTTCTCTCTACGTCTGGTCTCCTGTGTATTACTTGTGTCCAAGTGCTGAGTGCCTGCTGTTCCTGAGGTGATTTTGGGGAGCTGGATGAGCACTGGTATCGTGGGGAGCAGGACGATCCTGTGACAGTATTTAGGGAGGGAATGTTTGATATAGCGTTGTGCCAGACCCCCAAATGACTTGTGGATGATGCAGAGGGTCTTGAATTTGATCCTTGCTGCCATTGGGAGCCCAAGGAGAAATCCTAGGACTGGAGAGATGCAGCCCTTGGGCTTGAGGCCAAGGATAAGCCTCGCAGTCCTATTATGGATTAGTTGGAGAGAGCAGAGGGATGAAAGAGGCAGACTGAGGAAGAGGCTGTTGGTACCCTCGGCCTCCTCTTCCCCTTCCCTCATCTCTGACTGTCTCTCTGCTATCCAGGAATGGTGTGCCGCCAACGACCTTTGCCTTAATGCCAGTAAGACTGAGATTCTACTTATCGGCACACCCACTCCCTCCTTCCCTGCAGCACTCTGGCCGGCCTCCCTTGGCCCTCTTCCTGTGCCTACCTGCAAGGCAAAAAACCTTGGGGTCATCTTCGACTCCACACTCTCTTTCTCTCCACACATATCTGACGTCTCTAAGAAGTCACACTACCAGCTACACCTCCTCAGAGGGATCCTTCCTTTCCTCTCCTTCCCCCAGAAGCTCACTGTCTCCAGAGCCCTGGTTCTCTCAAAGCTGGACTACTGTAACAGCTTCTATCTAAATCTTCCTGCCTCTACTCTTCGCCCTTGCAACTCATCCAGAACAGGACTGCGAGACTTGTCCTTGGCCTCAAGCCCAAGGACCGTATCTCTCCAGGACTGAAATCACTGCACTGGCTCCCAGTGGGTGCGAGGATTAAGTTCAAAACCCTCTGTATTGTCCACAAAGCCTTCTGGGGCTTTGGGCCAAAATACCTTCAACTCTCTCTTCCTAAATATCTTCCTTCTCGAGCTCTTCGCTCATCCACCTCTGACTACCTCAGGGTCAGCCGCTTCTCCAAGCAACGAGCTGGGGGTAGATCTCTCTCCGCAGCAGGGGCCTCCCTCTGGAACAGCCTTCCTGCCTCCCTGAAAGCTGAGGAGAACCATCTCCGGTTCCGGGAGCACCTCAAATCATTCCTCTTTGCCTCCCCTTTCTCTCCCTCTCTCCCCTGCTAAAACCACTGAACCTGCACCGAATCTGCTACTGGACCACTCACCGATCTTGGTCCTTGGCCCAGCCACTCTTCCCTTGCACTGCCTACCTGCACCACAGGACTGTCTCTGTATCCCACAACCCCTTCTCCCGGCACTTACCTTGCACTTGCCACCAGCTGGCCCTATTATTTATCTTGTATTCTACTAACCTTTACTGCACTTTCCTTGCACTTGCCACCAGCTGGCCCTATTATTTATCTTGTATTCTACTAACCATGTACAGCACTTTCCCCCTCTCCCGTTCCCCCTGCACTTTCCCAGTTCCCTCTACCCTTGCACTTGCGCGGTCTGAATGACACCTGGCCTAGTAGGATCGTTGTCTGTCTCCACGTGTTCCCCCCCGCCTCGTCACGCCTCGAAACACTTGTGTATACGCGCGTGACAAATGCCATATCATAGTAGTTCATCCTGGAGAGAACCAGAGCTCTGGAGACATTGAGTTTCTGGGCAAAGGTGAGGAAAGGGAGAATGCCTCTGAGGAGGTAGAGCTGAAAGTGGGCCTTCTTGGCAACGTCTGCGATGTGAAGTGAGAAGGAGAGATAGGAGTTGATAATGACTCTCAGGATTTTTGCCTCACAAGAGGGTGATGGGAGGGGGCCCAAGGAAGGCAGCCAGAGATTAGGAGGGAAGGAAGGGGCAGGAGTTCCAATGAGAGGGATCTGTGTTTTACTGGCATTAAGATAGAGATTATTAGCAGTGCACCATGCCTGCATAGCAGTCAGGCAATCTGGAATGAGAGAAGAAGGAGAGGAGGAAGAGGAGGACAGCTTAATGGAAAGCTGTGTGTCATCAGCATAACACTGGAAATGAAGGGAGAAGGGGAGAAGGTGGAGATCAAGTGGATAAGAGGGGCATGGTAAATCTTGAAAAGCCATGGCGAGTGGCTAGAGCACTGTGGAATGCTGCAGGTAGAGAGTGAGGTAGAGGAGAGAAAAGGGTCCATTCGAACCTGGGAGGGCCTATTAGAAAGGACCATGGTCAACCATGCCAGGGCCTGGTCCGTAATGCCCAGAGTATCGTGCAGGAGATTTAAGAGGGTGATTTGTTTGACAGTGTCGAAGGCAGAGGACAGATCCAGGAGGATGAGAACAGAAGGAGAGCAGGAATCGAGATTAGCGAGCAAGTCGTCACGGTGTTCAGGAGAGAAGTTTCTGTGTCTCTGGCTGCTAAAGCCAGACTGGTGGTCATTGAGACAGCCAACAGCTTCAGTGTGGTGGCTATGTTGGGAGATGGCCAACTTCTCCAATATTTTGCCCAAGAAGGGGGTGGTGGAAATAGGGCACTAGTTAGTCAAGCAGGAAGGGTCAGCTGGCTGCTTTTTTAAGAGGGAGTGCACAAGGGAGTGCTTCAGGGGTTCTGGATAGGTGCCAGTGGCAACAGAGTGGTTGTACTCAGCCGCAGAGGAAGTGAGGGTGGCAATATTGTACTTTATAGTTCTAGAGGAGCAGTGAAGAACTGGTTTGGTTGAGACTTTATTAGAGTGGACAGTCTTGGTGACCTCATCTGGTGCAATGGGTGAGAAGGAGGAGAGAAGGGGGTGGGGGAGAGAGGGGCCAAGGGAGGAACGAGAGCAAGTGTAGGTGGAAGTGAGGAGGAGAGTGAGGGTAGGATGTCCTGAGATTTAGCTTTGAAGTGGGATGCCAAGGCCATATAGAGGGCCTGGGAAGGAAAAGGAGAAGTAGAGGGTGCAGTAGGATTGGCAACTTTCAAACAGATTCTGAAAAGTTCAGCTGTGTTGTTGGGGGCCCCAAGGTGCGGGCTTGGATATGGGAATACTTCTTGGTCTGGATGAAGAGGCTGTAATGACTTTGGAGCAGGCGGCGGGCCATTTTGTCAGCGGGTGTATGAGAGACCAGCTATTACCATTCTGCAATTCTACACTTGTTTTTCTGCTAGGCTAGGTCGGAATCATACTAACTGTTGCATCTGGAGGCAGGCGTCATGCGGATCCTCATGCCAGGGACAAGAATGTCAAGGATAGTGGAGATGGAAAGCTGAAGATCAGCAAGGGCTGAGTCAGAGTGAGAGTTGAGAGAAGGAATAGAGAAGGGAATAAAAGAGGCGACAAACACAGCAACTGACACTCGCTTCATAGGTCGGATGACGGAGCAGGAGGCTGGCAGTGCAGGCAGAGGAGCCCAGAAGCTGCAGGTGAGTGGAGAGGAGGGAATGATTAGACCAAGAGACAGGTGTACTGAGAGGGTTAGAGAGAGGGAGAGAGGTCAGCTGAGATAAGCACATCGAGTGTACCTACTTAATGGGATGGATTGGAAGGAAGAATGGTGAAGGAGAAAGAATCAAAGAGGTTGCAGAAAGGGAGGGCTGCATCAGGGGAGTCAAGGTGAAAATTAAAGTGTAAGAGGAGGAGAAGCTTAGAGGTAGAGGTCGTGAGAGAGGAGGTAAGGTTGGCCCACTCCGATAGGAAAAGGGAGACTGGCCCCACGGTCCTGTAGATGGTAGCGAGAGTGATCAATAGGGTAGGGGCGGTGCAATGCTTGCAGAGAAGACATTCAAAAGAGGAATAGGATGGACTTGGTATGATAGAATTAGGGATCAATTCAGGGAATAAAAGGGGCACACCACCTCCCGGCAGGTTAGGCTTGTACTTGGAGAGGATCTTATAGCCCTCAGAAAGAAACATTTTAAAAGTAGTGACTGAGCTGGTATTGAACCACGTCTCTGTGAGCGTGAGAGAATCAAGGTCAAAGTCTTCAAGGAGGTGACAGATGTCAGAGGAATGATCGACAGCAGAGCAAGAATTGGGGGTAGCTAAGTGAAGTTGGTTGCCCCTTTAAAGTTTTTCCGAGGAGGGGCACAGGGGTAGGGTACCACCACCGGAGGTGGGGAAGAAGGATGGGGGTGGAAGATGGAGGAGTGACAAGAGAAAGTAGGAAGTTGAAGAGAGATGGAAGACGACTGTCAAGAAGGAGGAGGTTGTGCTGAGAGTCCTTGGCCGATTATGTGTGATTTTAGCAAAATCATTTTAAGAGAGGCATTTTATAACGAAACAGTTATAATGAACAATCATCACATTTTTCATTTATTTTCTATTTGGAGGGCTCCCCAAACTCCCTGTTTCCCTATGTTTTTAACCTTGCCCAACCCCTTCCCCACCCGTTTAACCCCTTATCAGACCCCCATATATATTTTTTAAATAAATCAAGGTTTTTTCATTGTAATTGTTTCATTATGAAATACCTTTCTGAACATGATTTCAGTAAAATCACTGGATACCCCCTGGGCCATGATAGTGCCATTCCGATAGACATTGAAGATGCACTTGGATGATGAGAATTGTGCCAAGAGCACTTCCCATCTAGTTCCGCCATTAATGGGTGAGGAGGAGAAAGGGGAGAGGACAGAAACCATATGGGGAGTCCATAGGTCAGGAGAAGGGATGACAAAGAGAATGTCAGTGATTGTCTGGTGATGCATTGACAAACGTGTCAGCAATGGGCAGACCTGGGTAAAAGACCAGGAGAGCCTTCTTAAACATTTTCCCTCCAGGCTTTGAGATAGAGGGGGTGGCAGGTAATAGAGAAGCAGTTAGAATAGACAAGGGAGAGGGAGAGCACCATGGGGGGATAAGGGTGCCCCGGGAGGGAGAGAAACAGAAAACTGCACAGTACACAATGGAACTCAACAGGCGGCCTAGCAGCCGTGCAGGAACAAATGAACCAGGTACTTTAAACAAGAGTCAAATGAGGGCAGAAGCGTTAAAGGTACCAGAGTGAACATTCAAGCAAACATGGAGAATGCCAGTGCAGGGCAACACATTTCACATACATTCAGTATGGAATTTTAGCCTTACAGCATGGGCAACAAGTATTAGAGTTGCCTACAATTTTGGTTCAAACAGCTCGACATGCAGGTGATTGCATGAGACATCAGCTTTTAGTATACACCTAGATTTGACTTTCACAAACAGCCACGAAAATGCAAGCAATTCACAGGGGCTTTCAAAACAGCCACAAAAATGCAAGCAATTCAATGGGGAAACAGATTTTAGAAAACGCCTATATTTGTAATATTTTTTTTAAAAAAATATATTTGCTCCGCATTTCCCTTGTTCATTAAAAGACCTATTACTGCATGTTTTCTGATTGATTTATTCTGTTTATTGGCCTAATGCAGATTCCAGCTAAGAACATGTGTCTACCTAACAAATTTCGTGATAGGGGCTCATAATTTAGAGCAACAAAGTGGTGCGCTATATTTTACTCTTACCTCCCAGGGACATTGGCATGTGAGATTAAAGAGCTGGCAGGGTCATCATTTGTGAGATGAACAACTTTGACATTGCTAATTCTTCATTTGAACCCCCCAAATACATTTTGGTGACAATAGCACAGATGTAGGCTCTGCGACCAGGGGTGAGAGTAAACCATTGCAAATGTGGAACTATCCCCATGTCTTTTAAAGTAGGCTTAATGCCAGACATGAATTGACATCAACAAAATGGGAGTTGTCTATGACTGGTGGGAGGTTGTCAGGGCACCTTAAAAGGCTTGAGGTTCACTCCTACTGTAGTTCATTCTGGCAGAGCAGTGGAACTGCATAACACAGTCAGGACAAAAATACATTGCGTAGCAGGTGCACATGGATTCTGCTACACAAGCTATTGTTACTGTGACAATCGGCCTCATTACGAGGTTGGAGGTAGGTTTTCATCTCCTCCCCACAGCTTCTGTTCATCTGTTGTCCTTGCAAGTGTTTGCTCTAAACTCATAATTCCTGCACCCTTCCTGGGAACACAGCTCATCCTCAGTGTGGGCTCATATTGAGGGTGAAGCGACAACTGGGAAGTGATGATCTTTTCATGAACTATTGTGTCCAACAGGGGGGTTAGGTGGGTGGGGCAGAGTCTTGAGTGGGGGTACCACAGACTTATTTGCATGAGGATTGAGGACATGGGCACAGTGGTGGCACTTACCTGCTAAGTGATACGCACCCTCATCCGAGAAAAAACGGAAAATGTCTTTTTTTAGGTCTGTCTCTGTGATATACTAACATTTTTTTTTTTGTATAAGCAGGCTGGCACCTTTCATAGCAGAGCTTCACAGGCCACTTTCAGCTGTTCTGTTTCTTTCAAGCCTTTTTTTTTACTGGGATGGTGGCTGGAGCAGACACAAGTGTAAAATGCACAGGTCCCCCTTCTCTGTTATGTCACTGCTCACTGGGAAGGTGTCATACGCATTCCAAAGCACTTCATCCTGTGTATAATGCACCGTGAATACCTTCACCACATTAACCTGTTTTTTTTTTAAACATACTAATGCTGACTTGTCTGTGATGTGTCTAATTTGTTAACTTGTAAACTGTGTTTTAACAATGTATTGCATGCTTGCATATTTTATTCACAAAATGCTTGTGTGAAACAATGACCTGCGTTGTGCAGCCTTCTGGCAGTATTAAGAGATGTCTGGTTGTCTCTTGGAAGATAAGACATACCAAGCATACGGGTGATGTAATATTTTTACTGACTCCTTAATTTCCCAGATAAGGGGTGTTTAAAATGAATAGGGTTGAGAATGGGTGCAACTTTAGACTGAGAGTGCAACCACTGGAGACATGGGTATCTTTCTAGGTTGCCTGCTGTGATTTGTTGAACATGTGGGCTGGGGGATGAGAGGTTGAGGAGTTTCCTTTAGTAGGTGGCCTTTCTTTTGCTGCCTGCCCTTCACCATCTCCCCCTATTGTCCTCCTTCACCCCCAAAGTGTACTATATTTCCATGAGTGTGCTTCCTGACCTCTCTGCCACTGCTTCCTTCTTTTCCTCTCCTTCTGTCTTTCTCTTACTCTCTTCTAGCCCTCACACACTCTAACAGCCCCCTTGTTTCCCCTCATTTCCCTGCCAGCACACCTCCTCCTTGCTCCCCACTCCCACTTTCTCCGCTCACCAGCTGCATATTCTTCCCTCTGTCTCCTCTCTCCTCAGTCCCTCTTTCCTCCTTCCCATTAGCTCACCCACTTTTCTTGCACTCACCAGCCTATTCCCTCCTCCCTTGGTGTCTGTTTCCCTCCCCTGCATCCAAGGGTACCCCACATACCCTCAGGCAACCTGACAGTGTGTGTGCCAGACCTGTATGCCTTCCATCAATGCCCGCCTTGTGCCCACACCCTGGGGAAGACTAGCTCCTGTGTCGAAAGTGTCTGACGTACTGTGATTCAATGGGTTTACTTCACTGCCAGTGATTACTATGTTCCCGAGTTCTGATGTTGGTGTATTCATTGGTGCTCAGAGTCTTTGATGTGACCTTCCTGTTGTTGCCAGAGGGGGTACCCAGTCCATCTGTGCATGCAACACACCCTCATCATGTTGGTTGATCCCTGATCCTGAACTGTGGCTATGACTGGGGGAACCACACAGCCTTCCCCATTCTCGTGTGCCTCCTTCATTCATGGTCACAGTTTTAGGAAATGGATTCCACCTACCTTCGGACTGTGTCAAGGGTATGCCACCTCGAATGGGCTCCCTTACATGGGTGTCTTCCCCCTACAGTTGGAGCAGAGGCTGACCATCCTCGAAGCTCACTGGTGGGCAGTTCAGAGTGGACAGGGTTGGGTGCTGTTTGCCCCAGTGACGGCCCTCTCTGCATGCTGTTCAACCTTTGCTACTGAGTATGTATGTGCGGAATTTCAGAACAACTGTTCTCTAGGGTGACAAACCCCCCTGCGACCACACTGGTGGTGGCGCATGGCGTGCCTAAGGCCTGTCACTTCCCTTCCACCACCACCTCCACTGCTGACTTGCCTGCTAGTGCACATGTGGTTCACCTGTCCACCCCTCAAGTGTTGGGGCTGTGCCTGCTCTCTTGCAGCTGTCCCGCAGAAGTCCTGAGCACATGCAGATCAGCCCAGGACAGGGGCAAGGCACACCCATTGCTATGCTCAGGCAAGTACAGCTACTGCCAGTGGGATATGCTTGTCTCAATGAGTGAGCCACGCACGTGTTTGTACACATGGCTAGTACAGTGACAGTGCAAATGGCTCATTCAATTAGTGATGTCCCCTTTGATGGCTGGCTCTGTTACATTGATTTCCATGGTGGATGTACGGCTGAAACATGCCAGCAGATGCTGACCTCATCGGATGCGTGCATTAATCAGACCAAGAACAATATGGCATATCATGGCCGCTTCAGTAACTGTAGATACACTTGGTCAGTTTGCACATCCCAGTGATGGCAAACATACAGAGTTATTTCTGTCCAGTCAACTTCCTGTGCCTACCATGGTGCTCACAGTGAAGGATGAATCATTTTTCAGTTCAAACATCCACCACATCCAGAGAAGGTAGCAGGCATGCTAATTGGTGACTCCCAATTTGGGTAGGTGGTCACTGGATTTACTGTCACAGGATTCTTTTGATTCCCTGTGAATGGAATTGGTTCAGTTCACATCCTTTAATGCAGAATCATTGGCTGGCAAGTCTGGTGGCAGCAGCCATGGTGAGTCCAGGTACACATGCATATGTTACAGTTGTTGCACTTGTAATTGGCCTTGGTTGATCTTGTGATCCGGCTGGTGGTCTTGCAAAAGGCACACATATGAGTGTACCAACCCTGGCCATCGTCACCATGTAAAGGGTCATTGTGCTGCCACAGAGGACCTGGACAATGTGTTCCACAATGCCTTTGTTGCACTCTATAGTGTGGAAGCTGAAAAGGGTATGGGCAGGGTCGGACTGGGACAAGAAATAGGCCCGGTCACCCCAAAAAGTGGCCCACCGCTTGCCTCAAAAAAGTGGCCTCTGATGGAAGTGATGTCATTTGACACTCACCCCAAAGTGACATCCTGGGAAGCGATGAAACACAACCTTTCACCACGTGACAAAACAGGAAGAGGCCTCAAATAGCATTGTTCCTAAGTACACTAAATTACTGTGGATCCAAGCAGACGTCCAATGCCAAATGAAAATATGTTATTGTATAGCACTTACGCTTAAGGTCTTTTTTATAGAACAAATATGCATATAATATCACCCAACCTGTGTTGGTACTCATTTATTGACCTAAAAAGGATGAACGTGTTTTTGAAAAGAAAAAAAAAATGTGGGAAAAACAAGCTGAAAAAAATAAATCACATTTTTTTTCCCCAAACCAGCCCAGGCATGGCCAGACACCAGCCCCCACACCCCAGGGACGATTTCGGCCCGGCCTGGGTATGGGTCTGGGTCCTTCTCGCCATGTGGGCATGATGCCTGATGCTGCCTCTCCACAACCTCTCCTGAACCAGCAGGTTCTGTCTGACATCTGTATGGAGGAAAGTTGTCTGTGACTCTTGTTGGTGGATCACTCAACTCATGCATCATGCAGATAGCTGCAATTGACTGATTTGTAGGACCCATTGATTATTGTCACTTCAATCTAACCTTGCAGGGCTCCTCCTGATTCTACAGCTCTTTAACAGTTACTATCACATGAATTGCCCCAGGGCCCTCCCCGGGGTTAAACTGGGGCTGTCAAAGGGTCCTCATTACCTTTGTCACCCTAAGCTCTGACGCCGATCTGCACCATCACTGGATGCATAAACCTGGCACAGTAAATTGGTTACTGGGCCTCCTGGCCTGCCATTTTCACACCTCATAGGGACAGGTGAGGCACACCCAAAGCATGCATCAGGGGGTGGAGGTGAACTGTACCCCCCAACACACATTCTCATACCCAAAGGCAGCTGGCTGTACCACATATGGCTGTTTGTGGTGTTCCACAGCTGCCATCATGGCACAGGCCTCACCGCCATGTCCATCAGGCAAACACTCCCCAGGTGGTGTTTGTTGCAGATCATGACAACACACATTTGACAAAGCAAGAGGTACCATGCTGTGGCAACACCACAACAGGGCTGGCTTCAGGCCCAGCCACCCAAGTTTCTGTTCACCCAGTATAGCCTCAGAACATATGTTGGGAGACACTGAATGTGAACATCTAACAAGGTGGGACTATAATAACTGACCAGGATTGCCCCAGTAACAGTGCATGGGGAGGGAATAGTCCAGCACTGCATAGACATCCAGCAGTAGGTGGAGGAAATGTAGAATGCAGTAAACCAATTCCCCAACATCATTCAGGGGGCCCAGGTCCTTCTGTTCAGGGCACACCACATGGATGGTATTAGGCTAGTTGCGTCCATAGGCACGGTAGGATCGGGTAAACCCTGAGTCAGGTACTCGGCAATGCAACAGAAAGTGGGTGTTTGACTCCATCCAAAGATGAGTATGGTTGTGAGACCAATATCCAACAAATACTGTGAGGGACAGATGAAGTGTACTTTGAAGAGTGAATTGAAGATGGCATGATTCAATCTAGAGATCAACGTGTGGGGAGTGGACACAGTGGGCAGTCTGGTCACCCTACACAGTGTAGTCCATTGCAGGTCTTCCTCACAAATACATACAGCCAACAAAGGGCAAATTACCTCATTTGTGGTGCACCGCAACTGGATCCAGGTTGGCTGAGAAGGACCCGGTGGGTAGGTAGCTGTCCACTCTGATGAAGGCTGTTACTGACCCCTGACTGCAGTTTTGAGATGTCTGTGTGGGCATGAGTGATTGACCACAAGCACACACTCCCCTGACAACCATCCCAGCATATTTCTGGAGCCACCAGGGCAGAAACAGTGGAAAGAGGCCCCATCTCCCAGTGCAACTGTCAACTGGAATGGACTGTGCTCAGTGCACCCCAACCAAGCAGCCCCTCCAGGTTGGGAGGCCCACAAAGGGTGTCAGGGGAATTCACTGATGTCGATTACCCACCGTACTCATCTTGTGGCACAGACCAACTTGTACACTTGGTGAGCCAAACCAAAACCTGTGGAACTATGTCGGTGAGGGCCACTGTACACCAGCTGAAGTGTGATCCCATTGCACCATGCATGCCACCTACACCTTTTACCCACTCTGTTGTCGAGGTGTTGCATGAACATGTGTGACTGGAACTGAGGCATGGTGCACTATGCCTGGCCAGGATGATGACAGAGGGTACAGTGGTGGTGGTCCATAGCTATCCTGACATGCTATGCTAATACATTTTCGAACATGGGTATGGGGCCAGATGAGCATTCAGACAATCTGGTGTCTGGTTCCCTCTGACATTTCATTCAGGATAGCTTGCACTCTGATATTCCTGTTTAAATTGGTGAGGCAAATGATTACAGTTGTTGCATGGCACTCAGGGGGGCACGCAGTGTTGATATTGTGGACAGGGATGTCAATGTGTGGGATGTTTTCAGTGAGTTGGCCTGAGGTGAGCAGGTACAGCTGATTGGGTGCAGAGGGAGACATGGAAATGGGAGGCTGCCAAATCAGTGATTGCAGTTGTTGCATGCTACACAGGGGGCACACAGTGGTGGTGTTGTGGGTGGGGATGCTGTCACTATGGGGGGTGTTTTTCAGTGCATTGGCCTGAGGTGAGCAGGTCCAGATGCATGGGTGCGGATGGTGAAATGGAGATGGGAGGCTGGTGAGTCATTGCTTGCAGTTGTTGCATGACACTCGGGGGGCACAGGGTACATTGTCATTGGGGGCAGGGATGTGTTACCTGCTTGACATTGTGTTTTACTTTCTTCTGAGGCATTCCGCTAGGGGAGATGGGTAATGCTCTGCAAGGACACAGGGCTGGGAAATGCCTGCATGTCACACCTCGGCAGTCAGTGTGTACAGAAATGGGCATTGATACATGACTGAGGACAGCTGGAACATACTGTCAAGGGAAAAGGTTTAGGTGAGATGGCATCTTTCTTGAACTGAACTTGCACCTTTCTCAGTTTGTATGACTATTTATGTGTAGATTTGTTTTATGAGCTGCATTGTTGGCAGGGAATGGAATAGCCACTCCACCTGCATATTAGGGTGAGGCACACCTAGAGCAGTCCTCACAAGTGTTTGTTGCTGCTTACATGATATGATGTGCCTTTCTACTTGGGTTCTCCTGTTGAACGGGATATTATATTGTGCCTCTTTATATTTATGTATATATTGGCCTAAGCCCAGTCGCTCTGCGAAGAAATCCGCGTTGCAAGGTTCTGACCTTAGATCGTTTTAGCTGTCATTTTAGGTTCATCCGCCATTTTGATTCTCACTCCAAAGTCACCCTGTGTTCTAAAATGGTGGACAGTGTTCTTCTGTTTGTAACATGGCCGTCTTTACCTATGCATACAAGTTAATGCTTAAACTGCCCGTACACCAAATGTTAGGGTCATGTAAGTAGACCTTGTCCTTCATTGACCTGTAGAACGAGGATTACCTGTGCCAACGATACTAATCCACGAACATATGTTAAGCACAATGCTGTTTAAATACTGAATGTGAACACTTGTTTGACTATATTGTATAAAACATGTACGAAGGCTTAATGTTAAATCCAAAGACACACGGCTGCCATTGTGACCAATTTGTGAATATACTAGGAATAATCCATATGCATATAGATGAATAAATTAGAATTGAACTCGGCATGAACCCCTATCCCGAGAAATGGTTAACCTGCAAATGGGCTGGACATCATGTTAAGAATTGTATAAAAGAGTGAACATTCTGATGTACAGTCCCACTCACTTCTCACACCAAACGGGCTGGTATTCATTGTGATGTACTGAGGGCCTGATAGCTATCCGATACTTTGTTTCTTTGAAAACTGTTCAGTTGTAGAATAAAGATCTGTGTATCTTTGTAAACCCGCGTTTGGTGTATTTCCTTTTGGGGTACTCAGCCTCGATATTTCCTTTTGCTTTCACAGATGGCGCCCGAATAGGGACCCTCAAGATTGATGCCAGCTCGTTGAAGGTTGACACGGCTATCGGACCGGGATCAGATGGTGTAAAGGGGGCCCCTTTCTTGGATGAGAAGCGACACCTCAGCAGCGCCCTGGATGGTGAGCATGTGGTCCGAGTTGGCATCTTGACGAGGGTCCATATATCGAGGCGGGCAGATTTGCCGAAATCACCAAACACAAGAAAATCTCTGTAGAAAATGTGTAATCCAATCGGACCTCCTTAGGATTTGATCAGGTGGGTCGTGACCCGATTCTTAAGTATCCTGATAATTTGTTTTAGCGTATTGCACTCACAAGTTCAATTATTGACCAGGTAACACCAGTATTCTGATATGCCTGGGAAATTGTGTGCCTGCTTCAGGCCATTATTCTGGAAGGACAGACAATCTTTGGAATTTGGCCGACCGGCACCAATAGAGGGGTCGCCGGCATGTACTATGTACTGTAAGCACGGCATTGGTAGTATAGTATTTAATGATATTTGGCACAGACAAACTAGACATGATTCTGAATTTGAGTGGCCAATCAATGGTAGTTTTGAAATCCCTCGTATTGAATATTTAGAATCTATATTATTGAAGAAAAAGACTAGACCTGCAGCTTTCGCTGTATTACAGAATTGGAAGAAAGAAGCTTTGCAGCAGCTTAAAAGTAGAGAAAAGCATGCACGCCGTCATATGACGAATGCCAAAAAAGTGTTGTTGTATGACAAGAATAAACAATCTGAGTAAGTAAGGAATATGGATGGGGGTTTCTCACTTGGTATCCAGAAGATCTACCCTTCTAAAGACTTTCACGTTTCTGATGAACTTATCGATAAACTGTTAAATGAACGAAGTCATGGTGCCACTGCGCCACCTCCGTATGTTCCTCTCCCTGTTGCTTTGCCTCTCCCTGCTGTTATTCCTCCTCTCATAATTCCTCCTGCTCCACCTATCGTTCCTCCTATTGTTCCTCTTCTTCCAGTCGTTGTTCCTCCTTTTGTTGTCTCTCCTCCACTCGTTCTTCCACCTTTGCCTGCTCTACCAGTAATAGCACCTCTGTTCTCTGATGTTCAAACTGTGCGTACTCTCCCTCTTCCAAGTGGTTCTACACTACTTGTAGTAGATCAGGGAGCGGAATTGAGGGTTGTTACTCGTATTACTGTCTCTCCAAAGAAAAAATGTAAGTTAACTGCGTGGGCTAAGCATTGCGTAGAGAAGGGCGAACAAGGTAATGTTTTCGCCACACTTTCTAATATAGACAATCTTCCTGAGAAAAATGTTTTTATTGAAGGATTAGGAATTAATTTATGTGCAATGTGGAACAGGCTACATAATACAGATCTCCCACAAGGGTTGAGGGATCTGAATACTTTATTGTTTTCTAGAGATACTGCGGAGAAGGTGCTAGAGCATGTTGAGAGGATTCTTGAATATAGAAGGGAGCTGCAAAGGTTACGGTATGATGATGAAGATGGTGATAGTTTGGACGTTATGTTCGTACAGAAACGGTTCTTTCCTTGTCGTAAATCGATAACTGAGGAAACACAAATTTGTACGAAAGATGCGATTATATGGATCTCAGATTTGTCGATAACTCCCGTAGAAGTATATGACACGTATAGTCAATATACGTCAGAAATGCAGAGGAAAGTGATACAGGTAATGGTAGAGTACCTACAGGATGAGTGTGTAAAAAGAAAGATTTGTTGTCCCGCAGAATTATTGAGTATTTATAAAAGGGCTTTTTCATTTAACACTTCTTCAGCAGTTTTAGCACTCGATTTGGCTCTGTTGCTTAGTAAGCGTTCAGAGCTGCCTACTTCTCAGTTGCCTATGAGAGAGGTCCCTCCGACATTTGTCCCAAAAATAGAGATTCCCGATGATCCTGCAACAGGCGCAGTTGTTTGAGAAATTCCTGCACATTATGTGTCACAGTTTGTTCACGTCCCGTTCTCGAGAAAGGAAGTGAACACCATTAAACAATCTATTCCCAACATTAGGAAGAATCCGACAGGGTTCTACAAAGAAATAGAGTCTGTCTTGCAATCATCGGTATTCACCTTAAGTGATATCAATGTGTTATTTCCCGTACTCCTGCCTGTCGACTTGTGGAACCAGATTAGAACTGTAGATGATGTACCAGGGCTAGGAGATACATGGACTAACATGGTTAGACTCGATGGAGAAAGACCAGCTGGCGAAAGACCGCCTCAGGTAATACTAACTTTGCCTGATAGGATAGTAACGAAATTGAAAACTATAATTACTGAAAAGAGAATTATTTGGGACAAGCTTACTGCCTGTGCCGAAGGGAAGTCGGAGGGTGCTACTGAGTTCTTCAATCGGTTCAAACAGGTATTTTCAGATTTCAGTGGACAAGATTTAGGCACAGAGCCTGGGAAAAGATTATTCATGGACAAATTTGTGCGTGGATTGCTGCCTGACATCCAGTTGCAAATGATGTCCTCCGAGAGCGCTTGGCAAGCTTAGTCTCAGTCAGAAGTATTGCATATGGCTCAGTACTACGAGAATCGTGTCAATAATGAAAAAGAAAGTCTAGAAGAGAAAAGGTGACTTAAAAACGAAAGTATTATTACTGCTAATTATTAGTGGCCCTAGAGGGAGTAATTCGCAATTTAGAGGTCAGTACGTTCCACAAGGAAATGTGCCCTTGGGTCCTGTAAACATTAACCAGTGTGCTAATTACAGACAAGAGGGTCATTGGCGTGCACAATGCCTGATTCTGCAACAGAGGTCAAATAACATTTGGGAATATGGGTTGATGATCCAGAGGTCGCCCAGGTGTAGGGGGTCCAGGTAGAGGTCAGTTTTCACAGGATTCACAGCAACCTTTTTCGCAGGACAATCAGGCATCGAGTGTGGATAATAAAACATTTTTGATCATCCTTCTGCTGCTTACCTCTCTGAAGTACTTCCTTTTGATGACATTCTGTTTTGCTAGGATTCCCCAAAACAGGGTTTGGAACCAACGCCTATTCCCATTAATCAGAAAGGTCCCTACGTTGAGATGTTAGTGGGAAATAGGAAACATCTATTCTTGATAAATACAGGGGCACAGAATTGTTCCATTGATCATTCACAAGTTCCAAGCATTCCACTGTCAGGGCAAACCAATGTTTCTGTAGGGTTTTCTGGCACACCAGTTGTCTGTCCGGTTTCTTCGCCGGTACTTATCTCTTTGGGTCCCTTTATGGACCATTGTCCATTCCTTTTGACTATGAATTGTGGAGAGAATTTGTTGGGGTTGAATCTGTTGAAGGAATTAAATGCAGTAATTCATTGTTTCTCTGATGGAGTCAGTTTGACGATTTCACCACTACAACTTCCTGTCTCTCAATTCTTGACCAGACCTTTGCCGCCGGAATTCAGTGATGTTCCGGAGTGTTTGTGGGCTATTGATAACGATGTCGGTGTTTTGCAAATTGAACCTGTTAAAATTGTCTTGAAACATGGAGTAAAGCTGCCACGTATTCCACAGTATAAGATTTTGGTCGATGGTGAGCAAGCTTTGAAAAGCAGTGTCTCCGATTTTGTGCATAGAGCGGTGATTGAGGAAATTGCAGTAGTTTGTGCAATAGTCCGTTTTTGCCCATTTACAAAAAAGGCCATAATGCAATTCCTTTTCGTTTCATAATTGATCTACGTGCTATCAATAAGATCGTTGCTCCACAATTTCCAATTGTGCCTGATGTGACGACGATATTAACTATGATCCCGGCTTCAGCTACTCATTTTAGTGTTGTGGATCTAAAGAACACTTTCTTTAGTATTCCTATACACAAAGACCGTAGATACTTGTTCGCATTCACCTTAGGGGCACGTTTGTTTACCTTCACCAGTGCACCGCAAGGTTACACGGAAAGTCAGAGCATTTATAGTAGGGCTTTGAAAGAGCAGCTAGATACCCTTGAGTTGCCCTCTACTTGTACACTTCTTCAATATGTTGATGACTTGCTTTTAGCTGCTGACTCAGAGAGCGCTTGTGAGGATGGTACTGTGTTGTTGCTTATTCACTTGGCTAAACATGGACACAAAGATTTGCTTAAAAAAGTTCAATATAGTTGTCAGGAGGTCGCCTATTTAGGCTATCTCCTGTCAAAGGAGGGAAGAAGGTTGACGCCTGAATGGATAAAACTCATTTCTAGCATGTCTGTCACAAAAACGTAGAAGGAAGTTAGAGCCTTGATAGGAATGGCTTCTTACTGTAGGCAGTGGATCCCCAATTTCCCACTAGTGATTAAACCAATGTTGGCTTTGACGAAGAAGGGCATTTCTTCACCATTACCATGGAACCTGGTACACCAGCATGCATTTTATCTGCTCAAGACTGCATTGTGCTCGGCACCAGTTTTTGGCACACCAAACTACGAAAAGGCCTTTGTGTTGTATGTGCATGAATGTGATGGATGTGCTTTTGCTGTATTAACGCAGGAACATGGAGGGAAGAATAGGCCCTGCAGCTACTTTTATTCCGCCCTTGGTCCTGTAGCATGCGCTTTGCCAAGATGTTTGCGAGCTGTCGCTGCTGCTGCTGCGTCTGTAAAACAGAGCTAGGGAATGGTCCTAGGCCATGCTTTAACCCTGATGGTACCTCACTCTGTAGATGTTCTATTAAACAGAACACAAACGCAACACCTCACCTCCGCACGATTAACGAGATATGAATTGGTCTTGTTTGCACCGCACATACAAATTAAGAGGTGTTGTGTTCTTAATCCGGCTGAACTTTTACCTTTCCCGCAAGGTACTGCTTGCAGTGACAAAGAGTCACATGACTGCCTTTACACTACCGAACAAGAGACAAAGGGTAGAATCAATCTGAAAGATACTCCTTTGAACACTTCACAAGGGGAGCTGTTTTGCAATGGCTCCTGCTTCAACCTCCTGGATGGTACATCCACAGCTGCTTTTGCAATCACTACATTGAGCATGGTCTTGGAAACCAAGAGAATCACACATAACTCCGCGCAGGCCGCAGAGATTATAGCATTGACCCAAGCTTGTGAACTTTCCGAAGGGCTTACAGTAAACATATATACGGATAGTCAGTATGCCTTTGGGATGGTTCACAACTTTGGCAGACTTTGGGCAGAGAGAGGTTTCTTGACTTCACATGGTACTAAAATCCAACATGGCTCCTTGATAGTACGGCTACTCTCAGCACTTGCACTCCCTACTCAGCTAGCTATCATAAAATGTGCAGCGCATCAGAAGATTGTAGACGATGTAGGAAAAGGGAACGCGTTCGCTGACCAGATAGCCAAACAGACTGCCACCGATCTCTCTTCAGAAATGTATACTTCAAGGGAAGCCACAAATGTCTGTACTTTGGATGAGGGTATTGATTCCATAAGGGATATCCAAGCCGATGCCACGTTATAAGAATATAAGAAATGGGCTGAGGGCTTGGGAAAATTGGATGATGATGGGTGTTGTGTGGCCAAATTGAAGTGACGCATATATTATGATGATGGTTTTTATGGCTCATGGTCCCACCCATATATATGTGCTCGTAGAATTACTGAAATGTTGCAAACAGTATGGGTAAATGACAAAATCCCTTGGATAGCTGAACGCTTCGTTCAGGGATGCATGATATGTTTGCAGCATAATGTGGGAAAGGGCACATCAACTCCTAGGGGTAGTTTTGGTCCACCTTCTGTCCCCTTTTTGGTTATTCATTTTGATTTTATTGAGATGGAGCGTTACAACAATTTCAAATATGTATTAGTTGTCATCTGTGCTTTTAGAAAATGGGTTGAGGCTTACCCTGTTAAAGATGCCACAGCTATGACCACGCCAAAGACTATGTTAAAGGAATATTTTCCAAGGTTTGGGTTACCGAGAGTCATCTGGTTGGACAATGGTCCACACTTTATCACTGCTGTAATTCTGCAGATATGCGCGGGATTACAGATCGATAAACGGTTCCATTCGGCTAGACATGCTCAGTGTACAGAAATAGTGGAAAGACACAACGGCACCATCAAGAACAAACTTGCTAAGAAGTGTGCCGGCACCAAACTAAAATGGCCGGACGCCTTACCAATCGTGTTTGGTATCTATGCGAACAACCCCTCAAACTAAGACTGGGCTCTCTCCCTTTCAGGTGGTTATGGGGAGGCCAGCTAATATTTGGAATGTTCCGAAGTCTCGCTCTTCACGAGATGTCGAAAATGTACTTCTCTCTGATTACTGTGGCCATTTAACTAAAAATATGTATTTGATTTATCACCAGCTGCGAGAGACTTTACCTGTACGGTACAATGGTTCTGGTCACAGCATACGACTGGGGGAGTGGATCCTTGTGAAATCGTTTCAGCGATCCTCTTGCCTCGCACCTCGTTGCCGGGGCCCCTTCCAAGTTTTGCTGGTCACACAGACTGCGGTGCGGGTAGCAGGACGGAAGAAACGGATACATGCGACGCACACCAAGAGGATTCCACACCCAGTGCCACACGATACAGAAGATACAGAACCACTCACCAATGCTGTAACCAACGATCACGAAGCAGCAACCAGCATCGAGAGTGCATCAGAGACTCTCCCCGAGCCTATGAGGCCTGGGGAAACAGCCACTTTGTCTCAACATTCTCCAACAGTTTCGTCTTTTGAATTTGTTCCGGATCTTGCATCCGATCCTGCTTTGGATTTGTTGCTTCCAACGGGAAGTGACGACACGTTGTTCACAGATCTTTCAGTACCAGGAACCACAAGGTACGATCTGCGTCCAAGGAAATAGACTTACTGCACGGTTCGGCTGTGCCATAGAGGGAAATCATTAAAGGGATTGCCTCTTTTGGGCAGATCATTTGTACAGAAGGGGATTCTGTTGGCTAGGGTTTGTGGAAGGACTAAGAAAATGCTCAGCCTGGAGGTCGCCAGCAAATAACACTGGTGCTTTCGTTTGAAGATTACAATGTCTGCTACTGCTCCTGCTCGTATAGGACTGATAGGAGAACGTGTGACCAGCTGCGAGAATGGACAATCCACTGTGTGGGCCCCGAAAACGTATTGCTGTCTTGTAATAATGTTAATTGGTTTCACATTAATCATTGTTTTAGGTTTCTGGTATTTAGAAGAAGTACATCCGTTTGAGAATGTGTTGCCTACTGAAAATGTACCTACTGTTTCTACTCCTGTTAACTATAGCCCTGATTCAGTTTCTTTCTGCATACAAAGGAATGGTACTCAGTTAATGGGTGATTTTAAAGGTTGCGCCAACGTTGCAAATTTGACTAGCGACGACAGACCTTTGTATGTAGATGACCCTGTCTACTTTGTTTGCGGTAATGTAGAATTTCCATGGTTACCCAGGGATTGGCAGGGAACTTGTTATTTAGGGATCCTGTTACCCGGGGTATTCATTTCAAGTACTGTAGAGATTTCAAAGGCTCGTCCGCAGCGAGACGAGAATGGTGACACTTAAGCACAAGTTCAGGGTGATGTAGCTAAATCCTTTGTGCCATTTTAGGGACAAATAATGAACTCTGAAGATATCAGGAGACTTGCGAGAGTACTGGAGAGGACCATCAACCAGACCACTATAATATGACTCTAGAACAGAAAGCAATAAGGTTAGTAGCACTTCAGAACCGGATGGCATTAGATGTCATCCCGGCTGAACGTGGTGGGGTATGTAAATTAGTGGGGTCCGCTTGCTGTGTTTTTTGTGCCAAATTCCTCCCCAACTATCTTCAAGGCAATACAGAATCTGCATGTCCTAAGTTCAGAAGTGCATGTTCCCGAGGGAAACTGGGATCTTAGCGCTTGGTTCTGGGACTTCTTGCGATCTTGGGATGGAAACTACTTTCGGTCTTGCTGATCATTTTAGGTATCCTGTTGTTTCTTTGTTGTTGTATACAATGTCTTCCTGGCATGTGTTCGATGCTAGAGGGATGTTGTGTACAAGCAATGGGTACATTAGGACATAAAGTATACACCTCAGAGAAAACCTGTACGGGATATCCAAGCTGATGCGATGTTAGAAGAATCCAAAAGGTGGGCTGAAGGCTTAAGGAAAGTTGATGATGACGGATGTTGGGTGGACATAGTAGAAGGGAAATGGCTACTCCTTGACATGTATGTCATGATGATGGTCATCATGGCCCATGGTGCTACGCATGTATGTGCCCAGAAAATGACAAAAATGTTAGAGAAGGTTTGGGTAAATGACAAAATTTCAAAAATTGCCCACCGCTACGTCTGGGAGTGCATGATTTGCCTGCAACACAACGTGGGAAAGGGGACAGTAACTCCAAGGGGTAGTTTTGGGCCACCCTCTGTCTCCTTTGAAGTGATCCACTTTGATTTCATTGAAATGGAATGATGCAATAATAAGAAATATGTACTGGTGGTTATCTGTGCTTTTAGTAAATGGGTTGAGGCTTTCCCTGTTAAAGATGCTACAGCTATGACTACTGCAAAAATCATGTTAAAAGAATACTTTCCACAGTTCGGTTTGCCAAGACTTATCTGGTCGGACAATGGTCCACATTTTGTCACCACTGTAATTCTACAGATATGTACAGCATTACGAATTGACAAACGGTTCCATTCGGCCAGACATGCTCAGAGCGCCGGACTAGTGGAAAGACAACGGTATCATCAAAAACAAGCTTGCTAAAACGTGTGCCGGCACCAAACTAAAATGGCCGGACGCCTTACCGATCGTGTTATCTATGCGCACAATCCCTCAAACTAAGACTCGACTCTCTCCATTTGAGGTGGTAATGGGGAGACCTGCCAATATTTGGAAACTTCCTAAATGTAACTCGTTAAGAAATGTTGAAAATGTACTACTTTCAGATTATTGTAGCCAATTGACTAAAAACCTGTATTTGATTTATCACCAGGTACGAGAAGCTTTACCTGTACGACACGAGGGCCCAGACCCGGCATACTGCCTGGGAGTTGGATGCTTGTCAAATCGTTTGAACGCACCTCCTGCCTCGAGCCTCGCTGGCGTGACCCATTCCAAGTCCTGTTGGTCACCCAGACAGCGGTGCGGGTCGCTGGGCAAAAGAACTGGATCCACGCATCCCACATCAAGAAACTTCCTCACCCTGTGCCACACGTTACAGAAGAAACCGAACCCCTCGCTGACACTGCAACCAATGATCCCAAAGCAGTAAGCAGCACTGAGAGTGTGTCGGAGAATCTTTCTGAGCCCGGGAGGCTTGGGGAAGCTGCCATTTTGTCTCCGCACTCTCCACAAATTTTGCACCCGGAAACTGGTGTTTCGAATTCAGCCCCTTCACTTGCCTCCGATACGTTGCTTCCAGCAGGAAGTGACGACATATTGTTTCCGGATCAATCAGTACCAGGAAAAGTTTGATATAATCTGCGACCACGAAGATAGACTTACGGCACGGTTTTGCTGTGCATTTGATAGACTTACGGCACGGTTTTGCTGTGCATCTGATAGACTTACGGAACGGTTCGGCTGTGCATTCAGAGAAGGAAAAGAGTCATTGAGGGCTTGCTTTTTGCCAAAATTTGAGAAAAGGGATTCTGTTGGCTAGGGTAGTGGAAGGACAAAGAAGTCGCTCGACCGGGAGGTCGCCAGCAACAAACTTTGGAGTGTCCGTTTGAAGACTACGATGCCCGCCACCGCTACCGCTCGTATGGGACTTGTAAATAAGGGGGCGACCAACCGGGACAATGGACAAAATGCATGGGTCCCGAAAATGTATTGCTGCATTCTTATAATGATATTTGTTTTTTTAATAGTCGCTGCCTTAGGATTGTGGTACCTCGAGGAAACACACTCTTTAGAACATTTGTTGCCTACTGAAAGTGCACCCATTGTTCCTACTCCCTTTGTACATTTGCATACTTTATCCCCTCGGGATTCCCAGCACAGACAAAGGTACCACAATAACACTTTACTGCTTATCATGAATGCTACGCATGCCATTTTTAATAAATCTAACTGTTGGGTCTGCTCACATTTACCGCAACACGGGGATAAGGGGCTAGGTTGGTATATTCATCCTTTACATTGACAACTGCTTGCTATGCTTCTATTAGAGCACTGTTTTTTGGCCAATGGAATGATAGCATCTCAGGGAACTTTGATGGCACCAATTTGAATAGTTTTGAGAAACGTGTTTTGCTGCTCGCTTTTTGCAAATAGGAGTAAACAAATGTTGCTTCTATTAGGCCTTCTGATAAACTGTCTCGTCCTTTCCAATCTTTGATTTCCTTTAAAATGGCTCCAATAGGCAATAAGGACGCCATGCCTCCTTCTTACACTGTTAACCATAACCCTGATTCAGTTTCTTTTTGCATACAGAGGAATGGAACTCAGTCAATGGGAAATGTTCTAGGTTGTGCCAACGTTGCAAATTTGACTGGGGAGAACAGACCTTTGTATGTAGGCGAACCTGTCTACTTTGTCTGCGGTAATGTAGCATTCCCATGGTTGCCTAGGGATTGGCAGAGAACCTGTTACTTAGGGATCCTGTTACTTGGGGTGTTTATAGCTAGTACAAAAGAAGTTTCGAAGGCTCGTCCACGGCGGGATGAGAATGGTGACACCCCAGCACAAATCTTGGGCGATATAGCTAAATCAGTTGTGCCATTTCGGGGGCAGGTAGCGAATTCAGAAGATATCAGAAAAAGCGAGAGTACTGGAGAGAACCATCAACCGGACCACGGACATAAACTATAATATGACGTTAGAACAAAAGGCGATAAGATTAGTGGCACTTCAAAACCGAATGGCATTAGATGTCATTTTAGATGAGTGTGGTGGAGTGTGCAAATTAGTGGGGTCCGCTTGCTGTGTTTTCGTACCAGATTCCTCCCCAACTATCTTCAAGGCAATACAGAATCTGCACGTCCTTAGTTCTGAAGTGCATGTTCCCGAGGGAAACTGGGATCTAAGCGCTTGGTTCTGGGACTTCTTGCGGTCTTACTCATTATTTTGGGAATCCTGTTTCTTTGTTGCTGTATTCAGTGTCTACCTGGTATGTGTTCGATGCACCAGCCATCCTTGTAAATCGAGGCTGCACCCCTGCAATTACGCATGGCATTTCATGTAAGCCGAGGCAGCACCGCTATGAAACGCATGGCCTTCTACCTAAGTCAATGCGGAACCCCCTGCAAAAACGCACAAGACCTCTTATAAGTCGAAGCTGCACTGCTGCGAACCAAGCGGCCTTACACGTAAGTTAATGCAGAACCCCCTGCAAAAATGCTAGAGCTCCCTCATAATTGGAAGCTGCACCCTTGCAAAAACACACGGCCCTCCACATAATTCGAGGCATCACCCCTGCAAAAACGCAAAAGCTCCCTCATAAATCAAGGCAGCACCCCAGCAAAAACGCGAGAGCTCCCTCATAAGTCGAGGTGGCAACCCTGCAAAAGGGCTTTGCCTACCTCGCAAGCCAATGCGGCACCCCTGCAAAAACCAGAAGCCCCCTAAAAAATGGAGGCTGCACTGCTGAGAAAACACATGGTCTTCCATATAAGTCGAGGCTGCACCCTTGCAAAAACGGATGAGTTCCCTCATAACTGTTGCACTGCTGCACCCAATCTGCCGGCATATACCCTGACTGCACTTCAACCCCATCAAGTCCAGAAACCATCCACCAGCCCCCTCACGTCTCAGACTACCCCAGGGAGCCCTCTCAAGTCCGGACACCACCCACTAGCCACCCCCACCTCTGACACTACCCCAGCCATCCCCCTGACAGGACACTGCCCTCCCAACATTGCCCTCACCTCTGACAACCCCCCTGAGGAAGCCCCCTCAAGCCAAGACACCACCCACCAGCCCCCCTCACCTCCGACACTACCCCAAGCAGCACCCTCAAGTCTAGACACAACCCACCAGCCCACCTCAGCTCTGACACTACCCCAGCCAGCCCCCTGGCAGTACACTCCCCTCCCCACACTATCCTCACCTCTGCCCCCACTGGGCAGCCCCCGCAATTCCAGATGCAACCCACCAGCCCCCCTCACCTCTGACACTACCTCAGCCAGCCCCCTGACAGTACACCCTCCTCCCAACAGTGCCCGCACTTCTGACACCCCCCAGGAAGCCCCCTCAAGTACAGAAAAACACCACCAGTCACCTTCACCTCTGACACTGTACCAGCCAGCACCCTGACAGTACACCCCCATTGCCACACTGCCATCATCTCTGACATCCCCTTGGCAGCACCCTCCAGTCCAGACAACACCCACCACCCCCCTCACCTCCAACACTACCCTTGGCTGCCCCCTGAAGTCCAGACACCACCCACCAGTCCCCCTCACCTTCAACACTACCCTAACCAACCCCCTGACAGTACACTCCCCTCCCAACACTACCCTCACCTCTGATACCCTCCCCCTGGCAGCACCCTCAAATCCAGACAACACCCACTAGCTCCCTTCACATCCAACACTACCCCAGCCAGCCTCCTGACAGTACACCCCCCCACACTGCCCTCACCTCTGACAACCCCCCACGTGGCCCCATCAAGTCCAGACACCACCCACCAGCCCAGCTCACCTCCCACACTACTCCAGGCAGCACCCTCAAGTCCAGACACCACCCACCAGCCCCCTTGCATCTGACACTACCCCAGGCAGCAACCTGAAGTCCAAACACCACCCACCAGCCCCTCTCAACTCTGACACTACCCCTGGTGCCACCCTCAAGTCCAGACACCACCCCCCTCATTTCAGATACTACCCCAGCCAGCACCTTCACGTCCAGACACCACCCACCAGCTCACCTCACCTCCGACACTGCACCAAGTCTCCTTCAAGTCCAGACACCACCCACCAGTTCACCTCACCTCCAACACTACCACACTGGTAGTCTATAACAGAACCAGTCAAATGCATGGCCACAACTCACCTGAACCTCTGATCTGGCCCAGCATGAAGCACTCCTCCAACCACCTCCAAATGATCATCTTGTAGAAATCCAGATCAATCCTGCACCAGAGCATCTGCTGTCATTCCCTGGCAGACCTGAATCAGCAGCACCACAACCATACAGCACGATTTTGCACATACCACACTGTAGCCACACCATCCCCATGTGACAAGGGAATGCAATGGAAAGTGGCATGTGCACAATGGCCATGGGTTGTTGCAAAGGCATCAAAGCACATTCACTGAATGTGTGCCGAGTACAGAAGTAAACAAAATCAAATATTGGCCTGATCCACTAATAATGACCAGGTGTGTTACAGCTTGAGCATAATAGTCCTGGTTGGAAGAGGTGGCAAACTCACTGTCAGGGACAACAACATGACAGGCCTGTGCATGGGTGATGGGAGGGCAGTCAGAGAGTGCATGACTCATTGACACAGGAAATGTGGGCTGGCCCACGGAAAGAGCAAATATGTCACACATCTGCATTACAGTGGCATAGGGTGAGCAAGACACGAGAGCAGGCTTTGGGTGACAGTGCATGCTTTTGGCCAATAAGCATTGCATGGAAGTGACACAGCAATGAAAAATATAACTGCAAGTGATGTGGCCACACATACACAGTGACCCCACCACCCACCAAAGCATCCATTATGCAAAATATACACTGCAGCCAATAGAGTGTGTGCACATACACAATAACAAGCATGTGCAAAGGGTACACGTCCAATACTGGACCTTCAATCCAAACAATGTGAAAGTCTGTAAACATACATAAAAGGTGGCATCACATCCATCATCACAGTTGAACAAGTAATGGCAAACATATCCACACATCACTGCAACCTGACACGGATGTACATCAGCTCACATACACCAGAACCCTTATCCCCATCCACACTGAATTTTGAATTCTGAAACATTTGTAAACACACGCATAACAAACTAAATCCAATCCTGGCACAGGTGGAACAAAGACTAGTTGAAAGTTTTAGTCATGTGAACATTTGTGCTATTTGAATGTACAGGACAGAGAACAAAAAGCTCATTATTTGAAGAGATGAGTCATTAGACCAGCATGAAAGGTCAGGAGGGAGTTAGCCCTCAAGTTCAACGGAAGGCTGTTCCACAATCTTGGTGCAGCAACAGAGAAGTTACAGTCTCCCCTTGAGACACATTTAGACCTTGGAATAGTCAGCAGATATGTATCTTCTGACATTAGAGGCCCAGCCGGATGATATTGTTTCAGTGTATTCATTAGATAACTTGGTGCCAGGCCATTCATGCCTTTGTAGACCAGACACCCCATCTTGAATTTTATGCAGTCCTCCACCGACAACCAGTGGAGGGAACAGCAGAGGCCTGAAGTTGAAGTATTTTTAGATACACCAAATACCAATCTTTCTCCAGCATTTTGTGCTTTTTGTAAGTGGCAAATATGTTTAGACTGGGCTCCAGTTAAAAGTGCATTGCAATAGTCTAACTTAGAGTTGACTAAGGCTCCCAAAACCATGGCATGATCCGTGTCAGGTACGTAGGGCAGTGCTTGTCGCAGCAGCCAGATGTTGTAAAAAATGTATTTTACTTTGGCTGAGACTTTACCATTACAGCCCAATTCACTCTGCCACACACATCCCAGATTGTTTACCTTAGTGGCGTATTTAAGTCTGGACCCCACAAACAAGGGTGAAGGGGGACTACCTTTTCCCTCCAGTAAATGTTTTGGTCCAAACAAGATAACTTATTTATTTTGTGTTAAGGTGAAGACAATTTTGTGCCATCCAAACCCCTATTTCCTCCAGCCATCTACCTACCTTAGCCAGAGCATCTTCCACATCATCGTGTCTGATGTACAGAGTCTCATCAGCATTAGAGTGGAACCTAAGTGGTATCTTTCCAAGATACCCATAAGAGGACGGATGTAGATATTGAATAATAGGGTGGAAAGTGCAGAACTCTGTGGCACACCACAACATTGGACAATGATTTCAGATGTGAAACCTCCCACCTGTACACATTGTTTACGCCCTGTTAGAAATTAAGTGAACCATTCCAAGGCACAGGTGTCCACATTTACTAAATTTTTGTTACGGTCTAGTAAAATATCATGGTCCACCGTATCAAATGCGGCGGATAGGTCAAGCATTACAAGCAGGGAGAGTTTACCTACATACCCCACCTGCAACAGCTCATCCCATACCGCCACCAAAGCCGTTTCTGTCCCAAATGTGTGGCGAAAACCGGATTGTAAATGATGTAGGAGGCCATTATCTTTGATATAATTCTGTAGCAGACTGGTGGCTACGTTTTCCAAGATTTTTCCCAGCCATGGAAGTCCAGCAATTGGGCGATAGTTGTAGTCCTCAGGATCCAAACCAACCTTGTTTAGCAGTGGAGAAACAACTGACAACTTCAAAGGGGCTAGGGCCACCCCCTGCGTGAGTGAAGCATTTACAAAATTTGTTACAAAAGTAGTTATTTATGAAAACAACTGCTTAACTACAAGAGCGGGAATTGGAAAAAGGGAGCCATTCGTATGTTTCAGTTGTGTCAGAAGGTCCCACATATCCGTTTATGATGCCTGTGTAAAACGAAACTGGGAAGTCCCAGTTGTTCCACTTTCCATTAACTTAGTGGATTCATTGGCTGTATTAACAACCTTCAGGGGAGATATACTATCTGAATCTATTTGAAAGTGAAAAACATTTTGGCTACTGGGTCATTTCAGCAGGCAACTTCCATAGTTGGGGGCATTTCACAGCCCACGCAGTCACGCTGCCTACACCAGGTGTTGGCAGTCATGACGCACACCCCTCAGGCCACAGGCACATGTACATTCCCAGAACACCCACAGAAAGGCAGGCCGTGGTCCACGACTTTTACAGGGTGGTGCACTTCCCTAAAGTGCTTGGTGCCATTGATTGCACCCATGTGGCCCTATGTCCACTTAGGGCCACAAAGTAAATTTATCGCAATCGCAAGCACTGCCATTCCATCAATGTGCAGGTTGTATGTGACGCCAAGAGAATCATTACCTCTGTATATGCTAACTATCCAGGGTTCACCCATGATAGTTTCCCATTCAGAATGTCACCCCTACACCGGGCCCTGGAAGCTGGGAGGCATGGCAACACATGGCTCATTGGTGAGTACAAATGACCCTGCAAATGCATGTATATCTCACACAGACAAAACCAAACCACTGACAAACCATGTCACCTCCACAGGGGATAGTGCCTTCCCTCTGCACCTACATGACGACGCCAATACGGAACCCCAGCACACCATCCCAAGTAAGATACGATGCAACATATATTGCAACTAGGGCCATAGTAGAGTGCACATTCAGAGTGCTTAAGTCATACTTCTGCTCCCTTGACCACTCTGGTGGTGAGCTACTATATGCTCCACCAGTAGTGTGCAGGATTATTGTGGCGGCTTGTGTCCTACACCTCATTGTAACACGGCGTGGTGCACCGGTGGACATGGTGGTGCCCCCACATCCCCAACCACATGCACAGCAGCTTTGCATGGGAGGGGAAAGGACACATGGCGAGGCTGTCCGTACCCAGGTTGTGGCACAAGTTCTCACCTAAAATCCAACCCCTGCGGAGTGCACTCAGCCCTGGCACATTTCAGGTGACAATTGATGTTGACAAAGGGACAATCATCTGTCCCAACCTTACCACCCAGAGAAGCTGTCCTTAGAAGTGCCACATTGTGTGCATCCCTCAGAACTTAAACTAACTCAATCTGGTGTGCTCAAAAGGAACACATAGAAGATGGATTATGCCACTAACACCATGCCAAAGTACACATCTAAATGCCAGTATGTCACCTAAACCCTCAAACACTTCATGTCGCCTGGTTAACACACCATATCATGGCATGTAATGTCAAAAGAGACAAAGAAAAGGCCAACAAATAACACTATTGTCACAAAGCTCTCAATTGGCCAGTACAACATACCAGAAACACAGGGCCCAAGAGTGAATCTGTCTGACAGTGAACAATCATAATTGCACATGTGCCTCAATGTGTCGTAACTTGCACATGGCACCCATGTATTTTTGTATGGCACTGCTAACTAAAGGGGGCTGGGAAGAGCAAACAACAGGAAGGCTAACAATAATGGAGATAGGCAAGCTAATACATGAAGATGGAACACGAACAAAGATGGATCCCAATGCACAAACAAAAAGGGATGCTAACGATGCACTGGACAAACAATCATGAACCCCACTAGGGGTATATACAAGGGTCATACTTAAGACTGCCCACATATATAACAGAAGCCCAATGCCTTTGTGTAAGTTACTTTTACACGCTGCACTCCTTGCATGCCCATGGAAAGGGGAAGCAGGAGTGACATATGTGTCTGGACCCTAAGGCACAAACAAGGAGTGTACCAACACAAGGCAAGCCTGCATGGGTCCAGCAGGAACCTACAGTGGATGCCCTTCGGATGCCACATAAAGCAACACACTGTCACATAAATGGGCCACACGGCTAGCATGGATCGGGAGACCTGTCGCTGCTGTCCCCAACCTCTGGTGTAGCATCAGAATGTGGTAGTGGTTAGGGAGGTTCACCATGCATATCCCTGGCCTGGTCCTCCATGGCAGTGGCCATGCAGGACTGAGATGATTGCATCTGCAACATGATGGCTCAGAGGTCCCCTTGCAACACCTCACGGGATGCAGGGAGTTCCTCTGTGATGGTATGAGTCAACTGTTGTTCAGACCGTCTACTGCGGGCTGCCTCGAGTGCAGCCAGTGTAGTTCTGAGTGGTTACAGGTCAAAATATCGAAATGCAATAGGGTCGAATCAAAAGGACCGAAAACAAAAAGGTCATTTTTTTTGGGGGGGGGGGGGTCCTCTCCAACCCCCTGATTTTGCTATAAAAAACACTTTTCTTTCCTATACGGAAACCCAAAAAAAGATATTCATTTAAAAAAAGGCATTCAACCCTTTTTTTCAGTCCTATTGACTCGACCCTATTGTATTTGATCCTTTTGTTTTAGATCCTTTGACTGGACACCGTTCTGAGTGATCTATACTCTAACCTCAAGGCATCTCTGTGGGGTTGAACCTCTGCAACCAGGAATGCCTGCCGAGCCCTCAGTTCTGCCCATCGGATCCTGTTGCTTGCATCCATGTGAAGCCTATGTGAGCGGCATGTTGACCACAATGCCCGAAGCTGGTGCTCCACCTGTTTTTCTGGGAGTATCATGGAATTGGCCACCCTATCCATGTCCTGAGCCAACATCTCATATGAAGCACCCTGTTCTTGTGCAAGAGTCTACATGGACTGCTCCCACACAGTATCGCCAGCTGCTACATGGCCACCGTGTTGGCGGACCCCACGCCCGCCTGGGCCAAGGGAACCTGACCCTTGACGTGATGCCACTGTCTGTGGATGAAGGACTGCATTCCTCCCTTGATCAGCTGGCCCAGGACCATGAGTCAATACTTTGGGGCATAACCCTGCAGCCATAATCACCACAGATGGATGTAAAAACAGTGAATGGCCCTGTGAGGGGCCCCCTTCAGACATTTGGGATACAACAGCACCCACACTCAATGCACTCACCTGCAACAGCATAGAGGAATCAAATTCTGGTTCACAACCAGAGCCATAGGTATCACTAGAGGCAGATTCATACTGAGTCAGGCATGAAATTGACTGTAGCACCAGTGGTTCATCATGGGCTGCCACACCACGTCCTCCACTGGTGCTTGTTTCTGGATCAGACTCCTGTTCCTCCTCCACATTCTCCTCTGCTTCCAGTGCCTCATCAGCTGCACTTGGACAGAAAAATACATGAAGACCCATGTAAATAGCATAGATCACACACATATGCATCAGAATGTTGTCATGCAACACATTAACCTGCATGTCACAAACTCCTGAATGTATGCAGTGTCAATGAAAGGGAAGGGTAGCATGAAAGCAGCCATGGACGTGCGTGGAACGGCTCAATACCACATGTAGTGCATGGTGCATAGCACCTGCTTCACACACAAGCACCTGACTGGCACAGTACAGTCACCAACATCACTGATGCAAATACACAGATGCCACGTAGCATAGCCATGCCTGAACTGTCAAACTGCATGAGATGGAACTTGCTGACTACGGTCCCAGAGCCATGTACAATGGATGTGACATGACATGACATATAATTCACAAACTCAAAACACACAAGTGTCACAAGGTGCAACAATGAAAGGGTGGTGGAATAGAGTGAATCCAGACACACCCATCCCGTGAGGCCAGGTCGCATTGACATCACGCAAGTGAATAGGCACGGTGAAGGGGAGATTTGGGGTTGGAAGTGGGGGTGGGCAGTGCAGTACATGGGAACGGCATCCAAATAAAATACAACTACATAATCAGTATTGAAAATGCAGCGGGCTGGTGGCAGTGGAAGTGTACGTGCAGACATCAGGTGTTAATTGCTGGTAGTAGTTTGTAGGAATACAGGAAACAGCCACGAGTGTGGGGGGTGGCAGGGAGGCAGTGCATGGGTTCAATTGGTGGCTCAGAGGCCTGTGACGGAGATCAGAGTGTGGGCAGGTGAGTAGTGCATTTTCTCAGTCATCCAGGACTCCAGCAGAGGAGATGAGGAAAGAAAGCACAACAGACGAGGAAGCATCAGAAGTTCCTCCAGAACCCAAGAAGGTTCCCCTCCAGTTCCATTGAGGCAGGGAGGCTGTACAAGAGGGAGGCCTCAGCCGAAGATAGACATTAACCACCCACTTATTGCTATGAGCAGCTACTGACCCTAACAGAGTAGGAAAGGCATGATTAAAGACCATGAGAAGGAAGCAAATTTGGAAGATGGAGTTGAACGAATTGCGGCTGCAGGACCCATATGGCCTTGTGGACAATGCACAGGGTTTGGAAATGAACAGTTGTAGGCACTGGGAACCAGTGCCATCATCACAGTCCTGGGCATACAATACCTGACCCCGAGACAAAAGTACAATTTCCACAGTCCCGTTCTGGATGAGTTGCCGAGGGAAGAGAGTAGAAGCACAGAAATGTTGGTAGAGTCCATTGCAGGAGCCCAACATAGGAGTGACCAGTCCTCTGGAGACAGTGGGCTGCTGGGGGAAGGAGAGGAAAAGAAGAACACCTCTGAGGAGGTGCAGCTGGCAGGGTGACCTCTCAGAGACGTCAGAGATGTGAGGAGAGAAGGCGAGTGTGGAGTGGAAGATTATCACAGTCTATCTGCCATCACAGTTTGGAGCAGGAAGAGGGCCAAGAGAGGCTGGACAGATAGTGACATGGAAGGAGTGAGCAGGTGTGGTGATGAGGATTGTCACAGTGTGCAGCACATCATTTGTATGCTGTCTGCAGGACAACAAGCACATGTCAGTCCACCATGACATGGTTCACCCATGGCAGTCATGTAAATGCAGGCAGAAGTGCCAGACAATCATTAGACTTCATCCAAGCAACATACACATGTTCTGGATGCACACGCATCACCACTCACCGGACAATCCCTCATAAATTGGCAGGTCTCCCATGCCTTGGATCTGCTCCACGTCAATCATATCACTAATGATCTCCTCATGTGGAGTGAGTTCATTGTCCTCTCGTGGTGACCCACCTCCAGTCACCAGAGTAGAGGAGTAGGCGGCACTCAGCTTATCTTTGTCTTGGTGTCGGAGGTCATTCCAACACTTCACTATGACAGGAGCTTTGTGCCTCTCATTGCCCAATGTGTTGATATGATTCGTGATGCACTGCCAGTGGGCCATACGCTGGGCATGCGTATATGTGCTCCCAGCCCACACGAGCATGACATGTACATGTTTCTGCACGTTTTCCATGAGGATCTGGAGTTCCTCATCACTGAAGCTTCTCTTCCTCAACGTATGGGTCTCCTGAACCGTGCCTTGGGTCTGAGCCTGTTCCGCTACTGCACGCTTTCCTTCTTGCAAGCCATGCAGACCCTGAGTTTTTGGGGCCAAGTTGGTCAGTAAGGGCTGGAGCACTGGTGGACTGGGCTATGGCATCACCCACTGATGCTGGGACAGTAGGTTGCCTTGCAGGCATCCGTACCTGGGTGCTGGTGCCAGTACCTTTCACCAGATGTCCCTTCCCTTTAGAGACAAGGACATCTGCCCCCTGGTCTCTGTGGGCCTGGGCCAGGACCACTACAGGCCTGGATGGGGGATAATGAGCCTGGGTGGTGGTTGCTGCAGCTGCCCCTGCAGCTTCCTGACTCTGGCTGGTGTGGACAGCAGATAACAAACCTGCTCCTGGACTCCGGGTGCTGGGGATTTGAGCATCAGCTGCATATCCCTGACCCTGTTGGGTGGGGGGCTTAGCTCTCCCTGCATAGCCTCGGACACCTTGGACACCTCAGCCACCTTGGCCACCCTTCCCACCTGTTGCCCTCCCACTCATTGTCCTGGCCAATTTCAGTGAGGGGGGCAGTGTATGTGATGTTAAAGATACCAGTGTGCTCCTGCAAGGCTCAATGTAACCTCCGGAGAAAAGAAAAGTGGGCTGCGTAATGCACGGGCACCCCAAAAATGAAAAATACATGTACGCGACCCCTCAGTAGCCCACAAACAAACGTTACACAGTACACTGTGGCACCCAGCAACACAAAAAATACACATGTGAAGGACACGTAAGATACTGTGATGTTAAGAAATGGGGTATGCGACACGCACACAGAGGCACCCACAGTATGCAAAATGCATATGCAACTCACCGGCAGCCTCAAAAGTACATGCATGGAGGCTAAACCCCCACCAAAACAAAAGGCTCGAACAGTCGCAGTAGTGAAGAGATCGCATGGAAACAAAGTCCACAGACCTGTCTGTTATAAGTCGTACAAGCGTGTGATGGTCTCCTAAGCACTACTTTTTCCCCGATTCTGAACGCCATGCCCAACGTTCAGCGCGTGTCACGTAATTTCATGCAAACGTGCTGTTTCCGCATATGCATAGTCACTCTGTTTCCGGCAGCCCACATGAGTAACACGGAAGACCCACGCTCCTGCCGACCAGCCCATTTACCTGCCACCAACTGCCCTGAGCTGCCTTCTATGAGCCATCTGCTGCTGCCTGCCCACTGTGTGTGCCTGCTGCCCACGTTACCTGCAATTTGATTGCCTGCTATCCGGCCATTGCTATTGCCCCTGTCGTTGGACATGTGACCACCTCTGCTGATTCTGAAGACTCCCAATGTGCCAGACCACCTCTCCACAGCACAGCCTCAGGACCACCTTGCCCACCCACACCAGACTCGGGGGTAGCCATGTCAGAACCAACATCAACTGAGGGAAGTGTCAACCCCACAGAAGCGCGGCAGAGGGCTGTCAGCTTCAGTGCAAGAGAAGTTGACATCCTGGTGGAGCAAGTCCTGGGGCAGTATGATGCCCTCTTCCACCGATCAATGGAAGTCAGCAAGGAAGGATGGAAGAAGATGTGGGCCAACATTGTGGGTGTGACAACAGGGTCAATTGTGGCTTACCTAAGCCAGGGTAGCAAATGCCATCCCAAATCTAAGGGCATAATGGTACACAATGGACGGTTCAATGGGGAAACAACTTTTAGGTAGGATCTGTGAGAGAGAGGTAGTTGTGTCCAACGACTAGGACTCCCACAACTACCATCACAAGAAAAAGAGCTGCTCTGGCCCTCTGGTCAGGCACCCAAAATCCCACCAAAGATGAAAAAAAGGGGGGGTATTGTTCGCTAGGGTTGCTTGGCTGTGGACATGTGGATAAATATGTACCGCATGCAGTGTTAGCACCTGCCTGCAAAAACAAAAACAAAATGGGGCAACCATCATGGTGGTAGATTAATAACGAGAGGGCGATTGAATCTCGTTGTAGACCAAAATGGTTTTGGCTACCATGTGCATGTCAGAGACATCGGGATTTCCGTGGCTACTTTATTCACCCTGATGGCTCAAAAAAAAAAAAACTCTTTACATGTGGGTGGTTGCCCACAGAAAAAAATATGTAAAAGCTGGTTTTACAGTAAAGTGTTCTATTTGTAGCTAAAAAACGCGCAGTCCCACTAGTCCATGGGACGTGCTAGCAAACCCATGCTGGCCTGGGTTTAGAAAGCAGTTTATCGGTACCCCCCCTCTTGGTCTTGGGGGTGCTGTGTGTTGTCGTGGAGGAGCCACAACAGGTCTGGTCGACCGGTTTCGATGGTTATAAGTAGTTGTGAACCATCTTCTTCAGGACACCAGAGTTCTTCATGTATTTATCAAATCACATTGTCCTCATAGAAGGGCAGCAGTGGCGGACTGCGTGGGGTCCTGGATGAGGAGACACAAAAGAACATTGCAAGGAGGGCATAAGTCAACCTCTAATTGCAATGTTGCAAAGTGGGATATCCAGAGGGCTCAAATTCAAGTTACATAACTGCTTGATGCTGACAAGAAAAACATATGCTCATGTGATACTTTGGAGCATTGCCACTGGTTGGTGGCTTAAAAACACAGGATACCTTAGCCCAAAGGAAAGGGAGCGGTGAAAGGGAGGAAAAGGTGAAAGAGGAGCAGGGAAGGAGAAGGAAGGCTGGGGGGGAAGGGTGTGTATGGTGGGGCCCGGAGGGAATGTGATGCAGGAGGGAGTCAAGGGGTAAAATGCCGCTGGGTGCGGCGCCTACCTAAATGTAGGAAAGTAGAAGAATCCACAGGGAAAGCTGTCCAAGTCTGCACCTAGAGTGGAAGGGCAGCTGTTGGGAAGGCAGTCTGAGGTGGCTGGAAGGGCGGCCAGAAGGGGGGAGTGGGTGCTCTTACCTTGGTCGGTAGAGCGCTTGAGTCGCTGCAGTCCGCTCGGTCAGGAGGCCAAAAACGTAATGACCGGGCTGCAGTAGCTGGCAAGTTCCTTGTGCGACGCGGAGTGGGGGCTTGACTCAGAACGGCACAAAGGCTAATCAGGGGAGGGCACCACAAGGGTGTGTGCCCTGTATAGGGCCAATGGTAGCACGTCTGGTCATGGGCCAATGGTAGCACGTCTAGTCGTGGGTGTGTGCGTGCAGGCCAATGGTAGCGCGTATAGTTGTGGGTGTGTGCGTGCCGCGAACGAACGCTCGGGGCGGGTCCCACTGATGGGAGGCCCGCGCCGAGCACTGCGTCCGAAAGAAAAGAAAGTGATGACTCCCTAGGGGAGGGGGGGGAGCCAAAGGGGAGGAAGGGGGAGGGGTAAAAAGGGAAAGGCACGGAAAACGGTGTGCACAGGCAGTGCCAGCAGTGAGTGGTGGGGTGAAAGAGAGATGGGAGCTGGTCAGATGTCCTGCTGGCAGCTGAAAGCCTAGAGGTGGGGGCAAGACCCGAGGTGCATCAGGATACCGTGGGCCCACAACACATGGAGGGGCAACGAAATGTGGGATTGGAGAGAAAAATGAATGGAAGCAGGTGGATAAAAAAAGTGTATGAATTGGGGAATGTGAACGAGAGAATTGAAAAACGGGTGAGTGGTGAATGGGCGGAGGAAAAGTGAGCACAGGATCTAGTAGTTCGTAGCATAGGACGGTGAACAGGCAACTGACATGGCGCGTGTGGTTGCTTGGATGGGGCACATCGGTGATGAAAGCTACAGGACTGCAGTGATGCAGTGAGCTATGGGCAAAGAAATGCTGTGTGCAAGTGGAAAAGGAAGGAAGAGATAAGCGAAGAGGAAGGAAAACAGAAAGAAAGAAGAACACAGAACAGAAGAAAACAGAGTACAGTAGGTCAATTCCATAGTGTGGCAAACTGTCTGTGGGGCCACATCATCATCTGCTGGGTACACATTGCAGACGGACAGAAGGGAATGAAAAGTACTTCAGAATTGGAGAACAGCAAGCTCCTGCCACTGCATAGCTTCCTTCAGGCCTTGATTGCTCATGTCTAGGCGGAAAATTCACTTCTGCTCTTGGGTGAAGAGCAAAGCGTGGTAATTTCCTCCTCGTTTTGGCTGCTTAATCTTCTCAAGGATAGTCCATTTGAAGAATTTGGCTGTGTGGCCTTCTGCCAGGAAATGAGGAACCATGGGTGCTGACAGTTTCTTGGTTCGAATGCAAGATCTGTGTTCGATCATTCGTTTTTTGACTTCTCTGGCCGTAATCCCAATGTAGCGCAGGTTGCACGGGCAAGTGATCATGTACACAACTCCTTTAGTGTTACAGTTGGTAAATACTTTTTGAACCCTTGGTCTCATCCAGCCAATGTCTATGGTGGTGCTACGGGTGGTATGTGTGCACATGGAACACTGCCGACAGGGCTATGGCCTACAGGGTGGGTTTGGTTCCATAAGGTGTTCTGCGTGGCTGGTGCAGTGTCTGATTCTGGGCGCACTGTGTTGACCAGTGTATCTCGCAGGTTGCGTCTTCTTTTGAGTGCGAACCGTGGGAGAGCTATGGTGGATGTGCCAGTGTTCAAGATGGGACATAAGGACTTAATCTCCTTTTTTATTTTGTTGAGTAGAGGAGAGTAGCTCAGTACTGCCGTGATGGTTTTGTCCCGTTTTCTTTTGATGTTGCTCAAGTGTGCATTGGCGTGTGATATGCCTAGCCCTTTTGTAGGTATCGTGGATGATCTTCTGTGAGTACCCTCGCTGGGCCAGTTGGTTTTTGAGGATTTTGGCCTGAGAAGTGTAGTTGTCTGTCCTGCTGCAGAGGCGTCTATAGCGCAGGAATTGCCCAAACGGAAGGTTATCCTTGAGGGATTTTGGGTGGTAGCTTGAGTATGTGAGTTGTGAGTTGTTATCAGTGTCTTTGCGGTTACACTTTGGAAATGAGTCCGCCTTCTGATGCCATGATTGCTAGGTTGAGGAAATGCGTTTGTCTTCTGTCTTTTTCCATGGTGAACTGGAGATGGGCGTTTTGTGTATTGATCCAATTGTGAAATGCGAAAAGGTCCTCGTTGGTTCCTCTGAAAATGACGCCAGGTTAACAGTTGATATCGAAATGGGTTGGTGACTGGGTAGATATGCTGAAGTTTGAAGGAGTTCACGTACAGGTTCACCTGACTGGGTGCGAACATGGCACCCATTGCGGTGCCCGAGTCCTGTTGATAGAACTGGTCATTGAACATGAAATAGTTTTTAGTGAGGGCTATTTCAGCAAGAGAGGATATGAAGGTAGATGGTACCCCGTGTAGCTCAATTCCTGAGTCCAGGAGGTCTTTAAGCATTATGAGGGTTTCTTGTTGCAGAATTTTGGTGTAGAGTGACTCTATATCGATAGTGACTAGCCAGTCAAGTTCCAGATTGAAAGGCAGGGAATCAAGTAGGATGAGCATGGCTGTAGAGTCTTTGACATAAGATTTCATTTTTGGGATTTCTTCTTTGATGAAAAAATCCACATATTGGCTGAAAGGTTCCAAGACAGACTGTATTCCTGAAACAATCGGGCTGGCCTGGTGTAGGCAGGATGCCTTTGTGTATTTTTGGTAAGGCATATAGGGCCGGAGTCCTCGGGTGTTGAGGTGTCAAGAAGGATGCTTCCCTTGAACTCACATAACCTTCTGCTTCTGCTTCCTCTACAATGGGTGCTATCAAGGCCTGGAGGGAGGTTGTTGGGTCACTCCAGAATAGGTGGTAGCTGGTGTTATCGCTGACTAGAGTTTCTACCATCTTAATGTAGTCAGCGGTGTTCTGAATGACAATGGCACCTCCTTTGTCCGCTGGTTTTATGGTTATTGCTGGATTTTTTCCTAAAGCGGAAAGGGCTTCAAGATGGGTTTTGGAGCAATTGTTGTGAATAAAGGGGATGTCTGCTTCGATTTCTGTGAGTTTTTACATGAGAGCCTGCTCAAATGTGATGGATTCTGGCGTGTAGGCACTTAAGGGTACGCAGAACTGTGATGGTGGTCTCAGGCCTGTAGTATCCTGTGATGTGTCAGTCTTGTCTTCAAAAAATTGCTGTACGCGGATCTTCCGAAGGAGTTTGGTGCATTCAACCTGAGTTTGAAATGGGTCGTATCTGGCTGTAAGTATAAACGAGAGGCCTTTCTGGAGGATTTCTTCCTCTGGTCGTGGCAGATTGTATGAGGACTGGTTCACAATCAGGGAGGTAAAGGTGTCATTGCCTGTCCTCTGCTGTGTGTTACCATCATAGGTTGTTGGGGTGTTTGCCATCTGGGTCTGCGTTGTCCTCTGCCGTGCTGGCCTAAAAAAGGTACCGCAGGGGTGTTGTATTGTGCAAGACTGTTGAATTGGACTCTTTGGCCTTGGCGCCGTAGCTGCGCGAGCTGTTGCTGTAGTTGGAGCTGGAGTTGGAGTTTGACCATGTTCTATTTTGGCCTCTGTGTGAGTTCTGAACCCGGAGTTGGGCTGCGTCTCTCCTTGCTTGTCTCGCCTCGTCGGTGAAATATTCCTCAGCGACATATGGGTAAACTTTCACATGGGTGAAGTTCTGTAAGTCTTTAAGTTTCAGAATTTTCCTGTTTAGGTTGGTGTCCTTGAATTCTTTGAGAGATGTTTCTAATAAAGCCAGTTTGGCTGTATAAATCTCTATTGCAATTTTGGTCTTGAGAGTATCGCTTTTCTGTGTAAGTTCCGCTATCAGTTTGTCAGTGACTGACTTGGCTGTATTAATAATGAGAATTAGCCAGTCTCGGGTACACTTGTTTGCTATAAATGACCAATCCTTTCTGAACTGGAGGTTGTCTAGGAAAATCTGTGGTTCTATGCGTATGATTAGTCAGTTAGGTGCGGTGTGTTGTCAAGATCACTGCAAAACATCCAACCCAAAGTATTCGACTTCGGCTCTTACCCGTTTCAAAGAAACTCTGTTCCTTTGATAAAAAGCCAAAACACCCTTTCCGAACCCGTGCTGCCATGTTGCCATGACGACTATGGCGTCCTCTCCACAAACAAACTATCACACTGCAAGAAAGAGGAGGGGCCAATCAAGTTCGCGGCTACCCGTTATAACACTTCCGGGCACTCGCTGCTTCTGATTTTCGTCTAAATCGCTGAAAGTTCCTGAACCCACGTCTTGTTTCCTTTGACTGCGCTTATCCTTTCCTGGCTTTGTTTTTGGACCGCAGTCTGTGTTTCTTGAACTCTTGCTTCCTTGTCTGTTTACGTTTTGTTACTTCTTGAACTGCTTCCACGTTGCCAGACTCCGGAACACTATTTGACCTGCCTTGCCTGCTGATTCTGATCTGCATTTCTGTCCGCACGCTGCCGAACCCCGGAACGCAATTTAACCTGCCTTGCCTGCTGATTCTGTTCTACTCTATTGTCCGCACACTGCCAAACCCCGGAACGTTATTGGACCTGCTCTACCTCTACTGTTTGCACCGGCTTCCCAGTAAAGTCCTTTTTACATTTTGGACTCAACACGCCGAATGAAGGAACAACAACTGTTTACACTGTGGCACTATTCACCACCTACCTGAGCAAATCTGTATGCCCGAAAAGAAGAGCGCAACGAACTAGAGACTGATTCCCGGCGCTCAGGTCATTAGGCGTCCTCGTTTCGACGGGATAGTCTGTGGACTTGAGACTGCCAAACTCTGTCTAGGCGTCCTCGTTTCGTCGTGAGTTAAGGATAGGTTGGGTTTGCAGAGTTTGCTCAGTAGGATCTTTTCCTTGTCTACCATTGGTAAGTTTTCACTGCCTATTACCTGATTCCTGATTATCGTTTTGTCCTTCTCTGAAATTGTTTGGGTTCCGCTCTATACGCTTAGTTTCCTGATAACTGGTTTAACCCCTACAGCCTATTCTCAGTGTATATCTGCCATTGTTACGGTGTTCCTTGATCAGCTGCTTTTCTACGCTCCACGGCTTCTGTCTCCATCTCCAGCTGCAACAGTAGAACCATCTTTCGACTAATTGGTTCCTTTGTAATTTTACTTAGAAATACAAAGGGACACATTGGTAGGAAGAACTCAACGGCTACACTTCGAGTTCTCCCACCAGGCCTCCTGATCACGAGTTGGACCAACTTGACACATGTGCCCTTAGATATTCGGTCATTAGAGCACCATGAAGCTCTGAGCAGATGATCTTTTTCTGAGAATTTCTATTTCATTCCATTCATCTGTGTTGCCGTCGGTGTTTGGCGCCAGATCGATCCCTAAAAGGGATGGATTGGCCAGGATGCCGTCGACCAGTTCCTCAGCAAAGGCTAGGTAGTGGCCTTCTGACATCGTTGACTGGGGATAGAGTCCTGATCTAAAGGGATGGGGTGACAGACAGGGGGGAGAAAAGGGGATGCGGGGGAAGGGGGTTGATTGGAAAAAGGTGTCTCAAGGAAAGTGTTGAGAATAAATTATCGAAAGGACAGAGGTGAGTCCGACCTTTCTGCTTTTAGAGTAAATCTAACCCCAACAACTGAAAACAGGGTCAATTGTGGCTTACCTAAGCCAGGGTAGCAAATGCCATCACAAACCGTATGGGCATAATGGTACACAGTGGACGGTTCAATGGGGAAACAACTTTTAGGTAGGATCTGGGAGAGAGAGGTAGTTGTGATGGTAGTTGTGTGAGTCCTAGTCGTTGGACACAAGAAAAAGAGCTGCTATGGCCCTCTGGTCAGGCACCCAAAATCCCACCAAAGATGAAAAAAGGGGGGGTATTGTTCGCTAGGGTTGCCTGGTTGTGGACAGGGAGATGTGTAATGCCTGTCTGGGAGGGAATGAATAGGAGCAGAGTTCGGCTCTCTGCATGTGGATAAATATGTACCACATGCAGTGTGTAGGGGAGGGTTGGTCCAAGAGACCCCCCTTGCCTACATCCCTTCCCCAGGTGAGGGCCATGGCTCATTGGGCATCCCAGGTGGTGGAGGGCTCACCTGCTGAAGACATTGCCCACACATATTGAATTTAGCTAGGCCTTAGAAACCATTTTGTCTAAATAAAGATGGTGTGAGCTCAGCGCACTGTAGCACGGCCCCCACCCTCGGAGAGCTTCAATTATCCCTGTTGCCGCAGCACCCTGGCAGATCCGCTGTGAGCCCGTTGCCACGGACAAGACGGACATGAGCTAGCGTAAGATACTAACACTGTAACATTTCACCTTCCGCAGTGTATCACTGCTCCCAGCATGACCCGGCCAGCGAGGTCTGGGTGATGGAGAGAACTGTAAAATGGTCATCGGATGAAAGTAGAAAAGTCCCCAAATACTAATGCCAAAACTACTTGTAATGCGTGCATTCTCTTCACAAAACTTCTTCTATTAAAGAAACCTGTAAAAATGTGTAATTATGGTAGAACACATGTTCACATGACACCAGCAATGAAGGACCCACACCCCTGCAGTTGTGTGCAAATAATAAAAAGCGTTCCGGGGGACTATTCGTTATATGTATCATTGAAAAGCTTACACTCCACGGTCCCGCGCCATAACTGAATTAATGCTGCTAGAGTACAAGGGAAGACAAGTGTAATCATACAGAGGGCTCATGTGAAGGACGCGCGAGAATGCAGCCGTCATGTGTGTATGTCTAAGCCCTTATGTGCCACTACCGCCACGCACGGGGGCGTGTCTCTTTCTTTGTGCTCCACCAACCACACTACTACCTCACTTACTGCAAATGTATATGCATATAACTAAATGCTGTAGTTGTTAAAACATAGTGTACAAATAAGGTGCTCAGACTGGCTATATTTGAGAGACATTTAGCAAAGTTGAAATATATGCTTTCGAGTGATCCAAATGAGTATTATAGAGTGTTCAAATGTTTGTACTTAAAGTCAGCAACACACGAGGAAGATACCTTTGTGAATATGTGCAAGGCCATTCCCCCTCCCACCCTGCGAAGACTGCCAAACAAGAGAGCAGAGGCCCGCGCCGCGCTGCTCCACCTCCCCCAACCAGGCTGGAGCCGCTTCAAAGATTTGTAGTCCCCTCTGCAGCACCCAAGGCCACGGCCCGTCACCTGCATTATTTACAGCATAGCAGTAAACCTCTGCCTGAATACACAAATCCAAAGGTGCCCCCTCTTAAGCCCCACAACCCACCGGATCACCTTAGACTTATGGCCCTGTTCAATTAGGATACCCAATACTGTGGCAACATACAGCAGCCCATTCATAACTACTTCTAACAAGACAGAGAGGCATGTACTGCCCGTCCCATGCCCTGAGACTTAGCCCCTCGACCTATGGTACCGGTCAACAGGACACTGGTAACCATGCACTGATGAATGACCATCAGACCCCTCACAAGGTGCATTCCTCCTGTGTTGCATTAACCTGTAGAATAACCTATTGAAAGATTTACTAAAGAAGATAATATTGCAATAACTGAATGGCTGCGGTGTGCATGGCCTAGGACAAGTAAGTCAGGAAAAGACATTCATCTCTGACACTGGCCACAATGGCACAACAACACCACCCGGATGAACTCAGCCGACCCGCCAGGCCCAGCCCAACCCACGAGGCTGACCAGTGACGTCCTCCAGCCAAGGCCAACCACATCGCAGCAGCACCTATAGCTAGTCATCACCACCCAATCCCATTGAACTTGTGCCCCTTATAGTATGTAGGTTCTGATGACGCGTTTTGTAAATCTATACGCCTGTCTTTGCTATTGTCAGACAGAGCGCTCTCAGAGTTTGCAGAGTTCTTTGCATGCCCTATTCTGATTGATAAACTCCCATTTAAGCTCACCCGCACTGTGTCTTGGCTTTATTCCCAACTTGGGAGAGTCCTTCATTGTCTCTCATTGCGGGGAGGATCGTTCTGGTTGGGGACGCTTGCCTTCAAGTGTTAGCACCAACAGCCTGCAAAAACAAAAACAAATGGGGCAAGCATCATGGTGGTGGATTAATAACGAGAGGGGGATTGAATCTCGTTGTGGTAGACCACACAGAACACCTTTATATGTTTTTCTGTGGGCAACCACACACATGTAAAGAGTTGTTTTTTGAGCCATCAGGGGGAATAAAGTAGCCACGGAAATCCCGATGTCTCCGACGTGCACATGGTAGCTAAAACCATTTTGGTCTAGCACAACGAGATTCAATCCTCCTCTCGTTATTAATCCACCACCATGATGGCTGCCCCATTTGTTTTTGTTTTTCTTTTTGCAGGTTGTTGGTGCTAACACTGCATGCGGTACATATTTATCCACATGCAGAGAGCTGAACTCTGCTCCTATTCCTTCCCTCCCAGACAGGCATTACACCTCTCCCTGTCCACAGCCAGGCAACACTAGCAAACAATACCCCTCCCCCCCTTTTTTTCATCTTTGGTGGGATTTTGGGTGCCTGACCAGAAGGCCAGAGCAGCTCTTTTTCTTGTGTCCAACGACTAGGACTCCCACAATTACCATCACAACTACCTCTCTCTCCCAGATCCTACCTAAAAGTTATTTCCCCAATTGAACCAACATCGTGGGTGCCATCAATGTGGAGGGGGTGGCACCCCGGGACTACCACCATGTCAACAAGCACTGGGAGGATCTCAAGGCCAGGACCCACAACAAGGCCCGCTGCTTCCTCAGGGCTGGTGTGAACCAAGGGGGCTGGGGCCAGTTGAAAAACTGACATGCGGGTCCTGGAGTGGTTTTACCAAGTGCTGCACACCTAGGTCTTGGATTTACAGCTCCGCCTGGAGTCGAAAGGTAAGTGTCTATGTGTTGGTGCCCTCAACAGTGCATGTGCATGTTGATGTGTGGTACGAGTGTACACCTTTTCCATATTGCAGGTATGCCTCTTGTGCGGATGTCTGTGTGCATGTCCGAGACAGTGCTGCATGTGTGTCCATTGAGGCATGTGTGCTACCAACGGTGTTACTGTTGCTATGTATGAAGCAAATCAGCATTTAAGAATATTCATGTGGTTGCTTAAATGTGTCTGAGACATGGCCGGGTGAGAGGTGTGACACATTGGTGCTGTTGTCCACATCATGGACATGCATTGTGCACACGTGCATGGGTCCGAGATATGACTGTGTGACTGGCCCCCAGACCGGGATGGATGGAACTGGAGCATTTGTATGTGTGCAGTACTCTTGCTGCCTGATGGACTTTGAGAGGACTCTGATGTCATAGCTCTGTGCACTGCTTCTGGGCTGACAGGTGATGTGTATGAATGACATGTGTATGTCCCATGATGCATGTGAGGAGCATGCACAATTTTTATGTGCTGACAGTGCCTTGTCCAAGGATGTGATTGTCTGTTGTGAAGGACCGAAATGTAAGTGATTGTATGTACGTTGCATGTACCTGTGTGTTGTGGAGGGTCATGATGGCTGTGACCTTTGGCAGTGTACTTCATGTGCATATGTACTGTGCAAATCACACATAGGAACCTGTTGTTTGTCTTCTATGTCTCCTTATCCACAGCAACATTGTCAGAAAAGGGCAGAGAAGGTGCTTTGGTGCCAGGCATCGGGGATGCCTCCACCAGGCCCAGACACAAGGCCCAGCCATGCTCCCAGGTAATAAAATCTTAAGGGGGCAAGGAGACTGGTGCTGCGTCAGAGACACCGGCCACAGCTGCTGAGGGGAGGTCCAAGAAGGTGAAAGTAGATGTGGACTCTTTGGCAGAGGAAGGGACAGGTGAGCTTGCACTGGGGAAATCCAGTGCGGAAGATGTTGGCTAAGCATCGAGGTTGGCGGGGGTGGAAGAGGCGGAGGAGGCCGCATCAGCCCAGTCCATGAGGCCCGGCGGGGGTGATAAGGTGGGTGTGACTGGTGCAGGTCAGACTAAGGAACAGGAGGCAGTTCAGGTCACCGTGGAGGTGCCTGTGCCTAATCCTGCCCCTGGGCCTGCACCAGTATGCACCTGCAGGCATAACCCAGACCGGACCCATCTGCAGGTGGCAGATGTTTCCACACAAACGGAAACACCAATACCTGCCGATGTCACCATTCGAGACAGGGTGGAACTGGTGCTGGCCAGTATCGCGAGGTTTACAGGCACCATTCGTGATGATGTGCAGGCATACGGTGGTGGGCTTGAACATCATCACAATGAGGTTGGACATCCCAATCCTGGTCTCGAATTGGGTGTGTGGACTGGAAAATTCTGTGACAACCTCCTCGTCATCTTCTTCTGCGTGCCAGTTGTCCTCCCTGGTGGCTTCTGGCCCAGATACCACCAAGGCCCCCTGTGTACCTGTCCCACCCACCGCGGCCCATCTGGTGGAAATCACATCCCTGCCACAGTTGGAAGTCGATGTAGGATCATCAGAGGTGGTCACCCCACTGCTCCAGCCAATGACAGGAGCTGTGGCAATGGTGGCAGAGCAGGCACCAAGGAGCATGTCACGTGCACGACAGCCCCGGGGGGTGTCATTATCCCAGAGGCTGTCCTTAAGTTGCAGGCACTGGCCAATATGGCAGCAGCAGGCTCGGTGTAGGAGTCATCAGTACTCGGGGTATAAGATCTTAGGGAGGCAGGTATCAGGCATCAGGCAGGATGAAAACGTGGACCTTCGGCAAAGGATGTCTTCCGTGTTGGAGCGGTTGGGGCGGCAGATCAGGGCAGAGCAGCAGCAGGAACAAGAGGCAAGACTCACCATGGCCAGGGCGGAGATTTCACTGCATCGGGCAGAGAGGTGGGCGGAGGTCCTTGAGGAGACTTGCAAGGAGTGGGAGGGGACGGAGAGGACCATGTTGGAGTCCCTGCAAGACCGCAAGGAGAGAGCAGAGGACCACCCAGGGGAATTGGATGCAGTGTTCGATGATGACCTGGTCGAAAATTTGAGGAAGCATGGTGAGGAGAAGGACTAGCCCACTGCCTTTGTAAATAGTTTTTTAGAGATACATTTCCTTTCTTTTTTATGATTTGGAGTTTTTGGACTTTACATAGTTGTTCTATTAAGTATTAGGTTTCATTTGTGTTATTTGGACTTTGCTCCATGTTAATTGTAAATATTTTTATTTTATTTTGCGGATTAATAATCACCATGCGGAAATGTTTTTTTTTTTCCATTGGCATTACATTTTATGGACCCTTTTATGGACATGGACTTTTTTCATAATTTTTTGTTTTGCATTTGCTTTTTATGAAGATAATTTTGGACATTTTGACAGCATTTATCATTTGGATTGTACATATTTTACATTGTTATTTGCTGTGTGCATGGCCATAATACAACTGCACAATATATTTTTTGATTTACTCACTGTCATTGGGCCTCATTACAAGCTTGGAGGTAAGGGAAAAATGATGCCGGTAAAGGATTACCGGCATCGCTTACCGCTCTGGTCCATTACGACTCGCCAACCCGCTATCAGCAGCACTGTTATTTATGGTGCCTCTAATAGCGGTATTGGTGCTGGCACGCGCCCCTACATGCCGGCAATAGCGGCATTGCGTAAACAGGAGCTGAACACAAGTCAGGCGGACATGAAAATAACAGCCTACTGAAGGCCGAAAAATATCTTACCGGCATGGAGGAAATACCAGCATCGCGAACTACCCGTAAACGGCCATGTGCAGTGTTCCCAACTGCCACAGGTGCACACAATCATCACAGGTGGAGGTAATGTAGACTGGGCCAGCACAAAAAGAGTACACCCCACCCCTACCCACACCCAGTCACACACCAAAATGATTCCAATACTAGTAGCAATACTGGGGCTGGAGGACATGATTGCAGTGGAACTCCAGCAACAACAACAAAAACAGGCAGCACAGAGGAGACGTAGGAGCAGAAGGAGGGTGAGGCAGGCCCAGCATGCACCACCAGTGCAGGCAGTTGTACCACACAGGCAGCCCCCAATCCCTCGAATCAGAGCCAGTCCATTCAGCCTAAGCCCTGAGCAGATCCACACCCTTTACCGTCTGGACCGGGACACCATCATCACCATTGTGGACATGACACATAACGACATTGTCAGCCTCATAGACATCCGTACCGCCATCCCCCCTCTACTGAAGGTGCTGTCTGTGCTCCACTTCCTGGCCACAGGCACCTACCAGTACACAGTAGGGCAGATGCATGGCATATCACAACCATTATTCTCACGGACGCTGAACCAAGTGCTCGATGCCCTCCTGAAGCACACAGGCGACCACATATTCCTACCACGGACTGCCCAGGAGATCTCCAACACCAAAGTTGGCTTTCATTCACTGGAAGGCTTCCCAGGTTGCATCGGTTCCATCGACTGCACCCATGTAGAATTGGTGGTCCCACATGCCATGGAGGTAGTGTACCACAACCGTAACTTATACAACTCCATCAATGTGCAAATGGTATGTGACTCAAACAAGATCATCACACGTTGTTGTGCCCGATTTCCTGATTTCCCAGATCAACCCATGATTCAATGGTCATGTGGAACTCCACGATACCACGCTACATGGAGCAACACGCAGGGCAACGATCCTGGCTACTCGGTGAGTTGCATGTCAAGCTCATGGCACTGTGAAGTGGGGAGATGATTGGGGAAGAGATGCATACTTCACCTGGCTGAGATGGGGAGGATGCATACGTCACCTGGCTGAGATGGGGGGGAGAGATGCATACTTCACCTGGCTGAGATGGGGGGGGGAGATGTATACTTCACCTGGCTGAGATGGGGTGGGGAGAGATGCATACTTCACCTGGCTGAGATGGGGTGGGGAGAGATGCATACTTCACCTGGCTGAGATTAGCCGAGAGGATGGACCATGCTCATACCCCAAAGCAGGACAGACTGGACCTGACACCTGACACCTAAATGCAAGACGTAAGCTGCACTACTACGAAAATGAGGCAGTGTTGCAACCATTCCATAGCCATCAACATGTACAATGCACATAATCAGACCATAGCCCCTGGAACACAATGCAGCGACATGCAGTTAGTATAGCCAATGCAAATGACCAAATAACATCACCACAATTAGTGCGTACAAAGCAGTCACATGAGGCCAAAATACAGAATCTCACTCCTACACCACCACAGAGGTCCAGCATACCAGCATGGCTACATCAGGCGTGGAAAGTCAGATCACGAAGAGTCTGGCTTCAACGGTGACAGGATAAAAGCATACAAATAACTACACATCACCTAGATCATGGGAACAACTGGCTTGGGAAACCACAGTGCATGAACACTCATAAGGAATAGGACACCCCTGCGCCCACTAGATGATGCCACACACACCTGTCGATCATATGAATTCACACATTGCAGTTACTTTGAGTAGCTCTATTCGTGCATGGATATGTGGATGCAAACAGGAAATAAATGCATGCTATTGTGTCATTGATACAGGTCACATTTGGTATAATCATTTACACATAACCATTGTTGCACACATGCAGGTGATGCTGGCTATCCCTTGAAGAGGTGGCTCCTTACCCCTGTCCGGAACCCGATGAGCAGGCACGAAGAGGACTACAATCGTGCACATACACGTAACCGTGTGGTGATCGAGCAGACATTTGGGATTTTGAAGGCACGGTTTTGCTGCCTCAGCAGGTTTGGTGGGGCACTCCTGTACAGGCATGAGAAGTTTGGCAAGATCATCATGGCATGTGTCATGCTACACAATATGTGCATTAGACGGAATGTGCCTCTGCCCCCTGATGTTGAACTACAACCACCTGACGAGGGGGATGGGGATGGAGGAGATGGTGTCACGACCCTCACCCAAAACCCTCTCTGGAAAATCCATTGGCCAGGTGGAGTCAGGACTCGGGCCTCTAGAGCCTGGCATCCTCTTCCAAAACGCTCTTGGGGCCAGTCCTGGCACTGCTGGCGCCAGGCTCATACACCATGAAAACAATGTGCTTGGGAACTACTTTATTGTGTTGTCAGCCAACATGGAGGCATCCACATAGCTTGGTTCCTCGGAACCAAGCTATGAGGTCTAGTGTTTTGGGGGTGGTAGCCTAGGGACTACTTTACCAGGACAATTTTTTGGGACTATTTAAACCACACCCGAGCAAGACAACAGGCTTAGCGTTACTTTGCAGCTTGCAACGTGATGCTCACCGTGTCGAGCTATACCCCCGAACCTTGGAGAAGCAGAACCTGCATGGAGACAAAAGGAACATCATTAGCAGCAGCATCTTACCTGCAGTCTTCATCTTTAGTTACTCGCAACTCCTGAGAACAGCTTTCCTTGGATTTGCACGCCTCCCGGACTGCACAACCTGAAAGAGGAAGATAGAAGCAACATTAAGAAAGTAGAAGAGACATTGCAAATTACAAACTGCTCAAAAGGCTTACCTGGCTGGTCGCCTCTCGGCTGGCACCACTCTGGAAATTCCATACACGCTGAAGAACATTGCAACCTGCAAGGAAAGAAGACAAAACAGGTTAGCAAAGGCAAGCCATTGCAGCGCTGCGCATTGCACTTACTTACCGCATCACAGCGCTCTTAAAGCGCCATCATTTACCAGCGGGGGTCAACCAACCTAGTTCGCCGCGCTGAAGCTCCACATACCTAATGGAGAAAAAGAGACATTATCAAACAAATAAAGGCATGCAGGATAGCAACAATACTAAAGAACAGCAATAAGACCTACCTGAACGATATCAAACGGGCCGGCGTGAAGTAACTGGACTGCACACGCCTACAAAAGACAACGCGCCCCTGCAAAGAAGGCAGGACGGAGAGCACGCCTAACACTACCACAAGGTGAGGAGAGGGCCCCTGAGGGAATGAAATCATACGGGTGTGGAGGGAGGATACTAACCCCGGTCGGCCAGACCTGAACACAGTCCTACTGTATTTTGGGCAAAACTGAGAAGCATACCAGCGAGTAACCTGGCTGGGTGGTGTCCCTGTGGATACCAGGTGAGTGTAACAGATGGGGCTGCACATCAGGGAGGTAGCAGGACGGACGTGCCATGTGCCAGACTTTGATTAACCAATGTTTCTAACAAAATTGAAGCAGAATGTGCCATGGAGGTGGGACTCAGGGCACTGGTAGTGTCGGGGACATGGACACTGTACACTGTTCACCAATTAAGCACACATACACAATAAGCAATGTACGGTCATGTGAATTCTCATGTCACAACAGGTGTATTGAACAAATAGAACATTGATTGTGCACAAGCCCTCCACCCACATACCCTCTCCCCCTCCGTCTCCCCCTCAACTTCCCCACACACCCTCTCCCTCCTCCCTCTCCCCCCTCAACTTCCCCACACACCCTCTCCCCCTCCCCCCTCAACTTCCCCACACATGGTGTGTACTTGCATGCACCATTAGTCTGCAATAGTTCGCAATGGCTGGCTGCACCTACAACCCTTGTCCGCTGCCGGCATCCGGTGGACCCCTGTCCGACCTGCACAAGTTCCGCACAGACCTACGCAGAGGGCTGGTCTCTGTGGAGCTGGCATTAGAGGAGGTGCCTGGTTGTTCGATCACCTGTGCGGGACGCAGGGCCTCCAAGTCTTCCACCATGCAGGTGAGGACCTGCCTCACAGCCACCAATTTGTTGCATATATTTGTGGAAGTTGACTCAATGGCAGCTTTGAGGGACGCTGCACATTCCCTGAAATCCTCCCTTGCCTGGCCACTTTCAATGATGTGCTGGGTCACCAGTCCTGTCAGCTCCACCTGGCGCTGTTGGATTACCATGATTACCTCTTGCCTGTCCCGGACACCGGTCGATGTCGAAGCTGCATGCGGCATGGTTGCTGTATCATGCATGCTCCCGTGGGGCTGGGGCTCCCTGGCCATGACTCCACATCAGACAGCTCATGGCTGCTGGCATTGTTTATGCTGGGTGGGGAGAGGTGGGGTGACTGCAGGGGGCATGTTGCGGTAGGTGTTCCGGGTGTTGGACTATGTGTATCATCATCTGACACGGGTGCCGTGGCAGCTGCTTCTCCAATGGTACTGCTGGCAGCGGACACAGAGCCTTCAGCCACTGGCTCCTGTGTGGTGGTGGCTGATGTGGGTGCTGTGGTGGTGGCCATTTTGCACATTGGTGCTGTAGCTTCGTGGGTTGTGTTGGGCTTGTGAGGTATTCCTGGTTTGACTCTTTCCCTTGATGTTGAGGGCCTGTTTGCTCCCTCCGTGCCCCTGGACTTCTTTGCTGGTTTCGCGGGCTGCTCCGTGGGGTCCTGATCATCACCGTCAGATTATGTGCCTGTGGGGGACCAAGAGAGGGACAGCATCAGTGATGGGTCTACGTGCATCAGGCATGCATTGGGGTAGCTGCAGTTCTATGGAATGGAACTTGTGTGATGTGTATGCTGGGAAATGGTTTTAGACAGCAATTGTGTTTGAGCAGCTGCCACACTCAAGGATGTGGCCCATGTGTATGCATTTGTTTCAGTTTGCATGATTCTTTTTTTAACAAGAGGTTTGGGTGGTGCCAGTACACGTCATTCAAGGTGCTCAACATGCCATCGATGGTGTGTACATGTGTCACAATGTCACCATCCAGCATGCAGGTGAAGTCCAGTCTGGAGGATGCTGCCTGCAGGGTGGCGTCACAGGTGATGGCGGATGGGGGGACCCATGTAGAGAAGGCTTTCTGTGGGCCGGGTGATGGGGGATCCCATGTAGTGTGGGCTGCCTGCGGGCTCAGGTGATGGGGGCTCGGGAGTCACATGTAGTGGGGGCTGTCTGTGGGCTCGGGTGATGGGGCTGGGGGTCACATGTAGTGGGGGCTACCTCTGGGCTCGGGTGATGGGGGCTGGGGGGTCATATGTAGTGGGGGATGCCTGTGGGCTCGGGTGATGGGGCCTGGGGGTCCCATGTAGTGGTGGCTGCTTGCAGGCTGGGGTGATGGCGGATGGGGGGTCCCATGTAGTGGGGGCGGCCTGCGGGCTGGGGTGATGGGGGCTGAGAGGTCCCATGTAGTGGGGGCTGTCTGCAGGTGGGGTGATGGTGGCCACACGTAGTGGGGGCTGCCTGTGGGCTCGGGTGATGGGTGCTGGGGGGTCACATGTAGTGGGGGGTGCCTGCAGGCTGGGGTGATGGCGAGTGGGGAGTCCCATGTAGTGGGGGATGCCTGCAGGCTGGGGTGATGGGATGTGGGGGTCCCATGTAGTGGGGGCTGCCTGCAGGCTGGGGTGATGGCATATGGAGGTCACATGTAATGGGGGCTTCCTGCAGGCTTGGGTGATGGCCATTGGGGATCCCATGTAGTGGGGGCTGCCTGCGGGCTCAGGTGATGAGGGCTGGGTTCCCATGTAGTGGGGACTGCCTGCAGGCTGGGGTGATGGTGGATGGGGGTCCCATGTAGTGGTGCTGCCTGCCGGCTGGGGTGATGGAAGTTGGGGGGTTGCATGTAGTGGGGGCTGCCTACAGTATGGGGGGTCACATGTAGTGGGGCTGCCTGCGGGCTCAGGGGATGGTGCTGGGCGCTCACATGTAGTGGGGACTGCTTGCAGGCTGGGGTGACGGCGGATGGGGTATCCCATGTAGGGGGGGCTGCCTGCGGGCTCGGGTGATGGGGGTCGAGGGGGTCCCATGTAGTCGGGGCTGTCTGTAGTTTGGGGTGATGGCGGATGGGGTTCCCATGTAGTGGGGGCTGCCTGTGGGCTGGGGTGATGGTGGCTGGGGGGGTCACATGTAGTATAGGCTGCCTCCGGGCTTGGGTGATGGGGGCTGGGGGGTCACATGTAATGGGGGCTTCCTGCAGGCTTGGGTGATGGCCATTGGGAATCCCATGTAGTGGGGGCTGCCTGCGGGCTCAGGTGATGAGGGCTAGGGTCCCATGTAGTGGGGACTGCCTGCAGGCTGGGGTGATGGTGGATCGGGGGTCCCATATAGTGGCGCTGCCTGCCGGCTGGGGTGATGGAAGTTGGGGGGTTGCATGTAGTGGGGGCTGCCTACAGGATGGGGAGTCGCATGTAGTGGGGCTGCCTGCAGGCTCAGGGGATGGTGATGGGCGCTCACATGTACTGGGGACTGCTTGCAGGCTGGGGTGACGGCGGATGGGGTATCCCATGTAGTGGGGGCTGCCTGTGGGCTCGGGTGATGGGGGTTGGGGGGTCCCATTTAGTCGGGGCTGCCTGTAGTCTGGGGTGATGGCGGATGGGGTTCCCATGTAGTGGGGGCTGCCTGTGGCCTGGGGTGATGGTGGCTGTGGGGGTCACATGTAGTATAGGCTGCCTGTGGGCTCGGGTGATGGGGGCTATGGGGTCCCATGTAGTGGGGGCTGCCTGCAGGCTGGGGCGATTGGGGAATGGGGGTCCAATGTAGTGGGGGTTGCCTGAGGTCTGGGACGATGAGGGCTGGGGGGTCCCATGTACTGGGGACTGTCTGCAGGCTGGGGTGATGCCAGATGGGGGTCTCATGTAGTGGAGGCTGACTGCGGCCTCGGGTGATGGGGGCTGGGGTTTCCGATGTGGTGGGGGCTGCCTGCAGGTTGGCATCACAGGTGATGGGTGCAGGGGGTGTCCCATGTGGAGGGTCTTGCATGCAGGCTGGGTTAATGGCGGCTGGGGTGTGGGTGTCCCATTTGGAGGGGTATGCTTCCAGTGCATTTGTGCAGGTATCATGGGTTGTTTTGGAGTGATTAGGGTGCATCCAGGGTATACGCTGAGCTTTCACGCGATTTGGCCGGGGTGCATCTGGGGTACGCAATGAATTTTCACACGATTTGGCTGGGGTGCATCTAGGGTACGTCTTGAGATTCCACACAATTTGGCTGGGGTGTGTCCGGTTTATGTGCTGAGTTTTCACGTGATTTGGCTGGGGTGCCTCCAGGGTACGCAATGAGTTTCCACTCGATTTGGCTGTGGTGCGTTCATGGTACACGCTGAGTTTTCACATGATTTTTCTGGGGTGCGTCCGGGGTACGCGCTGAGTTTTCACGTGATTTTGCTGAAGGGGCTGTATGCTGGTTCAGAGATGGCATGGGGGCTCGCGCTGTATTAAGCTTTTCACTGTGTGTGGGGGCATGTTGGGGCATTACTAGCGCAGCTTGAATTTCCCTGCGCCACAGCTACTGATACCTCGAGAAATCCATTAATACGTGTGCCGCGCAATTGTTTATCTGCTCCTTCTCGTCGCACAGCGCTTGCACCTTTAGTGAGCGGGAGTCTATGAACCGGGCCCACTGACTTAATGGCTTCCGCAGCTCAATATCAGGTATACTGTCCAGTATCCTTTTTATTACAAACAGGTTTGGCACCGTTAGATGCAGGGGTGCAAGTTTCATATTTGGCTACCTTAATATGGAACAGCCTAAGATAGTGATCTGCCCACAACATGGGAACTGTGTCAGTAATGCTAATCCATTTCCCTCTGGCCAGGACAACATCCAAGCAGTGACCCAGCGTATGTGAGGGTCTTTGAGCAGGTATTGACATCTCATGTTGAAGTAATCATTCCTGAAGTTGTATGGAATCTGACTTAGAAGAAATATCCTCCACAGCCAGATATTTAGATCACCAATGAGCGGTAATTCCTTATATTTAGTACCAGCTGAGGCAAGAAAATCATCCAGACCCTCCAGGAAAGGCCCCACCGGCCCTGCAGGCCTTTAGACCAGTAGAATCCTGACTGAGTAGTTTGGAGTAACAGTAAGAGTATTTACACCAATCTCAGAAACACCATCCCACTGAATAGTTTTAAAGTGGTCGATCTTTAAATGAGACCGGTAAATGACTGCAATTTCCCCGCCCACCTTACCCTGTCTATTTATGTTTTGAATTGAGTAGCCCTCCCTGTTTAATCAGTGAAACATGGCATGCGAAGTGTCTGTAAGCCACGTTTCAGTCATAAAGAAAACATCCAGTTTATAAGACTCGATCAATAAAATAATCTCTGATGTTTGGCGTACCAGTGACCTAGTGTTTAACAGTGTAGTTTTAATTGAAGTATGAAAAGTAAATCTAACTTCAACAAAGTGCAGACGTCTTTTGTTTGTTTTATTCCTGACCCACACATTTTTTATAATGTGCCGAGGGAGAAAGCTCCCTGATTACTTTTCATAATTAGCAGAAAATCCCTGCTATAATACATGTTTGTCATATTGACTCCTGGTATCAATGGAAATACGATCAGCACAAGAAAAAGAAATACCTTTAAAATTAAGGACATTGAAGGGAGAAGGAGAAGCGTGACTCACCGACCGCTGCAGCCCAGGCCACAAACAGGACAAATAGGATTTGCGTCAGCGCTTTGTGCTGATGCAAGCCAGTTATGGCCTGTGTCGCGTGTGAAGCGCATCAGCAGGGGGCGCACAAGCACGGATAATGCTGGGAAATGAAGTTCTAAGCTTCTATCATCCCCAATAGAGGGTCGGCACAGGTAAGTAAAAGAAATATATTGTCTAAAACCCCAGTTTAGTGAGGAAACTCGCTAGAGTATAGAAATCACAGAATGTTAAAAAACGTATTAAACGTATGACAGAATATTATAAAACATTGACAATGTCAATAATCTAAAAAGCCAAGCGGCGGTAGTTCTTTCTAATAAAAAAGTCAAATGTCCTCATATGCAGTCAACTAGCAATCAAACATGCGCCTTTGTCGTAAATTGCACAGACTATTCAGTTGTGGGCACTACGTAGCGTGAATCTTCTAAATAAATTAAATAAACAGAACGCTGACACACTGACGCTAAACACACCATGATGTGGCACGTGAAAATGCAAATGGAAACATGCAGTGCAGCCTCCAGTCGTCTGTTGGCCCCACCCCCACATGTCAGGCACATTTGCATCCCTTCACCCACAAACATCACAGTAACAACATCACACACACAGACATGCCACAATACACATGACATGCAATGGTCAGATGCACTGTGTGAAATGTTAACAATCAAAGGTGCAGACACACACATTAACTGCATGAAACGTGGAATGAAACATATAAAACCTGTACTAAATATATATGCACAAAAAAACTGGGAATGAAGGTCCAAGTAGTCCTGGGGAAATGAGGAGAAATTAAATGAAACGTATACATAAATAACTATATACATGAAAAACAGGGAAGGAAAGTCATCAAAGTCTGGGACAAAATAAAAAATAAAAAGAAACCTATACAGAAACAACTATTAATAAAGGCAGCAGGCTATTCCTCATCACTGATGTCTTCCAACCTGGTGACCAGGGCTGAGTCACATGCCACGCGTTCCTCCAGTACCTCAGCCTCCGTTGATTCCTGGAGACTTGCAGGGTGGAAAGTACGTGAATGATACAAGCTCCACCAGACAGGGTGTTGTGTGTGGGACTGGTGCACAGGGGGCCACACTGGTATGTGTCCCGGAAGGAACCCCACACTATGACTGGCATACAAAGGAGGAAGCCAAGGAGGAGATTGTTACAGTGAACAGCCCACAAAGTCCACCAGGGATCAGGCCTGCTGCCATCAAGGCAACAACACAGTACAGCTCATTGTGATGATGGACAAGCAGGTCATGAGTATCCTGTCCAACATCACCCATGCCTCTGGTCCGCCTTTGTCAGGCCTGCCAGCAGGGGTAGCACATGTTCCATGATGGACACATCAGCCGGAAATGGGATGTTGGTCTGGGTGTAGGCATCCAGGAAGGTGTGCATTGCTGCATCGAATGTCCCAGGGCCCAGAGTTTGCACAGGCATCTCCACGGTGGCCTGCAAAGTGTGCACTCCCTCCTCAACACTTCCACCTGAGCCCATGGGTTTTGCTGTCACGACCACCTCCTCTGCCTTTACCCCTCCGTAAACCTGGATTCCTCCAGGGTGTCTTCTGCCGTGGATGCCCCCTGTGTGCCATCCCCCTGTCCCACTGCTGCTGAGAAGTCCCATACCACCTTCACTTCCATGGACTTACCCCCAGCAGCCACACCCGATGGTACAGGCACTACCTCAGCCACATCGATCCCCAAAGATGAGCTCTCATAGGAGAGTGGCAGGGGCCTGCGACTCTGTCTGGTGGAAGGCTCCCCACACACATGACCCACATCAATGCTTCCACCCTCTTCATCAGCTGTAGCAATTGTGCTAAAGGAGACACAGAACAGTGACCTTAGTGCACTGGGTTGAAGGTGGTGCAGCAGCAACAACAGTCACAGGAACATGATTTGTCAAAAGCACAACCAACAATATCCATGACCCCACACAAGGACATGAAATCGACATTCAAACAGACACAACAACCCAGGCACTATGCAAACCACAGTCATGACACATACGCATGTGAGCACCTCACCAAGTGGGTATTGTACAGACACAAACCAAGATGAATGACATGTACCAATGGGAAAGTGAATGTGAGACAACTGCAACATGATGGGAGTGGTTGGGAGTAAACTGGTACCATGCACACACACCAACTGTATGCAAACACTGATGTGCTGGGCCACTGCTGTGAACACATTTCAGACAAAACACACCTTGGAATCCTGACCACCAGGACCCAACCGTGATTGCTCGGCACCCAGCATGGCCATGCAAACACCTGTATGGGCACCTCTACACACAATTACAACAAACAACATGCTTCGGTCACAACCCAACTGGTGCACATGCAACACATACATGCCCCAATAGCACAGCCACATGTTGGCATGCCATAGCCCCAGGCATATACACATGGCATGCTCTCATAATAACTTTGAGGCATAAGCAGTGCCATGACCAATCACACCAGAGTCCTGTAAGAAACAGTGCTGCAACGTACCAATGCCAAACATCCAAAAGCATGTGTCACCTCCACACATGGGATACATTATCCAGGAACTGCATAGTGCTGTTGAATGATGATAAACACATGCAGCCAACACAAGGGTTACAAACCAAACATTCATGCACATGCACGAAACACATGCACCATCAGGCTTGCACCACATGCCGACTCCCCAATATACTCCAGACGTTTTTGCCACTCAAATGCCTGGGCATGCTGTGCTGGGTATAACTTGGCCAGGACCAACATGTTGTCTTGTGATAGCCTGCACCTGCGTGCACAGTGCCCCTCCACGGTAGCACTGTGCTTCATGGTGCGCAGGGCCTTGGTGTGGGTCCTGGATTTGAAGTCCTTCCAGTGCTTGTGGACAGACTTCACACAGCAGACTGCCACCCCCTATGCATTTATGGCAGTTGTTATGTCCTCTAAGATCTTGTGATGTCCTTCCTTGCCGCGTTGCTTCGCTTCTTCGAAGGGGGCATCATAGTTTTCCAGGACCATTTCCAGCAGGATGCCAACTTCCTTGTAGCTGAAGTTGACAGCCCTCTGTCCCGCTGCCATGGGGTTGCCACTTTGGTCAGAGGCAGGTGTGGGTGGGTAAGATGGTCCTGGAGATAGGCCGTGGAGCAGTGGTGGTGGTATTCTGAGGTGGGAGTCTGGAACAGCAGCTGAGATGGTCACAGTGCTGACAGGAGCACAGGCAATGGCAGGAGGACAGGCACTCACAATGAAGTGCAGGTGGGCATCTGGCACACACCCAGGACTTACAGCAGCAGATGGCAATGTGGGAGGCAGCAGAGGGCAGAGAAGGAGGGCAAAATGGCACATAAGCAGGAGAGTGGCTCAGAGTAAAGGTCCTCATTGCATAAGTTACATGACACGCACTGCAATCAGATAGCCTATGTGGATCACTGCATTGATGGGGACACATAAAGATGGAGTATTGTCGTTCGCACGTATTTCGGCAGGCCACGCAATCCGTTCTCTTCCTTTAGCGTACAGTTTTTTTAGGGGTTATGCCTCTGTGCATACGTCCATATTTTCTGTCCCCATTTTGAGTCCCACGGTCTGTCGAATAGACAATTTTCCTGTCTGTGGTTGCCATTGAAATTTCAGGATCTTTCTGGTGTTGTGTATGCACTTTTTGTGTTTTTGGGTGCCACTGTGTATCGCATACATCTTTATTTCATTTTCAGAAGCTTTCCTGGTTTTGCGTATGAACGTTTTCTGTTTTTGTATGCCATTGCGTATCGTGTGCTGCATATCTTTCCCATTTGGGGTACATTTGAGCCTTGCTGGACCACACATCTATGTCGTACATCACGAAGACCCTACCTTGACTCACGTTGCCCAGTACAATAATGTTGTGCCTCCCATTCATTCCTTACACCTGTGAAATGAGTGGAAAGGCCCAAAGAGGGAAAGGGGGCAGACGGGGTTAGGGTGGGGGAGATGGTGGTGAAACACCTGCCCCAGCACCATGTGGTTGTCGATGTGGTGGTGAAACACCTGCCCCAGCCCCCGGGGGTCAGTAATATTGGCTGGAGACCTCTGCCCCAGCCCCAGGAGGACATGGCAGGCCCCAGTTCCAAGGTGACCCAGCACTTGGATGCCAAGGTGGTTCCATCCAGACAGGGGCAGCTCCAACCCCCCGTGCCACTCATGGCAGGAAGGGACACCCTGTAAAACAGGAAGAGGCTCAACCCCAAGACACTGGCCCGCATAGGAAGAAAAATGTCTCCAATGAGGAGCTCCAGATCCTTATTGACTACGTGACCAATCACTATCATGAGATGTGCCTGTATGCAGGGAGCACACTTACAACTGCACAACATAGGTGCATTGGCAGCGTGTCACAGACCAGAGAAATGCCTCAGGGGTGGAGATGCGCACAGCGGAATAGGTTCTGAAGCACTGGAATTATCTCCCCTGTCACTCCAACCACAGGCTGAGTGTCAACCTGGCCTCTGCAATGTCAACTGGAGGAGATCAAGCAGAGGAGGAGGAGCAGCTGACACTGCATGAAGAGGCCACTAGCCAATTCATCCTCGTTGAGCAGGTGCAAGGCATAGGAGGCCTGGAGAATTATGAGTAAACATCAGGTGAGTGTCCGTCATTGCGCCTCCTGTGTTTTGCCAGTCATGCATCACCCACATCAATTGTCTATTGGCCCATCTGGCTGCATTGATATGACAGCTCTGGGTATAGCATGTCCTGCGACGTACAGACTTGTGTCAATTGGCCATCATACTGGGCGTAACCTGTGTAGCAGCCATTTGTGACACATATCTGTGTGACAGGACACATACCCCACAGGGTACTCCCCCAGCACATTTGCACCATGTGACACCTACAAGTACTGTTCATTGCTACATTCTTGTTGTGTTTCACTTTGCACTGCTAGACCGGTGCATGCAGACAAAGTTTACCTTACACGCCATGTAATGAAGAGTTTCAATTTCCATTTGTCATCTGCTCTTATGGATTCCTTGTCACAATGCATATCTCAGCTACAGTGATGCCCCCAGACATTTTTCATAGGGGTGGCCTGATGAGGTCACCTGAAATCTTGGGGTGGCACACCAAAACAAACACATAACCGGCTGATGGGCCAGTGGGGGGCGAGCAGTTTTATAAGGGTGGCCATGGCCCCCGGTGGCCACCCCTTGGTTGTGCCCCTGCTCAGATATCTGTCAACGCAGTGCTGTGTTCCCAGAGTATAGTTGCATGACTCAATTCCAGTGACACAGAGAGCCTACTCATTGTGACATAGGCTCCCTCTTACCTTACCACACTCAGAGCCCACTCCATATGGTCACCCCCTCACCCTCTTGTGGATCGGTGGACCTTGTTTACATCACCTGATCCTCTCTCCATCTCTCTGCACTTCGGGGACCTTGAGTAGAAGTCACACTATCGGGTGTACCTACTGATGGGCTTCTTTCCTTTCCACGCTTTTCTTCAGGTCCTCATAGTCTCCAGTTCCCTGTCCCAGACCTGATTAGTGTGTCATGTGTTGACTGTGGTGTTGTCTGTGGATATGGATGTCTGGCTGTTCCCATGTGTTTCATTGAACATTCAAATGTCACATGTGCATTACTTTTCTCCTGGTATGTGCAGCGACTTCACAGTTGAATGGCCTCTCATTGTGCGTTTACACCACTGTTGAATGTCAATGTGCCCACTGCTGACATGGACATGATGGGGGCTCTGGGGGAGGGGGTCACTTGTCAGCGATTGCCATGCATCTGTTGCTTACTTGACCAAGTGTGTGAATGCACAATGTCTGATGGGTGCGTGTCCTGCCATTTCAAATCATTCATAACCACTGGCACAGCTCTGGACAACCCTTCAGACCATTGTTTTTCTGGTTGGACTTGTGTTGGTCAGTTGATGTCTCCGGTCTGTGGCCAGACACTTGGTGGGCACCTGGTGTCTGTGCCTTGGGGTCTAGGCCTTTTTCGAGATTCTATTTCTGTTTACAATTTAGCCCGAGTGATGTACAATAGTCTAGGTTGTTGTGTTGGATGTCTGCTTAAAATCACAGTAATTTGGTAATATGGGCCTATACACATGTATTTGTATTTGGTCACTTGTTAGGCGCATATCCAATTAGCAAAACAGTTTCAAAGGGCCCACAGGGAAAACAGGGTGCGGACAAGGCGGTAGACAATGAATTACAGCAAGGATAAATTATTGTATTAATAGTACAAACAAATAATAAGAATAAATGGAAGGGCATACACACACACTGTGCTTTGTGAGTGTTCAGAACGTGCAATTGCAGAGGGGGGAGGGTTGAGGGATAGGTGCTTTGATGCTCATGGAGAAGTGCTCAGGGTAAGTGCTAATAGGAGAAGAGCGTAAGTGCAACCACCCATGGCTAGGGTGGGCCAAGTAAGTGCAGCAACAGGACAGCCACTGGGATGAGTGATGTGGGGGGTCAAGGCCCTGAGGACACCTAAGGGCCCTGCACATCAGTGATGCTGCTGTAAGATTAGCAGGGAAGAGAGGAGGAGTAGGACGAGGTAAAGAAAAAGGTCTTGAAGCTTTTTTGGAACTTAAAGAGGTCATGCTCAAGACGCAGGGGGAGAGGGAGGCTGTTCCACAGGAGGGAGCCATCTGAGGAGAGTGATCGCCCACCAGCTCTGTGCTTATCATAACGCTTCACACGCACGGGGTTGGTGCCAAAGGTACAGATGGGCCTAGAAGGGGAGTATTTGGTCAGGAGGCATTGAAGATAGAGTAGTCCCCAGCCCCAGGTAGCCTTGTAGATGATACAGAGGGACTTGAATTTAATCTGTGTCCGTGCTGAGACCGGGAGCCAGTGCAGGCTTTGTAGGGCAGAAGAGATGCGGTCCCTGGGCTTGAGGCCAAGGATAGATCTTGCTGCCCTATTCTGGGTTAGCTGGAGGGGTCGCAGGGTTGAGGAGGGAAGATTAAGGAGGAGACTATTGCAGTATTCTAGCCTGGAGAGAAACAGAGCATGGATAACATTGAGTCTCTGGGGGGAGGTGAGGAAGGGTAGCTTCCCTTTGAGAAGGAAGAGCTGAAAATGGGACTTTTTGACAATGTCCTGAATATGAGGGATGAAGGAAAGGGAGGAGTCGAAGAAGACTCTGAGATTCCTAGCTTCAGTGGAGGGGAATGGGGGTACATGGAGGAAGGCCAGAGTGTAGGGAAGAAGTATGGTGCAGGGGACCCAATAGGAAGAATCTCTGTTTTGCTGGCATTGAGGCAGAGGTCATCAGCAGTGCACCAGGCCTGGAAGGCAGAGAGACAGTCAGGGATGAAGAAGGGTGCAAAGTCGTCATTGGGAAGTTTGTTATTAATGCTACATATGGTGATCCATTCTTGTATGAAATGAATATCATATTACAGTAATATCGTAACCATGAGGAACACTGTTATGTGATGCAACTTCCTGTTTTGTCAGGGGGTGAAAGGTTGTGTGCCATCATGTCCTGTGATGTCACTTGGGTAGGGTTCAAGTAAGATATTGTTCTGTGATGTCACCAGAGGGCAAGGGACATGTGATGTCACGTCCGCTACCCCTGGCATTTTGGTGAAATGATGTCCCGTGGCTTCACTATATCTGGGCATTGTGAGAGATGCATATTATTATCGGATGGTAGGCCCTTGTCCAGTTGTCACTTCGAGGATTATATATCTAGCATAAATAACCAAACACATTTAAAAACAACACTCAAAATAAAAAAAAGAAGCTGGAATTAAACAATCATGCTACATTCTGGCTCAGATTTCGAAGGAAGGCATATATTAACGACCACCCATGATATGCCTGGAAAAGAGCAGAACTGGTGTGCCAGGCACAGCCAAGCTGCTCCTCATTAGCGAAGAAAACCTGTCACTATGGAGCACTCCACTAGTCTTTGGGATTGGTTCACGTTCACTAACGCAGGCTATAAATACATGCAGAGGTCCTGATTGTCATTGCACTTGCATCGAGAATATACAGCATCTAGAGAGAGAACTGGGCTTTTCTCAGTGCACGTGACACACTCCCAGGCCTGTGAAATGCACTCCTATTGCTTTTAGGGAACGTTTCTTATTAAAGAGGGGACACAGCCCTATCTCCTGTTATACCAAACGGTGCCTCTGCATGAAAAGAGCACAATGGGCCTCATTATGGCTACGGTGGTGTGGGGGGAAAACGGTGGTACTGTGGCGTTAATGACATTACTGCCATTCTAACATCTCAATGCCGCACCACAGTACTATGTGTTCGTCAGAAAGGAGGACGATTTACCTTGAGCAAAAAGGGAGGTAAATCTTCCACCTTACCACCAAAACTTGGCAAATGTAATGTGTGGTAATGAAGCGGGTGAACAATCTGCAGAAATTCCCCATGGAGTCCAACCCCACGGAGCCGCCACTCGTAATCCCATCGTAAATACACAGGAGCGAGGGCTGGTAACGGTAAACACGTTTTGTGTAAATGAGCAGGTTTACCACCTATTTACGGTGAAACTTGTAATCAGCCTGCCTCGATGCAATTTCAGGAATGAAGTCCCTGATATGTAAAGGAAATTACAGGAGCAGTCCATCTGCAAGTAATGACTAGGTCAAAGGAGAGAGTTACAACTGGAAACACATTTTAGGGATGATTCAAAACGAGCATAACTATGAGAGTTCAGTAGCAACTCAGCAAGCCTAATAGCCCTCTCCAGGTGTCCAGGGGTTTTGAGTATCTATTCAGCTGCGGAATAGTAAGGAAACTGAGGCCTCTGGGCGTGAAGCGCTATATATAAAAAGTTAAATAAAATAAATAAATAAATAGGAGCATTTAGCACCAGTAAGACATTTCTGTGTCGAGTGATATACTCAGTACATTTTTAAATGTTCTTCACATACTATTACATTACGCATCATCTTGGAACAAGCCATTGCTGTTGCATATTTGTTCACAGTCTGAACTACATTGGGGATTACGGCCAGCTTGCATGTCAGACCGTTTTTAAATATTCGATTGCTACAGAAGAAAACTCTAAACCCATTAGACAGGTGTCATCCTAAAAGTGATACTGTGAGTTTGGAACATGGGTTTGTACTTAGCGAACATTCTAGGACATTGTACAAAGGCCATGTGCTGCGATTTTCAAGCAGTGTGTACATGTAGTTAGGGATTTCTTTTACACTAGCAAGAGTAACAGATTTGTCTGTTTGATAAAAAAAAAAGTTCAAATAGGGGACACGCACGCCTGATGTTGGACTAAAGCTTTTTAGTGTCAATTATACTGGATACATTATTCAGGTGCAGTCCGGCACCGATGTCAAATTACGGCTGCATTGCTGCCAAGGTCAGTGAGACATTGAATTTCCTGCTGTAAAAAAAAAAAAATGTCAGTCACACACATTCCCCGAGGGCATGTATAACTGGCTCATCATTTTTTTTTCTTTTAAAAATGACTCTACGTATTTCGTTTTTTAGAGAAACCACTTCTTATTGTCAGCAATCCAGCAGTTATCTAAATTGTGTTAATCGAGGAGGCCATACATAAAAGCGAGGTAGATGCACGTGCACCTTTTCCCAATGCTTGGTCAAGCAACGGCATTATGGGTATCCCCCTGTATTCCATTTATTGGATTTCAATTGGTTAACTTTAAAGGTATGGAATTAGTGTGCCTGTCATCTGCATGGTCCATCTGCAAATGAGCTAAACAACTTGATGTCATTACAGTTTTACCTGGCATAAAATGGTTTGCAAACACAATGGGCCTGGTTTACAGAATTTTTAGCGTGGTGCAAAGTGACTTTGTACTGGTGCAAAATGGGTGTGCATTGCCAAAAACACCCTGATTTACAGAAAAATGCAAAGAGTATTTTTACAGTGCAAAGTCAGTTCTGTAAATCACTTTGCACTGAACAAGTATTCTTTGCACTGTGCGAAATGAGCCCAATTCACGGTGCAAAGAGTACTTTTTCAGTGCAAAGTGTTCCATAAATCAGGGTATTTTTTGGCAGTGCAAAGCTGCTTGGTACAAAGTAACTTTTCACTGTGCTAACAATTCTGTAAATCAGGCCCAATAAATGCAAGGTCCCAGTTCACTGAGATAGTCCCTGCAATGCCCAGCACTCAAATATGAAACACACAGGAGGATTGGTGAGGGGCTCAACATTTCACAGTCTTGATGTTTCCATGCCTGATCCACTTCAATGGGCCACACTATCACCGGCACCCTTGTTTCCGGACCAGCAAACTACAAGTCTGCCTGCCAGGGCCGCTGTGCCCAACAGGTCTGACCCTGCCAGGTGCAGCTGTCACGGTAGACAAACTTTTCACAGGAGTACCTGCACCATTAGCAACAAATTAACAAATGTATCGGCGCCTGACTTCCCAGCTGCCGGACTCGGAATGAGCCGGTGGCATGGGAGGTCAAATTATTCAGAGTCCAGCAGCAACCCACTGGTGGCAGGGTAACCGCCAGACTCGGAATGAGGCCCAAAGTGTCTGTAAATCAAGTCTTGCCTGATTCTATTAGTTGTCTAACCACCTCCTTGAATTTTATGCTTCTGGAGTGTTATAATATCGTGAGCACTTTTAAAACATTGGGCTTCATTGCGAGTTCAGTGGTGAGATAAAAAAGTAGCAGTCATTTCATTACCGCCTCCTTTTTGGTGATAGCAGAATTCCTGCTACTTTTAGTGCACTTCTGCATTTCGAGTTTGACCTTGAAGTGAAGGATGTCCCTCCAGCATGATGTTGGAGGTAACCCCTCCACTATAAGGCCAAATAAGGGCAGGTTTACTGTGCAGAATTACTACTCACGGTAAATCAGCCAAAAATGCCTGTTGAGGCCTACAGACTCCAAAAATGGGGAATTACGTTGCAATGCCATCATTCGTAATCATGTGGTAATGCCACGAGATCGAATCATGGTAACAGTAGAAGAATTGTTTTAAATCGGGAGATTTACTGCTGGTGTGTCACCTAATCTGTAATGTTGCACAATATCTGAGGTTTACCTTCCAAGAGGATTGAATTGTGCTATGTCTGTTACTTTCTGTGTCCAATTAAAAATGGCAAGGATACAAAGTGCAGGAATATGGTGTAAAGACAAACTATAGCAAGACAATTATATTTATGATAACATTGCATTCCGATGAAAGCGTTTAGACCAAACTGTATTGCAATGGAATTGCTTATAAAAACACCTCAAATTACTTATGAACACATTTTTGGAAATAACAAGGGGGTAAAATACAGTAATTGTGATGAGTCAAAGTAAGTTTGTCTTTCAATTAAAGAAGATGTAAATCAGAAAACAAGAGCAGTGAAATTAACTTGTCAGTATGCTAAGAGAGAAACATCCAACGTTTCGGCTATTGCAGAACTGACGTTGCACTACTGTCTAAAGTTAAGACGTTATGCACGCAGAAAAGCAAATGTTTGTTCTTTTTACACATTTTAAATTAATCAAAATAAGATGGGTCTTAATTCCTCACGTCTTTCAAAGAGCCCCGCCGCTGCATACTACGAAACACGGTCCACGTTAAAGAATGGGAACATTTTGAGAACATTGGTGAAAATGGAACAACATGAACTGTTTATGCCCTGGTACCGGGAGGTTTTTCCATACAAGGTTGGATAACTTTTCCCTACATAGACAACGTATGGGCTCCTGAGGTTCCCACTGTTCACCTGTATGGAACTATGGTACATTAGTGTGGGCCAAACTTTAGCACATAACGTGTGGGTGACAGCTTGAAGTGCAACACAATTAGTAGAATAAATGAAGATACAAAGAATGTTCACACGTAGTTGTATATATTAAGTTATATGTTTATTGGTTTTATCTGCCCTCACAGAAGACACTAGGTGCGTTCATTGCTAAGCAGAAGCCTTCCATGGGTGCTTTAGTTACATTGATTTTTCAAAGAAAAGCAAGTGATGGCATCAACAGTTAGGGCCTCATTACAACTTGTGCGGAATGGGTTTAACGGCGCAGGTAATGGTACCGGCACCGTTAAACCCACTCCGCATTATTACGAGGTCCCCTCGCGGGACCCGCTCTGGACGTCTGGTTTTTCCAGACGTCCATAGCAGGTCCCACGAGGGGACCTGGGAGCTAACAACGGGCCCGTTCGTAATGGGCCCGTTGTTAGCTCCCTCCCCATTCCCATGAGGGCTCAATGGGAATGGGGAAGGACTGGGCCCGGGTTCCCTGATGGAGGAAATACCAGGCCCTCCAAAGTCGTAATGAGGCCCTTAGTGTGATGCTGTGAGGAGAGAAAGATACATGTCATCTATGGTTACAGATATACAGAGGTTTGTATCTCGTGTTGCAGCCTTGTTTGGAATGTTGTTGGCCGCCGTAAGAACCAGAGTTGTCATGAGTTATTATGATTGTGGATTGTAAACTGATTGTGGCAGCCATTTGCATATGGGTGTTTGAAAATGTGGCTTGAGCTTGAAGAAGTGGTTCTCAATATTTGTATAGCTCTTTAAGATGGGTGAAGTGAATATACAGATTTGGAGAAGGTCTTAATTAAAGAAATCCCAAGTATGTTAGACTATAAATCTGCACTGTTAAAACGAAAAAGCCATTTGGAAGAACTTGCATGGGACGAATTGTTGCTGGCTTTGGAGCAAGGGGATTCCAAAACTTTCTGCGAGTTTGTGGAGGATGGGCTGCTCCATGCAGGAACTAGAACCCATAAGGAGAACAGTGTAAATGCAAAGGCATGGTTGACCACTTTAGCTCCCTCTATAAGGCTGATGCCCCTATTAAATTTTCCGGGGACTGTGGTACCACTCTGCGCTTCTCTGTTGAGGAAGTAGAGGTGGCTGTAAACAAGCAGCTTCATAATCGTGCACCAGGCCTGGATGCCATCCCAGCTGATAATTTTTGCGATGAGGTAGATCTGTGGGCTCCTTTGCTCACTAATTGCTTCAATGCCTTCCTGGAACTTGGTGTTTATCTAACCTCCTGGCAGCAAGCAATTATTTATCCGATATATAAAAAGGGTGATCCAGGTAGCCCCTTATCCTATAGACCTATCTCTTTGATGGACTCCTCTTTTACAATCTTTGGTCGGGCTGTCCTAGTTCATCTGGAGCAATGGATTTCAGATTCTGGGGTCCTAGCAGACATCCAGTACGGTTTCTGTCTGGGCTTGGGAACTCGGGACCAGGCCCTGAATCTATATCTGGTGGGAGCCTCATCGATCATTGTGAGGGGTGAACCGCATGGACCTGAGCACAGCGTTTGATAAAGTGGACAGAGCATTGCTCTGGGCTGTGCTCAGATCCATGGGTAGTCCGGAGGAGTTGGTAAAGTTGCTCCAGCTGATCCACGAAAACACATCGGCCTTTGTTAGATTTGGTGATCAGGGACAATGTACAGTCTTTTTTAAACTTTCCTGGGTGTTGGACAGGGTTGTGTGGTGGCTCGGTGTAATTTGCCCTCTATATTAATGGTGTGTACCTGACCCTGGTGGAAACAAATTCAGACTTTATTACGGTGGGCGGGGTCCCACTCCCAGTATTGGGTTATGCAGACAATATGGTTTTGATTGCCCACACTCCCCTTGCCCTACAATGCCCAACCTAAAACTGGTAGTAAATTCTAAGAAGTCGGCAGTGATGGCTTGTAGAGTCACGGGAGGTAGACCACTCAGGATGCGCAGAATCTTGAGTGGTGGAGAACATATATCACGGGTGAGTAAATTTGAATACCTTGGAGTCCGCTTTAATGAAAAATGGTGAGGGTCAGATCATCTTGAAAAACAGTGTTTGAGAATGAGGCAGGCCATTGGGGGTATGTCCCGTTTCCAAAATGTCTTTATAGGACAACCTATTAGGCTAATTTTGGATGTCTACAGAGCTCAAACAAAAGCCGCCTCTGTTTACGGGGCTGATTTATGGGGTATGGCAAAGGCCAACCACATTGAAACCATATGAACATTTTCTTGAAAAACTGCTTGGCCTACCCCAGTCAGCCCCAAACTATGCTACTCACCTGGAACTTGGATGGCCCCACTTTGGTGACAAGTGGCAGATGGTCCCATGATGGTCCCACTGGCTGGTGGTATGGTCAAACCCCAAAATCACGCTAACACACACGATTACACAAGCATTGGCTCTGAGTCCAACCAAACACACAATTCCATGGCTCTCATATATTAATAAATGCATTTCTTAGTTAAATGCTGAGAGTCTGTTATGTCCCTTGACCCTCTTGGCATCTTGCACAGTAAGTAAGTACAAGTAACTGTATAATGCAATCCTTGTGTCTAACTGAGAAATGTCTGTGTTGGGGGTAGCTGCGAAGAGAAGACACATTGTCATAACAACAATAGAGGGTACACAGCTGTATCTCTTGCATAGTGATTAACCATTTGACCAGTGGGCATTGACAAGGGCGTGTTTTGATTCCCTTTGGCTTAGGGCACGCACCAAAAAATAGTCAACTAATGAACAATCTTTAGCCTGCATGTGCTGTGACTGGCCTGAGAAGGACTTATTGCATTTTGTAATGTTCTGCCCAGTGTACCGCGACATGAGTAGTAAAAATATAATACCATTGCTCAGAAATGCTGTTTTTTCTCAGGTTAGACCTGCCTTGTTTTATTTACTATCAGCAGCCGCTAGTTCTGTGGCTTGGGGCTGTGTAGCATACCTTAGAAATTCCTGTTATCGGCGGAATAAACACGTTGTATCTGGAAAACCAAGAAACACTCAGATGAACCTGGTATTAGTGGACTCATAATTGGTGGAACCTGAGTGAACATGTGCATTGATTTTTAGCATTTTCTGTGTTATTGGGAATTTTTATGGATTTTATGTATTTATTTATTTTTGATGTTGTTTTTTAACACTAAGTCTGGTATGCATTGTTTTTCTAATCATTACTGTATATTGTATTGACTTTGTAAATTTGTTGGTAAAGTTGTGTATGGTATATGATCTGTAAGATTTTAACTCTCCATTGTATGCATTGTTTGTATTTGCTTTTATGGTATTTTTGTACTGAAATAAAGCTTATGTGATGATAGTTATTGTTAGAGGCCATCTTAAAGTCACCAGGATGTTGAGTGGTTCACACTGGCTCTGCACTGCCCATATGTAACAAGTAGCTTGTCAGAGGGCAGATGGGGCTATTGCAATGCAGGTCTTGCATGCTTTTTAACTGGCTGATTTCCTGGCCATGAGATGGTCCAATCACTAAGGTGGCTAGTGAGAAGGCTGTAGGGAGCGTATGCTTGCTCTCTCCTGTGCATATGTAATTCCTGGCTAGGGTGTCCACACCTTCTTGATTGGTCTGATGTTGGATCAAGTGACAAACCATTTGCCTTTGGTTTGTATACATTTTTATTCTAGAGCATCTGTTTGCCGCCCACGTGTCTTTGTAAGAGTGTTTTGCAAATTTGGTTTGCTCATATTATCAGTTTGTAAGAAATCCAGTAGTAGCTCCCCTACTTCAGTTCTGCAAGAAAGCTAATTTAAACAATAAGAAAAAACAAAATGCAATGATGTGTTGTTACTCTTTCCCTTTTCCTGTGTGAAGCTCTAATCTCCTGGCTTACTGCCACAATAAAAGTTGATAGGGGCGTGCACTAACCATGGCGGCAACAGTAGTTCTACCTGGTGGAATTACTACCAAATTCACTACCTAGTGGTAATTCCACCACTTTTTAGCAGAAATACTGTTACCAACAATATGTTTGGAGGAATTACAGATGGTAATTCAGCCAAATATTGGAGGTCTTAGCAACAGCAGAAATAGCATCATGAAGGAAAAGGGAATCTGCACAGCAGCCATCGTGAAAAACACAAAATGAAAATCACCCACTTTGTGCTGCCATCCCAGGGTGAAAAAGGGTGGAACATGTCTGAGGAAAAGGGCAAAAGCAAAGTGCTTGAAATGCGGTGCAGGATGCCACAGTTTACAGAGGCCGAGCTCACAGTATTGGCAGAGAAGGTTGTGACCTATTGGTAGGAGCTGCATCAGGCCCAAAGCAAAACTACAATACACCAGAGGAAGGCTGCAATCTGGAATACAGTGTGGAACAATGTGGCAGCAGTAGGGATGGTACTCAGAGATATTGAAGACATCAAAAAGTGGTGGAATGATCTGAAAGCCAGGGTATGCTCACTGCTGGCACAACACCACAAGGACATAGCAGCCACAGGCAGAGACATCATTAAGCCCCCGAAGCTCAGCCCATAGGAGAAGACAGTTAGCTCCATCTTCGACATGGCTGGCCTGAGGGCATAGGTGCGGCCAAGTTGAGGCCTGAACTCCTGCAGACCATGGTGAGTAAATGAATAACCAATTGCCAATTACATTACCTATACATAAAGGGAAGCCATACACTGTTGTCACCTTGCACAAGCACAATGTTTGCAATCAATACAGCAACCCCAGCAATGAACGCTGAAGGAAGGCCATACCCATTCACTTTGACATGCAGTTTGCTAATGATGACAGCAAATGTCGAAATGTGATATTGCACATAGTGTGCCATTTGACCTGCCTTGAATCTCAGATCCCCAGTACCACTCATTAAACATGGCTAAACTCCATCTTTCACATGTGTCCCAAAAACAAGATGACATCCGGGCACACAGCCATGTGATGCACAACCTACATACCATATTGCCATCTCATGTCTGTCAGACATACAGAAGGCCATTGTCAACAAGCAGCAGCCACAAAGGCAATACAAGATGAAACAAACATCATTCAAGAGGCACAACATGACAAGTCCAAAGAAAGGTGTATCAACACATTCCCAAGACCCACATGTGGCCTGAATATTCTATGCTTGCATTGTGTAGACAAAGCACATGACCCTGTCAGAATATGCACAGGCACACCTGTTCAATTATTTAAGCAAAACATCACACCATAGAAGCAGTGTACATGTGCATGCCACTCACATACAGCCCATGTGTTATAACAAAAAACTGTACCAAATGAGTGATACCAAGCCACTAACAATGAGGCTTAATGTATTGAATAGTCAATCCTGTAAGGTACACCTGGGGTGACAGCATCTCGCCTCTTCCCCAACAGGCACTCAAAGCTGCCAGGCAGCAGATGGGGGCATAGTTTATACGCCACAGCCTCTCGCATGTTCACCCCAGGGCCATTCCCTTACCACAGAGCAAAGGACGCAGGGCTGGAATCTGTAATTCGGCATAAATCTGCAGGCAAATCCTCCACAGCCATGCCCTTGCTGGTGCCCACCACAGTACTATCCACAGAGCCTGTGGCACAAACCACTGGCACCATCCCCAACACAGACATACGTGAAACTGATGATGAAACAACTGGAATGGCCAAATCCATTACTACCCAGCAAGTAATGGCAGATGTAGGAGTAGGAGGTAGTCGAAGAAGAAACTATTCATACTGTGGTGGAGGTGGAAAGACACCAAATGAATAAGGGAGGAATTATCTGAACCCCCATAAATGTCCACAGAGCAATAGGTGTTGAACAATTTCGCCCTGCCACTGGCGAAGACTGTCAGGGTAGAGGAGCCAGAGGACATCTGAACATTGGAGTGCTGTAGGAAGTGGGTAAAGTGGGCCAACAAGGCATGCAGTAAAGGGGTGCCCCCTGGTGGTAATAGAGAGGAGGAACCAAATGTACCAGTGGCACAAGAGGTTACATTATGTTAATGTGACCTCACAAACTAGTGACCATGAAGGTACGACCACCACCTCCACAAGTGGATTTTTGGAGTAGTCTCCTAGCACATCCCAGGGATGGGGCACAACATGGCATTGACATAGGTCACACTGTGTCCAAACCAAAACACTTATCCAGCCTGCCGAACAGGTGATGTGTCAAAGGCTACTTTGGCCAGTGAAAGGCCACTTTTGCCCGCTCTGCCCCAAAAGGGCTTGGGAGTAATGTCCAACAGCAGTACACATCTTTGGGTTGGACCGACTGCATGGGATCATTCACCATGGGGACATTTAATTCCTTGATTGTGAGTGTTTGAAAAGTACAGGGCAATTGGACCTCATTGTGGGTGGTGGGCAATATGAGAAGACAGAGGGAATTCAGGCTTCCCTCCCGAAGGATATTTGTGCAGCAGGGATAAAATAAGACAATCATGGGGGGGACTAGCCCAACAAGGGGACACCCTCACCCACAGAAATAGCACAGGGATGTCTAATTCATCGATTGTGAGCTGTTGGTAAGCACCTGGGAATTGTGCACCCATCATGGTTGGTGGGCAATATGAGGATGCATATGGAATTCCAGCTTCCTGCCTGAAGGGTATTATTGCAGTAGGGATGAAATAGGACAATCATGGGAAAAGACTAAGCCAACAAGGGGACTCCCTCACCGACAGAATTGCAGCAGTATGACATTCTGTTTAGGAGAGATATGGAACTGTAGTGGGTGGATGAGCAATGTGAAAGATCATGTGAAGCTTAGTTGTCAGTTGCACCCTGTGAAAAAAAAAACATAATGGGTGGGTGCACCATGCAAAGAAAAAGAAAAAACAGAGAACCTTAGTCATGGCAGTGCCCTTTGAAAATACCCTAGTACATTGAGTGGTGGCTTTGCCGTGTGAAACAATCCCAAAACAATTAGTTGTTGTGTCCTATGTGAAAACCTGAAAACCTTAGTTATTGGCTGTGTCCTGTGATAGAACATGAACACTTTTACAAGTGTGTGATTATTATTTGAAATCATTGCTTGCAGTACAGTCAATGCAATGTTATGTATAAGGCAGCAACTGTTTGGGGCCTTACGGTCACCTTCACTACTATATATCTGTTTTGCAACCAAACAATCTCACTCCACTTTTCAGTGTCTGACATGTACTTGGTGACAAAGTATATTCATTATCATCATCTGTGCTGCTGTGTTGGCTATGAGGAGTTGTAGTTCCATAATCGTCCTCATTGAACTTCTCATTCATTTTTATAACAATGTTCATTTGTTAGCATGCAGCACTGTGATGCATCTCCTGCGGTTAGAGACAATAGACTCAGATGCGCGAAAAACTCTCTCAGACTGCACAGTTACTGGTTTGGTGTAGCTCAGAGGTTCACAAAAAATACCCTAACAGCAACTAGCACAAATGCCACTGACCACATTGACCATGTGTTGTACCAATACTATACAAAGTAATCGTCCTTTGCCACAGTTGAAGAGGATATAAAAGAATTGTGTAGTTGATTTTCTGGTGTCCGTTCCGAATGAGGTCCCAACTGAGGAGGGTGACCCACAGCTTCTCCTCCCATTAGGCAAACCCTGCACCGCCCCCAAACCTTTCAACTAGTGCCAGAGTTGTACTGTCTGTTGATTATGCTGTTATCCCTTACCTTTACAGGTGTAGATGGGCAAATATGGCTTGGTTGATTTTCTTTCTGTTGCATGCATTCACCTGCCAATCAATTGTACAAGCTATAGAGCCAAGCATCCTTGCACATTTGCACAGTGTGACATCGCATTACGCTGGCTGTGAGACATCGTCCTCTGAGACAAACACATGAAAAGTGGCCACATTTATTTTAATAAATTGGGGCTACAACGGAAGCAAGCAGTTACTCAATGCTACCTTTAAATCCAACTACTTGTGGATCACATGCAAGGTTGAAAACACATCCCTCACTAGGAGCGCCACACCAGCATCCCCTGTCATCACAAAGGGCGTTGCCATGTTGGTCAGGGTAAATTCATGACTATAAACAATGAATCTTTTTACTGTGAGCTGCCTGGCTCACACACTTAGGGGCTGATTCATGGAATTTATTGGGCCGAAAAAACGGGATTTGTGCACCATTCTGCCCGCAAATCCCTGTTTAACAAATGGGGATTTGCGGGCAGAATGGCGCACAAATCCCCGTTTTTCGGCGCAAATAATACCATGAATAAGCCCCTTATTTGCAAACACACGATTAACAAATTAATTGCACTTTTATGGGGACATAGCCCTCAAAATCCAATACTCCCGATAAACCTTTCTCTTAACCATAATTTTCAAAACATTTTATTTAATCTGGAACAAAAATAATTCACTTTAAAAATAGTGCTATACGGACATAATCACATTTAAAATGACTTATACAACATGTATGTTGTAAGACACCAAAAAGCAACAGTACTGTACATTTGTTTTCATACATACACATAAAGTGCAACAGTGCAATCAACTATTAAAGTGCTACTTTTACAAGAAAAATACAATATACAAAAAATAATGTTCATGACTCGAAAGGAAGTGCCTTCAGGTTTGATAGCGCTGCCATTTAGTCTACAAACCAGTGCTGTCATAAGCAGGCAAACTAGTCACAAATGATCATGAAATTAATAATGTTCACTGTAAAAGCAAGAGAACCAAATCCCTGGCGGAGGCATACTCATACCAATCTACACACACAACTCCAGTGATGCGAATGCTAGTTTCCACAAAGAGCCGAATGCACCTCATCTTCTTCAGGGCCAAATTCCAACACTAAAACACAATGAGAAGACGTGTATGGTGCTAAGCATAACTTAAAGATACAGGCCAAGGTAAAGGACAAGGGAATCATCATTCAGCTGTAATTGATAAGTAGATACCTGTACAGCACCCCTCATACGGGTCTGGAGCTGTAACTTCTTGTTTACTTATCATCATCATCGTCAACGTTTATTCGGATAAAAACAATCCATAAACTAGCATAAAAATACAACAATTATATAACAAACTTACAGTGATACATACAAACATTTAAAAACTAGGACCAGATAAAATCACATTAAAATGTTCATTGTGCCATACCTAAAGAGAATATAAAAATTAGAAAAAACGTGAAGATTCTTTTTCAGCCATCAAAGAGCATCTTCCATCAGTGCCAGGCTTTTCTCAGTAATTCGAAACAGTCCCATGCCACTGGGGTGGTTTCTGCTCGCAGTAAAAGAAATCAGCGCAGGTCTGACTTGGATAAAGCCAGCATCTTTGAGCAGTGGTACAATGGTCCTCTTTCTAACGTTGCAGTATACTTATGTATTTCTATGATATTGTTGTGTGGCCTAGCGTGGTGTGGGTGGCCAAACACATGTGCACACACACGCGCATGCACAGACGAGCCAGACACGATGTTGCCGGTTGCTTCACCCGGCGGCCACTGCCGCACGGACTTCCTTTATTCAATTACGCATGCGCGGGCCGAAACGAGGCTCGCCCATGCCCAGTGCACACACGGGACGTCACATCCCTTTTTATCTTTAATAACAAACAACAACATGAACTGAACTTATAAAACATTAACTGGAGCGAACTGGGAGCAGGTTAATTCCCGTCCCTTACCGACAGTCACAGACCTCCTGACTTCAGTCCCCTGAGTCCAAAACATAGTCCTGGAGACGGGCAGGTGGTCTCCTGGACACTCTTGAGGGATACCTGGAAGAGACTGTTGAGGTCTCCGTGCTTGCTTCCGCCGCGGGGATTCCGAGGCTCATGGGTTCCTCGCCCAGCTCTTCAGAGCCTCCTTCTGGGGTTGGCACAGCTGGGGCACTGGACATTCCTGTTGACGTGTCCACCTTCTTGAAGAAGGATACATTACGCGTGACCGTACCGCGCTCGCAGGCTGCTGTCACCATGGGCCCCTTTACATGGGTGACCTTCCACGGGAGCGGTTCAAACCGTAGAGCTAGCTTTCCTTCGGGGTGTCGGTTCTTGACTAGCACTGAATCTCCGACATGGATCTCCTTACCCTGCAGATCGCGCCTGTCACTTTCCTTCTGATTGTGTGTGACCCGCTCTTGTCGTACCTTTTCATTGTCTATGACGCCTGGACTCCTCCCCTCCATTTCAGGTATCATTCCACTGGGGAAGCCCAAACATGGCCTCCGCCGGGGCGACACCCGTGGACTGATGGGGTGTGGTCCGATATTCCCTCAAGAACTCCACTAGCTTCTTCTGCAGGTCGTCACCTCCGTATGCCGAGATCCTCAGTACGTTATTCAGCGTGCGCATCATTCTTTCCGCTTCCCCGTTAGCGCAAGGCCACAGAGGCGATACCCTGCGGTGCTGGATTCCCCTATTACGGAGGTATTGCGCAAATTGGTTGCAGGTAAACGGCGGGCCGTTGTCGGTGCAGAGCATCTCGGGAAACCCATGTGTCGCAAACATTCTGTCGAATGCCCTCGTGGTGAATTCTGTTGCCGTTGATTCTACCACCTCCACCTCCGGGTATCTCGACCATTGGTCAACGGCCACCAGGAAGTACATGCCCCGACCCGTCGAACCAAAGTCTACATGGATTGCCCCCACAGCTTCTCACTCCGCTCCATCGAGCTTATAGGGGGAGCCCTGTCGCCCGGGGTCGCCGCCTGGCAAGCCAAACACCTTTTCACGAAGCCCTCGACCTTTTCTTCTAGATCCGGAAACCACACCTTTGGTCGGAGTCTCGCTTTCGTTTTGACCACCCCTTGATGTCCGATGTGTGCCAGCTCAAGCACCCTCTTCCTTAGTGTCTGCGGGATAACAATTTGCCTACCTCTCATTAGCAGGCCATCGTCAGAGATCGAGAGCTCCTCCTTTACCCGCCATAGTGCCTGAAGATCTCTCTGGGCCTCCTGCTGCCGCTGGGAGTTGTTACGCAGCATTTCCTTCCAATCTCCACTTCTAATGGCTTCTTTAGTGATGTCAAAGACTTCATCCTTGGATGACTCAGAACCAATGGTTGCTCTCGACAACGCTACGGGGAGTGCCCCATCCACCACATTGCAGAGTAGACCCTGGCAGTCTGCCACCTCTCCGCCTTTGTTGGAACCCCCAGTGTTGGGGTGACGTGACAAGTAGTCGGCCGGGTTGTTGGTGCCTGGCCTGTACGTTAGACGCACCCCATACTCCAGCAGGGCCAGCATCCACCTCTCTATCCTTGGCGGCGGCTTCGAGGATAGACCCACCAGAATTGGTAGTAGGGGCTTGTGGTCTGTCACCACTGTCACGGGCTTACCTAGAATATACAGGCGAAAATGGTGGCAGCCCGACAAAATGGCGAGCGCCTCCCTCTCAATTTGCGAGAATCGCATTTCAGTGTCGGAAAGGGCCTTGCTGGCGTATGCAACAGGTCTCATATCGCCCCTTTTGTCCGGCTGTAAGAGCACTGCCCCCACTCCCACCGGACTGGCATCGACGACGATCTCCGACTCTACGGCGGGATTAAAGTAGACCATAGTGTCCCCATCCGACAGGGCATTCCTGAGCACCTGAAACTCCTCCTGCTCCTTACCTTCCCATTTCCACACCGCATCACTTCTGGTCAGTGCTCTGAGGGGTTCTGATAAGGAGGCCAGGCCCTTGATAAAGCGTCCGCAATAATTCACCATCCCCAGGAAGCTCCTTACCTCCGTGGGGGATGTTGGCGCCGCTGCCTCCCGGATGTCCTTGATCTTCTCTGGGTCCGGGGACACTCCCGCTGCGTGAAACGTGAACCCAAAAAACCCAATCCGATCTTTGAGGAACTCACATTTCTGGCGGTGCAAGGTGAGGCCTAGGTTGTGCAACCTCTTGAGGGTGCTCTCGAGCCTTTTCATGTGCTCGACTTCTGTGTCCGCAAACACCAAGATATCGTCACTTATGTTCAACACCCCTTTTAGGCCAGTACAACACCCCTTTTAGGCCGGCGAGTGCCCCTCTTATTGTGTTCTGAAAAACCTCTGCCGCTGAGGAGATACCAAAGCTCAGGCGTTTAAATTGATAAAGCCCATTGTGCGTCGTGAAGACGGTGATGAACCTCGAGTCTTGGTGAAGCTCAAGCTGGTGGTAGCCCACTCGTAAATCCAACTTCGAAAATACTTTCGCCCCCTGCAGTTCGCCAATGATATCGTCCAGCGTTGGCGTGAGGTGCCTCTCCCTCTTAATGGCAGCATTGGGGAGACGCATGTCCACACAAATCCTCACTGCCCCTGGCTGCTTCGGCTTTGGCGCCACTACTATGGGGGATACCCAGGGTGTCGGCCCCTCCACCCTCTCAATAATGTCATTGTCGACCAGCGAGCGAAGCTCCTCTTCCACCTTCCCTCTCAGGTGGAATGGAATCCGCCTGTGCTTCAGGGCAGTCGGCCTGATCGAATTGTCAATGTGCAGCTGCACCGGTGGTGCCTTCAACTTTCCGACCCCTTCAAAAATGCCTGTGAATTTGTTCAACAGTACCTCGATGTCCATTTGATAGACTGCCCTCGTAAAATGGACCAGATTCAGGGCCTCGGACGCTGCGCAGCTGAGCAACGAGTGGTGGCTCACGTCTGTAACGAAGAAACGTGCCTTGATGGTGACGCCGTCCTTGGACAAGGGCGCTATAAACACACCATCAATAGGAAGGGGGGTGTCCCCTCCAAACGTAAAGATCTTGGCAGTTGATGCACATAGTGCCGGAGGTCCTGGAATCTGCCTATAATGGTCTGCGGCCAGCACGCAGACCGATGCACCGGTATCGATGAGCACTTGCGTCGGCACTCCTTGGATGTCGACTACGCATTTCGGCTGTCTCTTGCTCTTGGCACCTGAAGCAATGTTCGAGATGAAGAATACTTCTTCATCTTCGTCCTCCTCCTCCTCTTCTGCCATGTTCAGCCTCTGTATCTCCTGCTCCAGCGCCGCGATGCTCCGCAATTTTCTTGAGCCACCGCCACATGCTCTGGCTGGGCCTCTCTGCACTGACACCGGGGTGGGGGCGCAACACATTCGGGCATAATGTCCAGGTCTATCACATCTGCCACATGACCTGTCCTTGGCAGGACATTCTTCAGAGTGGGGCAGGTCATAGCCGCATTGCTGGCAAATGCTGTCAGACCCCGCACTCGCGTGACTTTCCAGCTTTCTCTACCCCCACTTGTCTCTCAACATCGACCGCTTCCCCATGGCGAAAGCTTCCTCCGATGCTCCTAGACGCACCGCCGCATCCATTTTCGCCCCTCTGGACTCGGCCAGCTCAAATGTTCTGCCACTGTCCAATATCTGCTGCAGGGACCAGACTGGCTCTCTTAACACTTGTCTCCGCAGTTTGCTGGAACTGCAACCCTGTAGAACCTGATTACGTATCATGCACTCATCATTGTCCCATGGACACGAGGTGGCCATCATCCGAAGCCGGGCACAGAACTGGTTGAGCGACTCCTCCTCTCTCTGCTTTTCCCCGCAGAAGAGAAACCTCTCGTAATCGACATTCGAGAGTGGCATGAAGTAGTTCTCCAGCGCCTTCTTCACCTCGGTGTATGTCTCTACCTGCAAGTTGAGGGACTCATAAATGCGTAAAACTTCTAAGCCTGCTGAGTACAACAAGGTGGCCCTCTTCGCATTGTCATCATTAATCCCCGTTGCTGTAAAGTACATGTCCAGTTTTTTGATCCAGAGCCGCCATCTTGGGCCCAACTTCGAAGGGGGTCCTGACACATCAAATTCTTGCATGGGTAGCAAGGCTCCCTTTTGTGCTCTTGCCGCCACCGCTGCAGTTTCTGTCTCTCCCTCACTGTCCGACATGATTACAGGTCGCACAGGCACCTCCTGCTGGGCTGGAGGCCGCAAACCTGACTCTGGAGGGTCTTGCACGTACCTTGACCTCTCTTACTGCGTGTGGTGGCCCCCTTGTTGCGTTCTACTGCTTTCAGTTCCCCTCCGTGCTGTGTCTGCTATCAAGGGATCATCCTCTGGGTATGGAAGATAACCCCAAAATTTGAAAATGGCTCGAAGTGGAGCTAGTGGCGCACGAGCACCTTTTCAGGCCGCTACCACTTTGCTCCTGCTTCCAACGTCGCCGGAATGCACCCGCCGGGTCCGTGACTCGTCCGCCGTGACGTCGTTGCTGCGACGTGCTATGTGTTCCACGAGCGCTCGTGTGGCATCCCGCCTCGTCGCCAGTTGTTGTGTGGCCTAGCGTGGTGTGGGTGGCCAAACACACGTGCACACACACACGCATGCACAGACGAGCCAGACACGATGTTGCCGGTTGCATCACCCGGCGGCCACTGCCGCACGGACTTCCTTTATTCAATTACGCATGCGCAGGCCGAAACGAGGCTCGCGCATGCCTAGTGCACACACGGGACGTCACAGATATGAACCGGGAAGTAGTCATTGCCTTCCGTTACAGTGAAAACGGCACTTCATCAATTCAAAACGAGAATGCATACGGGAACAGTGCACTGATTTACCTCATTCTTCTGATAGTTAGTAGTAGTAGTGGCATCATATTAGGAAAACAAACGTTTTTCAACCTTGTTGCAACAATATAAAACGCTAAGGATGCACAACGTAAAAGATCAGCGAAAACGAACTGCAAGAAATCTTGATGAATTTTACGATCAGGGCAACATCATGAAAAATCGACTTTTGTTACGAGGGTATCCAAAATAACTTTTTAACCCGTCAATTAAAGGGAGCACGCCATTTCCCAAGGGAAAATCTCCTGGAAGAAAATAGAAAATAGTGAATAACCGGCTTGTTAGTATGCCTACACCAGTGATTTGGTTCCCTTGCTTTTATAGCGGACATTATTAGTTTGATGATGATTCGTGACTAGTTAGAGATAGAAAAAAGACAGACACGTTAAAACAAGGCATTCATTGTGGCTCAAGGAAATCAAGGGCCACTTTACGTTCTATGGTCACACATTTGGACACTGTACACAAGCGTTCAGGCTCAAGGATTGTGTCAAGTGACCGAGGAGACCGAGATGGAATGTGTTGTGCGATGATCATAACAGAGACAACCACATAAAAAACATGCAAAAGCAAAATACTTACTCCGAAATGGATGCATATTCTATTCTAAGTGCTTTTGGGAAGTTGTTGTCAGCATTATGATTTTGAGGTGTTTAAGAACAGACTACATCAGTGACTCACCCCCTAAAGTGTGCCTGAAATTAACATTTCATGAGTCCAGTAATTATTGTATAGATTTCCAGAAAGAAAAATGATAGTTATTCCTATTCTTTCTTATTTAGGGTCACGGCTCAAAGATCTACACTTGTGGAACCCCCTATTTTTGAAGGAGGCCTGAACAAGAAAAGCCACCCCAGAAACACAGAGCCACATGGTGCTGCCCCAGCTAAGGAGCTTCCATTTAAAAATAAAATAATAATAATGTGTTTTTTTTGGTTTTTTTGTTATGGTTAACAAGGGAGACCAAGGAGTAGCAATGAAAACCTCAGGGGTCACAGAGGCAACCCCTTGTGACTCCTAAAGGACATCGCTAGATTATGTCTGTTTAGCACTATTTTTAAAGTTAATTATTTTTGTTTCAGATTAAATACATGTTTCAATAGTTTTGAGGGCATAGGGCCTCAGTATGACTCCGGTGGTAGCCGTGCTGGTAAATCTTCATTGGACTCCATGGGAATGGGGAGGACGGATGCACCGGCACTGTGTGCAACAGTGCCGGTGCATCCGTCAAGGCCTGCAAGCGGGTGCCTTTCCGCCCGCCAAGTCAGACCTGGCGGGGACGGGAAGGCACCCATTCGCAGAACTCGTAGTTTGCCGGTCTGGAAACAACGGTACCGGCAAGCTTACCGGTACCGTTGTTTCCGGACCGGCAAACTTGTAATGAGGCCCATTGTCCCATAAAAGTGTAACTAATTTATAAATCCTGTCCTTGGAATTAAGTGTGTGAGCCAGATGGCTCAGATTATGAAGATTTCTTGTTACAAGAATTGCAGTTATTTTTGATGTCATTACACTGCTAACACATCCTGTCTAGAATGTGCAAATTAAAATTCCCATGGGTGGCTACTCAGGTATTCAGGTTGTGCAGTGGCAACTTGTGTCCCACTTGATGTTGGCACAGTTGATTTTTCCGATGAATTGTCCAGCTGAAACGTGTTACCAATCTTTTGACCCAGAGAAACAATTTCTTTGAAAGGCCCACAATTGATGGTAAAGCATGAGGTGAAGGGCATACACGAAGCAGGGTGTATGCACTGTCTTGCCATCTTTAAGGAAGCAAGGATATTTAATCCATTGTCTGCAGCATCAGAGCCCAAATGCAAACTACGAGGCATTCGCCACTGTGCATCCTCGTCCTCCACCTCCCACATGTCAAATACCCTGAGTCTTCTTACCTAAAACCTGTGCATGCACAGCGTTTCCTGGTGCCAAATCTGAATATTCCTGCTGGCCCATTGAATAGCTCCTGGACCTCCACTGGCTTTTGTAGGTAGGAAAGAACACCCAGTGTGCTATAAAGGCCTTTTAGTCGATGCCCTAACTACTGGGAAGCATGTGGCTGGTGAAATGTATTTATATTCCATGAACTGCTGTACCCACCCAATGTCGCCATAAACCTGTCATACAATTCTAGTAATGCTTTCTGAGGAATTACACATAGGGCCTCATTATGGGGTCGGCTGTAAGGGGTTAATGGCAACGGTAAAGGTGCCGTTGCCGTTAACCCCTTACCACCACATTACGAGGTCCCTTATAGTGCCCTGCTAAGGGGGCCTGGTTTTACCAAGCACCCTTAGCGGGAGCCACTAAGGGACCAGAGAGCTAACAACAGGCCCGCTAATAGTGGGCCCGTTATTAGCTCCATCCCCATTCCCATTGAGCCCTATGGGGGCTCGAATGGGAATGGGGAATGGTTCTCAGAATGGGGATTTACCGGGTCCTCCAAGGTTGGAATAACCCGGTAAGTCCCCATTCCGAGAACCCGGACCCGGAATGCGGTAAGTGTGTAGCCATGGTGCTTATAGCACCATGGCTACCTCCAACCTCGTAATGAGGCCCATTGACTTGGAACCTACTGGCAGTGATCCGCTTTTCCCATAAGGTGACCAAATCCTATGTTTTCCAGAAATGTGTAGACATGAGATCTATTGCCAGCATTAGTGTGAGGCTGTCATTGAGTATGCATTGTCTGTCAACAGATTAGTCTGGACATGCGCAAATGCTTCCATAAGACTACCCTGACACAATGAGGGATCGGCGCATGTGTGAATGGGGTTAAGAGGGTAGAGCTTGATGTCCTACTCCCACTCCATTCACTCATCCAGCTGAAGTATTTTCAATGATAATTGTATGCACTGATGAATGACTGCTGCCTTCTGATGGTGAAGGGAGGTATGTATGCATCTCAGATCCTTTGACTTCTTCACATCTCTGTGCATGGTCCCACTGCATATTGAAAATCATACATATGGTACCAAAGTTTGCCCCTTTTCTGTATTCTGGTAGATGTGGCACATGTGGCCATATTTGCTTGCTGTGTATTCCCTTATAGTATGGCCACACTTTTTTTTAATCTCATAGTGGGCTACCAGCACATAGGCAGGGTTCATATGGGAGTGATGGTGCTGGCAGTGGTGGTGGAGTTGGAGTGAGATTCTATTAATACTACAGCCTCTGCATCCACGGTGGTGTCATTGCCTTCCTCCAATTCAGTATCACTGCTTTCCAACAACAATATCTGTTCCCATCTGGGGTCTGATGGAGCATATATTTCTCCAGATATTAATCCATTTCATATTGACTAGGGCCTTAGTCGATCAGGGAGCATGAACACAGGCTGGATTCTCTGGTATAAGCAGACGTTCTGAGCTCCCTCACTGTGGCATACCCCTCGCCCTGTGCCTCCCTTGCCCCCCCCTCGACAACCATGTCACCTTTAGCACCCACGAGTAAACACATGCAGGTTCTTATGGCTAAGGAAAAATATGTCAATATTAAAAACAAGCCTACCTTCATTCCTGCAACGCTGCTTCTGTGACAGTGACGCTGCTTTCAGTGTTGATTGCGTCATGATATTCAACATTGAAAATGGGGTCATGTTCCAGATGCAGCTTCGCAGGAGTGAAAGAAGGTAGTCTTTTCCTTTTTTAAAAAAAATATCTTTTCTTAGCCTTTGGCACCCATGTGTGGTTACTCGTAGGGCCGTTAATGGCACTTCTGCCTGTGTTAACTGACTGTCACTTCTCTCAGGCTCTTAACTTTGGTGGCAGGCCATTATCGGCAGGGCCATATCGTCTCATTAATGTCTAAGCCAGTAGATGGGAGGCAGACATAGAGATCAGGGATTTTGAGATGTTGGTAGGAACTGAAAGGGCAAATCTCCTCTGTTGGTGTCGGTGGATGCTCATTTACATTAGGCAATACCTACGCATTTTCTTGTGTTGGCGCATGTCACCTTGTGTGACATGCGACAGTGGGTATGGAACATGAGTAGGATGATACCTTCAATTGACTACACACATTTCTAGCCTTCCCAGTGCACATATCAATTGCTGCTCTGGGAGTGACAAGACCATAGGCAGAACGCCTAAGTAACGCAGAGTAATCCAGACTTGCACCACTTGCTCACTGTGCCTTAGAGAGGCACAGCTTTACCCCACTGAGGAAGACCAACAAGGCCGAAAAAACAAGAGTCTGGAGTTGCTGGTGGTACTCTTGTTTAGGGGAGAATTGCCCAGCATGTCTGTGTGGGACTGCCCTTGTAGGTGGGACCAGATGGATACGCACATGGATATTTTACCTCTGTCAAAGGTTGCAGTGAGCTAAAAAGTGGTTGTAGTCCTTCCTGTGTGGGAGGAATTTCATAGCACAGTGTATTTGTCCCATGTTCGTTCTCAGTAGAGGGGCTCCCACACCCCTGTTTAATCTCTTTAGGAATTGCATGTTTTGAATAACTTAATGCAGCTACTCTTTTTTTTTTTAAAAAAAAAAGTGTTTTCATTCTTAATGCATTGTTCTTTCTACAATGTATCAATAGGATAAAAGTTTATGTTCATTGTATAACCCGACAATATCTGCTCCTTGCATATTTTGCCTTCCATGCCGCTAATAATTACTCTTTGTTCTCATTCCTTTTTCCTCATTCTTCGCCCCTCCCACTTCACAGTAGAGCACTGGCAAGGGAGCCCAGCGCCCGTTTCGTTAGCAGAGCTTTCTTTATCGGCTGTCGTTCCCCCTTATTTCCAGTCATCCGCCGGGCAGCTCAACGCCTTTATTGTCACAGTTCTCATGGCAGCGCCTTATATTTTTGCACGCACGGGCACCTAAAGATAACATATAACAGGTGCCCGAGTAATGTCTAAACATTCAGCAAAAGTACATCAGCTGAGCCTAATTTGAATACAGAGTTTGCCGTGCTGTCTGTGCAGTCTTCTGCATTGTAGCTGTAGCCTTTCATTAAGGCAGCAACATGCGTGTCTTTGTTTTTGTTTTTAAAAAACTGTATCATATGGCATAGTGGAGCTCCTAGATATTGTATTGTATGATGTGAATCGGTGCAAGTTTGAACAACCTTTTATGAATTATACTGGTCCCTGTGGGGGGAATCACATTTCAAGTCCAAATATTAGGAGCTACTACACATCTTCAGCTTGCGGCATTCGTGTTACGTGTCCTTGACAATTTGGCTAGCCTCCTGCCTTATCATAATGTCACATCCTATTTAAGCTCCAACAAGGATTTCCAATCGTGCAGCCCTTGGCAAGAAGCAGATTTCTTGTCAACAATCTTACAAAATCAATCGAACGGAATCTGCTGAGCTCTCAGGGGGTTTCTCTCGTTGATTGCGGTCATTTATTTGGAAGCACGCAGTTGTAATGTTATGATAATCCACTGCTTTACCTTTGCTGGGAACGTCTTCATGGCGGTATGTAGTTTAGCTTCAGTGCTGGAATCACTAGGTAATGCGGCACAAAGGGACAGATTCTAAAAAACAAGTGTGAGTGGTGTGAGAGTAGGCAGTCCTACAGTCTTTCCTCTGTGGACACTACAGCCGTGGCGCTTTTTCTCAAAAGACTCCAGTCAGGAGCGAAGCGGGCGGAGTGCTGTGAGAGTGGGCAGTCTGAGGCAGTCCTACAGTCTTTCCTCTGTGGACACTCAGCCGTGGCACCTTTTCTACAAAGACTCCAGTCAGGAGCGAAGCGGAGCGGAGTGGTGTGAGAGTGGGCAGTCTGAGGCAGTCCTACAGTCTTTCCTCTGTGGACACTACAGCCGTGGCGCCTTTTCTACAAATACTCCAGTCAGGAGCGGAGCAGAGTGGTGTGAGAGTGGGCAGTCTGAGGCAGTCTAATGGCGGATGGTGGTGAACCTCTGGACTCGCGCCTCAATACATCTGGTTGCGATGAGGAGCCTCGCAGGTTGCGGAGTGCCCGCTCTGATAGTGCCTCCTCAATCTCATCCAAAGTATCACTCTCCAATGATGTACTTTCAACACTTCATCTGGGCAATTTACCCATTGCAGGCTCCCTAAAGCGGCCAGGAGGAAAACTGCAAAATTTGCCGTCCAAAAGAGCGGCCAAACTATCTGCGCCGCCGCACACTGTGAAACAAAACCAAAAACAAAAACAATTACATGCGGGCTGGTTTGAGCCCACGTCTGGAATCATCTTGCCAGGGGAGGTTGCCGCCACTATGGACCAGATGGCGGGGCCCGCTGGATCGACGTTGCAAGCTGGCAGCAACCCGAGAAGCAGCGGAGCCACAGCGCCATTGCCTCAGCTCCTCCTCGTGGAAGACACAGAGGAACCGTCCCTCGAAGGAGGGGGGCCACCCATGTCAGAAGCTGGGGGGGGCAGCGGGCTGGCATTGCAGGCTCTGATGCAGTGATCCTGGACAGGCGCAGGCTGCCGGAGGAGCAGAGCTGTATGGAAGCATCCACCCTACAGACTTCCGAAAATCAAACCAGCGACTCTGGGGAGGCGAGGTGCTTAAACTCTCTGACACCAAGCACAGCGGCCCTACAGTGCCATCTGGCGGCTGCTGAAGATAATGCAGCGGCTCTGACTATTACTATTACAAGTGCTCAGATCCACAATACACCGGCACTTCCATCTGCCGCATCTGAACAAATTGAATTGAGTGAAGCACAGGTTCCTGAGGTGGACCGACCCCAAGGTTCCAGTATGTCCTTGTGACCCCACCCTAACCTTTCCTGAATCAATTCCTTCCCCCTCGGAACCTTTACAATCTCAGAATTCTCCGAGTGAAGGCCGGACGACCATAGAACCGAGGGAGGGTGCCAGGCAAGGCACGCAAACTCGCCACTTGCACGACATCCCCTTTTGGTTGATCACTAAGGAATTCAACCTCCCCTCGTCTAATAAGAGATCAACAGCAAAAAAACCTAACAAAATGAGCACTACGACAATTCCATTGGCAAGTATGTGCCTGGAAAACTCCTTGAAAACCTTGTTCCAAAGACAAGCAAAAAATAAAAAAACTGTCCCAGGTGAAATTTTGGACGCAGATTTGCTGGAAGCGCTCCTCGAACCCTTGCTTACTGCTTCAACAGGCCACCAGACGAACGTCCCAAGCAGGGTGGCTCAAGTTTCCCCACAACAGCCAAAAGAGCAAGTTGAAGAAACTTCCAACTCTCCGCCAGTAGTCTCACCATCTATTGCAGAGACACAGGGAGGCCGGCTCGGGCAAGTCCCTCCACCATCAAACTTGCCATAAAAAAAAGAGACCTCTCTCGAAGATTTATTATCTCATCCGACTGACCACCCAACCCAATATCCATTGGGAAGCCCGATACCTCGACCTCAGTTTGACCTTATAGGCCTGCCAACAACCTTAGCAGGCCCACTGCACAAAAATAATTTTGGCCCTCAGGACAGCACAACTTTACTGCCCCAAACTCGCAACCAAAGGAATTCGGCCAACGTGCCCACCGATCTGGTGGACCATGCTACTATTCTCTCTCAAGGCCCAGACCAAAGGAAGGAGTATGTGCAGGAAGCTCATGAGGGCTAATTTACTCTGACAGCCGCCCCCCAGCATAAAACTCAACAAATTCTGCGGCTATGGCCGCCGACCTCACCACCAAGACCTTCGGCTAACAGGAGACTAAGTGACACATCTTACAACATTACAAAGGATACTCCACCCAAGAAAGCGGACTTTATGTACATCATGTCTGCCGTAACTATTGCATTGGCACCTTTTTGCAAACTATATGAGTCGATCAATGACTCTTTAAAAGACCACACATCTATCTTTGAGATGATGAACTCAAAGCTTATATACCTAGAAGGCTACATTAACGCCCTTGGAGCAACGATCCAGGTACTATACCCTACACGTGCCAACCTGATCTCTCGGAGTTCTCCACTGACTCCAGAAAAACCAACAATGAAGGGCCAAAGGTGGACTCGAGCTCGCAAACAACAGCACAGGACACACTTCGGCCAGAGGCCATTCATGTGGACTGTGGGACAAGACCAAAATCTGTTTCTAATCGCTCTGCAGGTCTCTCCAGCTCATCGCTAACCAACCTCATTCACTGCCCAACAAGTTCAGGGATAACAATGTGATGTGCTTAGACGATGTGCCCTTGCACAAATAAAACAAAGGAGTAAGGCCTCCCCAGGGAAAAACAGCAAAACCAATGGCTCTGGGGGTAACCACCGACATTAGCTTGGACACGGGAAACAAAAACCAAGCTTCCTCCCCACAAGTATGCCTCAAAACGGCCCCTATGTTTAAGCCGACATCTGTGACACAAAAACCTGAACAACGACCTGAGGGGTCTTTACAACAAAAAAAAAAAACTTCTGGGGGGAAAGACATAGACCCAAAAAACTCCTTAAAGCACCAGAAATTACCAGAATCCGCTCCCCAGTCGCCAAAATCGATAAATGACTTTCTTAATCATAAGGAGCTGATGGATTTAAGCCAACATCTGGATGCCAGTGTTGACAGCCAACCTAAAGGGGGGACTCTCCACTCACCCAGTGAGACGCCCGTCCAGCAGACTGTCACTAGAGATTCATTGAGTGATTGCTTTAAAGATTTACGGAGTAATAAAGGGCCTCGTCCCATCAAGCCTAATGAAGACCACATACAATATGACCTTTACCCAGATTCATCAGTTCGACGACCACCGCTGAAATATACCTCGAGAGTCCATTCTCAAAGACAACCAGAACTCTTGGACAGAGCTGATAACAGCATCCAATTTCAGCATAGAACTCGTCACCAGGATAATAACACACAGGCGAGGCCTCCTTATAACTTCCAGCACCAGAAGAATTCGAACCAAGACCACCACAAGCAGAGGCCGAGTACCTCCTTCAAAATCCGGCAATGTACAGGCAATCAAAAATACTTAGTACTAAACAGACATACTGTGATGAGCTTGATACATAGCATTTCAACTTTAAGAGATCTTAAATCAGAAGACTTTAAAATGGTGGAACCTTCCCATGAGGGACAAAGGCCTCTTGTCTTCTCTATATAACATCGGAGAGAGTGGCCACTTTGCTGTCACAGGCAACAGACGTACTCTACAAATAAGGCTTCGAACTAACATGGCTGAAACTAAATAAAAACGAACATGCTGCCTCGAAGGACTGGGTCATGGAGTCCACACAATCAGCCTCACAAAAGCCTGCCACCAGAGTAGGAGAAGATCTACATTCAGGCTCCCCGCCAGTCCACAGGTCTGACACCGTTCAGTCATTGCCTCACAGGAAAGATCCAACTCCCCGTCCAACAACCCTCGTAAAATCTAATAGAGCATTAGGGGAGGATCAAAAGGCGACTCCGGACAGATCAAACCTCAAGTCCCAAACATGGTCGTGGCTACCGAAAGCTCTTTCTACTCGTTACCACGGCCAAAGAGCACCAACCACTTTCCTTGGCGAGTGGGAACACAAGAGGGTTCCTCCATTTATCATCCCCCGGTGATATCAACTTAGGGGGACATGACATTTTGTGCCTACAAGAGCTCTGGCTAAAAACTAAACCAACACTCGACGGATTTGAGATTGCATTCTCAGAGGCACTGAAGGGAGACAAAGGCAGGCCCTCTTCAGGATTGATCATCGCAGTCCGGAAGGGAATTGGCTTAGAAATAGTCAAGATCATCTTGAAGTCTCCTTTTCGTCCTGGCGGTACTCATCTCCTGGCTGCACAAAGAGGCTGGCGAAGAGAGTTTTAGACACACTTACTTGCTGGTTATGTCCATCTACTGGAACCCTAATGTAATTCAAAGGGCCCCACTGTTCGACCTAGTAACATCTACATTGGATGCTGTACACTTAGAGCAAGGAGCTTGTGAGATCATTGTTTGTGGAGATCTCAACATGAAATGTCCCATGGCTGTTTCTGAACCTACAGAGCCCTCACAGTACAAACCCTGCCAACGAGGAATGGACTGGCTTAAATTGATAACTTCAAGACAATTTTTCAACACAGCAACTGTATTACCCGACTCCAACAATTTACCATCATGGAAGCGTGGTCCGGCCCACTCAACTATAGACTACATTTTTGCCTCGGAATTTCTCCTTGCTCGGCTGACTGAATTTAGCATCCATCAGTCAACCCAAAGTGACCACAATCTTCTGGCTATTAAATGGGCATCAACAAAACCACCTTCTGCCCAATACTCGGGAACAATCGAACCAGACGGTAAAGGAAACCGGGTAAGGGTCACCCGGGCAAACATTCGAGACAACACAGCATCTTATGGAAGTAGTGTCAATCACCTTGAGATCGACTACAGACCACTTTTGGAACCTTACAGATTAAGAACAAAAGGTGCTCAGGATCCAAACTCGGAGTCTCCATGTCACACACACAATTTTGACACCCTACTGGTGGCAAAGAAAAATATACTCCGTAGAGGCAGACTCAATGATGTCAAACAGTATTCCGGAGGCAACATGGATTAATTTCTATTCAACATTATTTAGCTTCCCAGATGCACCTTCTTCACCTCCTCTACCACCGGCACCTGAACATTGGGTTGACCTTCGCGACAAAGCAGACATCTTGCGCATAATAACCAGGCTGAAGAATTCAAGGGCTCCATGGCCTGATGGCCTCTCTAACGCAATCTTAAATTCTGCACCAGAAGATTGGACAAATTTGCTGAGCTTGATCTGTCAAAAATGCGCAACCTACAATACAATCCCTCCTACTTGGACCTCAGCGGTGATTATTCCTATATTTAAAAAAGGAAGAAAAGACAACGCTAGGAACTTCCGCCTGGTGGCTTTACTTGACGTCATAGGGAAGGTTTATGGATCCTTACTTTTGGAACAGTTCAATTTATGGGCAAAAAACTCACCCTGTAACGACCCTCTTCAATCCAGATTTAAAAAGGGAGTAGGAACCCGCATTAATATCTTTATACTTAGCATACTACAATCAAAAGCCCTGTAAGCAAATCAGAAACTGTATTTGGCATTTATAGACCTTACCCAGGCTTTTGATTTAGTCAACAGAAAGAAACTCTGGGTAAAACTAACCAACTGGGAATGTCCACCGGAGATTTTGAACCCAGTTCAAGCCCTACGCGCCTCCACCACCGTCCAGGTTCGATTGAATTCAAGTGGACTTCTTTCGGCAGTAATACCTACAAACCGAGGAGTCAAACAGGGCTGTCCTCTTGCCCCGGCCCTATTTCTCTCATATTTTAGGGACTACAAAGAAACTAACATCTTGATACGATCCTTCCCCCCAGACCTGGGCAATATGAAAATTCCAAGACTCTTGTATGTGGATGACCTTACCCAACTCGACCAGACCCCAATTGGCCTACAACGCCAGCTGGCCTCACTGACTGAATATACGGATGCCAACAACCTTGAAGTGAACAAGCAAAAAACAAAGATCATAGTCTTTGAAAAAAGCCTTAAAAAAATACAACAACTCATGGTTTTTGGCTGGGAAAAAATCAAACAGGTGCCAGAATTCAAATATCTCAGGGTGCTGATCGACACCACAGCTAAAGATTCAGCAATGCAACAACACCTTTTTGCAAAAATGAAAAACCTTATTTCAAAGGCAAAAATTTTGGACAGAAAATATGGCCGCTTCTCTCTGATGCCCCTACTTAAATTCTATCGAGGTAAAGTCATTCCAACTATTACTTACGGAGCAGATGCCATGCCATCTCTTTTTAACTCCCTGTGGCCCAGACTGGAGAGTCTTTTTTGGCGCTCAGTTCGGAATCTACCTACTTGCACCCCGCTAGTCTTGATAAAACGGGAACTTTCACTCTCGTCTTTGGAGTCAATAGTAATGAGAGCTTCGATTATGCTTTACAGGAAGATCAAAGACCCTTCTTCTCTGACAATCTTTTCTATGGTACAAGTTGAGATGAATTCAGGTAAAAGTAAACTGTTGACCAATTGGGAGACAATGTGCAAATTACAGCTGGAAACCTGCGGTAGCTCCATGGAAGAGCTACTAGGCAATCCGACAAAAACCAAAACACGCATAGACGAAATGGACTGGATAAACACGTTGGAGAAGGCATCTGTGTACAAACTGACCAGTCACCTGCCTCCAACATGCAGAAAACTAAACAAAGTCCAACCGTTCTTGATAAGGCATCCAAGCACAAAAACTCAAACTACTCTCCTTCGTGCTAGGCTGCATTTACTGCCTACAAATGAAATCTTGCATATATTCTGCAACTAACATCTGCCGCTTCTGTAAAGACACTCGATCAATAGAAACATTACTACTGTGTCCAGGAACATCTCTATACAGAACTCCTTATTTGCTCCACCATTTAGAGAAATCATATTTGACTGATGAAGCACTCTGGTGGGACCGCTTAATGGGGGGTTTCAGACCTTTGTGGACAATAGCAGCCACCAAAATTCTGGATTTAATTTTTTAACACAGAGCTCCGGAGACTTTGCAGAGCTGATACATTTGGCACAACCTACGGGGGGGAGATTTTGCTTGGTTCTCCTGCCTTGCTCTGGTTTGGCTCGGATTTTGTTTTCTTCACCTTCTTCGCTGAAGAGCAGCGAGCTGAAAC